>NW_028188952.1:690000-1290000 GCF_054131305.1 Coturnix japonica
CCTGCAGCTGCTGTGGGGAGAGGGCATCTCCAGCTCGAGAAAAGCTTCGTTCAGTTCGAAACTTACTTAAAAAAATACTGTTCCAGTGGAAGGTCACAGTGGTCCTTTGAGTATGAAACTGAAAGACCCCCTTCCCCCTTCCCCATCACGTGATTCATTAAATAATTAATGCAGAGGTTGCAGAATAGATATGTATTCGTCAGGAAAATCGCAGACATGGTCTCCTTGAGTCTGACGTGAAATTCAACTGTCCTTTAAAAAACAAGCCTATAGCTGAGGGAAAAAAAGAGAGAAAGAAGGAAAGGGAGGGGGGAGGGGGGGGGAGAGAGAGGGAGAGAGAGAGAGAGAAAGGGGGAGAGGAGGAGAGAGGGAGAGGAGTCTGCAATAAAACAATTCTCAGGAACCACGAAGCCACGCCGAGGGCTGGATTATTGTAAGTAGCAGGGGCTTCCCAATTCCTAGCGTGTCTATATGTCCATGTAAATTTATTGTTTGTTATTAATGTTATTGTCGTAAAATGTGACAAATAGCCGTCTTCATTTCCTCCCATTTCTCTTCACATGGTGCTATGTGTGTTTATACCCATCGAGGCATTTCATTGATATTTTTAGGAATATTCCTCTCTCCCCCTCTCCCTCTCTCTCTCTCTCCTCACAACCTCTTTTTTTTTTTTCCCTCTTCCCCCTTTCTTGATTTATTACAATAAACATGTCAGCAGCAGTGCGGCTGCCATTGTGTGTGTGTTTGTGAGAGAGTTGTGTTGTTTATAGTGGTGTCCAAGATAAATCATTTCTCGAGTGAAAATGATGTGCAAGCGATGATATTTTAGAGCGAAGATCTCTCTCTACCCCACTCCCTGGAGTTGATTATTTCAGACGATTTACAGTAATAGATCAGCAGCTAATATGAAAGCTCTGTAGCTGGGGGTCTTAAATTACAGCATCTGTGATTACCAATTAAGGAGAGATTTGTATAAATTTGGTAAACCGGGAACGCCTCATTGGCATATAAACCTGGTGACAGAGGACGACCTTAATACCAAAATTACAGCTCGGAGTCCTGCTTTGCAGCATCCCTTTATCAACGACAATTCATTTTCTTCCCCGTTCCCCACAGTTCCTTCTCCCCCCCACCATCCCCCCGACATAAGGACTCACCGGGTACGGACACGGTTTGCTCGAGCCGAGCGAGGAGGTTTACGGGGCTGTCCCGCTTTTAATCGGACACAGAAATAGGAATTCAAAGGCAAATAAGAAATTGCGTCGGGAAGGATGCAAAGCTTTGGGAGAGGAAAAGCTCCGGTCTCGAGCAAGAGGTGGGGGGATGGGGGTTAGTCTGAGAAGCTCAGAACAAAGGGGACCCGCTGTAAGTGGGGCGCTGCCGAAGGACCCCACGGGGCGGATTGTCCTCACAACCCCCACCCCCCCCACCCTGACAACAGCTCAAAGGGGGGATGCTCTCGTTGAGGGTAATTCGTTGTTCTTTTGTAGCAGGAAGATAACTTTGCGTAGAGCCCCGATCTCGCTGAGGCTGTAATGGTGATGGATGGAGAAATAGAGTACAGCGTTCTTGTGATGAAAGTTGGAGAAGGTGCTCTCAAGGAATCGCTTTGTATTTAGGGACCCGGGGCCCGTTTTTCCTCGCGAAAATCACACAACTACAAGAAGTAATAGCAATAGGTTGGAGTGGCAGCAGGACCTGGCTGGCAGCCGATACCTTTTAGTGATTGCTGTGCAAAACACAGCTGAATTTAGACAGGGAAATCCCTCTCAAGCTGCTGAGCCACGGTAGCAAAGCTGAAGCTTTGGGGACAAGGCGTGTGTCCGAGCCGGGGTCATCGCTACCTGCTTTAATGTCAGAGAGAGGAGAGAAGAGATGGGGAGGTGGGGATTGTCCCCCAAACAACCCCCCCCCAGCTCCGAACCGGACCAAATTGGTCCCAACCGCGAGTGTTGAAAGGGAAGGGGGGAAGTGAGAGATGGCGTTTTTAAATATTTTACAAGCTCCAACATGAAGGGAGTCAATAAAACTGACAACAGGAGCAAAGATTAAATGTTCGCACCGGATTCTCAGATGAGAATTCCCCGCTTTTCCCTTTCCTTTCCTCCTCCCTGCTCACCAGCCAAATCTAACACCGCCGAGTGGGGATATTTAACTCTGTCTGCTAATGTAAACCTTTATGTAGCAAAATTAGAGCAACTCAGCGACTTTCATTAAATATTAAGGGAGAAACAGGGACGGTGACTGAGCCAGAAATGCAGCATCATTCTCTGTCAAGTTCCATGTTAGTTTAAATTGTCGGCTTCAGATGGATACAGCCACCTCGCGTCTCTCAGCCACCGCTTTTTCTCTCCCCCCCCACCCTCCTCTATTTTAGTCAGTGGTATTTTGATTCGTTTTGTTACGTTTTTTATTTTTTTTATTCTCTTTAGGCTCGGGATATTGAGCGTGAGAAATGGGCACTTGGCGGGGGGCGGCTGCGAGCTCGGAGCGGGGGAGCCCCCCGCAGCCCCCGCCCCGTTTAAATCAATACCGGGGCTTTATTCAGCCCGGTCCAGACGCCATTGTGCGAATGTCGCCCTTTAATGACCAGATGTCAGGAGGAGATGGGCTGGCCGAAGGCTGCCGGGTCGCTCCGGCCGAACCTTCGTGCTGGGGACATTGGCCCGACCCCAGGGCGCTGCCATCCCGACCCGGGAAGAGAGTCCCAGACCCTAAATAGGATCCCAGACTCTGGATAAGAGACTCACACTCTTATTAATAGGCGCAGAGCCGGGATAGGATGCCCTAGATCCAAGAGGATGGACCATGCCAGGGATGGGACCCCAGCCTCAAACCTCGGAGGTCACCCGAGACCCAGGGTAGGACCCAAAACCCAGAGGGAACCCTCCCAAGGGTGGTATCCGAGTGGGTGGTGGGAAGGAGGGGGGGAAGGCAGAGCTCCCCCAGCACCCTCTCCGGGGCTGCAGGAAGGAACTGGGCTGGAGGGGGAGATGGGAGGGGGATTCTGCCAGATAGAGAGATACTGGCTGCGCTCAGAGCCCACCTCGCTTCTTGTTTCTCCCTTATGTGCTCCCCACTTCTCCCTACACAAATCCCGCTTAAAAATAATAACTAAAATCATAATCAAAACGATCCTCTCCGAGCTGGGAAGGGGCTGGGCAGCAGTAGAAGCCCCGCGCAGCCCCCCAGCACCGCCTGTCCCAGCTAAGCCACCAGCACATCCCCGACCCAAGCAAGCCACCAGCTCCTCACCACGTTAAATCTTCCCTTATCAACTCGGTTGAAGCCGAGTTTGATAGAAACTAGCTATCGCGGGTTACAGTTACAAAGGGTAGAGATAACGTTCAAGAGACGGGAGCAGATAGTAAGCTATTTCAAGTTGCTCGAGCAAGTGCCGTTGCACTAATTCCAGTGCAATAAGCGTTCCTCCTTGCCTGTCATCTCTCCAGAAGCTCCTGCTCCACTAGCGCTGTGAATCCGTGTTGATCACATCTCTCCCCTAAAGAAACCTCCCTCCCTCTTCTTCTTGGCCACACATCCCCTGTATTTTCCCGAAGAGGAAACTATTAACGTTGTAAATATGAGCCAACATCACCTTAATTCATAATTTATTGCGGGATGGTGGGAGAGGGTTATTTCCGATCAAAGCACCTCGGAGGGCGAGAGAGGAGAAGAGAGATGGAGGGGGAACACGCGGAGCGGGGGGAGGGGAGCAGAGAGAGGGGGAGCGGTCGGTTCTCTACTCGGATATTCAAGATTCCGAGGCCAAAGTAAAAGCGGAATCAGCCTCAATCCAGCTGCGATGCAGGCCCGAAAACAGAGGAAGGGATTTTGGGATCCGTAGCCAATTATGCTGCTTCATTTTAATATATAAAAAAAAAGGAGAGTGAGCTGCACGGGCAGTCAGGGCGGAGGGGAAGAGTCCGATGGCTTTTCAGTTTAAATAGGAGAGAGTCTGGAAACAGGGATGGTTTCTTTTAAAGTTGTTGGTTTTTTTCCCTCCTCTTTTTCCCCACTCTTTTTGTTGGAAGGAGGGATAGGAGAAAAGGGGGAAGACGACAGAAATAAAAGGCAATAACCACACTTCAGCACTTCCCTGTGCGTAACCGGCTCAGTTGAAAAGGAAGGCTATAAATCAGAGGTGATGGTGGAGATTTGACTCCTTACTTTTTAACACAGATATGAGGGGAGGGGTTAAAAAGAAATCCCCGCTCGTTGCTATTTTGTCTCCTTTTGATGTCCGACTCAATGCGAAATATATCAGTGCTTTATTGGCAGCGGTATCTGGAGGTCAAGAGAGAAGCCTGGAAAACTTCGGGTCAAATTTTCTCCGAGCATGTCCCGGGGAAATCAATAGGGGCTGGCAAACCACAGCCTATAGGGCTTGGGAATGGGGGGGTGCTATGGGTCTGGCGATCTGCCCCGCTTCCCCCAACCTTCTACCACTGGAGCCTCCGAGCTCAGAGCCCTTCACCTGCCTCTGGTCTGGGGCTGCAGCCGCCCCTCTTTGCTCAGCTCGGGGTGGTTTTGCTCTATTACTACTACTACTGCTACTACTATTATTATTATTGCTATCTTCTTTGGGGAGGGTTTGACACCCCTCACCCCCCCTTTCCCTCCCTGTTTTGGATCCGAGGCCGCGCAATGGCATTCTTCAGCCTTTCACCAGCATCCATATTTCCACATTTCCTCTCCCCGGGCTGAGGTCAGCTCCAGCAAATCGAGTCTAAAAATAACTCCAGGATCTGCTTTGTTGCTACTGTTACCTCTCCCCTTCCGTGATTCAAACCCGAGAGTCAACAGTGTTTCTTGCATGATATTACTTGAAAGAGGGCAAGAGTTAAAGGAGGAGTGTTTGACTGGGTGTTACTGGGTGGGGTAGGGGGGAAAAGAAAGGGGAAGAAAGAGCAAAAGAGAGAGAGAGAGAAAGAAGAGGGGAAAAAAGAGAGAAAGAGAGAAAGAAAGAAAGAGGGGAAAGAGGCAGAGAGAGAGAAAGAATGAGAGAATGAAAGAGAAAGAAAGAGAAAGATGGGAAAAGAGAGAGAAAGAAGGAAAGAGACAGAGAGAAAGAGAGGAAAAGGAGAGAAGGAAAGAGAAAGAAAGGGGGAAAGTGGAGAAAAAGAGAAACAGACAAAGAGAGAAAGGAAACTCGCTGGGCTTTGCACAACTTTTATTCCTCGCCCCTTTCTTTCTCCCTCTTTCTTTCTTTCTCTTTCCTTCGTTTCTTCCCTTTCCCCGCACGAGACATATGGAATCAATTTTGTATCCTGACATTGAAGGCCGGCCAATTCCTACTGGCTCTAAAAACCAGAATCCATTTGGTTCCCTTCTCTCCAGCACCCCTTGTCACTCAGTATTATAACAGTCTTGCAACATTTTAAGTCTTTATAAAGAGAAACAGCTTTCCAGATAGAAACGAAGGATTGAGGAGTGGGGGAGGTTTGGGGGATTGGTTTTTTTCTTTCCTTTTTCTTTTTGCTTTTTTTCTTTTAAGGGGGAATGCGAGTCCAACCTCCCCCTCCCGGCACCCCCACTTCATCCCCTGCCGTTCGGTATCTCTCAGCAGAAGGGGCCGCATCTTTGCGATACTTTCAGCTGTTTTGGAAGCGTTTTTCTCCACGTCAAGTCAGTTCCGATTGAATCGAGTTAGTCCATTATATGTATAAATATATATATAAATATCAAAGCATCTTTGGGGAAAAACCAAACCAAACCCAAACCAAAGCGACAAACCGCGGCCGAACACACTGTCAACGAGATCCACCGCGGTGCAACAAAGTAGTTCCTTTTCCACTCGTTAATTTGGCCGCCTCAGCTGTAAAGTCGCACCACCCCAGTTCGGCTTCTCTCCTTCTTCAAGTCTTGCAGTCGGACGGTAAAACAGGTAAGAAGTTACAGAGAAATAAATAAAAGAACGACTTTTATTTATTAATTTATTTATTAAAGGCTCTGCCTTTCCCTGCTCCGACTTTGGGAGCTGTAATTAATTGCCCAAAGTCTTTGACAGGCCGCTCCTCATCCCTCCCGGTAACTATTTAAGACCGATGTCTCTGAGCAGGACGGGGGGAAGCTGAAGATGAACAAAAATGATCTCTCACGGTCCATAATCGGGACCGGCTACAAACTGCTCCTTTCCAAGTGCGTGTTTACCCGCAAAGTTTGTCCGGGCCACATTTGTTTAAAGTTTAGCACCTCTCTCTCGTTTGAAAAAGAAACTACAAAAGCCCATTGGAAAAGCTGAGTGTTAAGCCGAAGAATGTATGTGATGGTGATTTATGGCCCTACAGACTTTCTTGTTTACTTGAAACAGATCCTAATTACAACGGCTTCTTAAAAAAAAAAGGAAAGAAAAGAAATCCCAAGCTCTGTGTATGTCTATCGCGAGGGTTCCCTCCCCAGGTCCGGCTATAGCGGCCAGATGTGACTTACAAACATCTGGCTCCTTGAGCTGCTTGTCTCTGTGGTGGCCATTGAGTTTGGATCGAAATGGGTAAGGCAGAGACTCTTCAACATTTGGCTTGAAAGTAGAGTAGTTTGGAGAGTTAGAGCATGAGAGTGCCAGGCTTTTAGAACGGGTTATGGTTTGGTTTGGTTTGGTTTGGTTTGGTTTGGTTTGGTTTGGTTTGGTTTGGTTTGGTTTGGTTTGGTTTGGTTTGGTTTGGTTTGGTTGAGTAGGATTGGATTGGATTGGGTTGGGTTGGGTTGGGTTGATCTGGGAGAGGGATGTACTCGAAAATGCTTCATTTCACACAAATGCCATTTCTGCCGAAATGAAACTGGAGGGAGGGTGAATTTTCATATGGAAAGATCGGGTGCAGTGTTTTCTATGGACTTTTGATCTTCATTTCGTGCTCAGAAATCCCCTTCTCCTCTCACATCCCATAAACTCCCGGGGTAGATTTAAAGAGCGAGGCAGGAAACTCGTTTACATGGAGGGGGGGAAAAAAAATCCGAGAAATTGAATTAGATCTGGAAAGTTATTCTTAATACGTATCTATTTGTGCTCTCTGCTCTCCTCTGCTTCCTTTCCCTTTAGAACAAGAGAATAACTCTGCCCTCTGGACAAGTTCCCAGTTCTAAAAATGTCCACACGCATTGTGAAACTGGGAAACTTTGGACTCAGTGCCTGATATTTCCCGAGGCAAACTGTTATGTTGGCAGGGAGAATATCTCGGATATATGGAGTCTATCGGTGGGGGTGGGGGTGGGGGTCCATTTTTGTGTGTGTATTTTTGCCCTTTTTCTTTCCCCTTGTAGATTGCTTTGCATTCAGTCTCCCCAGCTTAGGAATTATCTGCTCTCGCCTGCAGCTAAAGCTGTTTTTTTCTCTTGCCGAGCACTTGATCTGTTGGCGAATGAAATCTGAGAAGGAACCGCAGGCCCTAAGTGGCCGTAATTTAATTGATTTTATCATAAATCATCAACTTCATGAAGAAGCAAAGTTTTCATTGAAGTAAATTGATATTAATGGTCACTTTCTGAAATACAGCTGTATAGATCTATATGTTGTCGGTGCTTTCACTTCTCTTTTGGGACAGGAGGTTTGGAAAGGGGATGGGGGGAGTGGATGTCTTTCCACCCCTCCAGTTTTCTTTCCTCCCACTCTCCTTAAAAAACGAATGTCTGCAGCGTGGGGGTCTCCGTCCTGAAGTGGATGGGGGGGGCTGGAAGCTCTGTTCCTCTTTGTGGCATTTTACAGCAATGGGGATATCTCGGATCACCGAGATGAGGTTTTTAGTGCAGATGTGAATCAAGCAGCCCGATTTCTGTGGGTTCTTTGCTGCCACCCCTGTCCAGGGGATTTGTGGGAGCAGGGATGATCTATTTCTGCCTAAAACGCGTGTGTTACAGAGAGGCGCATTCGTGCTAGAAGTAGAAATAGGGTTTAAAGCCTCTGCTTCCATCTACGTGTCCTCTTCTTCGTTAAACATTGCCGTTCCCAAAGCTTTCCCCCCTAACTAAAAATTAACCAAGGACTCGGGGTAGATTGGAGCCCTTTGATATGGTGATGAGGATGTCAGATCAAATGCCCTTACAGTAAGGGGGGATTTTAGCACGGGACAGAGGCTCTGCTGTGTGTCTGTCGGTGGCAGTGGGATGGTTGCAGAGATGTTCAGAGAAGGGAGAATACAGGACTGGCTGCTATCCACACGGTTCCCTATAGAAGACCGATATTCAGTGGGAACATCCCAAACCAGAGAAATACAATTCCTTAACTCCGCTTCTTTACCCCTCTCCTGATACTCCCTCGTCAGAAATTAATAGTCCTTACGAAGTAGAGCACGGAAGAAGGTAAACTGAGCTTATTTCTTCTCCCAGGTCCCTTCTCCCCCATGCTCAGACCGTCCAACAGAGCCCGTCGGGTCCTGGATTCAGGCGAGTATCACTGCAAAAAATAACCCATTTTCTGCTTTTTTTCTCACTGATAGTAACACTGCAGTAGGATGGGTGAGGGATGGGAAGGCGGGGTGAGACAACTAGGAGTCCTTTTCTCTCTACATCTGTCTCTAAATCTATATCGGAGGAGGAGAAGGCTGAGAAGCCCCACTCTGTTTTTCTTGCCCCTAAATACTTCTTAAAGCCCCTCCATCTCCGTTGTCTCTGTCGTTCAGCGGAGCGGTGGTTGTTGCGATCGTTTTCCTCCTTAGTGTTCGTTCGTCTCCTCTGCCTTCGGGACAAAAGATAGTATGGGTTGTTTTGTTTTGTTTTGTTTCGTTTTTGGGGGGGTGGAAGGTGGGAGGGCTGGAGAATAATAGTTAGAAGAAAAGAATTAATAAGAAACTAAAAGCCCCCATAAACCAGGCCAGCCCCAGCTGCAATAGGAAGGAGTGAGGGGGTATCTCCGGCCCGGCAAGTTGAGGAAATTTGATGATGGAGGAATTAGTGAGAGTGAAGGGGGAGAGGATCGTTTCCCAATTCTATATAAAATGGGCAAAAGGTTGACGTGTCCCAATCACGTGAGCGCATAATTCAAGCCATTATTTTGGCATTTGGAGGGTGGGTGGAGGAGCTGGGATGGCGATTCCTCCCGTCTCTGCTGAGCTGTTCCCAAAGTATCGATTTGCAACGCGCTGATAGCGCAAATTGCCTCCTTTTCGCTCCCAGCATCATCCCCACCCACGCACCCACCGACCCCGAAGTGCCCCGAAATAGCAGCTCCGTTGGGGCGGAGTGACATAGAGATGGGAACCCCTGAGCTGTGTGTCCTCTGCACTGTCAGTTCTTTTTGGGGTTGTTTTTTGTAGGGTTTTTTTTAGGGGTGGTGTTGGGGTTTTTTTTTGGGGGGGAAACAATTCAGAAACACTTCCGCTGAGTGATCATTAACCTGGTGAGTTATCGCTCCTTCCAGCAAAGGTCATGGGGAGAAAAAGGTCTAATCTGTCAAGGAAAAAAACACCGCTCACTCTCTGCTTCATTTTGATTTCTTATCCTCATTGGCTTCTGTTTGGGGTACCGGGAGGTCCTGGTCCCTCCATAACTCTCCCCTTCTTCGGACTGTCTATTTGCGGGATAGGAGTGAGGAAAGCCAAACTTCTTCCTTTTAGTTAATAACAGTAATAAGAATAAATCATAAAAAGACCCCTGGAGGAAGCAGTGGGTGCTGCGGGGCTCGCAGGGCTGGGCTGAGTCTGCACCGCCTGTGAGAGAGAAATTAATGCAAAGCAAATCAAGCAAAGCCGCCCAGATCAAAACAAAGAACGAGGGTTGGGGTGGGGGGGGGGGGGGCGGGAAGACACTGGCTCCATCCATCCCTCCACTGCCTTTATTGCAAGGGAATAAATTAAAAACAAAGAGAAACAATCTCTCCCCCCCCCCCCCCCTCCTCCCTAGACGTTATTTATGTCAGATCCCCTCTGCTTGTTTGTTTGTTTGCTTGTTTGTTTCTCTTTTCCCTCCTCCCTCCAGCAAAAAGTGCTCTTTTTGGACGCGGTTCCCCCATTTGACCCCCCTCCCTTCTCCTTGCCCTTCTTTTCCCCCCTCTTCTCCCCCAGCTCCTGGGCCCAACGTGGGAGTAAATCTCCGGGACTCACATTTCGTTTGCCGACTTCACCAAGCAAAAGAAAATAGCAAAAAAATACCCCACGTTTTTCTTTTTTCTCTTTTCCCAACTCCCCGCCCCCCATTCCCCCCCCCCAACCCCCCTTACAAACGTATACTCCGCAGAGGGAACTGGAAAGCCCCGGTTAAAGCGGGCAAGGCTCCGAAGGAAGCGGAATATTGCCAAAGCTGTGTATGAAAGTGTGTGTGAACGTAATAATAACCCTAATAAAAAACACAGCTCTCGGCCGCCGATGGGAGAAGGTCACGGAGCATCCGCGAGTGATTTATGGACTCGGGGATGTTGTCACACGCCGAGTAAGGGCGTGAGGGGAACGTTTTTATTTGAGATTAATAACTTCAACATCCAGAACGGAAACGGGATTATGAAAGCGACCGAATGTTTCCCCAAACGAAAATATTTTAAAATGAGATCGCTTTTTTTTTTTTTGTTCGTTCGTTTGTTTGTTTGTTTTCCCTTTTCTTTCCCTTCTCTGTTCCTTTTCTAAGTCCTCCCGCTGATAAATCTCGGCGCGGCTTTAAACGCGTTCCGGTTCGACCCGTCCGTCCTACAGCCAAACCCCAAACTGAGAACCCCCATGTAACACCCCCCCCCCCCTCATTCCTCATCCCGACTCCTTCAGGAAAGTGCGTTCCATGATGTTTTACTTTTGTTGAACCCAAAGCCAAAGGACCCCGCGTGTACTTCACCCCTTCAACACGCTGAACTCGGAAGTTACCGACGGCTTTTAACCAAAAGCCTTTCGGTTCTTATTTATTTATCACGTGTTTTTGTATTTTCCTGACGCTCAGAAGCCAGCACCCTCTTGTCGGGTCCCCATCGCAGTCCCAGACCTGGGGTGGAAGGGGGAGGGAGGGGTCCTCGATCTCAAATTGGCAGAAAGGAGGGCAGTGCCCACCGCCTGCGGTGCCACTTCGGTTAAGGGCGAGTGGAAAGTGGTGCAACCCCTGGCAAAGCTGCACTCGCTTGGATGAGGGATATCCTCAGAGGAGGTGCTGGGGAGGGGAGGGGGGGGGTTGTTATTAGAGCCCGTCTGCTCCCCATTTCCACCCAAACATTTCCCTATGTGATGATTTCCCTTCGCTTTCCCTCGTCCAAGCTTCTCTGACCCGAGTTTCATACTTTCTTTCTTCCTCTCTCTCTCTCTCTCTCTTTTTTTTTCCCCTCTTCAGTTCTTCTCCTTTCTCAAACTCCACCGCAGCCCCGTGTTTGCTGGACCACACATCCGGGAACCGGTGAGTTTTGCCCTGTCTCCTACCTGCTCCCCTTCCCATAGCCCTCCTCCCTTCACCCCATTCACACGGAGCCATTCCTCCTCCAAAAAAAAAACAACTCACCCAACGTGACTTTATTCCTTTCTTTATTTACTATTTCCCCACCAAACACGGCTGCCCCGGATTACAGCAGAGTATTTTCTTTTTCCATTTCGCTACCGCCTTGTCTTGAAACTTTGTGATTTATGGCCGTAACTTCCAGGGAGTGTTTTAAATGGAAGAGATTTCCTGAGCTCCCTTTGAAGGGAAACCCGGTCGGGTTGCAACATTTGCTGCTGATTTGGTGCGAGGGAGCTGCACTTTAAAGGCAAAAAAAGAGAAATCAGCTGCATCCCAAGCAGAGATGGTAATACACGGGGAGCCCAAAAACTGTTTGAAGCAGCCCAACTTGTAACGACCTGTGCAACGACCTGCTGAATACTTTGGTTTTTCGGCAGCCAATTTAAGGTTAAAGCAAAATGTTGCACTTCGGAAGAGTTACTTGCAGAGCCCGAGGTGTTTCTGCTCGTCAGAAGTCGGTGGAGGTCCATATTCAGAAACCCACCCAGTACTTCACCTACAGAGAAGTCCTTAAAGAAAAGTCCCCGGTAGTTTCTCCTCTTTCCTTGCCTGGAATCTCAACGCCGGAGCTCCAAACTAATAACAGTCTTGCAGTAGAAATGATGTTTTTGAGCAGATCATAGTCAGATGGGGGCTGGAGGGGTGGGAGGGGGGGGGGAGAATCTCAATAGCCACATCCCCGTGGAAAGCTCTCATTCCGGGGTCTGAAGGCAGAACAATAGCTGGAAACACCGTAGTCCGCGGGATAAGACTTTGTCCATCACTTAGAAAGCTTGTTTGTCCAACCCACCATAAATCCTCTCGAAAGTCAGATGTTCACTTGGACACCTTGGGTTTTTTCTGTCCATACTTATTCGCCTAAAGGTGCCCCCCCATTAAAAAAAGAAGAAAAAAGGCGATGGACCCCCCCCCACCCCCACCCCCCACCCCCGCTGAGGCATACCTTCCTGCGGAGTCCTGAGAGCCTTTGTGGTCACTGCTTGTCTGGCTCTGCTAAACGCAAATCCCCCCAGTCAGCACTTTTAACCCAAAGGAGCGAGCGTCAGAATTAAAGGAGAGAAGATAATTGCGATGCGAAACAAAAGTAGCACTTTAAAAAAAAAAAATGCAGACACCTCAATTCTTTGCCCTGCCTTCCTCCCACTCTTCGGCCCCTCCTCGTCACGGACTTTCCCCAGGACGCATCTTGGCGAGTTTCTGCTTTCGGCAGCGTGTGGGAGCGGGGAGAGGCATAAATCTCCCGTGGCGACAGCGGCAGCTCCTCGCATAGCAATAACAGCGATATTAATACGGCCTCTAATAACCCTCGCCCCGTCCCACACCTCGCACCCCCCCCCCCCCCCCCTCTATAGTCACCCGGCCCCAAACTCTCCGCTAAAGTTCCGAGGGTTCCATCCACGTCAGCCCCTCTGTGGGGTACCCTGGCTGCCGCCCCCCCCTGTCCCCAAAGACCCCCCCCCCCCGTGCCCCACATTTCGTGGCCGCCTCGGTGGGACCAGCGGGAGCCGAGCGCAGCCGGGGTCGGGGGGGGGGTGGGAGGGAGGGGGGGGTGCCAGCAGCGGCTATTGAAAGCGGCCGCGAGAGAGGAGAAGGGGGGGGGGAGAAACCATGACTATTTTGAAACGGTTTATTAGCATAAATTGACACCTAATTGTTAAACACGTGAATCAAAGGCGAGCTTTACTATCTTTCTGTCTAGGCCTCTGTCCACCACGTCTGCAATTAGCATAATTTTTCACTAGTGACGCTGTTCGGGAGCCTCGCTGCCTCCTTTGCCCAGCAATCCGAACCCAATCTGTGTTTTTAAATATCCCCTCCGCTTTCTTTCCCCCTCGCCCCCCGCCCTCCCCGTCGCCTGGATTCTTTTCGTTATTATTTTAATCCTAGCCAAGCATTGCATAGTTAAAAGACGGGGGGTGTGTGTGTGGGGGGGTGTTGTGTTCAGCTTTTCTTTCTTTCTTTTTTTTTTTCCTCCCTTCTCCTTTCCCTTCTTCCCCTTTGCTGTGCTAAAGCAGAGGCCATTGTTATCAGTGAGCAGAGCGTACCAGTCTATAGGGCAACCAGAACCTCGGGGTTTGTCCATTCAAAGCCCTCAGCTTTTCCGCACATCTTGGAAGCTGGAAAGCATCTTGATTTTTCCTCCCCCCCCCCTCCCCAAACGGAGACAGAGAGACAATTTGAGCTGCCGTAACCGAAAGCTCCACTGGCTGAGCCCCCTCCCCCCTGTTTTTTTTTTTCTTCTTTTTTTTTTTTCCCTTTTTTTTTTCCCTTCTTAATACATACATCCATCCATATGCCGGATTTTTTTCCCCCCCTTCTCTCTCGTATATTCCTTTAACGTTTTTAAAGGAAGGGGGTCATTCCTTGCTTATTGATTGCGTGGATGCTGGATGTGAAAATATATTATGTCTGCCCGTGCTTTGCTCGTCAGAGACTAAGGTAAGCCGGACTCAAATAGGCTATCACTTTGTGAATGGCGGAGTATATGTCCCAATGATTTATGACCATATGACTCCAATCTCGGTTCAAGAAGAGTTCACAAGCTTTAAGCTTCCTTCCACGCAGAGACTCTTTCGCAGCCCTCATCCAGGGCCCTTTTTTTTTCTCTCCCCCCCGCTTTACAACTGGGGGAGTTCTGGTTGGGGTGAAGCTCGGCGGTGGGGGGAGGGAGGAGGGAGATTTTAGGACTGTGTCTCTATTTTGCAGGCAGATCCATCGCGAGGCGGTCGCTGCGATTTGAGGTCTTTTTTTTTCCCCTCTTTTTTTTTTTTCTTTTTCTTTTTTTTTTTTTTGAGCAGCCGACTTATCGCGGAGGGCACGTTTAGCATCTTTATGATTAATAATAATTGCGATGAAAACCGGGGCTGCTCCTGCTCGCCCGGTTGTGGGAAACGTACCTTGGGAAGGGGAGGAGGGGGGTGGGGGAGGCGGGGAGGGGAAAGACCCCTCTCTTCTTCACAAACAGGCAGGTTGTGAATTTAGGGTTTCCAACATGGAGGGATGGTTTTTTTTTTACAGCAGAATACATCCGCCTTCCATTTCTTTTTTCCTCTTTCCAACCCTCATTCCCCTTCGAGAGCCCCGTTTCTTCTCTCAGCCCTCCATCACCTTTACCTACCCCCGATCTTTATTATTCTTTCGGAGGATGAGGAGGTGAGGGCGAAAAGGGGGGGGGATAAATATCTCAACACCTTCGCACTCCAAAGTTCCGGGCACAGAGTTTGTGCTTAAACGTTCCCTTCTCTCGAAGTGAAAGTTGAAGCGTTACGAAGCACCCAGCGCTGATCCCGGCCGGCTTTAATTGGAACAGGAGATAATCGAATATTTATCATTCCTCCCGAGATCTTTTTATTATTATTATTAGTTATTTATTTATTTATTTTTGAAAGCCAACAATCCCTCCGAGTCAATAATTAGGATCGCGGCCGTCTTCGGCGAAGATAAATGAGCGGCGTTTGAGAGATGAGGTACAAAGCGAACCTTCGGCGGATGCCACGAGCGAAAAGAGCCTTTGGGCGAAGGGGGATCGTAAATTTCTTTTATGGACGTTTCCAAAACAAAACCCAAAGAAATCGCTGTTATTTTTAGCTGCCTTTTCTTTTTTTTTTCCTCTTGCTGAGTCTCCCCAGCTCCGTTCTGCTTTTGGTTTGTTTCGTGTTCTTTTTTCTTCCTTAAGAATCCTATGGCAGACAGGAAGGCCTTGGAGAAATTCCCACCTCTGCCCTTCCAGACGATTTCAACAAACCTATTCATAAGAAAGGAGCTGCTGTTTGCTAATTAATTCCCGGCTTCTCAAGCAGGGTAGCGGAGTTTACTTTTTAATAAGACTTATTTATCATGCCGAGGGAACCAAATGAGAATAACTCCCAGCAAGGATATCACTCTCGCCGCAGACAATAATGCATCTCGGCGGAAGATGCAATACAGATCTGGGAATGCATAAAGGATTTAATCAGTGCAAAAAAAGCCAAACAGTCCCTTCGTGGGCACTTTGTCTGCGGCCGTGTTAAAAGTAGATGGGGGTTTCGTCTGTCGTGAGAGAGGAGCTCAGCAGCCGGGGAAAGAAAGGGGGAAAAAGCTCTTATTTATTGCCGAGCTGTGGCTGCTGTCAAACCCCAGAGCTCGGATCTATCGCATGAGACTTTTTATCTCCACCGAGTTTATTTTGTTTTATTTTAGAGGAACGGAGAGCCCAGAAGCAATTAAATATACGGTAGATACAATTAAATATACAATGGATATCTTTCTATCTTTTTTTTTAAGTACAGTGGCTCCTTGCCAACTGTGAGCTGCAGAGAGGAGCCTCTGCCTTTTCTAAAGATGTTTGCTGCCTGATTCATCCTTATCCATCAGATTATTTTCTGCTCAAGATGGTTTTTGTGCTTCTAAGGGTATTTCTCCTCTGTCTTCACGGCAGAGAAAGTTTTTGCTTTAGGAGAAGAGAAAGAAAGGGAGAAAAGCGTCAGAGAGGGGGAGAAATTCATAAAGAGGTGGGGGAAAAAAAGAGTGGGGGGGGAGGGCATGAAGAGAGAAAGAAAAGAGAAAGGTTTCATTTTGTGATCTGAGGGTTTGAAGTGGGTTTTTAGACTTTCGGAGCTTGGACTGAGGGTGAGAGGAATGGTAAAATATCAAAGGGTTCCAAAGTTAGGAGCAAATGGTCCGGAGACGTGTTTGTTTTCGGAGGGAAACAAAAAGAAAACCAACACAACAGCAATTAAAGTGGTTTTGGAATTACATCTCGGCAGTGGTAGTTCCAGATTCAATACCGACAAGCGTGAAGCAGTGCAGTGAAGGGGTATGTTTTCTAAATACAACCTGTGCTGCCAGAAGGAGAGAGAGAGGGGGGCTGACAAACAGGCCAAAGGAAGCACATTCTTGAATTCGTGCCCTTGCTTCAATCTGCTTAAAATATTTGCTCTGAATTCCAAAGACATTGTGAGTCTCTGAGTAAACAGCAAATTGAGCCAAGTGTGTCAGGACAAGGCTACCTGGATAGGGCATATCAAGGCTTTGCTGTTTTCCAATTAAAAACAAACAGAGCAGAGAATGGCCCTACCCTAAACTTAGTGCACTTTTCTGACTAACATCCTGCTGGTTTTTGTGCTTGATTTGAATAGGAGATAGGAAGGCCAGAGTCTCATTCCTCTCATGCTCGTAGTTAGCAGTTATCCATCTTTAGGCTTATATTTACATTAATACTTGTGCTAGCTGCTGATGGATCTGCATATACATCCATACTCTCATATCAGTGGGTGTATGTGTGAATGCATGTGTGTATATACTTATACACAGAGAGAAATATGGATGTAAATAGACGTATTCAGATGTAGCCACGTGTACTTATTGAAAATGTATTTAGTCCTACAACCTTGCTGCTATGCTTTAAGGGAAAGAAAGGGGCAAACAAACAACAGCCAGGAAAACTACCCCCCAAAATCAGCTCAGCACTTTTGCACTGCAACATTTGATGAGCCTTCTGAGGCTGCACACAGGACAAAATCTGCTCAAAGCATCTGTTCACCCTGTTCTGCAGGACCCTATTCATGTCATGTGCCTTTCAGGCCCCAAGATGGATTCATAGGCCGGGTACTATTATTGTGTGTTTTCTCCTAACCTTTCAGGTCAGCTTCCAATAGACAGCTGGAAACGGCCTGTCACGTGGCCTTGGGGTGCCAATGTTCTGCCATAGGGGTGTCAAGACCCTGGTAGCTGGAAAAATCATTTTGGGGAATCCCGGAGATGCAGAAGACAACGTACTACGAAAGCTCTGCGCTCTTTGGGGGCTATTCCTATGGGAGCACCAATGGGTTTGGCTACGAGGGCCCCCAGCAGCCCTTTCAACCTGGTTCCCATGTGGAGAACGACTTCCAGAGGTCTGCCTGCTCCCTCCAGTCCCTCGGCAACACGACCCAGCACGCAAAAAGTAAAGACCTGAATGGGAGCTGTATGAGGCCGAGTTTACCCCAAGAGCACCATCCGCCTCCGACTGTCTCACCACCCCCAAACCCCACCACCAACAGCACCAGTAGCAACAGCAATAACCAGTCAGGGAGCAGCAAAAGTGCCCCGAGTAAAGCCAACCTCAGTGCAAACGCCAGTCTCACCAAGCAGATTTTCCCCTGGATGAAAGAATCGAGGCAAAACTCGAAACAGAAAAGCAGCTCCCCTAGCACAGGTACACCATTCTTCTTTTGTGACCATCCCTATTCCTGCATCGCTGGGTAGCAAAGCAATGGGGTCTTGTTTAGGGGAAGGATGGGGGGTAAAGAATGCAGCGAGGATGAAGATACTGGGCACAACCCACAGCTACCAGCCATGTACACCCCATGGCCTTGGTCCATCCTGCAGTGCTGGCTGAGAACACTTGGCTTATCCTACAACAACCAGAGCATGGCAGGGAATTACAGCTGAATAAGGCCACTGCCTGACTGTGCAGGAACTCATACCCCAAAATATACACCCACCAATTGCCCAGTGATGCTGAAGCTGAGTGCTTGTTCCCATCCTTCCCCCTGCCTCATACACAGCAGTGAACACAGTGCATGTGTGCATATAGGGAGCATATGCATAAGTAGGTGGATATTTTTGCATGCATGCACACATCTCTAATGCCATCAAGAGAAAAAAAATCAGCGTGGAAATGGCACTGTTGTGATGAATGTATTTGTATGAACTCTGCAGCACACGCTTCACTGTATTAATACCATATATCCATTATGCACATAGTACAAAAATACCAGTATAAATGGAATTTGGTATTTAACAATACGCGTGCAGATCATTCTCTTACACAAATACAAGGCACAAACAAGATGTGCACGTGTGTGTATCCATACTTCTGCAAACAAAGTGCCTCCCAACACTGCCCCATGTTAATATTAATTGGCTTCGCAGTCACTGCCCCCCTGCCAAATATTATTTTCTCAAAATTATCTGTTGAAAATAATCGACTCCTAAATAAATGGCCCTGGAATCCTTTTCTACATGACATGATCAAATTTTCATAAACCAGGGGCAGCTTTGGAGAACAGAACTCTTAATAAATGACATGATTATGGAGTGCAGGCTAATGCAAAGGGGTGAGGAGCAGGGGGAGGGGGGGTCGAGCTCTCGTGCCTGTTCCAGGATTTATTAAGAAATGATGCATTCAATTTCTGCGTGTAAGTAATTATCTTTTATTTCATTTCATGGCCAGCAGAAACCTGCAGCGGCGAGAAAAGCCCTCCAGGCTCCTCGGCCTCCAAGAGAGCCCGCACAGCTTACACCAGTGCTCAGCTGGTGGAGCTGGAGAAGGAATTCCACTTTAACCGCTACCTGTGTCGGCCCCGGCGTGTAGAGATGGCCAACCTACTGAACCTCAGCGAGAGGCAGATCAAGATCTGGTTCCAGAACAGGAGGATGAAGTATAAGAAAGATCAGAAGTCAAAAGGGATGGGTTCTTCCTCTGGAGGGCCTTCCCCCACCGGCAGCCCCCCCCAACCCATGCAATCCTCCGCCGGGTTTATGAATGCCTTGCACACCATGAGCAGTAACTATGATGCCCCTTCCCCACCTTCCTTCAATAAGCCCCACCAAAATGCCTACGCCATGTCAACTAACTACCAAAACCCCATCAAAGGCTGCCCCTCCCAACAGAAGTACACCAACACGGCCCCCGAGTACGACCCCCATGTGTTACAAGGGAACGGGGTGACCTACGGGACTCCCAGCATGCAGGGAAGTCCCGTCTACGTTGGAGGTAACTATGTGGACTCTCTGCCCACCTCTGGCCCATCCCTTTATGGCCTCAATCACCTCCCACATCACCAGGCGGCCAACATGGACTACAGCGGGCCCCCGCAGATGCCTCCAAGCCAACACCATGGACCATGCGAGCCCCACCCCACCTACACAGACCTTTCCTCTCACCACGCATCTTCTCAGGGCAGAATCCAGGAGGCCCCCAAGCTGACCCACCTGTGAGTGGGAGCAGGGATGGGCTCGAGTGAACTGGATGGCAACCAACACACGACTTGGATGGGGCACAGGGCAGGACGGCCTTCAGAAACATTTGTGTTGAGCTGTTTTCTTCCTTTCTTCACTTAGGCAAGTTCTACAAAGCTGTCCAGCTTGCCAGTATTATTTCTGGGCTCTGTTTGACACAATTTCCAAGGATTTCAGTATTTAATGTCGGAAGCTTCTCTCTCTCTATGAAAAGATATACCTCCTGTGTGTCGACACAAATGTTTCTGAAGTGGCTTTGGGGGAGTTTTATGGGAACCTAGCAGATTTTTAGCAGCAACACCCTTAATTTCCAAACCCAGGGCAGATTATCACTGATAATTCTTGGCCAATGGAAAGCAGATGGCCAGCCAAACCTTTACAGTTGGTGCCGCTGCACCTATACCTGGCTACACAGGTTAGCACAAGGGATGCACAAGAAAGCTGCCCTCCACTTCAGTCCTAATCAAGAGCTTTGTGCTTTCCTCCCCAACCTGCTGAGGCAGGGCATCCTTCTTTGCTGAGTTACTTCCCACCAATCCCCATACAGAAGGCAAATATACACACCTGCCAACGCGTGGGATCCACGCTCTTCCCCTCCCACCCACACCTCCCCTCTCAAAAATCAGAACGAAAAGAAGAAAAGAAAATGAGAGAGGTCTAAGAACTGCAACAAGGTTTAGGAAACGAGTTTCTAAATTGCCTAAAGCCCCACCAATGGGAACGGCAGTCCAAAGAGAGGAAGAAAATGTTGACAGGTCTGAATATTTTTCCACCTTTGCCACCGACGATGTGAAGTTTCCATTTGATGATACCAGGGTTTTTGTTTTATTTCTTTGGGGGGGATTTTTCTTAGGGTTCATTAATAGAAAAGCAATCTTAAGACTTAGAAGTCCTATGCTTCTTTCCTCCTCTTCTCTTGACCTTACGTGAAAACAGGGTATATTTGAACAAATGGAATGTCCTCCAATGGAAGCAGAAGTGAATGGATCTCTAGGATTTGCTAATGCTTTATTGTCTGGACATCTTTGTTGCACTTAGAGTTTACATATAATGGGTATGAAAACAACTTTGAAGGGCGTTCATTGAACTCAGTCAAGACGTCCTTCAATAGGTGTGTGTTCTGGTGAACATTCATATATATTTATTGGTTATAGCCAGTTTAAAATATTTTCCTTTTTGTATTATTTATCCCCAATATTATGTATTTATATGAGGGAAAAAAAAGAATCAAATTGTACTTTTTTAGTATTTACTTGTTATAAAAGACGTTGTGTTTCCTCGTCATTGTACAACAAGCTTATTTTAGTTACTGTAATTTAGAAAGACGAGTAGTTTTATGTTACCTTCGTACTTATGAATAATGTAATTAGTTCTACTGGAGGCATGAGAGCAGAACCAGACTGTAATTGTATAGTCCTGAATTAGAAGAACTATAGCTAATCCCTCCCTCCCATCTTGCCCCTCCTCTTTGGAGATCTTTCTTTGTTCTTATAGTAGTTATTTTATTTCCTTGCTTAAGGGTTGTCTGTTGAGCAATTCTTGAATAAACTTTCTGTTATCAATTTCATCTCGTCCTATCAGTTGGGTTGAAAAGCAGAGGAAGAGGAAAGGGATAAAGGATAAAGGAGAAGGGGGAAAAAAGGGAAAGAAAAAAAAAGGAATGGGGAAAAGGGGAAAAGAGGAAGGAAAAGATTAAGAGAAAGGGGAAAAAGGAAGAAGGGAAAAAAGAAGAAAATGGGAAAAGGAAGAAGAAAAAGAGGGAGAAGAAAGGAGAGGAAGAGAGAGAAGGGAGACGAAGATTAAGAAGAAGAAAGAAAAAGGAAATGGGAAAGGAAATAGGAAAAGGAAACGAAAAAGGAAAAAAAAGAGGAAAAGGAAAAAGGAAAAGGAAATCAAATAAAAGGAAAAAGAAACAAAAATAAAGGAAGAAAGGATGGAAGGAAAGAGGAACGAAGAGCTCTGCAGACAAGGCCGGGGAGCGGAGCGGCCCACGCGGTCCGCAGTGAGAGGCCGAGATTTGGGGCCGCGCCCACCCCGGGACCACCCCCCACTCCTCGACCCCCCCCCAACACACACCCCCACCCCTCACCCTCGGTCACAAAGGGGCGTCACGTGTCTGCGGGGCCGGGCTGCCATTGGGTCGTAAATGAAAACAAAGGAAAATGATTAATCACTCACGAAATACTCCTAATAATAAAAGAAAAGGGCCTGAGTTTCCACGCAGGGATTTTAGAAGCGGAGATCATGGGAATTGCCGTGTTGCTAACACGCGTGCACACGTATGGGAATGGTCACGCGTGCACAAGCACCAGCACATGTATCTTCATACAGCCACGCTGGGAATTGTCATTAAGAGACAGAAAACTGCTATGAAGGGCTGCACTGTCGGAGCCAGCAATGGGGGGAGCAGCTCTTGGCAGCAGCAAGGATCACACAGTGCAAAAATCGTGTTTTTCTGCCCCAAAACCTTAAGAAAACTTACGTGAAAGCAGCGAGGGACAAACTAAGTTTTATGGCTCTGGAATGGGGAATATGGGGAGCTGATGTCAGGCTGGAAATGCTCCGATGTTGGGGGATATGGAGGGAGGGAAAGGCTTGGTGGCATTTAGCCTGTGCCGGTGTATGTGAGTGTGTGTGCTCTGCCCGTGGTTTTGCACACAGGTGTGCACACTCAGGAACACACATATATATAACACCCCACCCCATCCCCCAACGTGAAATTGGGGGGAGGAGAGAGATAACCCTGAGAAATGAACTCGTGTTTCCTCCTCTCTCCGATCTGGCTTAATAAATGAAGGTCCGGGTTAATAATTATAACCTTCGAGCAATAATAAATAGCGGTATAAAAGAGAGACAGGGCTTGTTTTTCTCCCAAGATCGGTGCTCGGTTCTGCCCATCCATGCAAGGAGCAATTTACCATTCTAGGATACTATAATTTAAAAGCATAAAAGCGTGCAAGCACTGATCGGGATCGGGGCAAATAAAAGGCTCAGGCAGTGGCTTCCCTCCCCCCTACCTCCCCCCCCCAGCCCCGCTGCTGAATATCATTTTCCCGATCCTACAACCCAATGGGGTTTTGTATCGGGGGTCCGCCAGCATCGAGTTAAGGATCCTTAAGGAGAGCTCAAGGCGATGCTCGGGGCTGGGAGCCTCTCATGCTTTCTCCTGACGCCTTCTACACGGACTCCTGCAAATCTCCTCATCTTTATGTTCCTTTTGGGTCTCTGTATGAGGGGAGCCGGCCCGGCTTCTCCCCACAGTGATCGCATCTCCCAGCCGCTCCCGAGCCTTGGGAATCGCTTCCCATCAGACCATGCCCTCCCCCCCGAGAGCTCACATTATTTTCCTCGGAGCGTGTGAGAAAAGAGATCTCTCTTTCCCCAAGAGATGCCTTTCTCTTGTGTTGTTTTGTTTTATTTCGCAGCTTGGTTGTTAGCAAAAGCAGAGGAACAGGCTGAGGGAGGCTGGGAAAGAGGATTTCCATGCCCAACTCTTCAGCTGAGAACCACTCCTAGTGACAAAACCCGAACTCCTCTACATGCATTTCCATCCAAATCAATAAGAAACGACCCCAGATCAAACTGAATTCGTGCTTCTGCCCCGATCTGATGAGATTTATGTTTATTTCGATGAACAAATACACGTTAAACACTCCAGGAAACCCTCCCAAACCCCAAAGCCTTCAATCCAACCGCGTTTTGTATTCGTATCGTTCTTTAATTTGCTTTTGCCCCTTTGCCAAACTGCTCTTGGATCGCTGCTTCAGCTTCAGCTTCATTATTATGTTGTTCCTCTGAAACCCTCCCCACCCACACGGATGCTTGAAGTGACAAAAGTTTCTAGGCTTCCCCCCCTTGTGAATGCAGCCTGCCAGTCCTCGCCTGCTGCAAAATAGAAGAAGTGGAGCTTGAACAAACACACACGAACCATCCCAACTTCCATTTTGCAGCAAACAACTTATTTTTTAACCTCTCCCCCCACTAAGTAATAGTTACTTTCTATGCTTCTCGAACTCAGCCCCTTGGATTTCACTTTGATTTTAAGGCTCTTTATTTTGCATTGAGTTATTCCCTTGCTAGAGCCAAAATTCTTTGCCTAGAGCGCCGGGTTGAGCTGTCAAATTCACTCGAGGAAAAAAAAAAAGGAGAAAGATTGATTGTTTCTCTCTCTTCTTTTAGGGTTGTGCGAACTTCGGCCACTTTAAAAGAAAGAAACGAATCTTCCTGGGAAGGGACTTTTCGCTTTATTTATTTATTTGGTAAACTCTGAAAGTGGAACCGTTTATTGGCAAGGGAAAATGGGAGGGGGGGAAATATAAGATGAGAAGGAAAGAAATGTGATTTCAGAGATATCCATGACCTTAAAAACACGTTTGGCCTTTAAGGAAAGTGCCAAGGGTCCATTAAGTGTCGCTTTAGAAGCAGAAGGATTACACTGCTACTTTAAAAGTCGTTTAAGGAGCTAAATCGGGCCGATCTGACTATACTTGACTTGATAGCTCACTTGATTTCCTAAGTGCCTCATAGCCGGGCTCAGGCAGACCTTCCCTCTGATCCGAACTTCCCAAGCTCGGCGATGTATTTATGGCATGCAAATACCCCCAGGCAGCTCTCCTGCGGTTCGGGTCGCTTTCTCCCCTGCTGCATGAGGGCACCTCGGGTGGGCAGAACCGCTTTTCCCACGCCTGTATCACCCCGGGGGGTGAGAACTTTGTGGAGATGAGCAAATGGAAAAGGCAGAGCAGGGCAGAGATGGCAGGGCCAGGAAGAACCAGACAGCACCAGGAAATGCAGGTAGAAATAAGCAGCACCCAGCAGTGCATGCAGCAACACACAGCATCCAGTAGTAGTGTATGCAGCACCCTGCAGAACCCAGAAACAGAACTGAGCAGCACCCAGCAGTGCAGGTAGAAATGAGAAGCGTCCAGCAATGCATGCAGCACCCAACAGTGCAGAGAGAAATGAGCAGCACCCAGCAGTGCATGTAGCATCAAACAACACCAAACAGCACCCAGCAGTGCAGGTAGAAATGAGCAGCACCCAGCAGTGCAGATAGAAATGAGAAGCACCCAACAATGCAGGTAGAAATGAGCAGCACCCAGCAATGCATGCAGCACCACACAGCACCTAGCAGTGCAGGCAGAACTGAGCAGCACCCAGCAGTGCATGCAGCACCCAGCAGCACCCAGCAGTGCAGATAGAACTGAGAAGCACCCAGCAGTGCATGCAGCATCAAACAACACCAAACAGCACCCAGCAGCCCCAAGCAGTGCCAGGCAGCACCCAGCAACCCCAGGCAGCATTTCCCTGCCCTCTGGCCCCACCGAACCCCCCTGAAGCCCTTTGATGGTGGGGATCCTTTCCTGGGGATCTTCTCTCTCGCCTTTTTTTTTCTTTTTCTTTTTTTAATCAATTAAAGAAAATAATGCTTTCTGTTTGCCACCAGGCCCCGCCTGCCATTGGCCAGGAGTGGCCACGTGAGCAGGAATTGGCTGCAATTTCGCCCCAGTCTCGAGTTTAATAGAGCAAGGTCCCCATACGCCTGTATTATCAGCAATATAACAATTATAAAAAGCCCGAGAACCATCATCATCACTGCCATAAAAGCTGAGGCCCTTAGATTTCTTCCTCTCTTCCCCTCCTCCTTCCTCCCCCCCTCCCGCTTTTTAAACCCCGGGCCCTGGAAAAGCCATGAATTTTGAATTTGAGAGGGAGATCGGGTTTATAAATAGCCAGCCTTCGCTCGCAGAGTGCCTGACGTCTCTTCCCGCTGTCCTGGAGACATTTCAAACTTCATCAATCAAGGACTCGACATTAATTCCTCCTCCTTTTGAGCAAACCGTCCTCAGCCTGAATCCTTGTTCCAGCAGCCAGGCAAGACCGAGGAGCCAAAAAAGAGCATCCCATGGCCTGCTCCAGCCTCAGCCTCCGGTACAGCCCGGCCCTTTGGCAGCTGAATTCCCCTGGATGAAGGAGAAGAAATCGTCCAAGAAAGCTACCCAGGCTCCATCCTCGTCTTCCTCTTCTTTCCCCCCATCATCTTCTTCCTCGGTGCCGATCCCCGCCGCAGGATCTCCTGCAGGTTCGTATAATGAAGGGGTGAGGGGGTGTTGGCTGAAATCGGAGAGGGTCCGAATCATAAACAATCCCCGTCCCACCAGCAACCCTACCCGCCGCCACCCCCCCCCCCCAAGCAGACTTTGCCCTGCACCTCTCCTAAACTGTGTCACGCAATAAAATACACTGCAGCAATGCACACAGCCGGGGCGAGGAGGAGGGGGGGGGGGAAATGGAAGGGGAGGGGGGGGGGAATTTATACTGCCTCCTCCCCCCCGCAAATAAAAGAGCAATTTGCTGCAACTTCTGCGAAAGAGAAGAGGGAGAGATTTCCGGGGAAGCCGGGTTTTTTATTAGCTACAGAGGGAGGATTTGGCAGCTGAGGCACGGCTCCATTTTCTTGACTTCCCTTGCCAGCTTCGAATTCTTTTACAACCTATAGGGGGAATGAAGAAAAAGCCAACAAAAAACGAAAGAAGAGCGGAGAAGGAAAAGAAAGGGTGGTGGGTAAAGAGGGGGAGTGATGCTGGCAAAATAAGGAGGGCGAGCAGAACTCCCCGAGCATCCAAGGCAGTGGGAAGAGCCAGATCCCTATAGCAAAAATAAACGAATAGATAGATAGGAATTCCCAACCCCCTCAACACCCGGATAAATTAATGTCTTCCCTCCGAAGCTCCTTTTGGATATGGGGCTCGGCAGCCCTGGCCGGGGTTCCTCCTTCCCTGGGGATAAAACGTTCGAGGCTCAATGCACAGTTTGGGTGTTTCTGTATCACCGTTCAGGTAAAAGAATGTTTAGGTAGAAGGGCGGTTATCAGAGCTCGTTGATCAGATAACGTAGGAATAATGAAATCAAAGCTCCGCAGATTCAGTCCTTAACCTACTGGCTTTAAAATAGCAATAAGAAAATAAATCAAATAAATTAAATAAAAAAGGGGGAAGGAAGGGAGTCGAAATTCCTCGTGTCTGAAAACAAGGCAGGGAAGGAAGGTGTCTAAAGGGAGAAGCCAGGGAACAAAATCCTTTCTCCACCTTGGGACAAGGCTGCAAGAAAGCGATTTCCAATCCTCATCCCCATTGGAAGAAGGCCATTAAACATTTGTTTTCTTTCGTAGCAGCTCCCCAACCCCACCTCCCCCCAGTGGGTACCGTGGGGGCACGCTGCGCCCTGCCCGTGTTGGGGGGGGATGGCTCCATCCTCACCTTAGCCCCTCTCCCTCCCTGCAATGTGCTGTTTTGTGTGTTTAAGACACGCAGGGGTTGACAGACAGCAGCGGATCTAGGCGGCTCCGGACAGCGTACACCAACACGCAGCTCCTGGAGCTGGAGAAAGAATTCCACTTCAATAAATACCTCTGCAGGCCCCGTCGGGTGGAAATCGCTGCTTTGCTCGACCTGACCGAGCGGCAAGTCAAAGTGTGGTTCCAGAATCGCAGGATGAAGCACAAACGGCAAACACAGTACAAAGAACCCCCCGACGGGGATATCACCTACCCCGGCCTGGATGAAGGCAACGAAGCCACGGATGAGGCCGAGGAGAGCCCCGTGTTGGGGCCGTGCCCGGGGCCGTACCGGGGTGCGCAGCCCGAGCAGCCCCTCAGCCCTCGGGACATCGATCGACCCGGACCCCCCCCGTCGGAACTCGGCTTTCCCGAGAGCCAGGGTTCTCCTTGGTTGCCGGAACTCAGCATCTTTTCTGCAGAGTCCTGCCTGCAGCTCTCCCCCTCTCTGCAAGACTCCTTGGAGAGCCCCCTCCATTTCTCGGAGGAAGATCTGGACTTTTTTACCAGCGCACTTTGTACTATAGATCTGCAACACTTCAATTTCCAATAGCGCTCCCAACTTGTCTCTTTTTTTGTCCCTTTCTACCCCATCTCGAACAACTTCAGCTCTCCAAACGAGAGGGGGGGGGGGTCACCCCAAAAACAAACCCAAATCCTCCCCCATTCTATCACCCCATTCCTTTCGGCGGACATTTTAAAGCCCTTCAAGTCGAGGGACCCGAATCACAGCCGCAGTATTTATTTTAGAAGGCTCATAGAAAAGAGCTTTTTTTATTATTTAAAATAGAAAATAGTCGCTAAATTATAGGCTTTTCCCCACCTTATTTATTTAAAAGGAAGCACCCGATAGTTTCCATACGCATCAGTGATGACCGCCCTAAAGAGAAAACAATTGTGAATCCTTCAAGGGACTTTCTCAGGAATCAGAACGAGACTTATAGATTTCTTAAGGAAATAATAACGAGGAAAAATAACCGAGGAATTTTCGTTCCTCCTTTTTAAGTTTTAGACGTAGATTATTTATTCAAATCCTTTAATAGCAAATGGCAAATTATTTATTGGACATTATTTTCATAGAGTAAATAAATGCCTTTATAAAACCGAGGGAAGCGCTTTGCTGCGTGTTTCGTTTGAAATGGTTTGTTGGCCTGAATCAATCTCCTTCCTCTCCCCTGATCTGCAGCAGTGTGATGTATGTTGGTGTGCACTGAAAGAGGGAAGACAAAGGGAATCGTTCACAGCCAACAGTCCTTAAGGCTCCGCGAGTCGGAGCCCGCATTTTCTTCCAGCTCCGTTCATAATAATAATAATAATTATTATTATTATTGTGGCGATTTGGGGAAAGGAATTGAAGAGGGATGTTGGTATCCAATGGTTCCCATCGGGTTTTTGTCAGTGGGAGCGGTGCAGAGGCGGTGGGTGCGGGGCACAAAGGCAGCGAGTGCAGCCCCCGCACATTCCGTTCCCGCATCCCACGGCTCTCCTCGCTCTGAAGCAGCAAATGCCGACGAGGGGAGATTATCGGCGTTATCAACGTCCTGGTCAGGCAAAAAGTAAAGAAGGAAACGCTGTAAAGGGTTTTGGACGGGTACAATATGTGGGTGAAAGCATTTGGGGCGACACATAAATACTATAGAGATGATCCCAAAAGAGGCCTTTATTTTCTTTCTTTTTTTTTCTCCATTCCTTTTTTCTCTCCTTTCCTCCACGATAAACCAAACCCTATGGAAGTAACCCGGCCTGGTAAATCTGTTGTCTCCATTCACAGCGATTTCTGTTGCTCTCCCCCGGTTCTCAGCTCTCTTTCCACAAGCTTTCTCGCAACGTGCAATTTTAAACACAAAACTCATATATCAAGGAGGGAGGGCGAGGCAGAGGGGGTGGGGGGGGGGGAGGCTTATGAATGAAAAGGGGTCAGCTCAGGAATCAATCGCGGTGACACCCAAAATAAATCATATTACGTCTTTGCTAAGTCACCGGTGTTTCCTCGCACACGGTGGAAATTCGGCGGCCGTGTCGGAGCGATGGGAGAACCGAGAGGAGAACCCGGGGTGGAGGGAGGGTGGGGGGGAGGACCTGGGGCGGTCGGAGCGGAGCCTCGGCCGTTTGCTGTACCGATGGGCTCTGCTGGGGGCCGCAGTGCTCTGGGTCGGGTGTTGTCACCCCCTTCACCCCCCTCCCTCCCTTAGGGGTGTGGGAAACTCGTGTGTTCCTCTCCGTGTTTTAATTCGTATGAAGAGCATCACACCCAAGCCTGGGGGCTTGCTTCGAGTTTCGAGAGGTAAAAAGAAAGAAAATGAAAGAAAGACAAAAAATGCCCTCGACAGATGTTTGCGAAATTGCTGTTCGATATGCTGGGTGATCGCTTCCCGTCGGAACAAAGGGAGGTTGGTTTTACGGCCGCCTCTTCGTTCCTACCGATATCGTTACCCCTCTTTCCCAACCGAACGAGCGGACGTTTCCACCCTGCTAACATCTCTCTCTGGGATGAAGTATGTTTATACCGAAAATCGAAGTAGACTGCAATTAAAACATGCAAGCGAACGTTACTGAGCATCCTCCCATAACAAAGAGCAGTGCCCAATGCTACAGCCGTCCCAACCCCCGCACCGCGATCCGGAGCCACGAGGAAGGGGAGGGGGATGGGGGGGGGGACTGGGAAGAGCGCAGCCCTACAGAAGGCTATTCATTATCTTTAAGTTTATTTAATATCTCCAGCTTCTGGAACACACTCAGCGGCAGCGTTGGCACTGCCAGACGTTGTCTATCAAAGCGCCATTTGTTCCAGCGCTTTACATATTTCCCTTCTCGCCTCCCCCGCCCCCCGCAGCCTTGAATACAGGCTTGTTGCTGGAAGGCGAGGGCCGACCATCAGATGGTCCCTCGGCCCCTCCGAGAACCCTGAGCGACCCCCGCTCCGGCCCCAGGGCAGGAGCCGCTCCTCCGTGCTTTATTTTGACTCGTGTGTTTGCACATCCCACAAACCTCCCAGGAGAAGGGAGCTCCTCGTTCGACTTAAAACACACACGCACGCATCCATCTATCACTTGGCGAATCAATTCTGCAGCGGATTTCCACGAGCTCACCCGCCCTTCCCGTGTGGAAGGGAGGAGGGGAAGCGAGAGGAGAAGGGGAGGGGACAGCAGGGACAACACCTTCCCCTCCAGGATGCCCTTTAGGGGCTGCGAGGGGACGGCCTTCCCTGCCATGTCCACGCAGGGTGGGATAGAGTGGGGTGGGATGGGGGGTGGGTGGAGGGGGAGTGGTTCCCACGAACCCACCGAACAAACCCTGACACCTTATCAATACAAATCTCTAACGAGGGCCCTTGTGCAGATCGTAATGACTTCTCAAAGTTGCTGCAGGTCTGGAAAGCATGCCAGTCACAGCCACAGATCAATTCTACACCCACGGAAAGTGACTTAATAAATGGAACCTCGCCAGTTATTATCCTTGCTAACAGCAGGGCCCTTCTTATTTGTCCTAATTAGCAAGACTGAAATGTCGGAGGAAAGAAGGGGAATATTCAATAAAATCTAAATTATTGAATGACTGTAAGATTTCGCCATTAGTTCAGCCATTCTTTACCTTCTTCAAAATGTCAAACAAATGGGGAATGCATATTTGCAACCCTGCCCTTCTGTTCCGTGCAACTGGAGGGCATACATTAAGCATATTAAGCATATTCAGCTCTTGATCGTTGTCAAAACACTGCAATTGCCTCACGATTATTAAGCTAGAAAGATGCAAATGAGATGTGCTCGCACGTGTTGTAGGGATGCTAAAGTAATATTTATCTTGCGCTGGGCTAGTCTGGGGATCTGTTTGCTAAAGAGCTACTTGAGGCCCTGAAGATGCTGAACTAACCCATTAGAGCCATGGGAAGGCTCAAGGTGGAAAACCTTCTGTGCAGGAAAGAGTGGCAGGAGCAGAACCTCGATGAATGTAGGAATCACTCCCAGTTCCCTCCTGAGCTGCTGATGCCAAACTCCTCCTTTCTGGAAATATCCCCACAGTGACTGTTTTCCCACCTGAGCAATAGCAGCATCCTCGTACTGAGTGGACGAAGCTTTAGAGCATCCCCAATGCTCCGTCCCTACTGAAGGAAGGAGGTGGGAGAGAGGACTTTCTGCTCGTCGCCTTGGCACTCTTGCATCCATCACAGATTTACCGGCTATTTTCTCCCCTTCTCTTCGTACCAGGATAGAGAAAGTGAATGTTGGATCCAGATGAAACTGCTTTAGGAAACGCTGTGATCAATCCAGGTCTTAAGGCTGGGGGTGTGTTGTTTAAAATGATGCTGGATTATATTACTAACCTTGCCCGACAAATACTACAATATTGGTGAAGAAGTGAATAAAATCAGGCAGTTTCTAAAGGAGATCAGGAGGAGATGCCCAACGTCGAGTTTCTGCAGTGCTGATAAATCACACGGATTTAAGTGGAACTCAGTGGGTTCGGATCTCACCGGGTTCATCCCGCTCCCAGCCAGCACGGTTCTACATAGAGACAGTGGGTACAGCCCTCTTCACTATCACTGTGTTTGAAAGCTGAAATGAAGCTCGTTAGCCGGCAGGATGGACTTATACACCTCTGCCCCGGAGCCCACATAGACACAGCCGATGCGATTCCCAGGCAATCAGGACCGGTTCCCTAAGCCCTAGGAGGAGGAGTTCGATCTTTTGGAGTAGACAGAGATTGGATTAGATGGGGGCTGTGCCACACTCAGAAGGAGAAATACAGAAATAGGTTCTTTAGGGGACCGAGAACACAGAGCACATCCCTCTCTGTCTATGTAGGCTCCTGTCCCGGTGCTGCTCTCTCCTGGGCGAGGCAGATAAGAACTGTTCTCTTATCTTAATTGTCCAGCGTTCATTCTTCAGCTTCGAGATAGCCCCGTGCTTGTAGTTCATCCCAATGACTCCTTCAAAGTTTCTTCGGTCTCCCAAATTTTGAAGCCAGTTTTCCTTATTAGAGTTATTTTTTCGCCCCTCCGTTTTTAGATTCCAATATATGCATCATTTGGATGCTGTGAGTTCTGGTGATAACGAAGTCAGGGACGGACACATGTTTATAAATGACATGGCCAGGATCCACCAGGGGCATTTCTTATGCAAGACACAAACTTTCTCAGCAGAGAACTGTATTTATATTTAACTCGAAGGGGAAGCATCTGAATATTCTGGATGCTCTGGAGCCTTTTCAATCACTTAACTTCTGTTATAAGCCCGAGGTCTGAAGCAGAGGCTCCTGAAGGCCTTCAGTCCTGCACATCACTAAGGGGTCGGGCTGCAGGCTGAGGACACCAGCAAGGCACCTACATGCAGCCAAGCAGCTGCTAATAAAGGGATTTCCTCGCTCTCGCACCAACCAATCGAGCACTATTCTGGACAACACGTTTTCTTTTCCCATTCGCCTTCTGTCCTCATCCAGCTCGAGAAATTCTATTTTAATCCTTCCAATTGAAAAGCAGCAGCACCTCCCGGACGGTGTCTTTCTCTCTTCCTCCATGCGAGTGAAAATGAAGCCGTAGACATAATGAACGGCTAATTAACTCCTTTCGGGTGGAGGGGGGGAGCGGTAGAAGGCAGAGCTCTGGCAAACAGAGAATTTCCACTTCCACAACGTGGATGTTTTGACCACCTCCCCTCTCTCAGCTTTCAATAAAGGGCGTTTTAATGGAACAAATGACAGCATTAGATCCACCAGGCGATGGATTGCTACCGATAATCGGGTGTTTCTTTCACCCTCGCTTTATGAAGGGATGGTTCTGAGAGCCAAACGGTCTCCCACCTTCTCTGTAAGGGGAATTAAACCCGCTAATAATAATGACGGTGATTTGCTGTCAGTCCCAGAGCAAAGGGCTAAGAGGGAAACTTGGAAAAGTGATTCCCGGTGCATTTGTGTGTTCACAGCGTCTGCAGGCAGTGAATTTTGGGGAAGCCTGTGTTACTTTAAGGGAGCAGAGCCCCTATAAAGCTGTGCCAGGATCTGGAGTTGCTCCCGGGAGCCCAAAGATTTCACCCCTGCTCTGCTCGGACGGTTTGTTCTATTTCACGTCTATAATTTCGATCCCATCCTATGGGATTTTCCCATCTGCAAAAGGAGCTGCTTCAGGTCTAAACTCCGGCTTAGTCTTCGCTGAGAGGATTCTTATAGCAAAACGTTTTCCTCCATAAGGCCACTGTAATGAGCTCTCTCAGAGCTCATCTTGAAGCTCCAGGGGACAGCTGTATTGTGATAACACAGAGCATCCCCCTGTACTTTAAAGGCAGAGTGAGAACATGATGCAAAGTTATCAAACAAAGTGAAACAATGGCTTTGAGGATGAAATAAACATCTTTCCCTCCCCTTTCTCATTTCACATCCATAAATCATCGTTGTGAGCATCGTTTAAATAGAATGTATTCAATTTAAGAGCGAGCACAACATAATATAGAAGGCACTCCTGGAATCAAATTGGAAACCGATTTCTCTTACAGAGGAAATTACATCATGGTTGCTTTGAATCTTCATAATCACCTTCTGCACTTTCTCTTGTTTTATGAAACAAAAAATCACGCATCCAGTTTGTGAGAACGTTTGTAACTTAAAGTATTTTCTTCTTGAATTGCTCAGCATCAGCAAAGTCTGCAGAATACATGAATAAATAGAAGCACAGCAGTGGAAATAGTTTCTTCTTATTCTTTTTATTTGGGGACGAGAGATGCAGTTGGGCAAAGCTCACTTTCTCTCTAGGGGACGTTTGAAGACGGGAGGAGGGCTGATGCTATTGCAGTTGCTTAACAAATGCCATCCCAACGGGTTGCATCAGCCACACCAAAGCTCTTGCATTAAAGAACGTGCTTATGCCTTTCAAAGTGAACTTTTGGCCCGATTTAAGGAGGGAAGAAAGAAAAAAAAAAGGCCCTCCTGGCTCTTCCTAGAGGCTGAATAACCAGTAAATATCCTGACAAGTAACAAATGACTGTGGGCGTCATATTGTTGGGTGCTCTTGTCTTCCCTTTGCTAACAAGTAAATAAATGTTGCCTACCTATGTTTCCATTCTCTGAGCAGTGGAGTGGCCGGGCTGAAGTCAATGCCTTTCCACCTACTCATCAGATGGGATCTGCTAGAGGGAATCTCCAGGATCACAACAGACTCAAGGAAAGGTCAAAGCAGGTTCGATGTAGGAAAACAGCCCCTAAACCCACCGGTTACAGCCCTTAAAAGCATCTCTTGTTCTCAGAAGTGGATGTGTAAGCAGGTCGGTACATGGGAGAAAGGATGGATAGAAAGATCGGTGGGGTTAGTAAAGAGACATATGTGATTTCTAGTTCCTCTGCTCCGATTGCTAAGCTGGGCATGGTGTCTCTCCAACAAAAGACATTCTGTCTTCCTAACTTTATTTCAACTCCTCATTAGAATACAGATTTAATTACGTTGCTTTCACCCATACTGGCCCTGCACACAAAGCCAGAGTGATTTTATTATTAATTAAGACACATAGAGCAGTTTTTTCGTAGGAGTTTTAGCCCAGGAAGTTCCAAATATGTTCAACTTTCAAGGGAGAGTTTCACAATGAAGAAAAGAGCATCCTTTTGTAGTTGGGGCTGTGGAAGGGAGGAAGCAGTCAGACCTCCCTACCTCTTTTTCCCTTGTCTTCCTTTCAGATGAAGCTAAGATCGGAGAAAACCTTTTATTAAGTTGGGGAAGGGGAAATTCTGCTGAATTTGGCTAACCACATCACTTGGGAGCCTTTTTAGCACTTAAAACAGTCGTAGATCATTCTAACTCTTCCCCCCCCCAGTCCCCTCTTCCCCATCACCTCCCCGCACCCCACCTCCCTCCTCTCTTTTTTAAGTCTTTGAGGAAAGATTTTGACGTATTCGTGTTGTTATCAGATTGATGGGCAGGGTTTGATTGAAACCCCTTTGTCATGTAAATGTCATCTCCTTGATGGATGAGCTCAGAGATGTGACAAACTTTAGGAGCCCCTCGCTCATTGGGCTGGGGGTGGACCACGTGGACCCCCCGCCCCCACCCAGGCCCCGCCGAAGGCTCCGGGGTTCGAGGGCCAGCGATGCATGGAAGGAAGTTTTACAGCTTTGACATACTATCTAAAGGTTGTAGGGCAGGCGGAATCCCCCCCAAAACAGGCTGACCCTCCTCCATCAGTGGCAGATGGACAATACTAGGATGAACTCCTTCTTAGAGTATGCAATTTGTAACCGTGGGACGGGCGCCTACCATCATTTAGAGCAAAGCTCCCCTTCCTTCCCCTCTTGCTCAGGTAGCCCCTCCAGTGACACTTACCATGGAGAAGGGCGCTTCGGTGCTGGGGGCAACACGGTCTCGGCCACCCACCTCCCCCCGCAGAGTCCCGGCTTCTTCCCCGCTACCTCCGGGCGCTCCGTGCCCTTCTCGGCCGCTGCCCCGAGCACCGGGTACCCAACCCAGAACTGCAGCCCCGGCTACGGGCACCACCAGCTCTACCTCGGCCAGCAGGACTCGGACGGCGTGTACTTCCAGGCGGCCGGGTACTCCTCCAGCTCCGGACCCCACCTTGGCCCCCTGGCTGATGGCTATTGCGGGGCCGTAGGGCAATACCAGCAGCAGCACCTTTACGGGCAGGAGCAGCCCGGTTACTTGCCTGGGGTTTACGGCAACCTCTCGCCTTCCCTAAATGAGGACAAAGACCCCGCGTGCCCCTCCGAGCCGTGCCCCAATGCCAGCTCGGCGCGGACCTTCGATTGGATGAAAGTGAAGAGGAACCCCCCCAAGACAGGTGAGTTTGGGGAGCGCAGGGCTTGGTGGGTGGGTTGGGGGGGGGTCCCCATCCGGGCTGAGAAGGGTGGGCGTGAAGGGGGGGCCGTTCTGTAGCCCTGATACGAAATGTTGTCTTCCTTGGGGTTTCTGCTCGAGGTAGTTGGGCTCCTTTGCTTGAGGAAGACATATTTTTACTCTTATTTTTCAGCTCTATAGAAAAAACAGCTAGCGATTTTCCAGGCACACCTGGCAGAGGGTCACTGAGCTCGCTTGCCCTAAGGCCCAATGCAGTTTAAACCGAGCTCCGAATAGGAAACGCTCCCAGTTTCCTGCTTCCTCCACAAAGGTGGTTTCCACCTCTCTCATTGTTCAACATCCTTCTCGAAAACCTTCCTTAAATCCGGAACTTCCCTCCTCTCCCCCGCCATCTTCCCCCTGTCCCCCCTCTCCCCCTCCCCTTCCATTCCCTCCCACGCACGTTCAAGTTTCATGGAACTTTGCAGGGAGCTGGGATGACTGCAAGAGAAAGGAGACGCTCTGCAGATCCCAGGGCAGCGTTTCCCTCCCGGTTTTGTGCCTGGAAAGCCAGGGGTGCTGAGGGGAGGCTGAGAGAGGTGGGGGTCCAACACGCAGCACAGGGGATGCCCACTCAATCAGACAGCCCCAGGACCCCCAGGCCCATATAGGGCCATCCTTCTGCTGCTTCTGCCCTGTTGTTTTTTTGCTCCTTACAGCTAAAGTGTCGGAATACGGGCTGCTGGGCCAGCCCAACACCATTCGCACCAACTTCACCACCAAGCAGCTGACAGAGCTGGAGAAGGAGTTTCACTTTAACAAGTACCTCACCCGGGCCAGGAGGGTGGAAATCGCCGCTACATTGGAGCTCAACGAAACCCAAGTCAAGATCTGGTTCCAGAACAGGCGGATGAAACAGAAGAAAAGGGAAAAGGAAGGTCTCGCTCCTCCTGCTGCTTCCAGATCCGGAAAGGAAGCGAGTGAAGCTTCGGATCAGTCCAACTGCACCTCACCTGAGGCCTCCCCCAGCTCCGTGTCCTCCTGAACCGCGGTCCCGTGGGACACAACGACCAGGTCGGGGCTGCCTTCGAGGGCTGCTGCCCCCCTCTGCTCCCCGCAGCCCCACCCGCACTGCCCCGCACAGCCCCGGCCTCACACGGCTTCCCTCCGAGCCGCCCCTTTGGCTCCAGCCGCCTCCACCCGTGCGCTGCCCATTCCCCTTTTGCCTTCCTCTCTTAATTTATAGACCCTCCGTCAAACGTTGGACTCCAAAGGAGCGGCCGTGTCCTCATTTATCCTTAGCAATAGGCGTTTGTCTCAGGGACGTTTCTCCCTTCTTCCCTTCCCAATAGGAACTGCACTTTCAACTACAGAAACTTGAAAACGAATTTAGTTCTTTCCCGTTTTAAAGATGTGCACAACGATTTTTGTCCGCACGCATCCTGAGTTTGCTGTATTATTCCTCCCCTCGATGTGGTTAAAAAAGAAAAGTTTGGCTTTGTTTCCCTTTTATATTTACTCTGTGTATCTCGGAAAGAGCCCAAGACGCTGAAAGCCTTTGGGAAGACCCGAAAAAGAAAAGAAACAAAGCAAAAATGCAACTCCTCTGCTGCCATTTTGCACTACCGCCGCTTGACAGGGTTTCCTACGCGCTGTCCGCCCGTATTACTGATCCTGGGGGTGGGAGCGTTGTGCTATCAGATAAAACGAGATAAGGGGAAGGCTGAGCCCGGGGTGCTTTGGACAACGGTCATTGCTGCACCGAGTGTGAACGTGCACGGGGTGAAGGCCGGGGGGGTTGGGGAGGGGTCCGCACTGCGCTCCCCCAGCCCCGACGCATTGACTGCTGTTTATTGGACGTCTCGATAGCCTCAAGTCTTGGGGTGAAGCCGCACGGCTCCTTGTATCCCCAGCCCCTTAGGTTTATCGGAGTCCGATAAAAAGAAACATTATTAACCACGGCCAGTTGTTACCCTTTGCCACCAGAAGCTTTAGCGCAGGGAGAAGTGAAAACCACGGCGAGTTTCGTTAAAGATTGTTTTAAAGGGATAAAAGGTCATCCTGAAAAGCCTGTGGTTTCTTAATCGGAATCTGTTTTCCCTCCACTCCCTTCCCCGTGCTCTGTTTTTCGAAATGAAGCTACCTCAGTTTAATAAAGTTTACTTTTTCCACATTCGAATCCTGTCGGCTCTAAGCGGAATGGCGAGCTCCCACACCCAGGAAAATGCACGGGGAGAGCAGCCGGGCTTGGAGGGAGGAGGAGGAAGGAAAAGGTCTCAGGTTGCTGCCAAAGCTTCCAAGTCAAATGCTCCATCTTGATTTCTGGGGGTCTCTATGGCCCCCACCTCCGTTATGGCACCCGCAGCTGCACGATCGGGATCGGGCAGAAACGCATTGCTCCCCACGGGGAGTTATTTTACTACATAAAGTGTAAAAAAGGGGCCTGATGAGAGCAGAAAGTTATCATCATCCTCATTATCAGCATCCTAGCGAGGAAACACATCTGCATTACTAAAGCAGGGACATTAACTGGAACGGAGCTGGGGGTCGGGGGGTGGGAAAGAGGCGACTTTCTCAATAATACAAAACAATTCCGTCAAGCCGACCCAAACCCGAAGCGAAACGAAATGTCACTTTAGTTTTATGTCTTCGGCTCCCAAAGGCGGTCCCCGAAAGCAGAAGGGCTGTTTGGCAAAGCACAGACACACACGGGAGCGGGCGGAGCGCCCGAACCTCCCTATGCCGGGGTGCGGAGGGAGGGGGCCTAGATCCGGATATAGCTCTGACCTTTTTACCTCGAAACGCCTCTGGGATTTCTAAACAAGTAAACAAAGGGGCTGCCAGGAGAAACTATTGTTCTGGCTCCGTCAAATTTGCAAACCTTTTCGGTGAGGGAGTTCGTAGGGCAGGAATGAACCGAGTACCTGCTGCAATATGCGGCCCAGCCCTGCCCGTCCGGAGGCGATGAGCATCGCTCTATCACGGCAGCATAGTCCTGCCCCGGATAATTCACTTCTTCTGGCTCGGAAGAATAGATTTGGAGTGTCCAATTAGCACAGAGATAAGGAAAAAAAAGGAGGAAAAGGTGAAAAGGGGGATTTTGTTACACTCCAGCGGTTTGCGAAACAACGGGAGTGAGATCCAAAAGTAACAACGCAGCCACGCTGGCTTCAGAACGTGTTGGCCACGAGTTCAGCTTGCTTTAACCTTTTCGTTGAACCAATGCGATTGAGTCTGTGTGATTTGGTTTCTCGTGGAAACGGGTTTGAGCTCATGGGTTTCACTGGGATGTTTTTGTCCCCCCGTTGTCTCTTCGCCTTCGGGTTGGGAAGGGGCCGGAGCTCCCCTCGCCCCCCCAGGTGAGCACGGATCGGTGCACGGCGAATAGTCAGGGAGGAGCGATAAGTTCGGGCCAAGAGGAGGTGCCCGAAGTGCCGATGTCGGGCACAACAAAGGCTCCCGGCTCCCATTTGAAACTCAAAGGGAATCTCCGGAAGGATCCGCAAAAGACGGTGCCTTTGCTCCTTACATATGTAACCCCCTCCGGGCTTCCCCATTCGCCCCATTCCCTTTGCCTCCCTAGCTGCCAAGCCGGGTTCCTTTCACAGGGATCATCTCACACAACTCACATCTCTTTCTCCGAGTTCTCCCTCCAAGTTTCTCACGCTCCTTTTTTGTCTCCAAAGCCCGAAACTCTCTGCTGGGATGCAGGAGCCGGATGGAAAGGCCACGTAGGGACAGGTCTGGTCGGGATCTGCGATCACGGCAGCTTTGGGGAGCAGAGAATGACACGCGTGTCCGCCCCACGCTCCGAGAAAGGGGTTAAGAGAGTGGGGTGGTGATGCCCACAAGTATAGGTAACCCGACGTGGGTGTCCCTATGGGACACGAGCTCCTCTTCTTACTGAAGTACATCGGTGTGAGTTACAAAGGCACTGGCACCCTCAAACATCCCCAGCTCTACGTGCGGAACTCCCAGCCGATATTCAGCCCTGTCACCGCAGCTTGTTTTTATCGCAGATCTGAGTTCTATGTGTATAACTGATACACAACGACGTGGCTGTTCTCACATCTCCACGTGTGTCTGTCCGTGGGTCCGTGGCAGGAAAATTAGCCAAATCCCCCTAATGTGCTTCCAAACAAAGCCGCGTCTTAATGGAGATTAATGCCTTTAATATCCCAAAGGAAAGGGAAAACCCCAGTTAAAACGGAGTAACCTTGTAAATTATTAACGGCGATCTCTGTGTTGGAGCTGCTGTTCCCCTGCGGGAGGAGGGGATAAAGAAGGGACGAGGATTGCCCCTCTCCCATGGCTCTGCTCCCAGACCCGAGGGGCAAACCCGCTGATCGGTCTGATACCCCAGGGCCATCTGTTCCTTTACCCCTTGGTGTGAAATGTTTCTCTTAGAGCATTTGTTCTCACAACGCGAGGCCCTTTTGATCTCAGAAGAAGACACTGTATTAAAAAATAATAACAGTAATACCCCGAAGACTTTCTTTACTTTCAACTCCTCTTTGCTGGTTGCTGTTAACTCTGTTTCCAAAGCCTCTTCGCACTTAAGGTGTGAAGCACTCCCGGGGCTCTCCACCTTCCCTCGGTGGATTCAGGCTGTGCCGGGCTATTGCCGACCCCTGAAAGCCTTTCATGCCTTGAAGTGAGGGGCAACAGGGCTCAGCAAAACCAGAGTGGGACTGAAATGATCCATCTTCTGCAAGCAGCACCAAGGCAGCAAAGGATCCACACACTTGCTTACACCCGAATATTGCCAAAGGATCAGGTAAAGCAAAAGGGATTTTCATGCCTGATAGGTTTTCTCAGTGCTTTTGAGGCGAGCATGATTTTTGGTGTCATTGCCACGCAGGGAGGATCGAGCCGAAGAGCTGCAGGAAGAGATGGGTGAGTGCAGCTCCCTCAGCCCCCCACTATGGCAAATTACCCCCCACCCCCCACCCCCCCCCATTGCCCCGGAATGTTCCCCAGCATTACCCGAGGAGATGGGCACACCAGCGTTTCTCCGGGTTATATATGTTTACAGACGGTGTAATTCGTTTGTATTGATATCCAACGGACAGCATATTTGGTTTCGAGAGCTGAGACCGCATAGGTCACCTGGGTTGAAATCGAGGCACCTCCGTCCTGCTATGCCGTGTCACATCTCAGCTGTAAACCCACCCTACACCCCTCCCTGCTCATTACACTGAAAGCACCACTCGACGGAGCGGTCCCCTTCCTTCTTTCATTCCCCTCCTTGCCCCCCGGCTATTATCTTCCACCAACACAGGCATTTGAGTGCCGAGCAGCCTCAGGGTTGCATTAGCCTCTTAGGCAGGTGAAATGAGGTCTGGGGCAAAAGGTTGGGGGTGGAAGGAACAATCGCAGAAATGAGTGTACAAAATGTTTCCCCTCTCTTCAGAGGGCTCACCTATCCTTTCAGTTTACACTGGTCTGACAGCTCCATTTCAATCCCAGCCTTCACACGGATTTGTTCACTATTTACTCAGGCTGATGGGTTTGCTCAGAACTTGCCTCTGTCAGCCTTGCTCTGTCGGGTTCCCTTCCCCTCGGGCTCAGGTTCACACAAAGTTCAGCCTGAAATGAATTCACCCAAAGATGGGCCCAGCTTGGCCTGAGGACCAGAGATGGGGTCAAGCCTCGGTCTCTGTGTCCCAGCCAGCCCTCATGAAGGCAACACTCAGCACTCCCGGCCAGGAGGCTGCTTTGAAAAATTATTTGGGGTTAAAAAAGAAAAAAGCAGCGGGCCAAGGAGGACACACCAAGAAAGGCAGGAGCTGCTTTTCAGTGCAGAGAGCACAGGTCAACCCTTCAGGGAGGGTGCAGAGTTCATGGACGTTTACTCTGCACAGGGGGCTGTGGGACAGGGAAGGTAGAACTGCAGTGCAGGCGTAATAAGGGCAACAGGGAGGGAAAACGAGGTGGGTGTCTGTATGTATATGAATATGTAGGTGTGTGTATGTATGTATATGCACTCTATGTATTACAGATTAACATACTGTTTGCATTTAAATCGTATACATTACATAAAGTCGTATTTGTGTATGGGTAACTAAACCTCGTGGCAAGGGATTAAACACTAAAATGAATGAGATTAAAGCGGATTCGTTTCTGTCTGAAGCCATGGGAAGGCAATTGGCACCGTTTTAGGAGTTGTTCTTTATAGCATTAATGGAATAATTACTTCTAAATTGGCCTCCACTCGGAACGCCCAGGCGCTGAGTCCTCATCCCATAGACTTAGAGAAAGGGATCAAAAACCGAGAACTAGGAATAGAAAGCACACCAAAGGCTCTTACCTAGCAGGCAACACCCTCTGCTTGAGGATCTGAAGCCCTGCGGAGTATTTGCGCCCTTGGCTAAGGAGGATTTGAGGTCTCTATTGTGAGTTTACACCCCTTTCGCACCAGCCTGATGGGATGTGGGGCGTCACTTCGAATCGGACGCGATTAAGTGCCGTGGTTATAAAGTTAATCCGGTGAGATTGAACGGATTTGTGAACGGCTATAAAATCCTGGGGGTTATCACTGGGTCCGCGGATGGAACAGCGAGGTGGGATGGAGAACGAAGGAAAACGGAGGTGGGGTGGTGGTGGTGGGGGTGTCCACAGGAAGAAAACAACGCACCTCTGGTTTCAAAACCGGCAAAACCGAGCTGGTTTTGGTCTAAAAACGAAGTCTCTCTGCATTCAGAGTGTCCAGGTTCTTGCCGAGCCTAAGATCCAAACCAACCCCTGCCCCAAAATTCCCCTTTCCCAAACGATTGCTGTGATTTAGGGGAGGCTTTCCCTCAAACAACAAAAAAAGTGGCTTTTAAACTCTGTTATATTATGAATAGCTCTAAGAGAGAGGGAGGAAATGTTGGCAATGCAGGCGTGGAAAGGAGAGGGACCTGAGATGTGGGTCCGGATTTGAATCCCTTTTGCTGTAATGCGAGTGCTAAATAGGCACGGATTTACCGTGCGCTTCACACAGCGCGGAAACGCTGAGCCTGACTGGTTTATTACAGAAAGAGATGCGAGGCAAATGCCTTCTTAACTACGCTTTAATTATATTCGCTTTGTGAGGAGTCGAGATGGTTCAGCTTTAAACGCCGATTGGCAGAAAATGCGGCTCCATCCAACAGCAGCGCGTCCCGAAGATGTTCGCATTTCAAACGCAGCGACGACTGCTCTGATCCAACACCAAACATCAAACGGGTCGGTGCTTCAGAGCACAGAACCCAGGGAAGCTGCAGCACAAGGCAGAGATGGGAGGGAAGGGATGCGAAGTCCTCCCCTGACCCCCTGTTCCACCCGTATCCATCGCTCGCACTGCTTCCAAAGGGAAATGATCCCCGAGCTGAACAGTGACACCGGTTGCTTTCAAGCCACTTTTCCCTTTAATACATTATCCCCATATGAGCCGGGTGGCATTAAAAAATGTTACTTCCATGCATTGTCCTGAATCATTCTCCAATAAAAGATCAAATGCCACTGCCGTTTTTGTCTCCTATGATTATTTCTTAGAGGAAATCTCTAAAGAAAAAGCAGCTTGTTGGAATCAATCCCCGATTTCCCGTTGTCCATTTTCCCTATGAAGAATCTCTCTTTTTTGTTATTAATGGACTTGGCAGAGCTTCTCCTGCAGTCTGTAGCAATATGCTCACCAACGAGAGCATCTCTCTGATGGATGAGGAGCCGGGCTTTAAATCAGTCCCTACTGATACAAATTATTTTAATATGCCCCTCTTATGATTTATCTCGATTTTATGAAGCGGTGAGCTATGCTGTAAGACTTGATTATAGAGGTTGGTTGCCTACGAAGTTATAAAGTCTTTGAGGGGAGCCTTTTTGAAAGGCTCGTTGCAAACTCAGCTCAGTAACAACTGCGTTGTCAAGGCTGTGCCTATCAAGGAAGGTAAATCTTTCTTCCCTTGACCCACACCCTGCCTCTCCTTTGCAATGAAGAGGAAATTGATAGTGCTGTGAGAAGCAGCAGGCGCTCCTCGTGCCTTTCCTATCGCATCTGCTGCTCCAAGAACACACAAAACAACACAAATAATGCTGCCTGAACTCAAAATCTCAGCTTCACCCTCCTCATCCCCCCAAGGATAATAAGGGGAAGAGGGAAGGGAAAGCCTGATGTAAGGTTTCGTGCTATTCATACTATTCCCTAGGAGGGTGAGGCTCTTGCTCTGCCAGGTACTGTGTGGCAGAGATACTTTCTGCTTCATGCAGCTTATAGTCAAAGATATCACAGACATCACGGTCAGCTGAGCTGTCAGAAATAGCTTCTGCCCTTTGCTGCTGGAGGGAGTTGCCGCTGTGCAGGTGTGCAGGACCAAGCCCATGTTCAGCTTTCTAAGGACAGATCAGTCTAGATCTGACCAGTCCAAGCTGCCTGCAAGCACCCTGGTGCTGGAAGCACATGAACTGAGTTTTGCATGAAGAATAAGCATTCCCTGAGAGCAGTTTGAATGAAGTCCCTCTGAGCAGCTGATGAAGGCAGACTGAGATCACCTGACTGAGACTGGAAAGAACAGAGCACGAGGGCAGGGATTTGCAGCTATCAGGCTATGCCAGCCTTACAAAGGTGATACCCTCTGCAACCTTCAAGTTTGATGCAGCAAGAGAGCATTTGTTAAGGACCAGTGTTTTTGCAATGCCTTTGACCTGCTGTGTTAAGCTTTGTCCAGTCATACAGGAAATATACCAGGAGTGCCATTTTAACTATGCTGCACATTTCTGTCATCGTCAGCACTGGACATAAATCAATTACAGTCTTGGCTATGGAAGGTATGAGTGGAACCTCATGTGGCTTGTTTAACTGTGCCAAGGCCTCAGTGCCCTGCCGTGCTGGACTGTATTCCAGATGAAGCACATTATATGAGCTGCCTCCAGTGGTCATCAGTTAGGAGAAACCTTCATGGAAGCGTGAGACGAGGATACTTGTCACTCAGCTCATGTCTTGGATGCATGAAAAATATCTGCTCAGCATCCAAAGGCCTTTTGGCCTCTGTCTCTGCAAGATCAGAGTAATTCAAGGCAGTATCAGCATCATTTCAACAGCTTAGCAGTTTACTTTGTTCCCTCTGAAGACCTGTGGTGCAAGCTGGAAATTCAATTCATAAAGCCAGGCTTGTACCAGCTACTTGAACATAAAAACTTAATGCAGTGGTCAGAGGTCGACACTGACAATGTTTCTGCCAGTAAATTCAGAGCTGTGCATCAAATGGTGGTTTCCTCTTTTTACATTAAAGGAAGGAAGAGATTATGAAAGGTGGTGTGGCTGGGAAAATGAGTCCTTGTGGGCATTAACAAGCTTGGGAATGGTAGGGGAAGTTTGACCTCGCCAAGGTTCCTTCCCTTCCAGGTCCTAAAGAATGAGAATCCAGCTGTGGTAAAATCATTTCATGTCCAGTTTGTGCTGGAGATTTAACAGCTCCAATGTGGCTTTTAACTCCATTTATTTATTTATTTGTCTTATTTAACTGCAAAACCACATTTCTGCTTTCCTGGTAGATCTGCCGAACTCATTCTGTGTAGTATCAGAGAAAGTTTATTCTCAATAGCTGCTGGTTCAAGCTAAAGTCAAACAACGCCATGAGCTCCCCCTGCTCTGCTGCTCTCAGATATGTCCAAATATTGCTGGATCTCTATTTTATTGGCTCAATCTTCTCCTATGGCGTGACCATCTTACTGCATAAAAGAGGGGTGGGGGGGCAAATGCATTCCAGTAACATTTGCTCACTAACTTATTTAAGACATCAAAAATACAAAGTTTTTCTTCTGCCTGAACAAAACAGGCAGAGATGATGGCAAAACTTCTCCTGCTATTACTGCAGCAAAAGTTTAATCAGCAATAACAGCACACATGCAAAGGCTCCCAGCGAGATAAAAATTCTCCTTGATCTGCTGATAGAAAGGAATCTATGAGAGTGGCAGATCAAAGGAAGAACAAAGGCCAAACCTTTGAATAACAAAAGAAGTACATATCTCTTCCCTCAGTCCTCCAAGTTATGTCTCCTTCCTACGTTCTTTAGGGCAAAAGATTTCCTAGAGTAAATAATTTCCAGGATTTCAGTGTTTCAAGTAGCACAAGAACCAAAGGAACTCAGGGAATAGGAGGAGGGTTGTTTTTCATAGCGTTTCTTGGAGGCTCCACATCTTTCAATTTCTTATCGGTCTTGAAATACAAGGCATGAAGTCTCTAGCACTGCTGGGACCAAAAGGTTATCAGCATGTAAATACCTGAGCTGGAAAGACATGTTTGAGAAAGAACAGATAACATTTTAAACATACTTATAGCCCACATCCTTTCCAGCTTTTATCCCAATTTCACCTGAACTTTCACAAGGAAAGGTGTGCTTCTAATAACCCAGAAGATAAAAAAAGGATTTAGCTCAGATCAAGAGCCATAGAACCAGCTCTGTGACCACCCCTATTATTTACTTTATGTTAGAAGGTGACAAGCAGCTCTTTCTGTAATGAAAGAGTTTTGAAACAGGCATCTGAGAAGGTGAAACTATTGGGCCAGTGGTAACAGAGCAACCTCCGTGCCAAAGGTTTCACTGTGCCTGTAACAAATGAGGAAGCGGAGACAAAAGACATGAATGTGGCTTTCTTTTTCCTGCATGAGGACAAAATTTGAGAGAAAATCCAGGACTTCTTGTTTTCAGAAGCACTATTTGACATCCAGTCTTAGCTCAAAGACCACGGTTCTTTGTATATGGAAAGGAAACACATCAGCCTCAAAGCCAAGACTTCCCATCCAAATAGGTAAATGAAAGAAGGCTAAAGCATACATTCAAACGAGGTAAGGAAAGGAACCAGCTCACACATCATTTCCTTCTGATATGTAGGAAATGCCTGGATGTTAAAAAGTGGAAGGGGCGGGCTTGCTTTGTAGAAGGGAATAAAAGAGAAAGGCATAGCTCTGACTTTGGTGCTGGGTAGACCTTGGAGGGTCTTGGAGTACTTTTTCAAGTCCTATCAGTCTGGGCTGCCTTCCTTCCTAATGTCTGGAGCTGAGAACAGAGTCCAAGCACCATCAGAGAGGGTCAGGTCTGGGCAGATGAATTAATCCCTGTGTTAACCTGATGGTGCTCAGCAGATCTCTGCTGGCATTAAAACTTTCTGGCCAACCAGCTCACATGAAGATCACTACAAAACAGGCAGGGATCTCCCCTTGGAAACTGGGCTGCCTTGGTTCTTGGTGTACATCAGACTTACACAAGGAGAGAACACAACCTTCAGTGGACAACACAGAAACTATAATGATACCAAACCTGTTTCAACTCACTGTGGGGTATTGAACAGACTCAGACAGAAGGAAAACGAGGCTGACTTACATCTACTTTTTCCTCCTCCCTTTCCATCCACACACAAGTCCAGAACCCAGACAAGGCAGACAAACCCTGATACTGCTTCATTCTGAGTGTGTCATGATTTGCCCAATCTTCTTACAAAGGCAGAGCAGAGAAGATTTGGGGGGGTTGAATGCTGCTGATGTCATTTAGAGCAATGCAAAAGTGGTCTCCGTGGTCAATTCTCTATTTTTTTCTTCACAGTCAGCTTCGTGACATGTCTCATAAATCTCTGTGTAAAAAAAAACCCCACATATTAGTGTTTTATCTCTGGTATGTGCTACCCCATGTTTTCCCCACTCACAGCATATTAGCCTCACACAGGTGGGGAGAAAACAAAATAAACACTATCAAACAAGAGCATCAAATATTTAGTGTAGAGGTTTCTGGGTGTTTCAGGATGACCAGAACTGTTTAGATATCAGATGTTCTTCTGCCAGGCCAAATGAACCATTGCTGAGTAATGGCTGAGTTCCCCCAGCCACCTTTGGCCAGCAGTGCATTATCACCCCTGCCCTTTAACTTTCTGTCCAGGCTAAGAATCACTTTCTTAATCCAGCATCTCTGCCCGAAGCTGTTTCAGCTGAGACAGGGGATTGTTTACAGAAGGTGCAGGCTCCCTCTCCTCCACCTGGTTTCTGTCTGGGCCACACTGTTAGGGATGAGGGCAATACATCATTTATCTTGGCCTCGTTTCACAGGCAGGTCCTGCTGTCATTGTGCTGGCGGTGTCTGGAGGTGCAGCATCCTGATAAGCACGCTCTGCTCTCTGCTGGGTGAGTGGCTGCCCAGCAGATGATCTGTGCTTTGCTTGATACCCCCCGGTGTACGGAGTGCTGCAGGACATGGGATCCAGCTGGCAGAGGCTAACAGGAGTTTATGCAAAAGGGTCAAGTGGTTCTTGTGTTTTGAGGGACCAACAGATACTAAATAGGGTGATTTTTTTTTACCCCCCCACCCATCCTAGCATAGCAGAAAGGCTAGAGAGAGTGAGGCAGAATTGTTTGTATCTTAAGCCTGATTTAAAGCCTGGTGTAAACATGATGGGAGGCATCCTCTGCTTTTTCAGGGGTGTTAAAAGCAGATGGCTAAGCATACAGGTCAACTTCTAATATAGGCATTTAAAGCAATTGCTGTTAGGAGCATCCAAGTAAGAAATACAGTATATATTTGATAATGCAGACAAGGAAGGAAAGGGAAAGAAAATGCTCAGAGTTTTGTCAAGCTTACAAGCCTTCATACATATGCATAAACTAACTCCTAACTAATAAGTGTCAGGGAGAAAGCTTCCTTGTGGGCATGCGATTTGATAATTGCATCTATGGAGGTTTCCTGCACCCTCCCTACAGCAGCTGGTGGGAGCCTCAAACCAGAGGCAACAGTGGTCTAATGGAGCTTCAGTTAGACGATGCTGCAAATTCTGGAGGGGACGAGACATCTTTTCAGCCATAATAAACAGATGCATCATCTCACTACTCAGCCCTCAGCTGACTTTTCCTCCCCGACAGCATTTTTTTTGCCTGTGCAATGCTCATTCACTGGCAGGAAAGCACGGATCAGTCAGGTCACATAGAAAGGACAAGGCAACAGAGAACTCGGCCCCGTGACTTTCAAAGAGACCATTTGAAATCACAGATGCCTGCTGCTCTCATCATATTGATCTCCCTTTTCTCAACCAGCGCTGCTGGCTGTTGAGAAGCTGGCTGAGGCTTTGAAATCTGGGAGTAACTAATTTATTGTGTCAGCTTGCAGCGCTTCAGAGAGAGAGAAATGGCAAATGAGGAAAGCGAGCCCAGACTGCTTAGATTGGGGAAAAAAAGGAGCTGTGTCAGTAGGATAACAAACATGGCCACCTTTCTATCCCAAAACTGCAGGCTCATCTTGTTCATAAAGATGAATGGGACCGTTTCAACCAGCTGCTGGGTCACTTTGTGAAGCATGGAACAGTTGGGCACAGCCTATCAGGCTATGGTTATGTGAAGAGGCAGAGTAGGGTTTGTTTATTAAGGTTAAGAGGTGGAAAGAAGAAGGGCTGGATCAGAAGAGATACCGGTGTGAGGTAGGATTGCTGATAGCTTTGGGTTTGGCACAGAATTTAGGTTTAGGCACAGAAAAGAGTGATGTAGGGAAAAGTCATTCCTCCAAAGCAGATGTGGGGCTGGGAGAGGATTGTCCAGGTAGAGACTGCAGCAGGTTCAGCTGCAGAGAAAACAAGAGGCACCAAAGTGGCAGCTGTGACTGGAGGGCTGCACAGTGCTCCTGCATGGCCACAGGCAAGGAGCAAAGTATTTTGACTGCTAGAGAGGTGTTATTGGGATTTCTTCTATAAATGGTGGTGAGAAATAGGGGAAGCTCCTATTATAACTGGTGGAGAGAAATAGGGGAAGCCAGTTATTGGGATTACTTTTATAACTGGTGGAGAGAAATAGGCACTTTGCATGCAGTTAAGCTAAACTCTGCCTTAGGAGGAGGATGAGCTGCACCCTCAGGTGCCTGTTTGAGTTATTATAAAGACAAGCATAAACCATCAGGTCAGAAGCAGACATCTACCACACCTGTGATGCTTCAGCTGTAGTAGCAATCATATTCTTCCCCATACAGTCACTACTTGGCCTAAGATAATGTTTTAAAAGTTGCTACAGAGCTCTAAATGTGATCTGAATTTTCTGTGGAAGGAGTTATGGGTGAAAAGTGAGGTTTTCTCTCAGATTTGGGATGGTTTCCCTTGTAACACGAAAGCTTATTAAGGAGGAGCAGCAGAAATGGCCAGCTTGAGGGTTTGGGTGAGCACCTCTGAACATCTTCCCCCTTTCCACACCATCGTGACAGCATGCTGACAACACTGACACTTTGTTTTCTGAGCACCTGATTTTGCAGACAAGATGCAGATAAACAGCAACAACCCCTCTTAATGAACACAGCAGCATCTCCAGATAAACTGTCACCACTTATGTTGTGCCCAGCTTTGGTATCACTAGAAGAGGAAATGCCTCAAAGCTTATGAAAACACGTTCCCTTTTGCTTTCCTCTTCCAAAAGTCAGAAATCAGGCAGTTCGTTCCCTATGATGTTGTTTTTGAACCTAAAAGTAGAGTTTAAAAGGTTTCTTTGACCAAATATAACTGAGTGCTTTAAGGGAGCTCTTCACCCATTCCCTTGCAAGTGTTTAATTACATGCAGTGTCCACTCAGATCTCAAGTGTTTCTTCTTGCACTCTCCTTATCCACTACACAAGACAAAAGGGAGTCTATATGGATGCTCTCATTTTATTCCAAACTCTGATCTTACACCTAGACCGGCCAATCAAACAGTGACCAGTGTGATCCAGATAGTGAAATACTTACCATCAGCTCATTATTTTCATTGAAAGAATATAGAATTAGATGTTCAGCCAGGACAGGACCCTTGTCAGCACACAGACTGTCATCCTATGCTTGAGTTCCTGCCCCCACACAAGGAAAGATGAGATAGGGTTGGAAATATCTTGTATCCTATACTGTACCATGTTGTCCTGCTTCCTGAGGCTCAGAGCTTGAAGCTGCTGCTGTCATTGCTGCTGTTTCAGATCAAAGGGGAGAAAGAAATTCCCTAATGTAGTCTTTGGGTGATGAAGTTGTATTACCTTGCAAAATAGGACTAAACACCTTTTTGCTATTCAGTGCTTGAATATAAGGTCCTGACTCAGGAGAACAGCTTCTAGATGCTGTTACAGTACACATTAGCTATCAGGATAACCAGAAAGAATTTGACATTTGCTTGAGATAAGTTAAGATCAGGGGGGTTGGAGTTCAATCAGGAAAGCCAAGTTAACTATATTTACAATCCTCATCTGGCTGGGGAGACTAGCAGTCTGATTTTCATTTCTGCTCAAGTCCCTTTACATGAATTGCTTTCACACACATTGCAGAGGAGGCTTTTGCTTTTGCTTTTTTTTTCCCAGCCAGAGAATTGTAAAGGGAGTTTCATGTAAATGAGAATCAGACCATCAGGATGAACATTATCCATGTCTGCAAATGTTTGCAAAGCTTCGATCCCCTCTCCCTGTAACATCTGTTGGGGAGAAAAAATCCATGAGCCTCAGCAGTGAAGGGTTTGGGGGGGGGGTGGGTGGGTTTAAAAGCCACATCAAGGTCCTGTTAAGCTTTGTGGTGACTGTTCAGCTTATTGCCAATGAGTGCATTTATTTGGACGACATCACAAGGAAATGTGAAATGGAGCAGAGATTAAAGCACGGGTGGATTTTGAAAAATGTAGCCAGTGGTTTAATGCAACCAGGTGGAGACTGTCCAGTGCTTGGAGCTTTCTAGGCCCCTTTGTTAAACACTTCAGACTTTCCACTTCTTATTTGAAATGAAGCTTTTCCCCCCATTTTTCTTTGAGGTTGGTGGAGCTGGGCCAGCTTTCACGAGCTCCGAATCGAGCTAATTGAAGTGCAGCTTTCTCAGCAGTATTGTGGCACACGCCTAAGACTCACATAGTTTAGTAACCTCCAAAGATCTGCCTAAAACCTACGTGTTGGTCCTTCATCTCTGCTTTACGTGATTTCCTGCTCATTTTGTTTCTTCCTTTTGTCTTCCTTATGTGGGTTTGCAGCCAGAGTTCCTGGCTCTTCTATTCAGAGCTAAGCCCAGGAAAGCACTTTAAACAAGGCAAACATCCCTCAGCCATAGCAGGTTTACCACCCATCTAGAAAGAAACCTGCAGTCTAATTAAGCAGGGACTGCCACAGGCAGATTGCTCGTTTTTCCTCCTTGCTTTAATCCAAAATGTCCTTTGGATTAAACCAGGATCCTTCCCACACTCCTTTGGTGTTTCCCCCTCAGTATTTGGACATGATGAAACAGGATTAAACTGCTAATGCTGCAGCCAACAGTCCCATTACTTGATAATGCAACACACACCCATAGGTGATCCCCCACCCCAACTCTCCAGGCCATCCTGAAGACTTTGGTTACACCAGACAGCTGCCAAATATTGACTTCTGTATGATTTTTGATATTTATTGCCATCTGCACCATGTGGTGGTGATGGGAAGGGACCACTGGAAGGAGGTTTTAAAGGCAGGACTCCATTCAGGCTGTCCTCTGTGACTACTGCATACAAAACCATATTCTTTTCTGCTCCAATAGGACTTGTGCCCGGACTGTTGTGTCCCTCTGATTGTCTGAGCATGGGACACAATCCATGTTTCATATCCATGCTCAGATGCCCAAGTAAAGCAGGATTAGACTGGCTATACTGTCACCCTCTGCTGTAAGAATAACGTTTAGCCCCTAGTCTCAAATTCAGTTCCAAGATGAAAAACAGCTCCACTTCTTTAGACTGCACAGACCTATAATAAGGGATCCTAAAATTCAATTGTCAGTATTTTTCTGAGAATCCAAAGGCCTCACGCCCTTTTACACAGACAAAACGTTATTACAGGCTTGGCAAGAGGTTGGAGGACAGTCCAGAGCATTTCTAAGTGTGTACGGTTCAAATGCTGCTCGCCTCCGTCCATTGAGACTGCATGGCTGTCAACAATCTCTCGGCAGGAATCTTGCCTCACCCTGGAGAAAGGGAATGTTGAGTCCTTGGCACAGAAAAATCCCGTGAGCTGTGCAGGAATCAAAGCAACCCTGCTAAGGGGAAAAAAAAAAGAACACCAGTAAATCTTTGCACGTGTTGAGTGAGACGGCAAAAAAGAGGCACTAAATGAAATCAGAAAAGATGTCTGAGGATGTGTCAGTCGGTCTGCAGGGTATCTGTGCCCTTTGCAGGTTTGCAATGAGGATTCCTTCTGATGGTTCGAATCCAGCAATTGCAGTGACTCACCGAGATAGGATTTCAAACACCTCGAGCCTTTCAAGGGTGAAGTCATTTCCCCTCTCCCCCCCCCTCAAATGCACATATAGTCCTCTGGAAGGCTTTTTTTCCCTGTGGATAGACCATCTTCCCAAAGCTAGAAGGGAAAAAAGTAGAAAAAGCAAAGAAAAAAAGCAGGAGACGTTTCAGAGGTGAAACTGGCCAGCTGGCAGTTGATTTATGAAGTGCTGAAAAGCATCTTCGAAGCTGTCATTTATCTTAAAGCTCTCAGCCTAAATAAACAAAGAACCCCCCTTCCTAATTATAGTTACAGTAGAAATAACCCCAAAGCTTAATAGCTGGCATCTGAAAGCAGCACCCTCCAGACGTCCAGCCCGCAGATGCACCCTAGTGGATCAATGCTCCGAGCCCTTCCTGGATCCAGCTAACCTGGCCCTTCTCTCCCTTGCTTTCTGAAAAGGAAACCAAATCAAAAGCAACAGGGAAAACAAATCAAAAGCAACAGAGCCATCTCAGTTGTGCTGAGGAATTGCAGATCCACAGGCTGCTGGGAAAGAAAACTTTACCTTCGAATATCACTAGATTCTCCCCCAGCAGCAAAAGTGCTCCCATGATTCTGTTTTTAATATTGATTGATATTGCATTTTATTCCTCTCTCTTGCTGCACTGTATGCTGTGTTTACCAGCCCACTGTTTCAGCTAAGAAAGGAAAACCAGCCTTCTCTAGATGCTGATTATCTGTTTTGTTTGGGTTTTTAGTTCTCCATCATGCTGATGTCTTTACAAAGAGGGTAAAAATCCACACCAGAAGGAGCTCTGCCTACTGTCTAGAAGTGGACAAGGTATGGGAATGTCGTGGCAGCTGCCTCTTCAGTGTCAGAAGAGATCCTGCTGTATGGGCCTCAGCATCACTCCACAGAGACACGTAGAGCAGGAACCAGCCTGTTAAAATTCCTTTGGGGGCCTGATTTTCCTCTTGCTCTCATTGCAACAAGAGTTCACTGTTGGAGCTGGACTCAGAGCCAGGGCAAATAATCAGAGCTCTACTGAAGGAAACAGAATTGCTCCAGCTTGTACCAGCTGCAGACGTGCCAGGGTAGGAATATGCCATTATAAAAAGAGACAGGAAAAGCTCTGGTGTGTCCACACTACTCATTGCTTTACCTTCTCTAATGACATTTTGCTTACATTCCCTGCCAGACTGTGAATATTGGAAAGTCTTTTCTCACGCGTCACTGTTCACAAATTAACAATCGTTTAACGACCTTCCTTGGTATGTATTGAATTATACAAAGATGAAATGAAATCAGAAGATAAATCCTGCTTTTCTCTGGAAAGTTTTGGACACGATACCTGTATTTTTGTGATTTTATAATTGCAAATGGAAAGCCAGGTAAAGTTACTCGTAACTGTCTGGCAAGCTTACCTGGGAAACACATCCAAATCTGCTGAGTTCCAGCCCAGTGCTCTATCCATTAGGCTTCACCACCAGCACAGCTTGCTGCAAAATTGTGAATGTGAGGAATATTAAAAGCATTTGAAAGGACAGCATTAAAACTTGTTGTAAGAGTCCATCTTATGTAAGAAAAAGAAAGGGAGTATTGATTTGGATAGCTGAGGTGACAGAGAACATGAACCCTACCCTAAACCTAACACTAATCCTAACCATAAACCTAGCTCTAAACATACCATAACCCTAAACCCTAACCTAAACCCTAACCTAACTCTAATTCTAACTCTAACCCTAACCGTAACGCTAATTCTAACTCTAACCCTAACCCTAACGCTATCCCTATCCCTATCCCTATCCCTATCCCTATCCCTATCCCTATCCCTATCCCTATCCCTATCCCTATCCCTATCCCTATCCCTATCCCTATCCCTAACCCTAACCATATCCCTATCCCTAATTCTAACCTAACTCTAACCCTACCCTAACCCTAACCCCATCCCTAAAACTAACTCTACTCCTAACCTTAAACCTAGCCCTAACCTTAACCCTAACCCTAACCTAGCTCTAACCCTACACTACCCTAACCCTAACCTTAACCCTAACCCCATCCCTAACCCTAACCCTAACCCTAACCCTAACCCTAACCCTAACCCTAACCCTAACCCTAACCCTAACCCTAACCCTAACCCTAACCCTAACCCTAACCCTAACCCTAACCCTAACCCTAACCCTAACCCTAACCCAAATCCAGTTGAATGCAGTCGACCATGGTTAGAGAACCAGCACAAGAAGACAGAGATTGGTTATTATGTATAACCAGAAGGGTTTGGCATTACCAGAAAAAGGGTCCAGCAGAAAGAAAATGGGAAGGCATCCAAATCTGGTCGTGAGCTCTTCTCATCAAGAGCAGTCTAATTCAAATTAAAACCAGGCTAGTTCTTATTCCCAGCCATTGAATGCCCTCAATCCACCCATCAGGAATGGTTCCCAAAGAATGTGGTCAAAAGCCAACTTTGGAGGTTTCTGGATCAGGAGGGCCAAGAATGGAAGAGGTCATATGAGTTCTGTATTGTTTCTGGATAAGAATAAACTCTTTCAGGGGCTTCGTCAGAACCATGAGGATGCAGAATCACCCAGACCCAAGAGCAAGTGCCAAAGGAAAGGTTTCCTCAAATTTCTTGTCAAGGTTATAGCATTACTACTGTCTGTATAATGCAAATAGATGAGGGATTGCCACCCATCTTCTTCAGGTGCAGAAAACAATACATGAGCAAACCTATATTCTGAGTAGAAGTATTTGCCAGTATCACTTTAACCTCCCAAAGCAGCTGCATATTTCTCTGTTCCTGCTCTGTTTGAACACATTCTTACCCTCATCTCTCAGCTCTGCTTTCTGGGAGAGCAAGAACAGCCTCTTCTTTGCCAACGTCCAACCTTGTAATCTCGGTTTCTCCGAACTGCATGAGATTAAACACTTGGGTCTATCAGCATTACTAAGACCCTCCTTACCTTTGATCAATTTATAGCTCTTCTTTGTACCTTCTCCAGATTTTGTAAATCAGATAACTCCTCGTATCTAGCAGATAAGTGAGTGAGTCCAGATGCACCAGACTCACCAAGAGACTAGAGGAGATAATGGTAGGGATTCCACATGCATGAAACCTGGATCCTTGTCTAGTGGGAGATATCAGTGTTTTGGGACCTGTTAATTGTTGTTTTTTTTTTTTTAAGGACAGCATTGTATATCAGATTGGTTTTGTTCAGAAGCCACAAATGCATATTTAATGGGAGAATAAAGGGGAGGGGAGAAAAGAGACAGACACGAATGAGGAATGGAAGGTATTTCAGAGAGATGGGATGCATTCAGCTGTCACTCTTTTGAGAGGGATGCATTGCACAGCTTGCTTCAGAATACACTTAGATCTGTTGGTATTGAATTGCACCTGCTGCGGGTGGGTGCAAAAATGGGAAGGGGAAAAAGAGAGAAAGAAAAAAAAAAGAGAAGAAAAAGAAAAATGGAAAGAAAAGAAGGATAAAAGGCAAAAATAGCTGCATTTTGCAAAGTCATCCTGGGCTTTTTTGATTGCTTCAGTCTGTTACTGGGGTTTTTCTTTTGCGACAGGTCAGCCTGGCTATTACTGCATATAGGAAAAGCAGGAACTGCATCTCTTCACCCAGAAGAAACAGAAGGAGGGAATTATCCTGGGCTCAATTGAAAGTGCAGCCAGCAGAAATTTGTGTCTGTTTTTTCCTCCAGCTGTGAGCCATCTGTACTTATCTTTCTTTTTTTCTTCTTCTTCTCCCCCCCCTTCTCTTCCCCGTAATAAATTGAGAGCTCCGATGGGTGAGAACAGTGCAAGGCAGAGAAACAGATTTCCAGGTTGCCACCAAGAAGTGTTTCAAATGGATCAAATGATGAAGGAGGAAGCTGGCTACTCCTCACAGCCGATGTAACAAGCAGCAAGGCAGTGACACGTCACCTCCTGGTAGCAATATGAGCTATAGGGAGGGGGACAGGAAAAGAGACATTTGAAAGCACTTTCTGCAGGTTTGGAGCCAAGAGACTCTGTTACATTCAGGTTGTGAAGATGGGGCTGCAGGAGAAACATCTGCCTGCTGGTGGGTTTTATGTGTTCTTTAAGGCGTCTCATTCTGGGTCCTGAAACAAATGGGATCAAATTCAGCCTTGACACGTCGGTATTTCAGCCTTCACACGGGGTCTTTGTGGGCTGTTTCTTGGCTATGGACAGTAACAGGCAGAGCAGGTGGAAATGAAGAATTTGCACTGGTGTGAATGTAAGAATTAATAAGTGTGCAATGGGTTTGAAAGTTATTGGATGAAGTGATCTTAGCTTTTAGGCACAAAGTAGATCCTATGTTTCACAGCTCAGCACAGCTTTGTGCCTGCTGGATGTAGCTTAAATCCTCAGGGTCATGCTGGGAGACAGCCTAAACCTGGGCTCTGAAGCTCATGGGAAGGGAAAAACCTCAGCTTTGCATGCATCCACTCTCTTGTTCATGCAATGCAAAGGAATTGGATACAGATGAGGCCAACTGTCCCACAGCTCAATCCATTAGCAGATAGTCTAAGGTCAGCTCTTTCTAAATACTCTGCAGATCTCGGAGTCTGAGTGAAAGCTGGCCTAACAGATGGCCGTGTGGACAGAAAGCGTGTGAGTCACATCTGCTTTTAAGCCCACCCTTTGTGTCCCTGAAGAGATGAAGCCACTTCTGCTTCACCTGATCATCAGCTACCTCGTAAAGATGCTGAGGCTGCAGCTCCTCCATTGCATCTCACCTTACAGTGTCACAGCCCTTTGTTCAGGATGCTGATCGGGCAGCACTTGACATCTGCATCACACAGGTATAAGCTGGAGCTACTGGAGATCAGATCCTCCAGTTTTGCTACAGTACCTTGATATATGATACATACAAAGGAATGCAATGCTCCTCCAAGGTATGGCCATCCTCAAACCCATGCACTTCTTTCAAGGGAATGCCAAACATTTCTGAACCTGAAATCGCAGCAGCCTCCCTTTAGATCAAATGATTTGCTGAGTGTTTCCAGGGGGCTGACTCAGTAACTTTGTGAAATCACAAATGCCACGCTCTCCTGTGTTGACAGACAGAGGAATAGCAGATTATGGTCCTCCTTGTTCACCAAAAGAAACCTTATCTGTGATCCTACAGTTACCCTGAACAAATGCAAGGCCTTTCTGGGGGGAGATGTGTGTGTTCTGTTAATTGCATATTTTGCCGAGATGAAAGGTCTCAGCATCTCTCAGTAACTTCCTCTGCTTCCTTTTGTTCTCCAGAAGCCTCATTTTTTCCCTCCTAATATTTATTCATGAGGATTTTTGCTTTCAGAAGCTTTCGAGCAGCTGCTCCTGGTCTGATGGAATTCACTCAGCAGCAGAGATGTCTTTTCATCTGTTCAGCGCGGCCAGCTTCACCATCGATAAGCATCTGCTTCTCTGGACAGGGCTCCAGCTTCAGCAGCATTAATATGCATTTTGTGGAGTGAACACGTGCACAATCTGCGGGCTGAAGCATCCGCATAGTTTGGCACATATGCACACCTGCATGCAAAGAGCATCTTCTCAAGCTTTGGTATCCACAAGGCAGATGTGGATTCAGGAACTGCAGTGAATACTGTATACATAGTATTACATCCCATTACCTGCATTTGGACTGCTTTGGTATTACAAGAAGAGAAGTTGATCTTTGGCGTAGCTCCAAAGTTAGGATTTTAATAGTCTTTAGTCTGGATGTGAGTTGAATTTTGATGACTCAACCCTGGAAAGCATAAATGGGCTCCAGTTTTGTCTTGGCAAAGCAAAAAAACTCCATGCCTACAACTTCCCACCAGGAACTTCTCCCATAAGAAGGGACTGGAAGTTCTATTGTCATTACGTGATTAGTAATGCAATAATACGAGGGCAGTTTTCACCTTCTATACAGCTGTGCTCATTTCAGCACACACTACTGAACACATCTGTGCACTGTGAACGTTGCAGCTGATTTTGCACACACAAAACATCTCATTTCCTCAGCACATCTGGCAGCTGGAGGAGCAAACCACCTGCTGTGCAAAGGTGCCAGCTACATGAAGGGAAAGGGAATGTGCAAGTCAGGAAGGGGTGAGGGCAGATGTAAAGCAGAGGATATGGATACGGGCTGTGTCATCCAGCATCTCAGCATCTTATTTTCTGGAGATTTTACATCTCTTTAGCTCAGATAGGCATCCTGGTGTCATTTCCAGGAATTTCCAGTGAATTTTGCAATTTCAAGGCACAAAGAAAGTGGGGGATGAGGCTGGAGTTTCATCAATACCAGTAGCCTTGAGTGTGGAAGGGGAAGGGAAGGGGAAAAGGAAGGGGAAGGGGAAGGGGGAAGGGGAGGGGTAGGGGTAGGGGTAGGGGTAGGGGGAAGGGAAGGGAAGGGAAAGGAAGGGAAGGGAAGGGAAGGGAAGGGAAGGGAAGGGAAGGGAAGGGAAGGGAAGGGAAGGGAAGGGAAGGGAAGGGAAGGGAAGGGAAGGGAAGGGAAGGGAAGGGAAGGGAAGGGAAGGGAAGGGAAGAGACTTCCACTTTCACAACTAGCTTCAAGAGTGGAATCTTTAGTTAGTATCTAGTGCAGGACAAAAAGATCAGTTCCACCCTTCCGAAATGGAACCCCTCAGTGCATCATTCAGTTTTCTCGTTTGCACTGGAAGGAAACAAAAACCTGTCCCTTGTCAGGGAATTCTGGCATGGAAGACTGAATTACAGATGTTTCATGACTTTATCAGAAGTTTTCATTGGAGCCAGGAGAACCGGTATGAGAGATCCACAGATCCCTGTCAGTGCAGAGATGTCCTCAAGGGAATCCAGAGCTCTGCAACAACTGCTTCCAGAAGGAAATCTGTGGAGCTGCAGAGCTTATATATTGGGGCAATGGCCAGAGTCTCTGCCTTGCCTGCCAGGCCTTCCATCTGGACGTGTCAGAGAGCACTGGGGATCCACTGAGCCAGAGACAGATGCGGTGAAGAGGGAGCAATGTTTCACCAGTCTGTCAACATGTCATTAAGCTCTCATGAGGGAACATAGAGCAGAGAGGTGTGGGGAGGAGGGGGGAGATGCCGAAGGGGAAGAGACAGAGAGAGAAAGAGGGGCAGAGAATATGATGGAGTATTGGAGAGATGGAGAGGTTGGTGCCAATGCCATGTAAATCACTGCCAAGGGGAGAGCTCCATCAAACACAAGGCCAGTACTATAAATCAGTCCATAATTAGGTGTAAAGAGAAGGCTTTAACATCCTCATCAAATTGATTAATACATCTTGTGGCTCAGGACAGATGTAGATGGTGTTTATGAACAACTGCAAAGCAGCCAAGGCTGCTGTGTCTGGGGCAGAAGGAAAAGGGGTTGTGGGGAGGAGTAACAGATCTGCAAACAGAAGGTCTCCTTCTCCTTATTACAATGCTCCTGGGCATGGACTGAGGGTCTCCCCTGCCTCTCAGCTCATCTGCCTGCAAGCTTTGTGGAAATGAAGTAGTTAATGTTAGTACAGCAAGACAGCAGTGGAAAACCTTTATTTTAGGGGCTGGTCCCAAGCAGTCAATGCTAATGAGCATCTGCTTATTGGTCTGGGTACCATTTTGTTTAGGTTAATATGAAAAATTACAGGTATACTTGGGTGAAGACAATGGAAAAGTTGGCTGTGAGAAAGTAGAGATCATAGAATAACCCGAGTTGGAAGGGATCCTAAAGGGTCACCAGGTCTACATAGAAGAGCATGGGAAACATGAGGGTCAAAGCCTACCTGCATTCAACTCAGCAAACCTGCCACAGATTGCACATCCCAGCTAGGAGGTCAGTAACATAAAGAGCAGAAATGGGTGGGAAGGGTGTTCCCAGCATTGAGACCCTGATGAAAATGATGTGACAGCACTGGTCTGCAGGGTAAGGCCACGCTGTCAGTGCACTTGCTGCCTTGACGTTGTCAAATGAACACGCAGAGTGTGCAGGTGAGGTGGTCAAATGTGCACAATGCTGAACATTTATCACACAGCTCTGCAACTCAGCCATTACTCATCACTTCTGCGTGTGTGACAGAAGATGTGGAGTAGATTCAAGCTCCTTGGACCCTTCTGCTCAGTGCTTTCCTGCTCCTCTGTCCCCATAGACGACACCAGCTGGCATTCAGAGACTGTTCTGGGGTGCTGAGAGAGCCCTCAGCTTTCACTTCAGCTTGCCAGCAGGGATCCCCTTCTCCTGCTGGGGATGTTTGGTAGAAAGTCTGGGATTTGCAAGTGAGGTGTGTATGCTGGAGTGACAAGATACTTAACCCCTCAGCCCCTTGGAGTTACAGATGTGATATCGTGTGTATGTGTCAGGGAATAATTCAGAGGTGAAGGGGTTACATGAGCCAAACCTCCTCTGGATCCCTCCCTTTGAGGAGACACAGGTTGGTTTGATTCCTGTTACCAAACATTGCTTGCCTTAAGCCTTATTTTGAGCTGGAGTTGCTGTTTTATACAATATACTCAAAAACTTTCTTTAAAATAAAAAGGACAAGAAACAGAAAAAGTAGAGCTCTTTCTATAGAGACAGCACAAGCCTTATTTACTGGCAAGAAACACCCAAGAAAGGAACTCTTTATGGAGAAGTTTGAAACACCACTGGTTCTGAGGACCTTTAACCTCTCCGTATTAATCCTGGCAGACAAAGACCTGGCCCATGTGTCATTATGGCAGAAGTGCAGGGACTCAATAGATATGCTCCCTGTGTGCACCAACGAACAGATCACAGGCTCCAGCCATCCAGCCCCAAGGAACGAGGCTCCAAAGGGATTCTGTCATCCTCTGTTTGGTGTGGTGAAGAACATAAGAGGCAATTACAGTCTTGGCAGTTATTTGACCACGCACCACAATGCATAAAATAGAAGGTCTATTAAGTAATAAAAGATCTGCTCAAAGGAAGAAAGGGATGGAATTTGGCATCTCCTATTTGCATAACCCAAGTATGACTCCAGGTACAACTGATGGTTGGAATTCCTGGTGGTCAGCTCTACAGCTGGTGTAAATCAGCATTGCTTTGCTAACTGAAACAGCTTCGGTCCATCATCTGAGCTAAGGATCTTCAAGCTGTACCTGTTCTGAGTCCCCTGCATAACTGAGACAATGTTCCAGCAGCACAAATCAGCTTGATAAAGACCCAAGAGGTGAATAGCAAAGTCTTATCCCACTCACATGCAAGCCTTGAGAAATATAAGGGTTTAAACATTCAAAAGGTGAATGAAAGGATTTCTTTGGACAGCAAAGTCCAGCGAGCAAGGGCCCCACTGTGGATTGTGCCTCAGCTGGAGTGACAGCTCAACGGACAAGCAACTTTGTGTATCCTTCAGCCCTGTCAGGGAGCAGTTATTGATGAGTAAGGGCCATTCTTTAAGGCCTCTGCTCCAGCCCCTTCCTCTGGCTCAGGCCCCATTGTGGGTCGAGCCCAGGGAGCAGTTCACGAACCATGATAAGCCAAAAAAAAGAGAGAAAAAAAAGCCCATTTGTAGTGCAGGGAGAAGCCATTCCCAGCGGCTCCATTGGAGGAAGGCAAATGTGCATTGCACACAACAAGACGTGACCTTCAAGAACAAGGTTTATGTTCAGTTGTGCTATCTGTGATGTGAGCAGAACAGAAGGCTTCGTCCTGCAAAGTGCTGCTTGTCCTCAGTGATGCTCTGACCTCCTCACTCCTGAATTCAACTCTATATGATACTTTTCTTAATAACTCAGGCAATGGAATAGAGCATAGGATTTCAAGGTGGAGAAGGGGGACTGAGATGCAGGCCATTTAGAGAGCAGGGTCTGGAATCAGAAAAGTCTTTGACCAGAAAGGAATAAGGCAATAAAGGCAGATACAATATAACTCACTATGTGAGCGTGAAAACAGCTTTGCAGGAAAAGGTGTAGCATCACCATTGATCTGAAATGGGAGAGGCATGAATCAATTTATGTCAGGCTTGAGAAACACAAAGAAACCTCCTCATCCTCCTCAGCCTTAACAAGGGCCTCAGCTGGTCCAGTTTTGGACAGAACAAGACAATAATCTAAAGGGAGAGTAACAACTTCAGGGCTAGAAAACATGACCTACATGGAGAGACCAAGGGAGGGGACCTGGGGAGAGATTTATCAGTCTTAAACAATGCTAAATGCTGCCCCAAAAAGGAAGGGAATAAACCATTCCCTGCATTCACCGAGGATTGGACAAGGGGTAATGAGTTCAAACTGTAGGATGTGAGATTGAGATTAGGCATGAGGGAAAACTTCCTAACAGAAAGGATGATGAAACGCCATGTCCTGCCAAAGAGGGATGTGAGATCCCCATCACTGGGTGGTTTTTGAACACAAGTTCAATGTCTGGCTAAAGGGATTGTTCTCATTGAGTTCTCACCGAACTCAGCTCCACCTGTAGTAACAGCACACAACAAGGAGACGCTGAATTCGTCATTGAAACTTTCAACAGCCATTTACTTAACGTTTCTCTCACACCCAGGTAATAAAGCAGAGCAATTCCTTCAGCAGCTCAGAGCCAGGCACCCTCACCCATGTGTTGTTCCCTTCAGTTTTTTCTCCTACTACCAAATCTTGACTTAAACAACAATAAATCACAGGGAACGGCTGCAGCTCATACAACACCGGCACAATCACAAGCCTCTAACCTTCACCTTCAAGATTTCCCTACAAGGATTTCAACATCTGGAGCCCATTCAGCTTGAAGTGATGACAATTTCCAATAAGCATTAATGGGCGATCCTGCCCAGTCTATACTCTACCACTATAATTCAGTCTGTCTGTCCATCTGTCAGGGTTTATGACAGCCAGAGCTCACACACACAGCAACAAACTACAGCTACAGATTTCTTAATGAGCACATAATGAAGTCAACCTGCTTCATTTCTTTTTTTTTTCTTCTTCTTTTTTCCAGCTTAGCTGATCATTTCCACCTTCTTGCTCTACCAGCTCAGTGCCAGGAGCGTGTTGGTGTCAGGGACAAAACACCATAAGCAGGGATCCAAACATAAAGCTCTCACACTTTCACACAGACAGCTCCCAAATAAACTGTCAGGATGAATTTTGACACTTTTGGCCCAGGCTCATGAGAAAGGGAACCCTATGGCTGATTAAACACCTCAGGAAGCACAGGCAGAGCTTAACAAGCAGCTCTGCTCCCTGTTTGGGCACCCCGTGCTGCTTGAATTGCAAAGTTCCTCATTGCTTCCTCAATCTAAAGGATGAAATCTCAGCATGGCAATGCTTCAAGACACAGTTCCTCACCTTGCAGCCTGCATCCCAACTCCCTCCCTGCTCCTGCCCATCCCCACTGCCCTCTGCAGCATCACTCCGTGCTGTGCTCCATCTCCGACCTCAGACCTGAATGCCACAGCACCAGAGACCTGACAGCTTGCTTTCAGCCTTGTGATTACACTGGGAAATGGTCCCCCAAAGGGTTTTAATATGCAGCTTCCTGATGGGTGATGGCGTTTTCAGACAGTTGGTAGGAATAATCCTGCTCTGTTCTGCTGTGGCCTCCACAGTGGATCCTAGAAACCTATGGGGAGGATAAAAGGATAAAACTACGTGGCCTCAGTGGCAGACATGGAGGTTTCCCCAGCTTGGGAGCCCTCATCCTTCTTCATTCAATAAGTTTTCACCCAATTTTGCTTGGATTTTGAATTCAATCCCACCAGCTCAGCTGGCAGCAACACACCTGCCCAGCCCCATCAGCGAGAAGGTTCTCTCAACCCTTGGTGGCCTAGGGTTAAAATAGTGGGCACTAAATCTGTTCTGTGTGTATTTAAAGCTATTTAAACATGCCTTAGTGGATTGAGAAGTTGTCAGATTACTCGGTTGAGATATTTTCACATCCATTCTGCATGGACTGTTCCGTTAAAGGGCTGTTTAGAAATGCTGTCTGCTCTTTGAGTATGACAGGGTCTCAGTTCTATTCATATTTATTACAACGAACACCAACTGAAAATCTATTTACATGAGAACTGAAGTAAGCAGGGTCTGAGTTAGGCCCTGCCTCTCTCTTATTTGTTCCCATCTCTCTATTAAAATGCCATTGCTGTTTCCAAGTGTTTGCTTGCTCTAGGATCTCAACAGATCCCAGAAAGTATATATACAGTGCTTCTCTCATTCCTATTAAATAATCTCTTCTAATCCCACTGGAATCCCTCTACCCACCTAAACAGATAGTGAAAGCTGTTCATCAACCCTAAGCCTGTCTGGCAGATGTAACCGAGCAAGGCTTTCTGCTTCTGAATTTAACTTGCAGCACCTGAGGTAAGGAGTTCAATGGGAGTTTCTTTCCTGACCAGTTAAAATGACAAATTGGTACATGAGTGTTTAATGAAAGATGCTGGAAATGTCCATGAAGATCAGAAAAATCACCTCTTGGAATTGACAGGCAGGCCATCTGCATTCTTGCGTTCCTATTAATTCCCTAACAATAAACGACAGGAGAGCCTAGAGGGTTAAAAGCTTAATTCAATCTCCTAGATTCCTTCCAGCATCCTGTCTGCATGTAGAATGAGAAAGGCATTTATAAAACTGTGATTTGCACACCAGATTTGTTCATATGGCTGCATGCACCAGGTATCAATCACGCCCCTCTCAGCCGTGGTGTCACCGTGCATCACACAGCCCTGCAGAGACTAATGATGCTCCTGCCTGTGACATCTGCCATGCAGATTGATGACATCACACCCTCTGCACTCCATGTGATCGTTGCCACAGCTCGCATGGCCAAATCTGACCCGATTCTATGTTGAACATCATTCCTCCCCCCCCTCCATCTCTGGTAAATAAATGGGGGTAATTTAATTTACTAAAACCTAAACAATCTCACACATCTTGGGGGAGTTCAGAGCTAGGTTAGGTTTCCATTTCACTCCTGTATTCACACTGATCATCATTTTATGGTAATTTCCATCAGTAAAATAGCAGTCCTCTCAGTTACGTGTTCTATAATCTGCGTACGGATCAGGCTTTGATGGGAGCTTAATCAAAACAACAGCCAAGTTCATTCTTTTACACACTGAGCCTCAAACGTTCTTTGTGCTTCAGTGAAGGATGACAATCTCTCTGTTCTCTTTGCCGTGTGTTTATTCATTCTGCTGAAATTATGAGGCTGTGGGAAGCTAAAATGTCCCAAAAATGCCTCATTTTCCTCTCTGCTCTGCTCTCCTTCCCTTTGTATATAGGGACAAACACACACATCTCTACCCATGGCAACACTTAGACCAGGCACTGCTTACACTCCAAGGCTCACAATATGAATCAAGCTCTAATTTTACTATGGGAAATGACTTTTCCACTTTCTTCTATCCTTCATCAGTTCCCACAGCCCTGACCCATGACCACTAAAGCTCATGTAATCCTCCTGTAGACTCCAGTGGGCACCAGAACATGGTCAGAAAATACCCACGAGCTTTTAAAGCTTAGGTAATTGTACCCCTAATTATATGATGCTCTTACAAGCAGAGCTCTTGTCTATATGTGAAACTTATGCTGCAATGATACAAGGAGCAGATTCAAAGCACAGAACCTCGCTGGGATAACTCATACATAGACAAGCCCTTACAGAGTGGCATTAATTTCAGTGAAAGGGTATTACAAGCATTGATCCTGCAGGCTCTCCTTGGATAGAGAAGATTCATATAAAAGAAGCTTGCCTCCCAGGGCTGGCCTTTAAAAAAGCACTCTCTGGCAGCATTAAGGATAAATACTTAAACCATGTAAAAAACCTTTTATCCATTGCTGAATTAGTCAAACTGTCCCTCATGAGCAGGCAGCTTCAGCTGAAACCCGAGGACTTGGTTACTTGAGGACAGATTGATGGAGGGAGTCTGCATATTTACAACATCCAGCCAGCTGTAGCAATGAAGAGCTGCTGCTCCAAAGGCTGTTTTGTGTTCTGACTCAGTTTACTGACTGCTGTTTTACTCCTGCTGCAATCCAAGAGATGCTTCTGCCTTTATGGAACTATCAATTATATTATGCTGTGTGTATGTGTGTTTGCATGTGCTCAGACAGCATTCCTTTCAGGAACTGGTTAAAGCATTAGAAACTCAGAGGAGCCAACTCTTATCTCTAAGGAAGGTTGCATAAGGGCAAGGACAGGCAGCCCATACCTCTTAACCTACACTCTTTTCAATACTTTAAGTGCTGCTTCTGAGGAAGCTGACTTAGTGTGGCCCAGGAATTGCTGGTTAATGTTCCCATAGCTTACAAGGAACTGATAGGGCCTGCAGGGCTGGGCTGCCTGGTGTTTGGTGAGCACTGGAACTATCAACCATTCCACTTGGCCTTGCCAAAGGATTGGTTTATTTGTATGGGAAAAGGGAAAACATCTTGCTGAAGTCACAGTACTGTGCAATAGGATTTTCCCAAGTCTTAGATTCTGAGTAATAGTGGAAAGATTCTCTTCCTTTTCCCCTATAAACAGAGTTCTGTCTCCTGCTCGAAGGAGGAATTTCCGACAATCCTTTCTAGTAACATAAGGGTTGCATCACAACACACTACTATCAGGTAGTTACCATCAGCAGTTCTCTCTGTATTCACCCACATGTACTAAAGTGGATCAGCTCCTGCAGCCAACATCCCACTGAGAGATGGTCGTGGTGGCTTTCCTAATGAACAAACCAGCTCCCCAGCCCATTCATTCAGCACATTCTCAGCTGCAGTGGCCTTTGTTGTAAGTCTCCTATAAAGCTCAGGCTCACCATAGCAAGTTTTTTCAGCTGCTCTGCCACTGCAGCTCATCCACTGAAGATTTAGGGAATCTCGTGCTGCAGTTTCTCATGACAGTTGAGGTAATGCACAACTATGTCTTTTAAAGAAAGCCTGGGAGGTAGCCATTAGCCTCAGGGTTACTGCCACACATTCACAGTCCCTTTTCCTAAAGTGCAAACTCAGACAGTTTCTTAGCTGTGATTGGCATATGGGAATATAGAAATAAGCTTCATAAAGGCCTGTGCTAGCTAATGCTTCCCACCGGTGGGGAAGATGAATGATATCCTGTAGTGTTAACATGTGGACAGTGCTAATATTTCATCCAATTGTTCAGTGTGTAGGAAGGTGAGACACAGGCCCAGAGCTTGCTACTCACGGACATCTTGAATAAAGCTTTTCTTAAATTATTTCCATTGGAACTAATTCTCCTGCCCCTTTTGTCAGTGGCCCATCCATCTCTCAGTGCAGCTCTGCACACTTACGAAATACTCAGAGGAGAAATACTGAATGTGTTCAAGGCTGGTACCAAGCTGAGAACAGCTTAGGAAGTCCCTGATGAAATACTGGGTCAGATTTGCTACTGTACATAGGAACAAGGCAATGGACGATGCTTGGCAAAATACCTTTTTCTCCAGGCACCGATAGAATTAAAACAGAGGTTAATTTAATCAGAAATGTGTTGTACCTGACCATCTTGCACTGGAAGGGCTGATCCCTCAGGGTTTCTTCCATCCTAACCCAACTTTCATTTCTATATTAATAATTCTGAACCTCGGGGCTTTAGGTTGAGGTAATATATGATAGAAGGCAACCAGAAATCAGCAAAAAAATACATTGACATGCAATTGATGAGGACCAGCATTTGAGGTGAAATAGAAAAGTGGAATTCAAGTGGGAGGCTGAAGACAGAAGCGCTGTTGGCTCACAGGGCAAAAATGTCAGCTTCGAGGCAGATGTGTGATTATAGATGGGGAGAGGAAGGAGATCAGAAAGGAAAGGAGGGATGTAGGAAAATAAAGATGGCTGGAATGAACAGCACGGGCTGGCAAGAGGCTGAGAACGCTGTTTGGATCACACAGGTGGGACACACACACACCCCCCCTTTCTCTGCACAGCTCTAGGGAGGCAATTTGCCTCGCAGTGTCTTTGGTGTTTTAGCACTGTTGGTTTCATGCAGCTCTGCGGGAGCTCTCTGTTTCTGACCCTGAACATCCACTGTCTCTCCGTTACCAGCAATTCCCACGCAGCCATTCCAATTCATCTCAGTGTTGATTTCCAACACAGCTGTCACTGCAGGACTTGGGTTCCCCTTGACTCCTGTGCATGGAGCTGAACGGTACAGCAAGTTCTGCTTTGTTTATTTTTATGGCGTGGACAAATGTCTTCCAGAGATTAGAGACTGGAACAGCTGCCATTTAGAGCCAGTTTAAGAACAGCACCTCTGTTAAGCCTTCTCTGGGTCACAGGGATCTTATGTGATGCTCGGTGAGATTTATTCCCTGACCTTTCCAGATACAAAAGTAGGAAGGCAGCGGTAGGAGGTGAGGAAAAGGGGGGAAATCAGCTCTGAAGCGGTTAATTTTACTTGCTCCAAAATTGATAAGCAGCGGTACGTCAGCCTGAAATGAACTTGCCTTGTTCAGTGGGGTTCTAAGACAGCGGAACTCAATCAGCAACGGGCCACATGGTTCAAAGCTGCAATTCATCCCACTGCGCCTCTGAAAAATGGGAGGTGACAGTTCATTTTGCCAGTGACAGTCTGTCGGTCTCGCTCACTGCTTCTCCCGTCGATTGCACTGCTGAGGTGAAGCGTGAGCTCTGAGACACCCTTGCTTTGTATTCCACTCAGCTGAACAGGACAATCTGAGGATCAAAGGTGGAAAAAATCTCCCCTAGCCCAACCCTATCTGCTTCTATTTCTCCCTCCTTGCTATCAAAAGGATTTTGCAAGCTAGATACCAATAGCTAAGGAAAGCCCTATTCCTTCCGTTGGTTTTGGCTCGGTCTTTTGGGTTCACATTCATCCCAAGCATGCATGTCTGCCTCTTACCATCTCTTACAACCTAAGCGTGCACAGAGCAATCCGCATGACAGGCTGATGACTCGGGCCAGTCTGCTTTGAAATCCTAAATCTGCTGCACGCAGTTAGACAGGATAATTCTTCAGGTGACAGGGATCTCTGCGACGTTGCAGGATCTTGGCAGAGTTTCCATTCTCTGTCCATACACAGCGTGGAGGCAGACGAAGCAGAGAAGAAAGATAATAGAGATGACAGGCGGAGAGATTTCTGCTCCTGAGCTTTGTCTTTAGCAATCGATTAGTTCCTCTCAAAGAGCACTTGCAGGAATGTACTTGGTAAATTCCCCCCATCACAGTGATGGCACTGTGAAAGGACCTGCTGCAGTGTAAGGGAAGCACAAACCAGTGCTTAGGGACACTTCTTCAACGTGCTGAAAATCTCGAGTGTTATCTTTCAAAGCATTCTCTCAGTCAAAGATCCAAAGACGTTATTTCAAGGGGATCCGTGCATGCCACATTAGCTGCCCAGTCAGACACAAGTTTGACGACGTGTGAAAGCTTATCTGAAATTAAGGGCCATAAAACTAAAGTGGAATGGCAATTCTGGATGAACTTGAAATGAACAAGTCCTTAGTTCTGTTTTCCTGCATGTCTGTCAATCTTGCTACCAGCCCTGTGGATCTGACAGCATGCAATGACCAATGTGGCTCCTATTAGAGAAGGGGGGATTTTAGCATCTCCTCATTGCAAACGCATAGATACACAAGAGAGGAGGTATATGTGACTTCCAAACTCACCTGTGCAAACTTTTGACACAGAAAACAGATATCTCTGGTATTATTGCAATACTGGCTCAAAGTATTCCTGTCTTAATAAGAGAAGTTAGTCATTGCACCTTATTAATCACTAAAAATGTTCTGCACACGCAACTGCTTTTGTCCTTCAAGATGGGGACAATTCATCCCTTATGCATAAAGGAACTTTAGAAGCAGATATAATGGAAGGCAGATCAATAGGCAGAAAACAAAAGGATGAAACAAAATATGAATATAAAACTATTGGGAAGACTCAATATATGAGATGGCCAGTAAATAAATATTCAGCTTCTTTGTATTATAAATACTTAGGAGATTTGTGCTCCATGCAGTGTAACCTCAGCTCAGACCTTATGAACACCCAGCATTTCAGTATACGAAGTCAAAGCCCTTGGGTATGTTCCCATAAACCTCCCCAGCACGTTCCATATGAAATGCTCCTTCCCTGCTGAGTTGTTTGGCTCTCAGACAGCACCAAGGTGTGCTGTTCTGCTGTATTGTACTTGGCATTTGGGCACTTGTGGAGACAGGCACATTACAATGCAATACCTGTGTATCGAGACAGGGAGGAATGAGAGCCCTGATAGATGTGGAGTGGAGAGGGCTAAGTGGAGGGGACTAAGCTATATCTCCAGCCTTCCTTACATGCAGGCAGCCAGCGTGGGATAGGGAGCAGAAACCAGAAAAGGCAGCAGGCAGATAAAATGAAGCAAACAGGCTTTAGCAAAGCCCAGAACAGCAAAAGATTGGGCTGTGCTGGTCCTGGGTGGAAATGCTCTGCTGGTGCTTCAGAATTAGGGTGAGGTGGCAGGTGCACGAGAGGACTGGCAATAGGCAAAGCCATCCTGGAGATAACAGGTTGTCTGTCAACGTGAGGAGCTTATGTACATGTTGGACCACAGAGCTCCCACTAACGGAGAAATTAAACCTGTCTCCACACACCAGTCCCAGTGCTCTGATTACATTTACAGAGGTTGCGACCTGCATCCAGTCACCATAGAAACCTCTCCTGCTTGCCAGCATGCAGTCAGGTTGTTTCTGTGGGTGGCTGATATTTAAAGGTAGAGGCTATGGTGCTGGAACAGTAAAAGCCAGGGCACCAAGTTGACGAGCAGCCGAGTGGCAAAATTCATTTCGTTCCCTTTGACATCTCGTAATCTTGACTGGCAATGCCAAGAGACAGCAAGAAGGTGGCAAAGAAAGGAGAAGAGAAGGAGAGAAAAGGAAACAGAGAAAGGGGGGATAGAAAGAGAAGTCATAGGTCTTTCTCAAGCAATTCTGCTGCCTAGGGAAGGGAATTTGTGTAGTAGATTCATTATTAAACAGAGCACTTTTGTGGGTCCACCAAAATAACCTTCCCCTTCCATTCCTGCTCTCTAAATCAGGATTCATATCCACTCCACATCTGTCCTCCGTCTTTACTTCAGTGCTAAACAGTCTTCTAGTTTTCTTCTACAGCCCTGTCTTCTATATATCTGGAATGAAAGGTACCCATGGTTTAATTCCCTGACACTTCCTGAAATCAGAGGCATAGCACTGGAGATGGATGGGCTCTTTGGTCCCTGAGTGCCTGAAACCAGAACTCCTCCAGCTCCGGGTCTTGCATCTCAGCAGTTTCATCTTCTTGTCAACTAACTTGCCATGTGTGCTGTGCACATGGATGTAAGTGGAAACTGCACTGTGATTCTGTACCAGTGGAGTCCCCGGCGGCACTAGTTGCAAATATCAGAATAGAGAAGGAGCACAAGCAGGATGAGCATGGAGCCAGGAGAGCTGCTCAGCACAGAGATGGCTGACAGTGCAGCTGACTACGATGTCAGCTTCTCACACAGGAGACAGACACTACCTGACAGGCAACTACTTAGCTTCCAATTTTCCCTGGTATAAAACTATTCTGTTAAGCAATGGAAGGCAGAGCAATGAAGGTAAATAAAAGTGACACAGGACCCAGGCGCTGCTCTCTCTCTGCCCCTGTAGAAGATGCGATTCTCTGATGGTTTGGTGGAAGATACAGGGGAGATGGGTGAAAGGAGATAAACTGCAGGAGAAAATTACTTGTGGGGATCTGATCAGTCTGTGTGAATACAGCTGGATTTTCCACTAGGCTCTCAACCCTGAAGGTCCTACCTTGTTTCTCCCCTCTCTTGTCTTTGACTGTAAGTTATCTGGGGCATCTCTTAGCCTATCCCAGGCAGAAATCAGCACCATGAAAGGATTCAACAATGGTACAAAGAGTAAAAGTTTGCATACCAGCTCAGGAGCCCCTGGAGCCCAGCTCAGTGTAAGAGATCCATTGTTTAGGTGCCACAAGAGTGATTGCTGTGAGTGCACATGGACAGAGGACACAGAGCCATGACTAAGAGATCAGTTGGTTTAGGAGGAGGTGAGAAAGAAAAGGCATCAGCTGGAATCCCAGATCAGCTTGCTCTGGGTTGGATATCTGACCTTTGTAATGCTTTGATTTGAAATTGTAAACCCTTGTAATCCTGGTGGATTACATCTCCATACCCTTTAATGTGTGCATCCCCCAAAGCCATGCAAATGCAGGGAGAGGGAGAATGGCACAGCACAGACATCCCTGCTGGATAAAGAGTACTTCTCCACTGCCCTCTCTTTCACCTTGAATAATGTCCATTCCCCTCGGGGAGAAACAGAGAGTGGGGTTACAAGTAGGGGATTGCAGAAGTTTAGAGAAGTGCCATACAAAGCAGCAGATAATTACATTAGAGGAGATAAAAGTAGAGAAGAAGAGGTTTTAAGACCTTGAGGTCCAAACAGACACTTACCTGGCTAAATGACTGCAGCTATCACTCCAAAGGCACACAGCACTGTCTGTACTGATCAATGACTCAAAGGAAAGGCCAAACTTTCTACTCAACTTGCCAACTTAATCCCTTTTCTGTTTGAAATTGAGGCAGTACAGGCAGTAACTGTGCCCCTGTTTGGAGGTTAATATAGGAATGAAAGAGAAAATGCTGCTGCAGGAGTGATGCACTGAAGCTGTATTTAGGAGACCTGGGTTTGATTCCAGGCTCCTCTCACCAAATCACTGGAGTAAGGTGGATCCAGACAGTGAATGGTAATATTTATCTGGGCTTTCCTGCTGCATGGAGGCTGACGCTTCAGCCTGTTTTTTATACTCTGGGGAATGGGGAACTTGGTTAACTACACTGAGATCTGCTGCTTTGTGTCACCCATTGCATTCAGCAGGTAGAAGGAGGTAGGACAGAGCTGCAGGACAGCCAGGTGCTCCTTCACAGCTGCAAAAACAGCCCAGCCAAGCTGTTTGTCAGAGCAGAAAGCAGTCAGAGCTATAGGTGACAATGTCAGAAGCACCTTCCTTACCTACTAACATAGCAGACCACCCAGAATTGAGATGGCAGCAAGGCTGATGATCCAGCTTCAGATCTGGGCTGGATTTCCTTGCCTGATAGGGCCACTTTGACATCACCCACACAGTGCCCATGCTGTGCCCACTGTGTGTGTGTGCAGGAGGGCTGTGCTCACTGCTGCCCTGCATAGCCATAACCTTACAGCTGGGAGAAGCAAAATGCTCCATTGCCTGCAGACAGAGCACAGGGTGGTCAAGGCTGCCAGCCTCTTCTTGAGGTGGGAAGTGCTAATTAGGGGAAAAAAAACCAGCTCTTTTCTGTTTAAAGCACTGATTCCTCTGTTTCCAATTAGACAACTCATAAGCTTGGAGTTAACTGCATATACTGAAGTGCTGGCTTGGAACAAGGCCACAGGGCTCAGTGTTTTTGCAGAGAGGAGCCCTTGGAGGATGGATGCACATTGCAAGGAGAAATCTCTAGGAGTGGACATCCATTTTAAACCTGAAGTTGAATCAAGCTGAGCTGATTCAGGCTCTCACCCTCATCCTTTCACCAGTTCAAGGGTCGCTCCTCCTTCAGCTTCAGTGTCATGAAACAGGGATGGCATTTTAGCTCTCGGAACGTCCTTCACATAAAGCCTGTGAGAAGTGTCAGTGCAGTTAATGCAAGAACATCTCTAGGGCTTCAACTGGAGAGCAGCTCTGCGGCGTGTGACTCTGCCATGAAAGCATTTAAAGCAGCTGGCAGAAGGGGGCAATGTAATAACAGCTGCACAAATGCTTTAGCTGTGGTGGGTTTTTTTTGCCAGCTGAACTCTTTTGCATCCTCAAGTTTTATTCTTTAATTTCCTACAGGATGAACTATAGTAACACTTTGCATTCACAAACGGCAGCGCCTCTGGTTGGAAGAGCTCAAAGAGGTTTACAAACATTCATTGATTGCTTGACAAGCATGAAACGGAAGAGTAAGTGTTTTACAAAATGACAGGAGTGAAACAAGCTCCCGAATTTAGGGATGACTTCTGCCTTCCAGATCTTATAGCAGAGAAGATCGCCAACTAACGGCAGTCATTTTTGCATTTAATTAATAATGCATTGCATCCAGTATCCAAGCTCGCAGATAATGGGCTTGTAATACAGCCTAACATGCCTCCCATATCATTAAGTTTAACTGTCACACTAAATATCAGACTGGCGTGCAGCCTTGTCAGTTTTTCTTTCTTTCTTTCTCATGAGAATGAAACAAGAGCAGCTGCAGGGAAGGAGAAGCTGAAGGGCTGAGATGATGCGGTGTGGCAGTAGAAAGCCCCTAAGGGACCAAATCATGGCTTGTTCACCACCAGGGCTTGGAGGGAACAGCAAGGCAGTGAATGCTGGCAGGCAGCCCCTGGTGCTGTGATGGCACATTGCAGCTTCCAAGGCTGCCTGGCTTTTTTAGCTGCTATTTGTTTCGAGAGCAAGAAGGGATGTTGTTTGCTTGATTGTTTCAATATAAATGTAGGGGTTTTTTTTTGTTTGTTTGCATGTTTGCTTTTAAATACATCATCAATGAGATAGTCTCAGTTGCCCAGAGTGGAATGCAAGTTGGAAAATGCTCTTCTTATCTATTATAACCTATGATTATCACGACATATTACAAATGGCATAGAACCCAGCACTCCGTGTCATCACTTAAATGGGCTTTGGACACCTCTCCCCTCTCTAGGCTGTCTCCCAAGACTCCTAAGGACATCCATAGGATCCATAGGGCCTGGAAGGCACAAATCACAGCATCCACCGAGCAGAACCACCTCCGTCCCCAGGCAAAACAGCACAAGTGAATGTTTTTGTCATAAGTCAAACGAGTTTGATTTGTAAATTTCCACCCAAATAGTCGTTTTCTTCGAGAGATTATTTCTGGACCAAACCTATTGCTGCGCTGTTTGCACTACGAGCTTCCATTCCCCAGGCGCCTGGCTCTCATTTTACCTCACCAAGATTTATAGGAACTTCTCCCATACCACTGATTTCTTCATAAGAGAAAAGATCACTTCAGGGACCTACCTCTGTCTCCAGCTACACTGTTTAACACCTCTAAATATTCCTATTTATGAACTAACATCTGGGTCAGTCTACATAGCGTAGTTTGAAAGCCATTAAGACAGATGCCTGCATTTCATTAAGCAAGATTTGATAAGGTGGGTAGGGTTACAGGGCAAGATTACTGTGGGAATTCAGTGAGTTTAAGCCTTCACTCCAGTTAATAAAATCAAACAATACATCATAAAAGTGTCTGGAAATTGGCTCAATAATTGAAATAGAACTGTGTGATGGATGGAGATTTATGGATGCTAATGCAGAAGCGCGACTACATTCGAACATCATATCTAAGCCTATTTTCAAGCCAGAGCCTCAACTCCAAGTCTGCCTTTTGTGCTGCTTTAAGGCAAAAGATTCTATTCTTTTTTCTTTCCAGAATGAAGGAAAACTCACAGAACAGATGGACCAGTTTAAATCTGAAGCCTCACAGTACATTCCAAGACAGTGGGATATAATGGTGAGGCTGATGCTTACACAGATATTTCTGAACTGGCTTCTCTGAGCTGGAAATGCTCACGGAACTCTAATGTTACAACCCCTATGTCCACCTGGACCCTTCTCCAGGACAGATCTCTCCTTCCTCAACTCACTGCTTGTCAGGTAATGTGGGTTTTTGTCCTAAATCTTTGCTTTCTCTCTGGAGCAGACAGGGAACTCCCCCTCCTCTGGAGTATTTGATGCCCTCCCTTAACTCCATCCCTCTCCCTCAGCCCTGCTGGCAACCCTTGGTGTTGGCTGCTTGTAGGACGCATCCCCTCTGCAGCCTTAATGAAGTGTGTGGCAGTCCTCCTCATTAAGACTTGGTGTTGTCAATAAAAGAGTCATTAAAGTAGTTTGATGAGGGTTGGGAGAAAGAGAAAAGGTGCTGCAACACATCTACAGGGCAGAGGGCAGCTCCATCACACATTGTAACCAAACAGCAAGGGATCAATATCACCTTTGCATTAAACTGAAACCCATCCGTCAGCCTGAGGAGCAGCAGCCTCCCCGAGAGCTCAGCTCAGTGCTCTTCTCTCCCTTCCTATCTTTCCCATCCTCTCATTTACAGACCGTCCTTTTCCTGATGCTGATGAGCTTTTCCAGGAGGCCACAAAAGGCCACTTGGGATTTAAGCAGTGTAACCCATTCCCCACATCTGGCTGTAGCATCACAACAAAGATGTTGGGAGATGCCTCCTCTCTTAGACCACCTCCAACCTTCATGGGCACACCCAGGAAAGGAGTCCCAGCACATCCTTACCATGTGCCATCTCCACCACAGAAGCACAAGAGAATCACATCAATGGGGTCCTACTGAAATGCCCTGCTGTTACCAGAAACAATTACACTCTATACATTCTAATATATACACCTCAACACATCTGCTTGCTTCCAAGGAGCCTTCACGACAGAGAAAATGCAACATGTCTGGGAGGTAAGTGAATCCAGAATCTGGCAGTTTATGCCAGCAGCAAGGTCTGCTAATTTAGATTTGCACTGGAATCAGATCTGTTTGCCATAAGTCAGAGCTGCAGCTGCTGACACATTTTTGTTTCTCATTGGCTTCAGGAATTGATGAACGGTCACCTGGTGAAGCAGAGGTGCAGGGCCAAATAGTGCGGACATGGGAAGACCACTTAGCCTTAAAAAAGGGGAAAGATGATTTATGAGGGTTGTAACCAACCTTTAACTGAATGACTTGGTCGCATGAGAAGGAAGATACATGAGCTGTTGGGCAATGGAACCGACGTAAGCATGTAAACTCTGGGATTACAGCAGAGCATTAGCATGGCACAGCTGATTAGTAAACCAGGAGAAATTATTCAAGCAGTCAGGTGCAAGACCAGATTGGAAAGAGGCCTTTTTTTCTTTACTGAGTTGTTGGTCACTGTCAGAGGCAGCAAATGACACCCAGTGGTCCAACAATTTGACCTGGAATGGCAGGAGCTGTGATACAGAAATAGATGGACTGGCATCTGTTCTGAAAGAGCAAGAATGAAAGTCTGCTCTGAATTGGCAGGAGCCACAACACCGGAAAGGGAGGACAAAAGGGCAAGTGAGTGTATTACCAAAGAGAGCAAGAAGGATGAATAAAGAGGCTGGAAATGTATCTCCAGTGCTGCAGTGCCAGACTAGGTGAACAAATGACCTGATCCCGTTTAATGAAGCCTGTGATCCTCCACCCCCCCCCTCTGCAGAACGGGCGTCCCAGGGTCAGCGTGTGCCTGCGTGAGCATGCACACATCCTTATCTTATCTAATTACTAAAAGTTTCAGATTAATTTCGGCGCAGCTGCTTGAAAGGGCTGTTATCAGGCGAGGCTTTGCGGTTTAACCTTGTTACCCTTTTGTCGTTAACCTTTCTGAATGGCAGAGGGGAAGGCTTGAGAGATCGTGATGTGCTGGAAGAGCAGGAAAAGGGGGCAGATGGGAAGCGAGGAGCCCAGGCTGTGTGCATCTAGCTCCTCTCCTGGCCGTATGACACACCAGCTGGCTGCTCACCTGCATTGACAGGCACTGCACCCAGCCACACCAAGCAGCCCATTGCAGGGACACAGCTCCTGCCAACCCCTCCAGATCCTTGGATATTTCCCACTCTCCCTTTTTACCTTGCATTGCTCAGCTCTTCGCAGGCTGCCCTGCTTTGTTTCCATAGCTACACGCAACCACATCTGGCTTCTTCCTGAGAAATTGGATTTCAAAGCAAGACGGAGCCTTCAAAGGAATTTGTCCATTTAAAAGAACAGCATTAGGGGAGAGTCCAACTGCACGACTTCAGGATTAAAATGATGAAGGTGGGGCTTTTATCATGAGGCAGCTTTACACCTACAGCCCACAAAGTGTGATGCTACAGAGCAGTGATGCAGGGGTAGCTGCCAGCCACTGCCAGACCCCCTCATCTCCTTCCCAGCTGACCACTGAACTAAGTGTGTTGCCTATTCACGCTCTCAAAAACAAAAGTGGCAAGGAAAAGGTCATTTGCTGGGGACTCAGCCTGCCTGGCTCTGTCTGCAGAGGGGTGAGGTTGAACAGAAGGGTTGGCTTTGCTCGTGCATGGTGTGAAGGCTGTGTGTAACAGCACGTACATCTGCATGGCAGCTGAGACTCTATGGCAAAATGGATTCCATTTTAGCAACATCTGCTGTATGGTCAGTATTGTCTTAATATCTTCAGATAGGGCCTGAGGGGGACATCCAAGGTGCTGAGCTCTGCCTCCAGGCTGTGGGATGGATGTACAATCCAAGACCACCCAGCACACCTCCACACATTACACTACACTCAAAGCTACTACGATAACCTCAAGATCTGCAGCAAAAGACCAGAAATCACAATGTGTTTCAGCAGCCCAGATCTAAAGCTAAACCAACGAGGTAAACACTGCAACAGGAAACGTGCTGGGTGAAATCCCCACACATGCAGCGAGCACAACCCAGGCAGCAAAGGAAGGTGAAGCCCCACCACAACACCTGCAAATCAACTCGCTGCTCGTTTGACACGAAGCAAAACTTCCCCCATCCCCTAAATATGATAAAGTGGTTTGTCTCTTGGGCAAGGCTCGCTGACTGGCTTCTAATTCACTCTTTGCACCACGCTTTCAGAGCTACAGATATGCAGAAAACCCATGAGATGATCCTTCTCTTTGCAGTTGTAAGAGTGTTTTTTCCTTCTGAGATTTGCATTGATCAGGTTTCATTGATCTCTCTGGCACGTCTGAAGGCAGTTTCTTCCATCTACATGACCCAGTTCATCCCTTTATATGCTCAGCTTTTAATGTTAGGCACTCTCAGCAAGCAGCTGCTTTTTATTTGCAGTCTGTAATGAACTGAGGAGGATTTCTATGGAGAAGCATTTAAATATTTATCCCTAAACACCTCCAGGTGAGAACAAGCATACAGATCCATCTACTGTACACCCACCTGCATGCATTACCATTCCTTGCATACAATAACAGCAGCTCCCATCTGCCAGGAGCCGTGGGCAGCTCACAGAAGTTCACATTTTGCTCCCATAGGAGACTCGCTTTTCCCAATCCTGCTTCATGAAACCCTACCTGACTAGCAGATGTAATGGCAAAGACTCCTGTCTGTGACAGAGATGCATTCCAGCAAGTCAGTCTGCTGTGCAAGGCCTTCTGAATGGCAGCAATGTTTTCCATGCTGCATCCAGTGCTGCTGCAAAGCAATTCCTCACACAGCATCCCAAAAGCAAGAACGTGCTGCAAAACTACTGGCAGAGTGTGCAAACTCACATAGTAACATGCAAAGTAAAAGGGAAAAGATGGAAATCAAGTGAATTTTAGATTCAGAATAGGAAACTTGTGTGCTCCAAAGGCACCAAACATGCATTTAGACACAGTGCCTTCATCAGAGCCCTCCATTCTCACTGTTCTTACATATAGAGTTGCTGTCCCAACCTAAAATAACTGTGCAGTCATTAGAGGTGTTTTCTTTCAGATTAAGGAGTCTGGGTTCAAAATTTGGGAATACAAGGATGGAAAATATTAGCAGTATATCCCCATAGCCAGCCTGCATTAATTCATTTGTATAGCAGAGGAGCGGATGTGGGACTGTAGGTTAATCTAATGCAATGCCACTTTTGTTTTGTAGAGTGCAGTTTGCACTTATTGACTGTCAAAGGCAAGTTAAAGTGCACAACCGTCCTATTTCTCCGGGCAAGATAGAAATATGAGCAGCTATTATGCTCTATCCCCTTCCTATACAGGATGTAGGAAGTGGGGATGTTTAATTGCAGAGCAGCCAAGAACTGCTTCTCTTCCTAAGCATTAGGGGAGGGGGGTTTGGCTCTGTTTGGAACAGACCCAACCCATCTCCTGTTGTGCTGGGGGTCGGCACAGGGGGGGGTTAAAGCAATAGCCATACAGCTCCGGGTCTGCTGTACCAGCAGGTGCGCTGAATTGTGCGCTAATGAAGGAGATGCTCGCCTAACTGCCACCTGATTAAAATGCTAATGCGGGGAGTTCGCTATCAGCTGTGTTGTTGCTGGGGAAGGAAGGGGGGGAGGGTTGGGCTTTTTTGTAGTTAGTTGGGCAGAGCTCAGCACCTTGACTGCCTCTTGTGAGGCTGAAAGAGGAGGAGGCATCATTTGAGCAGAGCTCTGCAGTTCCTTCCACTTTCTTCGGGGTGTCCCCACCCCCTCTGCTTCCTTTCCTCGTTCTGTCCCTGCAGCTGAGGGACCAGAGCATCAGGTTTGACTGGTGGAAAGGAGGTGGCAGGGCCATGATCCCAGAGGACATTCAGAGACTCCTTGAAGGTAACCCCCAATTCCTCCTTGCTGCTCTCCTGTTTAGCAGGAAAGGCTTGCAGTTATTGCAGGGGAAGAGTCTGAAAGGCCTTAAGCATCTCATTGAGCTGATCCAGGGAGGGGAATGGGAGGTTTATAAGAGTTACTGTTCTTCTATAGCTGATGGGTGGCTTTGTGGTCCTCATGTTGTGTGTGTGGCTTATGCATCCCTAATCCTGATGAGAGAAGCATAGGGGATGTGGCTGCTTGTCCCAGTGCTCTCAGTATTATGTACGAGTGCCAGGAGTTGGTAGGTGGGTCTGTGCCTCTATTAGGAGAGGGGCAACTCTTTAGTGGTCTCGGGGGCTGTGCTTGTAGAGGAAGAGAGAGTATATAAAGTTAAGGGGTGTTTTCTCCCTACCACGTGCTTTCTATTAAAGCATTGTGTGGGCTGTGCTGGCACCCAGCATCACTGGGTGAGCCAAAGAGCAGGCACACAGGGTAGAATAAACTTGTGTGTTGCAATGAGACCCCCCCCCCCCCCCCTCCCCCGGCTTTTGCTACAGCTGTGGTAGTGCAAGTAACTGCTGTTTCTTTAGTGTCGTCCTTTGGGGTGTATTTATGCAAACAGGGGGACCTATACTCACGGTTTGTGGGTTTTTTTCCTCTCCAGTATTTCCTTGCCTTCTGCAGTCACCTCTACTCACACGCTGGCTTCCCCCTACCCTGCTGACTCTCATTGACCTTCCTATATATAAAGCCTGAGCAGCAGCACTGCAGGCTGAAGCAGCAGCCTTAGCCCATTGCTGCATGTTGCCGGCACATCCTGCTGCTGTAGGTGCAGGCAGGTGGTGGGAAGGAGCTGTTTGCATTCTGCTGCTTGATGCTCTGAGCTGTTGTTTGAGCCTGACCTGCTCTGCCTCGAGGTTTCATGACCTTTGGTTTCCTGTTGCTCATCTCCTGACAGCACCAGCCCCAGTCATATCACAGAACGGCCTGGGTTGCAAAGGCCCATAATGTTCATCCAGTTCCAACCCCCTGCTATGTGCAGGGTGACCAACCACCAGCCCAGGCTGCCCTGAGCCACATCCAGCCTGGCCTTGAATGCCTGCAGGGATGGGGCATCCACAGCCTCCTTGGGCAACCTGTTCCAGTGCATCACCACCCTCTGGGTGAAAAACTTCCTCCTAATATCCAACCTAAACCTCCCCTGTCTCAGTTTAAAACCATTCCCCATTATCTCATTTCCCATTATCCTATTGTTATCCAGCCTTATAAACAGCCATTCCCCCTCCTGTCTATATGCTTCCTTCAAGTATTGCAAGGCCACAATGAGGTCTCCCTGAAGTCACCCCAACACTGAGTTCCTTCCAGTCCTGGTTCCAACACCCAGAGCACACACACTGAGCCTCCCAGCCCATCAAAGCTCCCTCCCAAATGCATTGTGTCTTCTCCCAGATGTAGGTGTGAATTCTCCCCTCTGCTTTTTAATCGTGGAGGCTTTGGTGGAGTTCACCCTTTCCCATTTTTGATGTGCAGCTCTTTATTGTTTGCTGCTGACGTTTCTGTAAACAACTCATTTCTGCACCTGCCACCTTCCTTTAACTTAGATTATTTTCTTGTTAGCTGACTGTTTTTAATTGAAGGCTTCAGATCTCCTTCTAAAGCACAGCCTTTGTTTGCTGACAAGTAGAGCAGGCTATGAATGGAGATTAATTGCATGTCACATACCTCTGTATCAAACTTGCTGTGTCTTAACAATCTATACAGACTCGAGGCCTTCCAGGGGCTGAGGAGGTTTCTTGCTATGCAGGAATCAGAGGAGCTTAAGCTCATCAGGTTTTCAAACTGCGTTATAATAAGAATTCTTGTATTTAATTAAAGTGTTACAACTCAAAGAGCCAACGTGTATTGGTGTATGGGCCATAATGTCTGCTTCCCTACATTAAGCTTTGTTCCATAGTGCAGGGCTGTATGCAAGGTGCCCAAAGGGCCAGTAGCCAACTGCTAGCTTCCATCAGCCTCACTGTTATCACAGAAGACATCTCTGAGGTTGCAGTGGTTGAAAGCTGATATATCATGGCTATCTTCTCTACGCTGTGATGCTGCAGTGCTTCTGAATGCTGATAGCCTTATGTTTATGAATAGATGTGGTTGGGACAGTTATATTACTCTGATCACATCACAAATAAGCAGCCCAAGTTGTCGTTAATTGTATGGGGTTTCAGTTTTGGTTCAGTCCAAGAGGGTGTTTTGCAGTTTTCCTCTAAAGGCTGAAACAGTGGTTCTTAATGTGACCTGAGTTGGTTTTCTGCTGGCAGATGGGTAAAAAAGAACAAGTGTTGGTTGGGGTGTGGGCACAGGAGAGATGCACACAGCCTCTAAATACCTTTCAGCTCTGCTCTCTGAGTGATGATTAACTCAGAGATTTAGTGCTGCCATTAAAAGGTTATTTACTCACCGGACTGGGGCGGCTGTGACATAATTCTTACAATGCCGTGCTCTGCGTGTGGGATTAAAGTGGATGACTGCAATTGCCTCTAGAAACCCTCCTGAAGCACTTGATGAAATCTCAACTGTTTTCCTTTTTATTCCTTCCCCCCTTCTCTTACCTTTGGTAGCTGCAGGAAATGAAAGGGAGAGTCCTGTAAACTTTCGGAGTGGATCACAGAGAGCAATCTATAAACATCAAGAATATAACGTTACTGACAAGCAGTAAAACTAACATTGGGGTGATTTACTCCGGAGCTGCTTACATATTGCTCTTCCTGATCCACTTGGAGAGTTTATGGTCAGGCTTTCTTTTTCATTTCCTGGTGCTATAAACATTGTGGCTGGCTCTGAAAAGGGCTCTGCCTGCTTTGCAGGAGGGACCATAGTTCTGTTATAACTTATCCAGCAGCTGATCTGTGCTGACATGGCAGCAAGTAAATACCATATTGCAGCTGATGGCATGCTCACGGAGCTGATCTGTGCTTAATAAGGGCACAAGAGCAGCTGATGTCGGCCCAGTTTGTGGTTCTTGTTTGTTCTCATTGCAGCCTGCAAGGGTTTCTCTCGCTGGCTGATCTCTACAGTGTTGTCTTAAAGCTGATTTGTACATAATAAACTGTCCCTTCAGCCTCCATCTCTTCTTACATTAAGTTTCTCAGGGCAAGGTTATGTTCTTGGTGCCTAGATATGTGTATGTGGTTGTTATTTATGTTATTTGTAAGCAGTGCAAGTCCAGCACTGTTTTGTTTGTCCTAAGTCAGTGCTGTATCTTGGAGGGGGAATTAAAACAGTGTAGAGATGTGCTAAAAATGAAACTTAACCAAAGCAAAAGATCCAGCAGAGCCTCAGTGGGATACCATGCAGGGGTGAGGGTGTTCTCTCCTCCTTCTTCAGGCTGCATCTCTCTGCTCCTCTTCATCACTGTAAAGACAAAGTGGGAAGGGATCCCTGTTTGTGGGGGTGCACATCTGCCCCACTCCCTGAGCACACAGCTTGCTCTGTCCTTGCTTCTGTCCTTTGCTTCAGAGAGATGCGTTTCTCTATTTCCCCTCCAGCTCTCAGCCTTTCTTATGTTTGCCATAAATAGGTGATGAAAATAAGAGCTCGTGACTTTAGCAGGGGGAGTTATTCATTTCTCCTGTGGCACTTTGATCTTCTGTGCTCGCAGGTAGAGGAACTGTTTTGTTAAGGAGCTATAAAGGTTCCTGGGGCATGCTGAGCAGTGCTGGCTGCTGTACCGGCAGCTGAAGCATAAGGAGCTGCAAGTCTTGCAAGCAGGATATTAAACTGACATTAGTGTCACAGTATGGGGCGTGAATTAAAGGTTGGAGAGGGCTGTGGGTGTACAGCATCACAGCTTTGAAGCCAAGCTTTGCTAGAGGAAAGCAGCAGTAAAGCTGCCGGAGGACAGGGATGATGATGCTTTCATTTACAGAGCAGGTGTGGTTGGAAATGTTCTGTTTTTCTAAGAGGCTTCTGTTAGGAGTATAAATATTCATCCAAATAGAAGGCACTTAATCTACCTGTAGTCTCTTTGTCTTTCAGTTCAGGTTAGATTTCTACACCTAGCTGTGCTTTTCAAGTGAGAGTGTATCACATTTACTTCTGCCAAGCTGTCCTGTTGGGCAAGCACAATGTATCTGAGCATTAGCAGAGAACGTGGTGTGATATATCTGTATGTGAGTGAGTGCACAACCAACCTAGTGTTCAATGCCTGCTCCTTAGGAGGGTTATTTCAGTGAAAACCACAAGCTGGGATTTCCTTTAAGTGATGGGTGTAAGGTGTCCGCTGTATTAGAAGTGTTTTTGCTACTTCTGTGAATGGCAGCCTTTCATAGCAGTGGATTTTTAGGGTTTGGGGATGTAGGGAGGTATATAGGAGGTGTTGGGGGCTGCACACAACAGAGTAAGGCAGTGGTTAATGAGAGAAGTAAATGCATGTGGTGGAAGAGTGGTGTTCAAGCAAGGCATCTGACCTGAGCTAACTCTAATTGCTGGGTGTCAGTGGGGGACAGACCCACTGGAAGCTGTGAATCCTGGTGTCTCATGGTGGGCTGACAGTCTGTCTTCCTCATATCTGCACCAGGGCTTTCTGATCCTTGAGATGCTGATGCCGTTCTCAGCCAAGGATGGGTAGCATTAGCTTCCCATTAGCTTTAACTTGTTTCTTTCCCTTTACTCAGATGCTGAGTGCTTCCTGGTGGATGGACTGCAGAATGAAAACTTGAGTCCTAAAGCAAGGGAGCAGAGGAACACAATTCTCTTTGGCTTCCAGCAAGCCAAAGCCAGGTATGTGTTGTCTCTGTATGTGTCTCCTAATGAACAGTGCCATAACTTTGGATACTGCATGCTGTATTCAGGCAATGGGACAACTGGCCCGTGCTTTGAAAGATGATGAGCATTCAGGAGCTGCTATAATTGAGAGTATGCTGTGTCCTGTTTACATCAGCTGGTTCTATTTGGTTGTCTGTGGAGTTAACAGACTCCAAAGGTAGGCAATGATGCTTCTTAAAGCAGGAAACATGATTTGGGCAGCATCTGTACAGCTCTTTGCATACGAATCTGATGCTCTTCTTCCTTCGCCACGGTGCTATTGGGGGTTTTGTGTATAGGGGGGAAAATCCATTACTTGATGCTGAGATATGTGGATAAATCAGTACAGTATACAAAGGCTCACACTGCTGGCTTGCTGCTGAAAGTATCCATTCCACGTGTGGCTCCTGAGCCCAAACACACATTGCATGTAATCTGGCACAAGAAAAAGGAGAGAAGATGACTTCCTATGTTAAACCTCTGAACTGTGTTCCCAAATCTGCTGACCTCAGCCTTGTTCAGGTCTTGAATGAGGATGGGAGCTGCGTCACTTGGATTCAAGAGCAAAGCAGACAAAGGTTGTGTTGCGGTGCTAGGGGAGAATCAAGGAACATAAAACAGAAAGCATGTTGCTGGAGGCTTAAATGCAACTTGGAGCCTCAGCTGCATTATATTTCTGGCTGGAAATGTGATGTATAGCTTGTTGTTAGTGTTCTAGTTAAAAGATATGAGTTGTGTCATTTGAAGTTAAGACCTGACAATAAAACTCAGGGTGGCTGAGTGATGGAAGCATCCCATTGAAATAAAACTGCTGTCAAGTCCCTGAGATGTAGAGAGTTTTATCCTTTGGAAGGGCACAGCCAGATCCTATTCCCTGCAGTCCCACTGAAGAACTTTGCAAGATGCCCTGCTGTATCTTAATCGATCTTTCCTGCTGGCTAATTATGCATCAGTTTTACTCAGCAACACGGGACTGTGTAATTATCAGCCTGGGTTGCCCTGAATAATTGAAACAAACGGGATGCAGAAGATGGAAGCCTTTGGAAATGGGGCTGTGATGTATCTAAGGGAGGAAAGGTGCATCTGGCAGTGTCTTGTAGAGCTGGGGAGGAACCTTTTGGTGTGGGTGGGTGCAGAGGGCTGATGTGGCTTCTGAGACATTGCCAGGTAGCAACTTTGGGTTGGAAGGAGTGAAGTAAACAGGACTATGAACCTGAAGTATTCAGACATTAAGTCAAGCTTATATTTATTCCCAATGGTCTTGAGAGCTTAGGAGTGATATATCCTTGTATGATCCAGCACTAGGTCTGTCTTGAATGAATTTTACAACCAGTACCATGGAACCTGATCAATGTGTGAAGTCCTGGATGTTCAGGTTAAGATATGGGCCCCAGCCCTGCTGCTTATTGAAACAGATTGCCAGTAAATGTGGAGGTGGAAGTGAGACCCATAGCAAAGAGCACAGGGCACTGCTGATTTCCTCCTTGTGTTTTATTGCTTGGTGGCATTTGGAAATGGTGAGAAGAGCAGTGTACAAATGCTGCCCTGAGCCATTAACGCAATGGTTTGTGGTGGGAGATGACTGTAATGATGACTCTCTTTTTATCTGAAAGGTTCTGAGCAAGCTCTGCTCCTGGTGGGGTGCACAGGTCTGTCCCTTTGGGGCTTCCTGTGGCTTCGTGGCTTCTGCTCAGGAAATCAGCAGCAGTCATGCTCAGGAAGCGCTGTATAACACAGTATAGGGTTTCATTGTTTGGGTTCATCATGGACATAAGTAAACTGCTGAACTACCAGGGAGAGACACACGGTCTCTGAAAGGGAAGAGCTTCATCTCAGCTGATTATCCTGAGCCACTCTCATAAGTGTTCCTGTAACTTCAGGTCTTTGTATGGCAGCTCTCCCCATGGCCTCATAAGAGCCCCCGCCAGGAGGGCCCTGATGGCTGTAATAGGAACAAGTGCTGGAGCTCTGTCTCCACACACTACCTGGGAGGATATATTGTTCCCCTCTTGCCAGGAGGAGTGCGGTAGGTAGGGGCTGGATTATATTTGCAGCTTATATATGTATATATATTGAGGCAGTCAAGGGTATTTCTGCTCAAGGAGCTGTGTTAGAGGCACTGCCATAGTGCTTGTGGGAAGGCTGTCACCATGCAGCTGAGTTACGAGTCCCTGTGCTGTTTTACTTTCAGAAACCATTTGGTTATTTAAAGTGTGTCACCGCATTGAAAAAATGTGGTGTTTTCTTTTGGTTTCCCCCTCTCTTTGCAAACTTGGACCCTGTTCTGTTTTCTGATTTCATATACAAAACCTGGCGGTATATACATCCTTTTTCCCCCCTTTTGGGTGTTGATAGTCTCTTTATTGCTTTCCCCAACTGCATCCATTAGACAAGCCATAGAGAGAAGCTGGAGGTGTGGTCCCCAACAGGACGGTGACAGCAACATCAACACCTTGACCAACAGCTGAAGATGCTGCTCTGGTGCTGCATGGAAAAGCAAAGTGTGATGCATAGAACTTGCTGATAAAGCAGCTTTGGTTTAAGGGAGGGCAGGGGGAGGATGCTGTGTGCCAGGCTGGGGTTGTACTCACCTTCCAGAAACCCCAGAGCTTGTCAGTTGCTTCTGTTTTAGGTCGGTTGGTGCTGAGGGTTTGTTTCAAGCTGTTCCTTAGGAAGATTGCTGCTGTTTCTTATGTCTTAGCAAAGGCAGCTGCAGAGCGAGCAGCAGATGTCCAACACCTGGAATGAATCAGATACATGGCTCTGCTCGGGATCACAGACCTGTTCTTGTCCTTTGGCAAGAGCAGCAAGCAAAAAAGATGTCATCTTGCTGTTAAATGACCTCACCTCAGCATTTAGGCCCTTCTAGAGCAGCTAGGATGGCAGGGGGTGAGATGGGGAGAATGGGATTGACATATGGATATGGAGATAAATACTTCCTCCATCTCTGTGGAGGCAGAGAGTTGTTTAAACTCCCTCTTGGAAGGCCAATTTGCACTGATGGATACAAACTGTTAGTATTTTTTCCCCCCTTGTAGTAGTGCTAAAAGGAGAATCCCAAGTTGGGAGGGACCCATAAGGATCATCAAGCCTGGCTCCTTCAAGGCAGACCTGTCCTATGCCAAAGCAGAGATAAAAAGGGCTTAATTAATGCTGTTTCTCATATAGACCCACTGGGAAATCCAGAGTAGGCCCTGAAGCTCTGTCTGCAAGTGGAAGCATAAGGATAAACCCAGTGTGGTGTGAGGATCCTTGGGTTGTGCTGTGAATCTCACATACCAATGTATGGTATGTGTGCTGTTGCATCAGTGAGCTGCTGGTTATACTGGTTTACAAGTGCAGATGAACTGTTGCTGCTTGACACGGATCCTGGGGTTGAACTTGATGCTGCAATACTGCATTATACATCAGATGCTGCTATGGGGCCGTAAATGGTTCACAAATGGAAATGCATCCAAAACTTTGCATCAAGCAGAGTAATTGGCCTGTTGTAGTCATCTCGAGTGTATTAACTGCCATCTATTGCTTCGTTTTCAACTCTACTGTAGAAGTTTGGAGATTGGAAATTAAAGAAAAACTGATTTTGGGGGGTAGTTTTGCTTCATTAGTGTAAATTCACTGCCTGTAGCTCATTATGCTGAATAATGTGCAATACCAAGATGAAAAGAGCTTAAGAATGTGACCTTATAGGGTGGATAATTGAACACATTAACGCTGGGGCTGGTCTGCAGTCCCACCATGTTGTCCTTCATTAGGCCAAGGGTGTGAGCAGAGAGGCATTCCTTCTGTTACCAGCACTCCAATGGAGTAGTGACTTCTTATTAAGGTCCAGTGGAGTTAAGATGTTCTGAATTTATTCTGTAATCTCAGTAGGAGATTTTTCCCCCCCTCCTTCCTTTGGAGAGTGATGAGGAAGGAATTCTTTGCATTCACTTGGCCAAATTCAATTCAGCTGTTATCACATTCTACCTGCTTTTATACCTGGGGTGAACGCAGCCCCTCACTCAGCCAGTAATGCAGTTTGGTGCCGTTTGGCTTTGGCTCCTTTCAGTAATTCCCATCACTTCCATATCAGCTGATAAAATTACCCCTTATTTCACCGTCCATTTCCTGGTGAATGCATTGTTAATCTGAAACCCGAGGACTGTAAATGATTGAGACTGTGTAACCAGATTCTCTGCCTATCTGCTGCTGCTTCTGGAGCATTTAGCTAGGAAATGCATTGAACTGGTTTGTAACAAGGCTGTGCTAATGGTGAGCTCCCCAACCCTCTTTATTTTCCTGTTCTTGAAATCTCGTACAGCATTGATTACTTTTTCATTTGTTTTTTTTTTCTATTCTTTTCTTGCAAACATTTAAAAAGCAGCGAAAATTGTGCACCAAACGAATTAGACTGTCTTGGTATATCTAATTTAACAGCTGTGGTGATGTGAGTGTTCTTAATTGGACAAGAAAATGCCGGAAATTTGATTGAAACCTGACTATATTGCGTGGTTCCTGCTGAAATGGAGCCTGAGAGGAAAGTGGGGTTTAGGCTCTATAGATGCTAAAGCTGCAAGGAGACCATTATATCCATCAATTTTGACCCCTGGCGTAATACAGACCGTAAGATCTCAGAAAACCATTTTGCTTCCAACCCCAAATGGGTCTGCTTTGAATCCATCAGCATTGGGATGTGGCAAAGGGGTGCACATTGATCAGCCAGCTCACCCTGTGGGATGAAGGCTGGGTGTTGTCGTGTGTCTTAATTGCATTTCTGTGCCACTGATGGACTCGGTGACTTTCCTGCCTGGAGTTTGGCTCCTGCTGATCCCAGATCAGTCGGTCCCAGCAGCATCACTGTATCCAGGCAATGGTTTGTGAGTGCAAGAGCTCAGCACGGCTGCTTTCCTGAAGGTAAAGCCTTATCCCCTCTCTATGGGAGGCAGTGGAAGGTTCTCCTTTGGAAGGAGGCATTCTGCCTAACTCTGTGACTCAGTTTCCCTCTGCAATGTGACAAAACCACTTTCTTTTCATTGTCACCGTTCACCCTCTGAGGTCTGTTTATACAGTTGAGTTTGACTGGGGCCCATTGGAGACACAGCTGCTCCGAGACTGATGAATTAGGGCCTGGATGTGCATGTTTTTTGGGAGCAAAGCACATAAACCCTTCCAGACAAGTGACACTTTCTCATACTCATGTTTTCTTGCATGAGCAACGTTTCGTGTTTCCAATGGAACCAATTCCTGTCTGGCCCCAAAATATGCACCGATGAGGTGAGAGAGGTGGGTGGTTCACTGCAAACTATGTGGGGGGAAATGCTTGTAGGATGGCTGTTGTTCAAGTCCTGGCAGCACAGAGCTCATTCTTTGGCTTCGTGATGGAAACTGGATATCTCTGGGTTAGCTCCTTGCTCTACTTATCGCATCAAAATTCTCCATGGGTTTCCTTTGAGTTGGTTTTGCTGGAGGTTAATCATATGGCAGGAGGTGTTCCCTCCCTCTCCACTTCTTCAAGGTCTGAGCGCAAACTTTTGTCTTTTTTGTGCTATTTCCTATGCTTTGAGTGCTGCCCTTCTTAAGGGATTCCTCTTGTAGCTGTTGGATGGAGAAAGAGAGTGGGAAGAGCACATACCAAAGCTCAACCTTCCCTCTGATGCAACCTTCAATACACACAGAGGGTCTGAGGGGAAGAATGTTTGTATTTAAGTAACTTCAGTGAGCAAACTGGAAACGCTGTGCCACCCTCAGTGGGTGCCCTGCAGGCTCCAGGTCTTCATGTGGCAGGTGAAGGAATTCAATCCTCACTTTCATCTTCCATAAGAACATCTTCTCCTCGCTCCTGATTCAATCTTAAAACTCTTTCATTCTCTTCTTCAGCCTTTCCAGAGCGAAAATGATCAAAGCAGGAGATGAAAGACTCATCCTGATCCGATGAGATAAGAATTTTGACCGTTTCCTTATGCCTCAGTAAAATAAATAACCAAAAGCAATGCATCTTTTTTGGTATATTTTTGTCCCCCCCCCCCCCCTCTTTGATTTGATCAGAGTGAAACTAACGTGGGCTTGCTGGCCCGGTAGGAAATGGAACTCAATTTAACATTTTTTTAAACCATTTTACTGTATTAAAAATGACAGAGGTTAGAAACAAAGCTCTTATACTTTTATTGAACTGGAATGAGAAGTGACAGAAAATCATTTTGGTCCTAGTGCAGTAAATGTTATCACTAAAACATGTTCAGGGGAGATTAGGACAGTCTCTCAAGCACAGGAGACAAAAGTTCACCAAACGAGAAGTGATTTCTCTGTCCTTGTCTCGGGATCAGAATCTGTTCAGGTTTGGGGATGGATGGGGTTGGGGTGAGGAGGAAGGATGAGGACTTTGGAGCTCTGCATGTTGTAGAGTAGGGGAATAAAGGCATGGAGCTGCTTTGACTGTTCCTCTGACCTTAGGTGTGTTATGGGATGGAAAGAGGAGGTGCAGCTGCCATAGGATGCATAGGAAAGAGTTGGTATTAATAGGGGACTGCTGTCAAGAGCACCCAAGGATCAAGGGATATGTGCAGCCCTTTCTAACTGCTGCTATGGCTCCTTCCAATGTATTTAGCTGTTATTTATCACCACAGGAGCCTGTTCTCCCAGAAAAATCCCTTGGCTGCATGTATTTTCTTTTCCTTCTTGTCCAAAAGAAAACGAGACAAATAAATATTATGCCCTTAATCAGAATTCTGTTGTTGTTTTCTAATTAATCTGTGTCAGTAGCTCGAATGTTTGTATTAAATCATTTTCTTCATGAAAGCTTTTAATGAGTAAACAAATTGATTGGATTTTTACAGACTGGATTCTTGCCACTGATGCCTATAGACCAACCCTTTGTTATGCATTTTGCTTGTGAATGGGTCACTTTGTGGTTTTTCCCAACTCCTTGATCAGTTTCCAAACTATGCCTATGCTGTTTCCATATTAAAATGATTCATGCTATAACCAAAGGCATTCTCAGAAGTGTTGTGAGAGAGAAATCATGGAGGATTTCTTTCCATCATGGCCATCCCTATAGTGGATGTTTGTCCTGGCCTTCTGAACTAGAAACTCCAGGCTTTGAGATATTAGTGCAGGAGAATTGGGAAGCATGGATTTGGTAATGTGGGTTTTCGTATTCATGGCTCTGCAGGGAGGTTCTTGCAGTTCTGGGTCAGTGATCTTCCTATGCTTCTAAATGAGGATGGTGCCTTTGCTAGATGGAGGTGGCCAAAGAAGCAGAGAGCTGGGATGGGAGGAAAATGAGAACGAAACTGGAAGGCACAGAGATGCAAAGGCTGATCAGGGCCATCTCAGTATGTTCAAGCATGTTGTTGAGTTCTTAACGTGACCTGCTCTCAGAAGAGCTGCAGGACAGCAGCTCTTTACAGTCGAGGCTGTGAAGGGAATGGACACATAAACCAGTCTGTATTGAGAAAGAGACCTGAAATAAGAGGAAGAAGTTGAGAGCCTTCGAAGCTCTTGCATTGGAGGGGATCTGGTTAGCAAAAGGGGGTTTTTAAGTATCAGGGATGTCCCAAGTCCATCTAGCATCAGTAGGACTTGTTACCTCTGTTTGTTTCTTGCACAAAATACATTTAGACCATTCACTGGCAGCACGTCTGGTATGATTCTCCCATCTGTCACTTATTCATCAGGCTGGAAAAAACAAAAGTCATTGCAAAAATCATATATGCTTATGCTCGTTTCTTTCATTTATTGATGTATTTTTTGTCTTGTAGGTACCACTTGGAGTTTCTGCCCCGAGGTGAGTACAAGCTGGTGGGAAGGAGGGGGGATTCTCACTGTTGGGGAGCAGGGGAGGGCTGGTTGTGTGCTGATTTCTTTGCAGAGCTGATGAGGAGCTTAAAATGAACTTAGAGCTGTGTGTGGGGCAGCTCTTAGGGATGGAGGGGTGCAAAGCTGTGTTAAGGGCTATGGCAGCAGCCAGAGTTGGTATTCCTTTTGGGTAGAAGAGTGAGTAAATGGATGGGGCTTTGAGTGATGGATCCAATGGAAGGTTGCCCTGCCAATGGTGTGGGGTTATGGTCGCTTCCAACCCAACCACTCTATGGGATGTGAATATCTTGGACAAGCCCAGGAAATGGCTTTTGCCAGGAAATTTAGGCTTTGTAGGGTACCTGCAGGTCACCAGCAGTGTCAATGAGTACTTCTGCGCATCCAGGGCAGCTGATGGATATATATTTCCTCAGGGTTGACTTTGAGCTCCTTTGACTCTGTATGGGATTGGTGTAGTTGAGCTGTAATTCCCAATTGGGGACATTAGGGTACAGCCAAGCTATGGCAAAGGCATGTGGTTTGGTGGGCTCGCTGCAAGCAATGAGTGCAGTAGGTGAGCACAAACAAGGATCTGCCAGCTCTCAAATGAGATGGGAGCTGGGGCTGTAATAAAAACCCCTGTGAGCATTTCTGAATTGGTTAATCCTTCATTTACTCCAGGAATAAATTCCAGTACGTTACCTCCTTGATCAGGGCCCACTTCCAGCACATCCTGCCTATCTGGCAACACAGAAATGTCAGAAATGCAGCAGCGCTGCAATTCCCTTTAGAACAGTGTTATCACATTTTAATATGAGCCTCAGTGCAGCCTCGGTGCTTCTAATTGCTTTCAAACCATTGTTTTCATGCGTTCGGTTGATGAACCCAGCATCTGGCATCATTTGAGAAAGTACAACAGACAGCTGTGCTCAAAATTAAAGGGGGGGAAAAAAAGTGAGGAAGGATTAGAACACATAAAAGGGCTCAAAATTAGTCGTGTGGGTTGATTTTTCTTTCTTAATTTGGAAAGTTCGATTCAGAAGGTGGAGGGAGGGATCTGCTTTTGTTCTGTTTGAAATATCGTGTTCCTTTATGGAGCTGGAAGCCTAAATAATGTTAGGAGGGTTGGTTGGTGGAGCTGGAGAGTTGATTTGTAAATGCAGCTCATGGCAGGGCTGTATGGAGTTATGCTGTGTGAGCATTTGGGTCTTGAGGTGCGTTGCAAACTGAACTCATCCCAGTGCCATTTTGGAGATCCAAAGCTATCCTGTATATATCCTTGTATAGAGCAAAACGTGGGCAGGGATGTTGCCTTGGCTGCAGGGAATGAAGCTGTGGGAGGAGGAGAGGTGGTGATGGGACTTAGTGTGTGTGTGCTGGGTGGGGGAGAGCTGGAGATTGACTGTGAGGCTTGTGCCTTTTAAAAGGCAAAGCAGGTGACAAAGATAACAGGTCAGTGGAGGCTGGGGGGGAAGGAAGGGCTGATGCTTAGAAGGTTTGGGATGCTCATCTTAAGAGCAAAACCTCAATGGTTGCAGCTTTCCCACTGTGTTAGGTTCTGGTAATGGCCAAGAAAGTCAACTCGGGGCCTGGATCTGCTTTGCTTCTCCTTCAGGTTGTGCTTCTCAATTCAGAATTGAGTGCAGGGGAAACGTTCTGCATCAGCTTTGAGCAGAAAGGAGCGGTGTGAGGGAGCAGCACCAGGCCATTCCGGGGTACTGCAATGCATTGGGATTCATGGAGGGAGGGGGAAACTACAGGCAAGAGGAGATGGTTCATTGAGGAGAAGTGGGGAGCACTGCAAAAGAAGGGTTAGGAAAGGAGAGAGGTTCTTGTGGCTAAATAAGAGAGCTCTGCAATGGGGCTGAAGTTTGGCTTTGCTGGAATGGAGCTTAGCATTGAATTGCTCCTTAAAAATCAGGAGCCTTCATGTTCTGCAACAGGCTTAAGTATCTGTGGAAAGCCCTAGGTCCCTTCTCTCATGGTGTGTATATATATATATTTAGATGGAGTATGTATTGTTTTACCTCTGTTGGCCTTGCTTGCCTTGGCTCAGATGCACAGAGCTTCATGGGTCACTCGCTGTTAGAAGAGCTGGATGCCACAGCAGTGCATGAGATAAGGAGAGCCGAGGCACGCATGCAGTTTCCTTTCTTAACTGGCATTTTACAATGGCCTTAAGTATCAGATTTATGAAGTAGCTTTCCTCTAGGCAACCTCAAATGTATTGAATCAAACTGAAGCAGAGCTGGATGGGAGACGGAACCGCTGCTCCCTGCTATTGCATACTTGGTTCGTGTAGTTATGACAAGTACAAGTAGCAAATCATTAAAGCAGCAAAAACACCATCTTTACTGTAAAGATCCCCCTTTGAAGCCGAGGCGGAGTGTTCCTGAATTAATGGAGTGCATGGTGATTTTCTTAAGTTTTATTTATAAAAAAGCCTCTTTGCATCCACGCCAAGAGTCTCCAGCTCAGTGGTAAGCAGGGTTCAAGCACAGAAACCCGCTCTAGATTGATGATGTGTTGGAAAAGGCAAGGGGAAAAAATAGCAAATTGACAATATTTGTACCATATTGTTAAAATATCCATCCTATCACCATGCGTGGAATTCCCCTGCTTTATAAACACGAGTGCCAGCTCCAATCCTCGAGATGTCATAACACGGAGAGACAAAAAGAAAACACAAAACTTGGGTTCGAATGCCTTCTGAAGTCCTGGATGTGTTTGGGTGGTGTGTGGGACAGAGTTAATTAATGGCAAATAGAATATACACAAAGGCACATGTTCTTGGAGTTAAAAAAAGAAAAGCTTTAACATCAACACTTCTGACAGCTCCCTTTGTCAGCAACTGAGCTTTGCTTCCTGCAGCTCCAAGCATGGGGTTCTCCTCTCTATGGGCATTATAACCTGGGTAAACTAGTCTATAAAGAGAGTGCTTCTAGCATCCGAGTCTCTCATTTCATAGTCCTATAGACTCTAAGCAGTTGCATGGTGTTGCTTTTATATGGGCTTATAAATGATGCTGTTACCTTATGAATGTATTTTGGAGGTGAGCAATGAGTCTAGGAGCAAACTTGGGCACATGGGTGCTCCTATTGATGTCCATGGGTAGAAAAAGCCAAGAGATGTGTAGCTTTGGTACCTCTGCTTTTTGTGTCTGATCTACTGACCCTCCAGCCTGTCCAAAGCCAGAGTTTTGAAGCACCTTCCCTACCATGTTTCCAGTGCTGCGTTGCTTTATAGAGCAGTAATTCTGCCCTTTAGTGAGACTCCATCCTGAAGCACAACTGGAAAATCACCCTCTGCCCTATTACAAATGAGCATCTCCCCCATTCCCTGGAGTGCCCATCACCCACTGTGTGCTCCCAGCTCTTGTCTTTGCACTCTCTGTTCATACTCCTATTTTCCCAACAGCCCAAAATTGCTGCAGATACGGGCAAGACAGCCTCCTTGTGTCTTGCCATTGGAATATGTTTGCTAAACTCCAGCTCCCTCATGGGTTTATTCCACTTCTTCCCTGTTTGCTCGGAAACAAACACAGGCTGACCCTCCAGAAGCTGCAACAGGCATTACTCAAAGCTACTCCTCTCTGCTACCATTGAGGCACCTTTGTAGGTACCAAACTGTGTTTGCAGAGCTGCTCTATGAATTATTGCAGTGCACAAGTGCATGGCCCAGCTTCTCAGCTGCTGTTTTGCTGCATCCTTAGCAGAGCTGCTAACTCAGGAGATGAACCAAAGCGCAGCTTTGTGATCTTCCTGTTCCTCAGCATCCCCATTAAGTGACAGCTTTGCCTCTTCAAAGAGCCTCACAAGCACAAATTTATTTATGCCCAGACATTACAGGGAGCTTTTAGCTGGTTTTGCCCCCATTGGATAGGCTTTATATTTTGCTGGTGTGTTACCAGGTCATCAAAGAAAGACTAAATCTTGTTTATTTGTTTACATCCCATGGGAATCTGCTGCTGCTCTGGGTTTCAGGCTTGTTCCTAACCAGGCTGAGATGTGCTGTGCTTCCCCTGTCAGCAGCTGTTCTGTGTAGCTGCTGCCCACTTAAGAGGTGGAATATACAGCGCCTTAACTGAAAGGGTGCCAAGGGCTGCAAGAGAGGGAGGAAGTCAGAGGGGGAGGGAGAGAGCAAATGCATGTTGAGAAAAGGAGGGGAAGGGAAAAGCAAAGAGGAGAGCTCAGCTGAAGAGGGGCTGGCTGGGGGTGTTTTTTGGTATGGGGGTAGGTGTGTTTTTTGGGGTTATTATAGAAGTAGATCCATAATCAGCGATGGGAGAGCTTTTAGGATTTGCATGTGACTCAATGAGGAGTCATGGCAAAGTTACAGTGTGAGCTCAGCAGATTTTGCATCTCCCTGGGTTTGGGGGGGTTCTGTGGGACTCCAAGTTTACCACAAGCTGAAGTTTGCTAAGTAAGAGCTTTGTGCTCTCATAGGGCAGCCCTGCTGAAGTGTTCTTCTAGGCAAGGCTTGCAAGCTGCAGGCTTCTTGAATATCACATGCATAGGGGAGTTTTTGGTATGAGAGTAGGTGTTTTTTGGGGTTATTATAGAAGTAGATCCATAATCAGTGATGGGAGAGCCTTTAGTATTTGCATGTGACTCAATGACATCCCGATTATCTTCTATCTCATATCATCACGAGGCTTCTTTGCTACATAACAGGGAGAGAAAACAGTTTAACCCCGAGCTTTCCAGCCTTCTTCAGGCTTATTCTCTCAGAGTAACCGAAGTAAGCCGAAACTTACACAGGTTTCAGCACTATAAAAGCCTCAGGCTCTTTGTAGGGCTTTGATAGGAGCAGGTTTTGCTCCCCAGCTGCAAAGCTGCCTGTTTATCTCCCTTTAAGGACCTTAAAGCTGCACGGCTGGGTTTGCTCACCCAGAGCGATGCTGCGCGCTGCAGCCCCCCCTGCTGGCCGAACCGCGTTACTGCAGGCAGGAGAGATGAGTGCGAGAGCTCCTTCCCCTTGTTGGTTTTGGCAGTTTTAGTGGCCCATTAATTTGCTTTACTACATGCAATTAATAACAAGGCAAAATAAAAGTGGATATCGAGGGTGAGAAATTAGCCTTGGGTTGGATTCGTGTGTCAGCTGGCCAAGACCCATTTGGGTCAACGTTAGGAAACTAAGGATAAATGGGCTCCTTGTGGTTGAATGGAGGTCCTATGCTTTGCTTTTGACCCTATTGCAATGAAGTCAACCTGTCCTGCTCAGAGAACACAGCATAAACAGCGAGTTTTTCCTGCACATAGTTTATATCCCTGCCCCTAAGATAGCATTGAAGTGGGATAAACACTTTGAGATCTGTCCATAAGGGTTCTTTCCTATGTGGTTTGTGACGACTGCTGTTGTTGGGATGGATGGGGAGGAAAGGAAGGACGTGTGTGTGCATCTCAATGGGCAACAAGCCCTGTTGAACACTCAGATGTATGCAGTGTTACTAAAAGGAACTTAGGATCCGAGTGCAGAAACTCAGTGCTTCCCCAAACCCCTCAGCTGTTGGTGTATTAATCACAGGGACAAATCACACAAATCCATATGGGTGCTTAGGAGCTGATGAAGCCTTGAAGGCATTCAAAAAAAAGCAAACCTCGTACGTTTCCTGGCACATAAATGTGTTTTAAAAGGTGCGTAATTTATAATAGCAACGTTGACGGAGCTTTAACTACGCTGCAAAAGCTAAACTGTAATAGAGCTGCGTGTGAGCAGTACTTACTGTGTGGGTGCATCGCTGCTGATGTGTTTCCATGTGATCCTCTGTAATTTCAGCACTATGAAACCATAGTATTGATAATACAGCCCTGCTAAATGAGTCCCTGAAAACGTGGAGATATTAACAGCGTCGAGATGGGAGTTGGATCAGAGGCCTTTATTTTGTAGGGTGATGCCGAAGAGTCGTTACTTTAAAGCAGGAACTTTGTTTCCTCGAATATTAAGTGGAGTTGGGGATTTTCCTTCCGCTTTGGCACGAAATGCCTTATCATAAAGTGTAAATGGAACCCGCTCTGTATTGATTTTCCTCGTGCTCTAAAAAGATGCTTAATGAAACTCTGGGTACCTGAAGGCCTTTGCTACGTGCCAAGTGAGTTTAATTGCAGTTCCCTTAACAAGCTCCTGGAGATGCTCCCCTTTCTACACAGCAGCCCCTTCTGCCTATTGAAGTCCTCATTCTTTCTGTCTGTTGCCATGCTTTCATTCACTGTTTGAACATATACGATGGACAAAGTACAGCTTAAAGGATCATAGAATGGTCTGGGTTGAAAAGAACCATGATGACCATCCAGTTTCAACCTCCATGCTATGTGTGGGGTCACCAACCACCATGCCCTGCTTAGTGTGGATTCCTAGGCCTGGTACCCCAACCCTGGGGACATGATATGCCCCCCTGCACTTTGCCCATCCACATGAAGCAGTGGGTCTGTGTTAATTACACACAGTGCCTTCAAGCCTCTCTTTCTGCTGCTGTGCAAGAACCTGTTGCCACAGAGTACATCAGGCAGCTGAAAGATGGCTTTCTTTCCTTTCCCCCTTTCCTCTTCCCACCTTTCCTATCTTCCCTATGCCACGACAATCACAACACAAGAGAAGGCACTGAGCACACTCAGGTGTAGCCAAGCAGTGCCAAGAGACCCCAAGATGAAGCATAAGCCCAAGGAACCTCTCACTCTTCCCCCTTGAAGTCAGTCTTGCAGTTGTTCATGCTCCAAAGCACGATGAGTTGAGTGGAGTTACTGAGGACCTGAGTAGGAAGATAGAGCAGCTCTGCGTCAGGTGCAGGGTAATTATTTGCTGGAGTTGTGTGCTATTTGGTTTTTATTCCCCACGTTTTCATTAAAAGCTAATGAGTTTTTCCTCTGTTTAAAACAATAGCTTGGCCCCTGACAAGTGGTTGGTTCTTTGCTTTCTGCTTGGACTCAAGTAGCTGTTGCTGCTCCATAAACTTAATGGAAAAGGGAGATGAAAGCACAGGAGTTTGTAAAACCAACCCTCTTTCCTTTCCTTTGCAACTCGCTGCCTGCAGAGCATTTGTTGATCTTTGGTGTTGCAGCTCTAAAGCAGTTTAAAAATATTCCTAAAGCTAAACCAAACAGAATATGCCTTTGTTGTTGCAGTAGCTCATGGGCTGGAGCCCTGCTGGGCCTGGCACGGCTTTGTCTGTATATTCTGCAGCCTCTGCATTCTTGAATGGGTTAATGCAATGTGTGGAAGCCCAATGTGTGAACCTGCTGCAAGGAAGAGCAGATGCAGCTTATTCTTGCAAGTAACTTTGCTGCCTGGATCCTTGCACCAAGCAATGTGCTGCAGCCACACTTCAATGCATGAGCTGCTCCTCCCCAGTGAGATGGGCTGCTATTCAGCAACCATAAACAGTTTGCTCATTATCACAATAATGCTGCACCTGTATCTCGTTATAGGGGAACACCTGTTACCTCGGTGCTGGCTTGAGGAGCCTGGCAGTTTGCATTGGTTCTTTTTAAGATATTAAGGCTGAATGGGCTCACATGCTGCAAATAATCAAGCATACAACACTACAGCATGGCACATAGGAAGGATGCTCATTCGAATGCAAGGATGGAAGATCACTGCAGAATGTCTTCCACTTTGGTGTGATGGTGCAGCAGGAATTGCAGGGTTGGGGGACCTGCAGCTTTCTTCATGGCATGAGAAGAGGTTGGTAATGCAGATGCTGAATGATGCACTTTCCAAAAGCAGCTGGGATGGCTGATGGAAGTAAATAAGAGTTGGAAAGAGTGCTGCTTCCTCAATGCATTTCTTGGTGGTGGGAGGAGGAGAACCTCCCATTCCAGCTCTTCGTTACCCTTTCATCAGTGCTCGATTCAAACCACGGGGCACAGTTTCTGTGTTTGCAAAGATAAACCTTGTTTGGAACTTAGATTCGTTCCTGTTTGAACGCAATTAACATCAGCTGCAAACCCACCTTTGGTGCTGTTTGTTGTGTGCTGAATGAGGAGCCAGCTGTCTTTACCTCCGTTATCAGCAGTCTGGGCTGTGTGTATTCAGGAAGAGAAAAAAAAGAAGGTTGAAAGATGGCTTTTTTGCTTTGTTTGAGCCAAGCAGCCTTTTCTCCTCCATGCAGCCTACGTGTGCTCCGCTTGCATTAAAGTTTTATGTTAACATCTTTTCCTATTGTGCTTTCTGCATAAAACCCAGTGTCGGAAGCAATATAGGATTCCTTGTTCTAGAGGAGAAGGCCATAGGATTCTATGATCTCCTTCTTACAGATGGATGCTGAGTGCAAGAGCATTGAATGGAACAGGCCTTGGGGCCAAAGTGTCAGAGCTCAGACTTCCAGCCTCCTCCTTGTGAGCCCTCTGTATATACATAACATGGGTGCCGTTGCAGTAGAAATACACTGCCTTGACCCTAAATGATTCATCCAACCTTATGACCCACCAAAGCCAGTTTGGGTTTTGTAGAGAACCTCAGTGGAAGGTTGGAAAAGGGAAGAAACACCTTCTCAGTGTGGGAGATAAGCTTTAGATATGGCAATGTCTTCATTAAAATGAAGCTCTGCTCTCTTTCTAGGAGAGACTCAGCACGATGCTGGCTTTGGGCAGGACAGTTCAGATGACAATCAGAGCTGGAGTCTGGCCCCTTCTGTGACATCTGATGTCCCGCTGCCATCGGACCTGCAGGATGATGGTAAGTCACCGCTGGCCTTTCAAAGTCATGTATAGAAGATGGGAATGGTGTGGCTCGTATCTCATCTCATAACGCTGGAGGGGTTGAGTGCTTGGTGCTCATCCTTATGCTTCAGAGGGGTCACGTTGTCTTCCCATAGCTTCTCTCCTTCTGTGTTATGAAAATTAGGCTAATCTAAATGATCTGGTTGGAAAGCCTTTTTGGGGACCTTCTTGTTTGGAGCTCTGTCCTCCCAATAGCAAAGAATTGCACCCAGCCGAGCAAGGGAGGTGAGCTTGTACTCTGAGGCCAAGGGTATATTAAAGAGCATTCAATGCCAGACAGAGTTTTCCTGGGGCAAAGAGTTGCTGCCATGTTTGAGCTTATGAGCACTGGTTTAGGGGTGATGGATTTGCGCTGTGCTATTGAAATTGGAGCCTTCATTGTGGAGACAGTTCTATCTCCTCTGGGGTTATCTGTGGGCCCTAGTGAAGGCTCGACTGCTTCAGTCTCAGGTTCTCAATCTCCTCCTTCCCACAGATCTTGTTTCCTCCTCCTCTTTTCACTTCCTGTGCACTTTCCCCAATGCTTTCTTACTCCCCACTCCTCATCCTTTTGCCCTTTCATTTTCTCTGCTTCTTTCCCTATTCTTCTCCACCTCTTCCTGCTCGATGTATTCTCTCACATCCACTCCCACTCTCATTAGTGGGCTGGTAGTCATCAGTCAAGAGCACAAAGCAATGAGGATTTATTTGGGATGAGGCCATAAGAGCTGATGGGCACCAAATTTAGTTTCCTTGCGCTGTAAAGAGCACCAGGCTTATCTGTCACAGGTATTGATTCATGCTATTAAAAATGGCTTCATTGAGACTGATTAGAGATAAGGTTGGTCTGATAGTTGGGAAAAGAGGTGTGGAATTTGGGTTCAGCTCTTTGAAGGCATCAGAAACGATGAGTCAATGCAACGTGCAGATGGAGAGTGTGCGATAGGGATAATGAACGTTGGGTTAATTGGGACATGAAAGGGTGCTGAGGACCTCGAGTTTGGCCTCATCAGGTGAGCATCGTCTTCATGAAGCCTAGGCTTTCTCCTGGCATGTTTATTAAGCTTGTCTGAGAAGGTATTTGCTTTGCTAACTTTGAGCAGTGGTTTTTGGCAGCCCGAAGGGGCAGAGTTTGACATAACACTTGTGAGATATGCAAACACTTGGCACCACTGGAGATGTTCAGACACAGATGAAATGCCAGGCTCAATGGAAGGCTGCCCAAGTTGGGGGTGAATGGCCGGGAGATGGATAACACAGGGAAAGAAAAAAACGGCATGCAATAAAAAAGAAAGGGGGGAAGAAGCTGGATTTGAGAGTGGTTATATTGTAATGAGGTGTTGGCTCTTGGGAATTGATAAGAGCATTGGATGTCTGCAAATGATGGGCTTTGAGTGTGTTCATTGTGGATGGAAGTCGGACAGTTTTGGCTGATTGGATTCAGACTGTTGGCAGTCTGGAACGGGAGAGCTGAAGGAAAAGAAAAGCTGAATTCTAGATGATCTTTATGGCCCATTCCAACCCAAGCTATTCTATGAAGTCCCCAATGTTATTAATCCAAGGCTTCAGTGGAAACGGATCCCTCTGGCTGGGCTGATGCTCTTTGCTGCTTTTGCAGGGGAGTTTGGGGATGGTGAAGCCAACACTGTTCACTTTCATTCCGCACAGACTTCTCCTTCCCTGCTCTGAACTCGTGTTGGGAATCAGAGATCCTTTCAAGTTGTCTCTGGAGGGAGCAAGAGGGGCTGTGTGAGTTGGGGATGACTTTACTCAATGAGGCATGGCCCTGCTCTGTAGGATTGTCCCTAATGAGTGATTAAGAAGCTAATGTTTGTACAGTGCTGGGAGGCTGCAAAGCTCTGTAGAAGCACAAAGTACTGCCATAATGATCAGTATTTCTGATGAGACACTTCCCACGTAATGTACTCTGCTCAGACCGCGAAAGACTTTGCAGAAAAGACTTTCTTTTAAATGGATAGATTGCTAAGTGTTGCCAGTGTTGTGTGATTTAGTTTTCCTGTGCGGAAGGTATCACTTCCTAAAGGGCTGGAGAGGCTGCAGCTTTAACATTGAGCACTTTTAGATATTGCTTTATAGGGTTTGGTTTGTTTGTTTGTTCTTTTTCTTCCCCTTGGCTCTTTAGCAGCACTGCTCCTATCATAACAAAGCCAGTGATGTCTTACTGGAGGGACACCGAGGCAGCAGCCAAATGATTCACCCCCATGTCAGAGCATCACATGGAGCTGGGGGTTGTGGTCACTGCAGCCCCATGCCTGGTGGCTGTATTGCTGGTGTCACCACGAGAGGAGCAACCATATATTGGTGTAACAGAGGTATATGTTAGGAAGGGAGCATAACTCACAGTGACAGGAGTGTGCTGTACGGGTTCTGTTAGGCATAGTCTCCATGGTAAGAAATCTCAGCTCTGACTTGCAAGGTTTTTCCATCGTGTCTGTGGGCAGACATGCAGCTCATCCACTTTTCCCGTGTGTTATTTCAATGCCGAAGCTCTGAAGATCAAATCAATTTGGCAAAGACGCCCCTTTGCTTCATAAAGACCTGCTAAAAATGGCTTCTGTCTTAATAGCTGTGCAGGGTGAGATGGTCCATCACTGCGCCCCAGTGGCTTGGGGGGGGATGGAGACAAGGAAAAATGGAAGTGTGATACTGAAGGTTGGGATTAGGAGGTGATGAGACTCTGATTTACTTCTTAAACCTGCTTGCATCTTGGAGAGCCTCAATTTGCTCCTGTTTGGACATGACAGGGTAGGGGAAAATCCTGCGGTGAGTTTTGTGTGCTCTCTGCAAGAAGGGCTTGGCAAGCCAGCATGGAAGCTCATGGGATGAGGTTGTAAAGCTCTTTGGGAAGCTGCTGCCTTGTCCCTATTGGCCTCCAAGCAAATCCCCTGCACAACCCAAGCGTTTACCTTCGGGCATCCCATATTCCCTTGATGCGGAGCATCGAACCATTCTCTCCCCAAGCATTGGCTCTGAACCGTGCGTGCTCCCCGGCTTCCAGACAATCTGTGAGCGTGAAGCTACACCTTCTGCTTTTAATTCCCCCTCGTTTTTCCTACGTGCTTCTATTGGGGGCTCTATTGGGACAGCGATCCCAACCATGGGGGTCTGCCACCCACCCCATATGCATAGCGCTCGCTGCCGTCTGGCGGAGTTCCGCAGCGCCCCCTGGTGGCGCGGAGGGGAAGTGCAGCCCGTTCGGGAGCCGATCGCGATGCTGTTCTTTGGGTTTTCATTTGAACCTTGACCATGAAATAAGCGGCTGAAAGAAAGAAAAAGAGCAAATAAAACAGGTTGTTGTGCGTATTTCTTCTTGCTGGCAGCGGGTGTGAGAGCAGCGGGGCTTTGGCAGCACGGCGTGGGCTGAGCGACACCCTTGGGTTGGCTCAATAACAGCAGAGTTTTGCTTTTTGCTAGAGCCAAAGTGGGAATTATGGTTTATTCTTCCCCAAACTGCGGTGTTGGGGAGGCACGGAGTGGCTGTGTGTGTGGGCAGCAGGTTCAGGGTGCAGGCTGCAGCCCTGTGAGCTGCCGGTCCCAAAGCTGCTGAAGTTTGGGTCTGATTTCCTTTTGAAAGTGCATGAAATAAAATGCAGACTAAGAACCTGAGTGTCTGCAGCCTCAATAAGAGATCAAACCCGGAATGTCGAGTGCCTTTTACAGGTTGAAAGCATTATATTTTCTTGTGTTCTTTTAAAATCCCATTAGAAGCAATTATCTCTGTCTCCCCAATGTCCAGACATGTCCTTTCTTGCGTTGTTCTAAACTTGCTGTTGATGTACTTGATGAAACAGCACAAGAAATGCTTTGGGAATGGTCTGACGGACGTCCCTTGTGGCTCTATTCCTTGGGCATCATCCCATAGAGCTGGGGCTTAAAGCACATCTGGGTCACTGTTTAGCAGGACATCAATTCTGTACCAGGGCTGCCTGCAGGTCTGGATGGGAGTTTGTGCTCAGGGGGTCTGGAGGTTAAAAGGGGGGGCTGCTGCTGCTGAATGGGATGTGAGGGCCTGGTGGCTATTCGCAGCTGAGGGCTGTAAACCTCAGAGCTGCTTTTATGCAATACAAGATGTCTGTTATTGTCTTTACCATCGGGTGTTCCATGCCTTGGTTTGTGGCTTGGAAGGGGTTTTTGCCTTAACCACTGTGATGTTTGTTTGGTTTCTAAGCTGAGATTCTGCAGTGATTCCTTACTGTGAGAGCTCTTAAACTACCCAAAAATGTTATGAAATGTGGTGTAAAATCTCAGCCGTGTGGGTCTGTGGCACCTCAGACCAGAGTTATAACTCAAGTTACGCAGACCTCAGCACTAATAACTTATTAATGCAGCCTCACCAAAGCAGAAACCCTCACTTCTTACTTCTCCACTCTTTGCCAACAGGAGAAAGCATAATTAAAGTTGGTTGTTTTTTCTGCTCGTTTCATAAGCATGGGGTCGAATGGATAGATGTGCTTTGCATACCTGGAGGGACAGCCCTTAACAATGAGGTCTTAAGGGGATTTCTTTTGGTAAGATGCTTAATAGAGCATAGGTGAGCATTGAGTCCTCCACCTATGGGTTATTTCTATGGGGTTCAGTGAGGTCCTGGAGTGGTCTTAGCCTTCTCTTATAGCAAACTGAGCATCCCTGTGTCAGACCCATGTGAATTATGGAGGTGTGGGTCGCACACCCGCCTCCTAAAGGCCCTTTTTTTATTCATGAGGATGTAAATCTGAGGCGTTTTGTGGCTCTATATTCTCCCCAGCGAAGGGATCGATAGGCAAGAAATGTAACATTAACAAAGTGTCAGGGTGGAACTTCATCACATCTCCTGCCCTGTTTATTCTTAAAGAAAGCTATTTTGGCTTCCTGCATTGCTTTGGGGGCAGAGCATCCCACTGTGAGCCCATGTACTACAAAAGGAAAAAGGGTCAGAGATGCTCAAGTTGAGATAATTATGAGTGGGTTTCAGGTTATGTTGGTTTTGATACTTTGCTTGCTGGAGTTTTGAGCTGATGACATAGTTATAAGGGGGAGCGAACAGGGCTCTTCCTAATGGCAAGTTGGTTTGTTTGAAACCAGGGTGAACTTCCCTTTGTGCATGGGACAAGTAGACTCATAGGCCAGCAGAACGTGGGCTTTCCTGCTACATGGATGGGATAAAACAGCCTCATCCCATAGATAAGGTTAGGTATTGCGTGCTCACCTGGGTGGAACTGCTCGTGGGAGCTATGATGGTACATTGCAGGATCAATCTCAGCTCACTAACGAGTCCTGAAGTACGAAATTCCCAGCTGAGAGAAATGGTCTGGACAGCAATAAAAGCCCTTGCTTTATATCCACACATTAACACCCGCTCAGCTACTGCTGACTTCATTGTGACTTAAACACGGACGTGAATATTTGGTTCAATGCGAGCCACAGGGAACGCATTAAATTATGACTCAGGTGATGTAGTGCTGAACATCACTGCGTGCAAAAAATAAAGCCACCGTCCTGGAGAATTTAAATTAAAGTCTGCTTATAATAAATCCCAAAGCAGAACATTTTAAGGGCCGGGTGGAGGGTGGCAAAGGAGGAAAAAGCCTTTTTGTTTTCTTTCCCTTTTCCTTTATTTCTTTCATTTCTCTTTGCAGTATAAGGGATGAAGCAAAGCTTCACCCAACTGGCTTTTCCTTGGAGCAGCCGGACCTGATGTTGGGGTTCCATTAGCAGAGTGGCTCTGCTGGTGGTTGGCACTATCATTTTGCAGGAGGGCATTGCTGTGTTGATGCACATGCATCATTTAGAGTAGCTCTGTTGAAGGCATCCAGCGTTGAAGAGCTTCTTGAACCAAGCTGAATCCTCTGAGCGAGCTGAAAGGGACGTTGTGTCCATGATGATTCTTAGGCTGTGCTGATGGGTATCAACCTGCATGCATTGGGGCACTATAGGGTGCCGAGCAGACACTGAGACCAGCAGCTCTAAGCCAGCGCCGTGGGAAGAGCAGCCGAAACAATCAGCGCCATCCTTCAACCTGATAATGCCTTCTCGCCAACTAATAGCTCCTTGTTCATCAAGGAAACGAATGTGTGCTGAGGTGACACGCTCTTCACCCACTGCTCTTTGTTCAAGGGTCTTCCAGACTGATTGTATCAGCTCCGGCACTGACAAATGTCCCCCCAAACTTTAACGCTATGTAAAATTGAGTTATGGGGTTTTAAGGTTAGACTCCTCTGGCTGAAGGTTGATTGTCTCCGAGAGATAAAGGAATCAGTACTCAACAATAACAAAATCTTGGCCATGGGATAATGCCTGTTATTGAGCTCGCAGCTCTCTTTATTTGGTTACAAAGCTTCGCCACTATTTTTTCTCCCCGCGCTCGTAAGGTTTAAGTGGGAGCCGCTGTTGGAAATGGGTGAATTGCTGCTGTTCCTCTCTCCACCCTCACTATGTGCTTGCACCAACATTCAGGCAGATGGATCAATTCCTCCCATTGCCCGGGGCTTTGTGTTTAACCAAGTTACCCTCAGTGTGGCACTTCCATAGCACTTGGGGTGGCCTTTGGAGAAAGAAACCTTGACTTCCTCACCCAGACAAACCCAAAGGTGACCCAATGCTCTCCCAATGAGCATTCAAGTGGTTTTGCAGTGAGATTCAGCCATCAGAGTGGAAGGGCACAATTCCCTTGTGCACAGCCCACTTGACCCAGGTTAGGAATGGCATCTTTGTTCCTGGGAGCACCCAGCACCTTGTGTGGATTCTCTGGCCAAAGAGCTGTTTTGTATATAGTAATGAAGCTTGGCCATCTGCTGTACGTATAGATGGTCTGCCAATGCTCTGCAAAGGATCAAAGCATGATAAAATAATGGAATCTGGGGGAAGAAATGAGAAGTTTATTTTCATTTTAAATAGATAGTACCTGGGGCAAAGGCATTCAGTGCCGAAGCGACCTAATGCTCCCATAGGAGATGCCTAGGGAAGACTGGTAGATGGGCAGAGAAGTCCCAACATCCAGGGGAGGACTAAATTTAGTGGAGTGAAGCTCCCAATGCTCTCTGAACTCCTTCCAGATCCTGGGAGTGCTCTCTCCCTCCCCTGATAACCACCTGATTCATGGGGTGTGTGGGGAGACGTGCGTGATAGGGGTGATGTTTCCTTGAAGATTTGGAGCGTTCAGGTTGGTGGGGTCAATGTTGGGATATAGGGTTGTGCTGTCCACCTCTCATTGCTCATCCCTCTGCTTTACCTACTCTTAGTTACCCAAAAGGACAGAACTCTGTTGTGGGCATCTGAAGGAGCGATCTTTGGGTCAGTGAAGCTTTCACGTCTACCCTAACTCTTGCCTCCATAAGCCTTAACTAAGAATTGCTCTCTGGGTATATCCACCCTTAAATATCAGTGCCGTGCGTGTTTCTTGGTGGGGAGGGGGTTACAAAACTGATGTGCCACGAGCTTTGAGATTTGGATTTTAATATACCTCTGGCCCAAGGTGTGCTGGCTGCTAACCTCAACTCAGACCCATTTTCTCACCTCTTTTGGGGGGATGCACAGCCAAGGACAGAGCCTGATGCCCCCAGTGGTAAAACAGAACCTTCTCCAGTGCTGAATGTGTGGTGAATTACCTTCTTTTTTTGTTACCCTGGTTTATTCTGTAGTGGCTGGAACCTTGTTTTATTGTTCTATCTGTATTCCTAACCTCTCAATGTCCCCTACTATTATTTCCTCTGCTTTCACTTGATATTTGCATTACCACCTAATTTAGTATCTTCCTGCTCATTGAATTAATGGACTGTTTACTTGCCTTAGATAAAATGGGGACCGATACCCTGCAGTACCCCAACACAGACGCTTCTCCCCCACGTGACACAAAGCCATTTATCAGCAGCTTTTGTCTGTGGCCCTTGGGCCAATTTTCAGCCTGTGACGATTGCTTCTATCCGAGCGGAGGGGAAATTAATTTCTTTGGTTGTGGTTTTTTTTTTCTCAGTGAGATTTGCTGTGGCACAGCATCAAACGCTCAGTAAAGTCTCCAGATATATTGCATCTTCCACATCACCCTTCGTCTGCTAATTTCATGTCTCGATCAGGAAGGCTGACCGTATGTGCCTGAGGTCATTCCCTCTTTGCAGACCCAAAGGTTGCTTGTTGCCACGAAGGCAATTATTGCCTTAGGTGCTCATAAAGTAATTGACTCCCTGTTTGGTTTTTAATCCGGCCTGTTATTTTATGAGCGTGATGTGAGATTTGTGAGAGCGTTTTTCAGCTTCACCTTGGTGGTTTGCTTTTAAACTTGGGGGCTACCTGGGATTATTGCCCTCTCCTCTTATCTATCTGCTGTGATTAAAAGGGGTGGCCGACGGTTTTGTTATGCTCAGGAACTCTTGCTGTCATTCCTCAAAGACTTCATGCAGATGGAGATTGGTGGGAAGGAAGTATAAAGTATAAAACCCTCACATAGGGTATATCTTTCCATCCTGTTCTGTGCTCGCACCCACGTCCTACTGCTGATGTAGGAAAGCTGCTGCTTACCTGAGCAATCTCTATTGGAGAAGTGCATGACTTCTGCTCCCTTGAGTTGTAATGGCATCTCCCAAGTGGGTGAGAATTCTTTGCTGCCAACATTTTGCCACATTAGTCATCTAGTGGACATCGGGGTGGTGACACTCCTCTTAAGATGGGTTTCCAGTTTGCTTTCTGTCAAGGTTGATTTAAAGGTGCTTTATTTCCAACTGTTAAGTGGAAATTCTACATCTGCTTTGAGTGCCTTTCTGGGTCTGCTAGCTCTGCTTGACTGGATGCATCAATTAATTTTGGAGGGGGGGGAAATGCATCTTATTTGGAATTGAGGATGTTTTTGGTACCTTTTCAAATGCAATTTGAATGATCCCTCGCCAGCCCTGCCAAGGGAAAGGAAGGCCAGACAGTATCAGTATTTGAATATTCGCTTTTGCTTCTTTGCTTTGATATGCAAACTTGCTGCTGATCAAAGAACTCTGGGAAGAGGCGGACAATAGTGCAGAGCATGGCGGCTGGGTTCTGGCTCCTGGGTTTGATCCCATGACCAGGATCGGGACGGTGCTGTGCTCCCCTCCCCCTGGTCCTCCTGCTCAGCCCCGGGTTCATGTAGCAGCAGGGGAGCGAGGGGCACACGCACAAGCCCCGAGGTTGTAGAAATGCCATAAAATGGCTATAGCTCTGTCGCCTACAAAGCCTCCATCCCTCTTGGGTACCCCAGTATGCTAAATCTGTGGGTTCAGGCTTGGGGCAGGTGGTAGGATTTGCTCCTTTAATCTTCACTGTCTATTTATTACAGTGGAGCTCCAGGGCATCTGAGCATGGCCTTTCTCGCCAAGAGACCATAACAAATGGCTGCACTACCTCTGACACAGAGCCGGGCTTTGCGCACCACCTATCTGCGCTCTTTGGCGTTGGCTCCTTCTGTCTCCGCTTCTCCTTTTGTGTTAGGATGCTGATCAAACTGGAGAGAGCAGGAAGGGATGTGAATGCACAGAGCAGCTCCGGGTGACCCCAGGCACCTGCCCTCCCCCTGGCTTCCTGTCTGCCCTTGGCTCATTTGTCAGGGGGGGATGCTCACCTTGCGGATGAGAAACCACTCTGCCCCGGGCCATGGGACCGTGACTTAGGGTAACCCTTTTCCCTTTGTTTACTCTTAGGTATTGAACCCTTTTGCAATTGCTAATTATTTTTCAATTACCCAAGACAAATGCAAAGGTTAGGGAGGTGCCATTTCTCAGTGACCCCGCTTGTCAATCGCGGCGACTCTTTATTAATGTCGGAGCTGGGTTTGTTAGATTTTTCTTGTTGGTTTTAAAGAATAAGAGAAAGCATCTTGAATTGCAAGGTCAATTCAAGCCTCTATTTGTCTGTGAATGCTATCAGAAATTATCAGGATAGAGGTGGGAAGTTCCTCTCATTGCAACTTAGTTTTATTCTTAATGGGATGAAAGGCATCTTAGATAAGGTGGAGAATAAGGTGGAGAACCGCAGCAAACCTCAGCATTATAGAAGAAGACACAACAGCCTTGTCCTACTCTCCTGCAAGATAATTTAATTGTTCCAATGGTGTTTTGTGGTACTACCACAGTGTCAAAGCTCTTTAGCACCAATTTATAGCTTTGAAGAGCTCGCAGTTCAAATAGGCAAAGAGGCAGGATGGGATAATGGAGATGTGGTTACAGTGTGGAGTGATTTGCCTCCAACGTACCCAATGCTGGAGGAAACACAGTTTGAGAGGCTGAACTGAGGGTTGAGAAAACAGCCGTGATGTGCACATGAGACCCGGATTTGCCATATGGGCTCTACTGAATCTGAGCTATCATCTGTCTGAGGACCACCATTTTTGGCAGCTGGATGACCTTGACTTGCTCCTTGATGGGGACAAGGGACAGTGGGACAACCCAGTGCCCAATGCTCAGTGCTTTTGTCTTCCACGCCGGAGTTCCAGGAGGCATTGGCTTCAATCTCCATGTCAGAATTTGGGTTCCCTGCTGTGGTAAAGCTTTTAATTCAAACATCCCAGACTCCTTGGATGGGGCTGCAGTGTGGGGTGCAGCCTGCGTGGGGGTCAGGGCTGCATGTGAGATGCTGTTCACCCTTCTTTTGTAGACCTCAGTCTCTTGGATCCCTATTGAACCGGGGAGGCTTGAAAACCCCCTGTTCTTTTCACGAGATGGATTTTGCAGCCTGTCTCCAGGCAGCTCGAAACCCAAAGGGCATCGCTGAACACACCAGCGACAAAATAGCATCTGGGGGGAGGGAATAGGAGGACAGAGGAAGATGGAAAACCTTCTATACAATAATTAGAATAAAATTGGGGTATCGAGAATACAGGGGTCAGCTTCTGTTCACACCAATATGGCTTTCACCTTGTAGAGAAAGGCCTGCACCAGGTAATTAGGTCAAGTCAATGATTATATATCTTTAAGCGAAGTGGAAGGGACTGTAATTGTGATGAAATTTGTTTGAAGAGGGAAAGCATGGGGAATTTTGTTTAAAGGTAACGAGTTCAAAGGGTAAATGAAGTTCAAGGTTCAGTTCCTGTTCACTCCTAACAAGAAAAAAAGAGGAAAAAAAAAAAGAAAGAGGGGGGGGAAAAAAAAAAGACCCACGCACACCAAGCAGCCAATATTTCTATCAGACGAGTTGCTTTATCTTTTGGAGAAGGGAATGGGATCATATCCCTGTAGGAAAACTGGAATTAAAACAAGTGACAGCTCTTTAATGGGGCTTTCTTTCTTTAGGAGCCAACAGAAGGGTAAAACCTTGTGTAATGTTTTCTTTTCTTTTTCTCCTTGGTTTATTTGTCCCTGCTGCACGCAGCCACCTCGAATGCAAATTGGGGACATCCCAAGAAGGGGTTCTGCTGTGATATGCAAATCCCCACTTTGTTTAAGGGAACTTTTACAAGAGAGGGAAAAGCAGCTGCCAGGGCAAGTCTGGAAGGGTGGGGAAAGCTTCCCAGTGTTGGGGGGCTTCAATTGATGGGATTTCAGCTTCCCGTAAAGGTCTGTGGTGGAAGAAAAGCTTTTTTTCCTGCTCGTACTGCTGCAAAGTGTGTTTTCATCCCAGTAAATGAACAGCTGAGTTGGCTGGAGAGTGGATCCCATAGCACGAGGGAGAGCTTGGATGGTCTTGGACCTGGTAGAAGAGGGCATAAGAAAACACAGCTGGTGCTCCCCCTGCGAGGGGCTGCTCTGAAGCTGTGCACGTGAGTGTAGAAAGGAGAGCTGGGTGATACACATGTGAGGTCGTGCAGCATCACTGTGTGACCTTGGAAGTTGTGACTGTGCCACCAGATCTGACTATGTTGGCTCTGGGGGGGTTGGCCCCATTTCTTGCACTGCTGTATTGGTTGCAGTTGGGGGGTCCCATTGCTTAGCTCTGAGATTTGGGTCCAGAGTTTGCAACTGATGCTCAGAGGTGGCTCTTCAGAGGGGTGTGGGGTGTTTGACCCCTTGTCTATCAAGCAAGGGAGGCAGTGTTGCTGGTAATGACTGTGCTGATCCTGTGCAGGCATTGAGACTGGCTGCTTTTCTTCCTCATTCTCTTATCATGGGGCTGGAGCCTTGTTCTGAGCACAGCCCTGGGTCTTCTGACTTCATTTAAAAGTCACCTGTAGGGTTTAGTGCTGCCCTACTGGAAAGGAGAAAGCACCAAAGCAAACCTCATGAGCCCGCTATAAATTGAGTAGATATAGGAGGTAACCCCAAAGTGTTTCATGACACTGACATTGGGCTGCATTGCCCATGGCCTTGGGTTCTTCTTGGGGCTGATGCTGACCTGGGGATGGCCCTGCATATGGTGATATGGGGTCCTACTCAGTGCCATCCAAAGGGGTGAGCAAGGGTGCAGCCTCACCTCCGCTGAACCCAAGCTGCAAATATTTCTACCCCAGCCAAATTTAGTGGGGATTCAAGAAACAACACTGCGACAATATTAATGACCTCTGAGGGTACGCAGAGTTCAGAGTTCGCCTCCTGTTTACACCACGGTTCCTCTCCCCCCCACCCCGTTCCGGTTGCACCCATCCTATCTGCCGTATAGATTCTGTACTGTGGGTTGTGGTTACGAATCTGTTTCATGGCATTTTAAATCTCGGTTTAGGTCTTTTTATTTTTGGCCTGGATAAATGCACAGCGGCTTTGTGCGGCTGACGGAGGGCGCGGGGTGTCGGGTTGGGGGTCCGCTGTGAGCAGGGTGCTGTGGGGATGGGTTCAAGGTTCACTCTTTGTTCGTGTGTAATAAAAAGTCTTCAGTTATCAGGTATTTAAACCCAAATCAGCAGTTCCATATCCGTAACCTGAGCTAAGCGTTCCTCCATCTAATGGCCGCGCGGCTGTCGTTTGCAGCGAGTTGGGTGACACTCGATTTGTACTCGGTGACGGGAACAGATGGGCCTTCATTGTGCAAGCCCGCCTGTATGCAAATGTGAACGGAGTTTCACCCGGGCCCGGGCCTGACCTGACCACGCAGAGGCATTTACACCATGCGCCCAGCCGGGGGGGCGGCCAAGGGCGATAAAAAATGGCACTCGGATAGTACCAGCGGCAGGTCAAGTTTACCATCCGTCTTACAGCGGGGACCGCGCTGGCAACGCGGTTATTTAGTTTCAGTGTTGATGTTCGTTGCAATGAGCTCCATCATTTCACCTGTTTATGAACCCAGACTCACGGCAAAAAACCCAGCGAGGTCGGCTCCGGGCTGCTGTGGGATGATGGGTGCCGTTCCCAATGGGTGTTCTCTCATTTTCTCCTGCTTGTCCTCGTTGTGATGTTTTCCTCCGCATCCCCTCCCCTCACTTTTGTGTTTTTGAGGTTTTGCTGCTTTTTTTTTTTTTTCTTTTTTTTTTTTTTCTGGGAGAACCAGAGACCCGTCAGTGCCCGAATGGGTTTGATTTATGATTGAGAGAAATGATAATTGATGCCGGAATAAACAAGCGGCATTTTAAGCATCGGCTAACAATTTTGCACGTACGGAGGCAGTGCACAATATACAATAAATCTTAACCATTTAAATGTACAACCCTTCATTAGAGTGAAAATATGAACAGCTGTAATCGCACATTTACGCCGGCGACGGAGGAAAAAATCTGGTTACAGTTGTCATTTTTCATGCTGATGAAGAACGGGCAGCAGGTTCTGAGCACTGCTCCTGCAACGGTGGGATTTTAGCCCTCCATCCCATCCCTTCTTCCTCCCACCTCCCTCTCCCCATCCCCGTACAGCGGTGCAGCAAATTAGCGCCTTTTGCTCCCAGCAACGCTCCGCTCCTATATTATTCTCCTGCTCATCACAAAAGTCGATTTCTCATGGCAATGGCAGAGCTTTCTCCTGCGGGACTGGCCCCCCAAACTGCTGTTAGGATGAATGGTTGCACTTCTCCGGGACATCTGTTCTTTGGAGGGGTGCTGGGAGCTGCGGGCTGGAACTGATAGAAAAGAAACGGTCACCGCAACTACAGCAAAGGTGGCTTGCTGCTGTAAATCTTATTGCTTGCAGCAAGTGGCCACGCATCCAGGGGAGGTAGGCTGAGCGGCCAGAGGCTTTTTCCCCACTCTTTTTTTTTTTTTTGCTTGTTTTGGGTTTTTTTTTGTGCCTTCTAAAGGCTGAAAAGTCCATTATTTGCAGATCTGGAGCCGGCGACGCGATAGCTGTAAGCGCTGCAAAGCGTCGTGAAATCTTCCTGCCTTGTTTTTGTAGTTTATTGGTCCTTCCGTAGGCAAAAAATAAACCACAAAAACCAACAAAACAACAGTGGAGCTCATATATATTATTAGGCAGTTGAGCCTCCGTGCTCAAATCATCGCGGATAGAAATGAATGGCCGGAGCTGGAGCTGGTATTTGTCCAGTCGGCACTTGTCATAAGTGACAGGGATGATGAAAATAAGGCACTTTGTACGTATCGAGAAATTGAGGGCTTCTGAAATGGTTTTATTCCCTCGTTTTTACTCATTGAAAAGTGGGGAGGCCATTAATTTCCCATCCCGGAATAAGGAACTGCTGGGAACGGGCGGAAGGTTTTGCAGGTCTATTTGTAACACAAACATCCCCATGTGCTCTCGGATCGGCGATTGCCACCTGACCCGAAATCCACACCTTAATACACCAAATCTTTATTAAACCATCACTTAGGTCTTACTTGGATGGGCCACGGTCACGGGCAGAACTCTCCCTTAAGTCCGAATAATTACTAAAATCAAACCAAATAAAAGGCTTCAGGATTTGGCCCATTTTTTGTGACCTTGAAATTGCTCTCTTGAGGAGATCCTGGCAGGTAAAGAGAATTGGATTTATATTCTGATGTATGAAATTCTGCTCGGTTTGCGTTAAGCAGAACGCGGCGCCATCAAATTTATGGGAGGAACGAAAGAATTTGTAAATGATTTTATTTCATCCCCCTCTCCCCATTATTTTTTGGGGGAAGAAAAGCTGAGGGAGGTAAAAGGTGGCTGTTAGAAAATCATTGCTCATTTTTTACCCCCACCACGAGAGCAAATCTGTTTAAAAGAAACCCAACAAAACAAGGCAACTTTTGCAAGCGAGTTGATTTCTATCATTGCTGCCTTTTCCTGGAATAAAGGAGCTTTTCCAGGGCTGTTTTATTTTGTTATATCAGTGTTTGCGAAGCTGGAAGGCTCTGCTCATTGCAGGAGTGCCCGTTGAAGCCGAGTGCCCTTTGGAAGAAGCACTGCATGCAGCTCCTTATTGCCAGCTTCTGCAGCACCCCTTCAAGTGCGACTGTATCTCGTTAAGTGACTTAGAGAACCGGTCTGGCTAATTTTCTCTAATAGCCTGCAGTGCATCTTCAGAACACTGTTATTATTTCAGCCTCACCCCGTGGCTGCCCGCACTAAAAGCTGCAGCCTGTGGGGATGGGCATCTCTTTTTGTTGCTGGTCCCCAAAATCCACCCAGGTGAGCTGGACGGCACAGGGATGGGTTTCTGCCATGGAGAGATGGGAAACCCTTGTTTTCTCCAGCATTTTGCATGCCCTGGTTTTACATATAGGTATATATATGTATGTGTGTGTATATATATATATGTATGTATATATAAATATGCATATATTTATGTATAATGTCTTTATCTATCTTTCTCCATATGCAATCAATATCTATCTACGCGCATCTATAATATATATATATTTGAATTCTCTTCCATCTTTTTCTTCCTCCCACCCTCATTCCCGACCCCAGAGCAGCAGCTGGCAAGCCCTTAAAGTGAGAGGGGGGTGGTGGTGGTGGGATGGGGTGGGTTGGACCCCCCCAGCTCCAGCCCGGCTGCAGAAGGGCTCCAGGAGCCATCTCGTGGCCATGGGGCTGCTCCGCAGCCACCCGGAGGTGGGGACCAGAGGAGAGGAGAGCAAAGGAAGGGGGGGGGGGGCGACCGTGTTCAAATATAAATCAAAGCCATCAGTCACCAGGAATCTGGAGAAAGTGGCACGGGGTATAAATAGAGGCTATAAGTGCGGTGACAAGCAGGGCTGCAGTTGTAAATACTCATTATCTTTCCTAATATGACACCGCGTGGATCGAGAGAGCTCGGCAAATGACAAAGGGAGGATCAAAATTAAGAGCTGGCGAAGGGAATCGGGCATTTAGAAACCTAAAATCTCCATCCTGTTTTTATGTAAAACAAAAGCCTCCCCCCCCCCCCCCCCCCAAGTTTATATTTGCTATTAATACGTATTAACTTAGCACCCCGTCTCCTCCCCAAAGCTGAGCGAAAGCCCCAAAGACATCTGTTTGCATACATTGTGTGTCAGGCAACATCAGATCTGAATAGAATTTATCTAAATTTTATATGCATGGCTTGATGTAAATTGAAATAAATTGTACGGCATACTCTGCGTGGACATATTGGTTTTTCCGTCACCGCTTGAACTTTTAACCTCAAGGTTTGAGCCGGTCACACGCTGACCCGTCTGAACTCTGCTGGTAGAGCCAAGTCTGGAGGGATGACCTTGCAGCCATGGCAACCCCGAAAGACAGTCCAGGCCTCCTGCATCCCCCCCCTCCTTTTCCCCCAGCCCCGAAAAACCTCAGATAAATTGGGGAGTGTTGGGCAGCGCATCCTGGGCATCGTCTGGCACAGAAGGGAAGTTTTGCCCCCCAATTCTCAGCTCTCTGCTTGAACTTCTGAGCAAGGACTGTGAGAATGGGGCTGGGTGTCCTTCTCTCTTCCTGCTGGTGCCTCAGTTTCCCCGTGGGTCGTGTAGCAGAAGTGCTTTGTGGCATATGGTAAGTGATGCTTGAGGTCCCTCTTAATCCAAGCTGTATTTTGATACAAAGTGGGGATGGTTATGTCTGCTGTACCTGGCTTATGCCAAAATACAGACTCCATATAGTCTCGATGGCAGCAAGCTTTGTTACAGCCTTCCTCAGAGCTCAACCAGAAGGGCAAAGAGAATTCTACCTCTTCATTGGCATCCTGAGCTCTGCAGCAAAGGCCCAGGGCTGTCCCCCCCACCTCCCCTTGGTGCCACCCACCTCCCACAGCACATCCTGAGCTTTATGCCTAACAAACACCAAATTCATCTCGTAAAAATTTCCTAGCATCTCCATGGTGCTGCACAGCTCCTTCCCATAGGAAGGGGCAACTAGCAACGCGTGCAGCTGCCGAGCAGCTTGCTCTGTTGCACGTGTTCTGCACACAAGAATAACTCCCACTGCTGCTCGTGCACTCGAGCTGGTGTTGTGCACTTGCACTCTGCACAATGGATTTATTGCAATATGGGTGCATGTAATAATGCAGGTTGTGTGCAGGAAAGCACATGGCAGCGTGCAGGCATGGCCAGCTGCTCCAGGTTAAATGGGGTGGCAGCGGGCACAGGGCTCTGCTCATCCTCCCCATGGGTCCCTTTGGGTAATTCACCTTCGTGCCACTTCTCTGCTTCATGCTCTGTAGGAAAGGGAAAGTCTTCCTGCTCCATGAGGCCAAATGTGGGTGAAGGGCATCTGCAAAGCCAGAACTGGGTCTTGTGCAGTGGGGTTGGAGACCAGTTCCTGAGAGCTCATCCATTTCCATCCTCCCTTCTGGTGAGCCCCTGCTCAGCTTTCATCCCAGAAGCTTTTCTCTACTTCAGAAGTGCAGCGTTTGCTGTTGGAAGTTCTCTTGCAAACAATCAGGCAGTCTCTCTCTAAGCTCCAGAACAGAAAATGATTTGTCATCAGCACCACACATAAGCATGTGCTTAATTGCTTTCCTGACTTTCAGTGTCCAAAGGGCCTGACTGCGAGTTCCAGAGACCCCAGAACAGCTGTGAAAATACTCACTTGCTCTAAACAATGGAAATAGGAATGGGAGCAGTATTATCTCTTTGGCCAAAGGCCTTAGGGTGTATGTCCATCCCATCCCAGCTGCAGAGAGCTGAGCTTGCAGAAGTTGTGCTTCTGTGGCTGCTGCTGGCCCCAAAGATGTGGCCCGATCCTACAAGACTCCATGTGTGGGATCTGTGTCCATGATGGAGGGAATAGGACCAACAGGTTCAGGAGGTTCCAGACTGGGAAGTAAGGAGCAGAGTGTGCATCTGCAGCGTGTGTGGTTCTTTATTACTCCCATTCCCCACCTGGGCCAAACGATGAGGGTTTGCTGATGTGTGGTGTCTCCCAGACAACAGAACTTAAGAGATAATTTATTTAATAGATGCGACTTAAAATAATTCCGGTTTCCGTGTAACTGAGGGTAAGTTGTATTTCATCGTTACAAAGCAATAAGCAGGCGATAGATCCCTGTTTATGGCCTATTTTATCAGTATGACTTCATTGTCTTGTTCTTAAAAATTGTTGTTATAGCCCTATTATTATGAGTTAATGGGCAGAGAGCTGTAACCGTAATGTAACAGAACTTTGGCAAATCAGCTGCAATCTGTGTGACTAAGGCTGTTTTTATGCAGCGAGCACAGGGGGAGATGATGGTTCTGTGCTGATGTCCATTGCTGCATGGGGTTGGTCGAGTCGGGGTTTGCATCTCTGCAAAAGGAGATGAAGCTTTGAGTATAACGAAGTGGAAACACTCGCAGATCTGCAGTGCTCTGTCCTGTTACATCGGTGATAAACCAAGCTGGCACTCAGGAAAGCACAAATGTGCACAGGAAGGCACACACTGAAGGACATCAGGGTTTCTGTAAGGGAAATGCAATGCAAGAAAATGGGTAGCGATGTGAGAGCTCTGAGAGCTGCGTGAGCTGCTGGCAGGAGGAAGCCAGAACCCATGGATGTTTGTTTTGTCCTTTACCTTTACAGCTGGAGATGCGATAGCAATAGCTGAGAGGGAAGCAGCAGACATGTAAACAGCCCTGCAATTAATGTTATAGCTCCACATTGGTGGAAATTTGTTTTTTAAAGTTATTTGCTTTGCCCAATGTATTTTTAATGCACTGAAATGCCGTAATAAGGGCATAACTATTTCAGGATGCTATTGTAAAGCGGGCTGAGATGTGGGTTGTAAAACGTCGGGAGTGTTTTGTGCAAAAAACTCCCTTTGCAGATCCTTCATACCAAAAAATAATCCTTTTTTCTGCTTTCATCTTAGCTGCACACATGTCTGGAACACGCTGTTAGCAATGCTGTTGCGAGTAGGCAATAATGCCCTGTGAATCTTAGCTTCCATCTCTTTCTTCATCCTGTTTGAGCAATGAGAGGCAAGGTTTCTTCTTTGCAAACTACAGCATGAAATTACAGGTGGTGGTGGGAATGTTAAGACTGGGGTGTTTTCTGATGCTCCTTTGTTGCATTGGTTAAGGAGCTCTTCTCCATGCGATTGTTCCTAATGTCAGATTTCTAAGTGATTAGTTTCTATAATTCTCCTCAATTTTAGCCCAGCCCAAGGGATGATCTGGGTTCATTTTCTTATGCAACCCATATGTGTGGAAGGGTTTAGCAAGGAACCCTGAGGAAAAACACAGTGATTCTTTTGGCTCCTTTAGAAACGTGTTGTCCTTGCAGGCTGAGTGTAAGGCTTGGTTGAGTTGGGTTTGGTTTGGTGTGGCTGGGTTGTGTTTGGTTGCTTTGGTCTTTGCAAGTTGAGTCTTGATTGATTTGGGTTTGGTTTGGCTTGGTTGGTTTGGCTTGGTTGGGTTGAGTTGAGTTGGGTTGAGTTGGGTTGGGTTGAGTTGGGTTGGGTTTGGTAAGGTTGGATGGGTTGGGTTGGCTTTGGTTGGGTTTATTTGGGTTAGATTTGGTTTGGCTTGGTTGGTTTGAGTTGGGTTGCCAACTGAGTGCCATTACAGAGGGAGGAAAGGACAGAATGTGAGCATCTTTTATTAAGGCTGCTGATATGCAGATCTCTCGTGTCTCCATGGGTAGTTCTGTCAATATCTTGCATACTTTTGAATATATTTTATCACCAAAGGACTGGGGATTTGAGGATTACTCAACAAGCCAAAATACAGTAGTTCTATCGCAGCCCATCCACTCTCTCTCCCTGTCAGCATCCGAACAAAACCCCACACTCTTTAGCTGAATACTTCAGAGGTCCTAAAGTGAGAAATTCAGGTTGAGGTCTTTTTGAGTGTTGGAAATAAACATTGACATGCTGGTGGGTTTATGCAGTGAGTCCTACTCGAATAGAAGCTCTGCCATCCCCAGCACAGAGCGCTCATCCTGGCACCATGCGGGTGAGGGAGCGACGTGAATTAGGTTTCTGTCCTTATTGTTACTGTGTGAATGGGGGGAGTGGGGAGGGGGTGGGGGAACCAGAGCTCTGCATCATTTTCTTTGCTGTTTGCAAACCCCTCTGAATAGTGAAAAACAATGCGATTAATTTTCTCTAGCGCAATCATGCATAGATTTAATAAGCATCCAAAGGTAGGATCCATCTGTAAAGTACGCGCTGCATGCTAAATTACTTCTCTTCTGCCATTTTTTTTTTTCTCTTTCCAAACCTTAATTAATTGAAGGAAAAAAAAAAAATTGTTTATTAAAGTGGGAACAGGGTAGGCTCTGTCTCTGCATCTCTGGTTCAAAAGTTCATACAATTCCCTGAAGGCTCATCTGCGTGTGTGTGTGTGTGTGTTTGCAATTGGGTGTGTGTGTGTGTGTGTGTGTGTGCACATCTCTCTCACTCACAGTCTTGCTCTCTCTCTGCTAGGAGACAGATGCCCAGAAAGGTGTTGTGCTTTAAACAAAGGTTTCTTTTTCTTTATTTAACTTTATATATATATATTCCTTTTTGAAGAGTCTTGGTGCTGTGCTTAGCTTCTCTCCCACTGCTGCTTGTCCTTCATCCCTTTTGGCTCCGAAAGGTAAAATCACTTCCAGTGCGTATCTTGAAGCGAATTAACAGAGATAAGAGATGGAGGACAGGCAGCTGATGCCACAGGTGGATCCCCAGCATGGAGGAAACTGAGGCTCCTGGGAAAGGGAAGCACTTTGGGCATGCAGGGCACACACAGGAAAAATATCCATCAGCGCACAGAGCTGTGCCAGGTGGGGACATCAGGGAGAGAGGAACGCGTGTGTTGCCAAAGCCATAATCGCCTCTTGTCTTCCTTCAATGTTGCCCTCTCCTTGAATCCCTGCCTGCCTCCCATCTCCGTCAGGCTCCTTCTGTTCCCCAGCAGACACCGGCTCCGGTTGCAGCATCATTTTCTGCTGGCTCAGCTCACCTCGCCTTCCCCCTCCCATGGTGTCCCATCACCCCCATCCCACATCTGCTGTTCCCACGGTGCCCCCAGTTCAGCCCCCCTGCTGCCTCCCCCCCCCCAGCTCTCCCCATCAATATTTCCCATTCACTTTTTCATGTTGTCCCCTTGTGCTGTCACAGCACCGTGGGCTGGGGACTTGGTGTGCTTTGCTCCTACCTACCAAGAGCAGGAGGGCATTGGGTGCCCACCATGAGCTGCAGCTCAACCATCCAAAGGTGGGGTGGGCTCAGCGAGGTTGGTTGTAGGAGATGGTAGAATCATAGAATCATTAAGGCTGGAGAAGACCTCTGAGACCCCCAAGTCCAACCCCAGCCCACCCCCACTGTGCCCACTGGCCATGTCCCTCAGTGTTCCTTGAACACCCCCCAAGGGATGGTGACTCTCCCACCTCCCTGTGCAGCCTGTGCCAGTGCCTCCATAACAAGAAGGGTTTCCTAATATCTAACCTGAACCTCCCCTGGTGCAACTTGAGGCCATCATATCTCATCCAAAGATGGATGCTTCCATGGCACCAGAGATCTTCTCAGGATGCTCCAACCCAAACCTGGCACTCAGCTCTCAAAGCCCACATGTTTCTGAAGGAGCCACAAAGAACCCAAAGTTTTCCCTCGGGTTGTGGGTGGGTTTCCAGCCTGCTATGGGGGCTGAAGGTGATTGCTTCAAGGCATTTGGATGCAATGGGAGTTGGGAAGACAACCCTTGACGAGAGGGAACAGGAGCCCTTCCCAGAAGAGTGGGGCTCGCTCAGCTTCCCGTAAGGACTGACAACAGTTTCAGATGGAGTGCGCCATATATTTAGATTGTAAACAGAAAGGAAATACACAATTATTTGTTTATTTATTTATTTAATGGCTGCGTCTACTGATGGGTGGGTAAAGTGACACGACCGCTTTATCCGATGCAGTTAAATTTATGCTCATACAGATGAGATTTTTCAGGTATCCGTTTCCGTATCCGATCCGTTTCAAGTTGTATTTATCACCGGAGTGCTTTAATTTGAAAGAATGGCCTGATTTTTACTGTATTATTTGCATGTTGACAGTTGGCCAAGGGCTCAGCACCGCGTGCCACAGATGGCACGTCGAGTGGCGTGGTTGGATTATGGGAGCCCTCCAGAATAAAAACTGCAGCTGGACTTTATAAGCCACCTGGATGAGTGATGTGAGAAAAGAGGAACGGCTGGTTCACTTTTTGAGTGCACTGAAGAGAATTTGTGAACCCGACTGCTGTTTGCTTAGCGGGATTTAACATTATATGTGTGTCTGTGCTCGGTAGCACCTCTGCAGCCATCCGTTTCCAAGCAGTGTCTAGTTCTGCAGACCTGGCTCCAGCAGCAATCCCAAGCATTCAGAAAACCGTGGGAGTATTTTTGTAATGCTCCTTTCCTCTCTTGGATTCAAGTTTCCTGTCCTTTCCCACAAACAAGAGGACGAGGAATTTGGGAGGAGTGTGAACTGAAAGTTGAGATTCTCCTGCGATTGTGTTACTCCAGTTGTTGGGATTCCTGGAATATTCCAAATGCAACATCTTCAAAACATTAGCAAGAGCTACTTGCCCTGTCCCTAAAGGTCATGTGTCCGGCAGCAGCGGAAATGTTTGCCCTGGGAAACGTCTGGCAAAGGTAGATATTTCCCAAGGCTTTTCCTTGAAAACATCTAGCAAGGTCTGAAGTGTTGAGGAATGGGTTTCCATAGAGAGAACTGTGTGTTGGGGCTTTGTTTGCTGTGTGGGTTTTTTTTTTCCATAGCAATGATGGGGATTGGAACTTTAGGGTTCCTTCCAACCTTAAGCCATTCTATTACTCAATCAAGGCACTGTGGGATGGGTAGAACATACTGGGCAGCACACTGTGCAGCTCCAGGACTCAACAGCATCCTCCCCATACTGCTGTGGCTCTGGATGCCTTCAGGAAGGAGCCCACCCTGCATGTGCTTGTCATGCTGTGCCCTGTGCCCCCCACCCTCCCAGCTTCATATTGCCCCAGCCCCTCTGCACTGCATGTAGCCACTCCGGTGCTGGCATTTGAAATTGCTCCTTGGGAAAGGGGATGGTGGTGATGGTTAGAGAAAGGGAGGGAGGGGGGGGGGAAAAATGTTGAGGCCGGTGGCTGTAATCATCCTAGTTGCTGTCTATTTCCTCAGACTAATAGCAGAGCGATCAGAGTCGGGGAGTTCAAACAGAGGTTATCTTTCCCAGGTACCATCTCGCCCAACGAGAATTTGATTTTTTTCTATAGGACTTTACTCCATTAGATTAATGAAATTTCAATGAGAGCCTGGCGCCCCCTGAAGCTTTGTTAACAAAACAAATGGTGATTCTGTAGGTGTGACAGCTTGCTAGGAGAGTTACGAGAAGGTGAATACATCCTCGCAATCCACTCAGCCTGCAACACATTGATCTCTATTTAAAGCACCAATCGGATTTTTGTTAATTATAAATGATTGATCTGCAGCTCTCCCCACTCCCATTGCCACGACCACCCGCCCTCCTCGTCTCGTATGTGCTCAGCCCCCCCCCCCTCCCCGAGCCCTTAACACACACACACACTTGTAACTTCTTTGCATGCTGCATGTGGAGCTTTTTTTTTGTTTCAGAGACGGCCATAGAAGGCAAATTGCAGCAGCGCCCAATGGCAGCGCTCTGTCTTTACTGTTGCTGTCAGCAGTTTCATTGCAAACCCCATGTTTTTCATGGTTTATCAGCTGAACGGTAAAACTAACTCCACGCTGGGTATATTTTACAGGTTTAAAGGCAAAAATAAAAGAAGAGAGCTTTGAGACAAACTAAGGCGCAGTAATTAAAGCAGGGAAAACGCATTCGGCTTCAGTTGGGTTCTGATTTTATATCTGCAGGAGCTGGGAAATGGAACTGCCGTTCTTAAATCACTGCTTTAAAGGTGGGGTTTTATCGGGGTCACTGTGTGCGATCCTATGGATGGTGAGAGGATGACTGTAGACACAGGTTGGGGGGGTTTCAGCTGCTTCTGCAGCCAAAAGTATCCACGGGTTCTGATTTATTCTGGTTGAGTTACTCTGCATTGGAGCAAAGCTCAGGAGAGCAGCCCACAGCCCTGACTGTTCTTTGGGTAGAGCTGAGTGGGTGCTATACAGTGGCACCAAACCATTCTGGAGCCCCAAAGCTGTGTCCATCCATCCCTGTTTTGGTGATGTGGTTTTGCTTCAAGATGTGGTTCATTTCACCATCCCCTTGGGTTGGTTTTGCTGGGCTTTCTGAAGCTTGGGAAGTGGGGAGGAGGATGGTCAAGGCTCCTTTGGGGATCACTGTGCCCAAAAAGCAGGGTGCCATGGCACAGCTAACCCAAAACCTCATGATATGGGGGCCTGACCCAACCCACCCCCTCAGCAATGGGTTCCACATGCAAAAGCTGGGCAAAAGAGAAAAAAAAGCAAGCAACATGAAATTAATGCAGCAACATTTACCATAATAGTGATATGGATGGCGGAAGGTGTTATTAAAGATGTCCCCCGTGAGATACTTAGTGGGGGAGAATCTAAATTAAATGTGCTGGGTTGATTACTTAACGCTCAGATAACAGCTCGATGGGAAGGGGATGGGTTTGGGTCGGTCCACGCAGCCCCAGTGCTGTGCTGGGGGGGCAATGGGGTCCCTGGGGTGAGCCCCACTTTGCTCCTTCCCATCGCTGCTCTGCGTGTTTTGACTTTAGGGAGGGCCAGGTGAAAGCGTTTGAGGTCTATTGGTGTAATTAGGAGCTCAATTCTGCCCATGCCGACGATGATAAAATGGTGTTTAATCGGCTGAGCCCCTTCCAAAGGCAGCAGAAATTGGGAGGGGAGGGAGGAAATAAGGTAAAAATGTGGCTTTGCTGCCCCAGGTGTTTTGGTGCTGATGTGAGGAAGCTGTTGATCGCTCTGAATGAGGGGGGTACCTTTGATTTCCAGCACGGAAAGCAGTTGATGTCGGGAGGTATTTAATCCTTTTCCCGTTGTCTTTTTGAATCGCCTAACGAATGATTTTCATTAGCGGGGCTGTAATTTATGCGGTCCCAGCGGGCTCTACCAAGGTTAAATAATTTAAAGGAATAAAACCCTTATCTGATGTAATACAGCTAATGAAGTATATTAGACCCTCCGCGGCAGCGCGGCGAAGCGGCATCCGCGGCGCGAGGGCACAAATCACAGCGTAAATATCCAAATGCAGCAAGATGCCTTGGTTTTTTTTTGGTTTTTTTTTGTTGTGTTTTATATAAGATGTGCCATAAAACGAGATGAACGCCGGGATGCAGCCCCCCGTTCTCCCAAATTACAAAGGGATATCATGGGATTGCAAGCGACGCTGCCATAAATAAAAAATCAATTCTTAATGATGAGGCAGGCTTGTTTTTAGCGCATTACCCGGGTTAAATGGGAGCACGCAGAAACAGCTCGTCCTATAAGACCGGCGGAATCATTGTGTATTAATATGATTTAGAGAGCTGCATACCTCGATGGAATAATTGTTATTATATCTATACAGCCAGATGGCACTCGGAGTAAACAGCCACGGAGCCACCTCCGGCACCGTCGCTCTTAGCAGCACTCAGGTGTTGGCTCTGCAGCCCTCACATCCCCCCCTTTATTTTGGGGGGGTAAAAACATCAAGAGTCACCTAAATAGGGGCATTTTCCTTTTTCTGTGTTGTTTTTTAATATATTTTTTCATATCTCTCTGCTGCAAAGGGTCCATAGCAAAACTTCCAGGCAGGATTCAGTGCTGCCTGGTTTTGTTGCACACATCTACAGTGACAGATATTTCAAAAGCCATTTTGGCTTCATTTCTTCTTTTTTCCCCCCCCCCTTCCTTCCATTCCAAAATAAATTAATAAATAAATGCACACATACCAAGAAACGAACATTAATGAAACTTAATAAGCCAAAAATGAAATGGGGACTTCAAATCAGGAGGTTCTGTTAACATTAGCATTGAATAGGATTGAAGTGGTCAAGTTGGACTTTGCATTGCAGGGCTTCTATATTCTATATCCTATATCCTATACCCTATATCCTATATTCCATATTGTATATATTCTGTATTCTGTATTCTATATTCTATATATTCCATATTCTATATTCTATATATTCCATGTTCTATATATTCTATATTCTATATATTCTATATTCTATGTTACATATTCTATACTCTACATATATTCTATATTCTGTTATATATTCTATACATTCTACATTCTATATCCTCCATATTCTATATCCTATATATTCTATTTTGTATATTCAATATAGTCTATATCCTACATTCTACATTCCATATATTCTATATAGAGTATATATTCTATATATTCTACATTCCACATTCCATATATTCTATATTCTCTATATTCTACATTCTGTATTCCATATATTGTTTTCCACATTCTATACTCTGCATTTTACATTCAGTATTCAGCACTCCATGTTCTGTATCCTACATTCTTTCCGCCTTCTGCATCCTACAATACATTTCAGCATTGCTCATTATCTTTTCTTCCCTGGCATTTTAAGACGGGCAGCACTTCCCAAGGATTGCAAAGCAGTTCCTTTTTATTTCCCTTCATCCTTTATTTTCTCCTTCTCCTGGCTGTTATCTGTGCCCCCCAGAAGGTTTTGTTCGGGTCTCTGACATCGGACTGCTCACAGCTCTGCACCTCCTGGTGCAGCGTTGCAGCGCTGAGCTGCTCTGCTGTGCCCCATCTCTCCTGCATCCATAACCCCACACTGCTCTATCCATCCATCCCAACCATCCTTGGGACACTTGTGGCAGGGATGGGGCTGCCACATGGGACAGACAGCATACGGAGGCGGTGTGTTTTATTCCCATATCCCAGCTTACAGGGACGGAGCCGCTTTCCCAACAGCTTCTCCATGGGTCAACAGGGAACGAGAGCGGGGTTGGATCCCAATGGCAACTCCACACCCGCACCCTTTGTTTGGGCCATGGCAGTGAGGTCACTTCTCGCCCTCGTTCCTCAGCCCTGCAGCGTTTGAGAGGAGGGAGAGAATCACAGGAAGAAAATCGGAGCTGGAGACGAATGTTTTGTGCCGATATCGCAGCGCTGGGAGCGCGCCCGCGTGCCGCTGACCCTGGTCAGTGCGAGGGCCATTGTTTGCTGATGGAAGGGACTGTCAGCAGTGACATATGGCCCAGCAGGGCTGGCTTTCCTGTTGGAGGGAAACAGGAAAAAAAACAGCCCAGCAGAATAGCAAAACCCCTTTTGGAATATTGTTTACATCTCTGCTTACTTGCGGATCATTCCTCCCCCCCCCCGAACCCCCCTACCCCCACACCGTGTGCATGAGAAGCTTTTATTGAATCCCATCCTTCAGCTAAAGGGAGAAGAAAAATCCCACTGCTGAGGATGGGATGTGGTCGGGCTTCTTCCTTTATCCTTATGTAACGCTTCTTAGGGATCTCTTAAAGCTGTTTGCGTGTGCTCTGCAACGAGCTCTTACTTAAAACTAATTCCTTCCCTCCTCCCAGTGTTTCTCTTCATTAGACCAACAGATCGTCAGCTGTTGCAAATTGTCATAACTTCATTATGGGGTTTGGGCAATTTACACCAGCTGAAATGGGCTTGGGAGCTGTTGTGCCCAGAGGGAGCAGGCACAGTTCTATGCATGGCATTACCAATGCTTGGGATGCCTGTTACCTCATCCACCTCTTGTATAACTGAATTTGGGCAGGAGGACGAGGCTTTGGGTCTTCGTTTTGGATTTCTAAGTGTTTCCCCTTTTGTTTTGTTATCTCTAGGGGATATTTCATCTCTCCTTGCCTTTAAAGGAGGGTTTGCAGCAGCGCCATTCTTAGCTGCAGGGTTGGGGTTCTCACTTCCACCTGTGCTTCCTTTTGGGGTGGGGGGAAACTGAGGCAGAGTGCTGGGACCCACCTGAAAGCACAAAGCATAGGAATGAGGTGGGCTTCAGTGGGGCAGCTGAGAGGGGCTGGGTGCTGCGAAACAAGCAGGAGGGTCTTGGCTTTAGGGAATGAGACCTCGGATCTCCATGGTCATCTCTCTGGGAGATTTCCACTGCAGGATTGAGTTCCTCCTAAAGTTTACAGCAGAAAACGGTTTGTATCAGTGCAGTGTTTTCATTCTCAGGCACTTTCCCACTTTCCCCTACTTAAATAGCTCTGCTGAGCCACTGCGGCCAACCAACGCCGGCTCTGAGCTCCGTGCCCTCAATTGCAGCACAACATTTAAGCATATGCTTAAAACAGCTTTCACTTAACAAATTATGTCAGCGGGGCTTAACCGTGTGTGTAAGCACTTTCTGAACAGGGGTTTTCTATTTCAAGGCTTGCAGTCACCCCCTCCACAAAGGTCCTTTGCTGCTGTAGGGATGGGGACTGTGGGCTGTGTAACCCTGAGCAGCACAGAGCTGTGCCATCCCAAAGCAGATCTGAACTGGGTTCCCTTTAGGAGTGTGTACTAATTGCTGTCATCCCAGTCCAATAAATCACAGCAGGAGATGCTGCTTGCAAAAAATCCCTTTCTGGACCAAAGATGGGTTTGATGCACGAGACCCCACTCCATGCAGAGCACCTTTGGGCCCCGAGGAAGAGAAAAACACTCAAATAAGAAGCAAACTTCACTTCTAAAGCTTGCAGAGGAGATGCAGAGCCTTCACCCAGGCAGCCTTTTTGCTTCTGTTTTGTATAAAGAAACCAGCATCCCACGATGCTGGAATAGTTTGCTGTGGTTTTCAGACCCTCCGAAGCATCTGTGCTATTCCACCTCTCTGTAGCCTCTCTCCCCCCCCCCACTCCTCTCTCTGATTACACCTCTCCTTGTGCTCAAAGGGAAGGAAACTACTGTTAATTTCATCGAAATTAACTTACATTGTTGTTTTGCCGCTCGGCAATCATTTCTACACGGTGCCCCAGGGGCGTCTCCATTCCCCCCCATTCAAAGATGTCACTTTGAGCACCGCTGTTCACTTCGACTCCTCGTTTCTGTTGCCTGGAGCTGTGCTGCTCTCAGGATACGGCACCGTATAAATCGAGGCATCTCTGGGCATTGTATACCCATCTATAATTTATCTCCTTTTTTTTTTTGCCTTTCTTTTTTTTTAAATATTTCATGTATACTTTTAAAAGCTCCGCTGTTTTTATTCCTTCCTCACCTCCAATTATTCTCGGAGATGCCCCAGGGCCTTGCTGTGCTCAGCTGCATTGAGTGGGGCTGCAGCAACAACGCTGCTGGGTGCAGAAATGCTGCTCAACCCTTCAGAGCTCCGGGGGTCTCTGCAGGGTCCTGGCAGCACCTCAATGCACCAAGGAGGTTTAGAAGCAGACAAAACCCCGAGGATGCTCTGAGTTCTGCATAGCACCAATGATCTCCACCCACCCCCCTCCTCATCCTCCCACCTGCAAAATGAGGTTCATTATCTCTTGCTTTAAAATACAATCTCCTCCCAACGCCGACAGCGTCTTGCATAAAGCACACTGCGGGATGGGGACCTGCTCTGCAGGGACCTCCACTTCAGTGCGGGTATTATTTATAGATGGGAGTTTGTAGAAGGCATTTGAAGGGCTCTGGAGATGAAGCATCCTTTTGTGCAGTGCCCGATATTGCATTTGTTGTCACTCTTTTAGTTCTTACGAAGCACGGGTTGTGTGAGTACAGACTGCAGGTGTTCCTTGGCTCCAAAAGGGGCTCAGTGCTAAAGGGAATAAATCCTCCAGGTCTGTTGTAGCCAGGAGTGGATGCCTGCATTGCACAGCCCTCAGTGTCAGACTGCAGCGTGCCCAGGTCTGGCTGGAATCTGCAGCACCAACAGATAACAGTTTGGCTTCGATTGCTTTTTGGTATTCGAGTTGTGCTTTATCATCCCTTTATATCCTTTTTGGGGGGGGAAGAAGGAAGAAAAAGAGGATTGAGATGGATCTTCTGCATTGTTTTTGAACAAGCACTCATTGCCTTCCCCTCATCAGTAAAATGAGGGCAGGATCATTACTGCATTTCTGCTGTGGATCCCAGGGATCTGTAGGTGAACAGTGAGGGCTGCTGCTGGTTCAGCTCTATAAAAGGCCATGGAGCTCACTCTGTATAAACACAGGGCAAATATTTAGTTAAAGTGGGGATGCTTGTAAAGAAGCAACTGGATGGTTTGAAGTTCCTCTTGCCTCCTGCAGTGTGTGTGTGGGTATCTGGGTATATCTGCTTCTTGCAGGGCTGCAGTGCCCAGCCAGGCATAGGAATAGTTGGCTGGGATGCCACGTAGATGTGTCTGCTCCAGGTATGTTTATTAAGCAGACGTGCTCTCCTTCTGCAAAGGCTGCTGTGATAATTTTCTTACAGTCCAAGAAAGTTCCAGGCTGCAGTTTTGCATTTAGACCGTGGTGCATCAATGCTGGGTTTGGGTCCCAGTTAACAACTCCTTGTACATCCCATCCTTGAGGATGGGCACGATGGCACGTGTGTTAAACTCCATCTCTCAATGTCCTGTGTGGGGCTGACACCCCAAAAGTCAGGGCTATTTCCTCCCCCATTTTTGCCTATATACCTTACAAGCCTTTCTCTTTGTACCAGTGATGCGTGCAAGGTTTGGGGGTCTCAGTGTCAGAGTGGGGGGCTCAGCCTCACTCCCCCCACCCCAGGCCCTGCAGTCTGCACTCCCACCCTTCAGCTCTGAGCTGCTCATATGGGGCCGTGCCAAATTCCAGCTCCTGATGGATTGCTTTCCTCCCAGCAACACAAAACACACGCTCGGGCAGAGCATGGGTGAGTGGTTTAGTGGAAACTTTCTCGGAGCTGGAGTAAATCTAAAAAGCAACCTGTAATAAATGGTGTAATGTTTAAAGATGCCCCGCTGGCACTGTTAAATATTAAACCAGCTTCTTTCTTTGTTCCTGCAGCTCATACCAACTGCAAGGGCTGAGAGCCACAGGTGTGCTGTGCTTGGGGCAGGTGGAACCTGGGGCAGCACAGGGTGACATTCCTGTCCCCATTGTGCCCACAGCTGGGGGGGGACACCAGGGCTTTGGGGTCACTGCCCTGCAGGTGTTTGTACCTGGAGAGATCAAACCTAGGCAATGGCAGCTGCACCCCTTTCCCTGCTTCAAAATGCCAGCGAGCTGCCATTGGAATATTTGTTTTTCTCTGGGTCTGGAAGCTGATTTCAGCCAAATGGAACAGAAGTTGTTCTGAAGGGGTTCTAAAGGATGGGGTTAGAGCTGCATGGGGATGGGGGTTGGGGATGGTGATGGGGTTGGGGCTGGGGTTTGGGTTTGGGTTGGGGATGGGGTTGAGGGGTCACTGTGCAACAAACACCATAAAAACCCTCCTTCCATCACCATAATAACGCTCCTTTCTGGCCAAAACGTTCAGGTTTTGTTTCCAAGTGGAAAACTAGTAAGTGTTGGTTGGGAGTCAGAAGGACGGGTAGCAAATATCTCTGGCTGTAGCCCTCAAATTGACTTACACATTACATTCCTTTTCTCCTAAACTCCAGAGCTTTGCTTTATGAAAATCAAGCTTTACAAACACAAAAAGCCCCCCTCCCCCTTTACAATAAGACTCAATGCTGCTTTTTTTCCTTTAAATAAAACGGAGTTTTCAGGCAAACAGCTCCTAGCACGGATTAATCTCTGTATTAAAAGCAGGAGAGGCAAATGGCCAGATGTTTCATTTCCAACCAGGTCACAGTGCAAGAGCAGGAAACTTCTTCATGTGAAATTTCACGCCCTTTGCCAGCACGGCCCCAATGCCGGCGTGCGACAGCTGCATCGATCCAATTCGGGGCTGTTACTGTCTGCTGGATCAATGATCAGCAAAGTAAAAAGTCACTTACTGCCCATGACATGGGCTGCGTCGTTAGGACCTACGGTGTCAAGGAGCCTGGTTTTATTAACTCTGTAATTACCTGTTAAGCCAAATCGGCTGATTTTATTGCACATTTTCTCCTACCTGGGCGGGGACCTTTGGCTCTCTATTAATGCTCTGAGCATCCCCTCATTTTTCTCTCCTCCCTCTGGGGTCTCGTGTGTTACTCATCATGGCTGGGAGCATGGGAGATGAGCATTCCCTCCTTGCACACACTGGGATGTCTCCTATTGAGCCCATGGGGCAGCCCAGCTGGTGGAGCCCCTCTATTGGACCTGAGTATAAGGACAATCATGGAGCAAAGCTGGGTGGTGGGAGAGAAGGGTTGTTTGTAGCCATGGTGTCATCTCCATGCTCCTCACCTACTTAGATAGTAGGACAGGAACACCTCATGTAGAAATATCAGCATGTTTATGTGTCCCCTTGCCCTCCAAACCCCACAATGATTATTTACTTACTCAGTCTTTCTCATTCCTTTTGCTCTGGAGGAGTCCCTCAGCTCGGGGGAAGGAGGCCAAGGGCAAATCTCACCCAAATTCTGGGGGTCATGGGGGTGACAGCAATGGGGTGACAGCACCAGGCACTGACTGGGGGCCAGAAGGAAGAGACACCAATGGCTGCAGTGCTCAAAGCAGTAACATTGAGCCATGGCTGAGAATGCTGATGTTGGTTTGCTCCTTGATCCCTCTTGACCATCCCAATGGAGCCCAGTCTTGGGGTCAGGGGGAGGCACAGCGTGGGGTGTCTATTGGCATAGCCTTAGAAACCAGGATTTGCTCGGAGCACAGGTTGTGGAGTGAAAGGGAGCGTTTAAGGAATCCATCCAGGGGAATTCAGTAGCTTATTATCAAGTACAGCATCTAGAAAATCAGATATTTTTATCGCTAATCTGTGCTTTGGGCATTTGAGAGGACAGAGGAGCTGCAGGCCTGCTGTCATTTATGGATGAGCTAATTCTTGCTGTGCTGAAATTAGATGTTAAAGTAGTCCCGGCTTATACCCAGCGTGCATGCAGAATTCCTGTTACGGAGCCAGCTGTGCAGATAGAAAATCTGGGAGCCCAGAATTCAATTTCTTGTTCAGACCCAAGAGATTGAAGCAAGATCCTGTAAACAGCCCTCACTGCACAGGGCAGCCTGCATGTAAATACTGAGCGTTTGATCTTGCCCTGGGTGCCCTTGCCTGGCTAAAAGAGAAAGGGAAAGAAAAAAAGAGGTCTGGCAATGCTGATAAAACCTTATTAGGGAGCCTGTGGCTGGGTGCAGCCCTAAGCCAGGAGCTGCAGAGCCTGGGGTTGGTGTGAGACAGGGACGGGGCTGTTGTAGAGATGGTGGATGTGTCGTTATCTGCTCACTTTGCTGACATATAGAAATGAGCAGGTGAGAAGTCAGATGGCAAAGTTTCCCCTTGGATTGCTGGGGTAGAAAAGCACGCATCACATTCTGCTGCATCGCCAGGTCCATCAGGCTGAGCTTGGAGCTCCCAGAGCTGTAGGGTGGCCCATAAGAGTGTCCCCACTCCTACATAGGGACAGAGGGACCCACTCTGTGCTGGGGAGCATGGGAGGAGCCAGAGCAGGGCAGACCCGCTGCGGGGAGACCCCTCACTGCCCACCCTCGAGTGTTTACTCTGTGCATGTTTTAGTGCTGCTGGGGTCACTGCCACTGACCCAGGGACCAGTCTGTCTCACACTGATGTCAAGAGACTGACATCCATAAAAAATTAGCAGACTCCCGTTTACCTACAGGCTATTCCTTGTCTCAGGAACCACATGGGAAGAAGGCAAAAACAACAGGAGGCCAAAATGCCACAGTGACGTCCTGCACCAAAAAGAACTGTGAGATCTCTCTAGGAAAGATGCAAACTATCAAAGATCACTTTAAAAGCTCCCCTTCCTCCCCCACTTTAACTGCAGGATGGGGTTTATTTCTTAAACCAAGCAAGTCTATGCTTTGCTGCAAAGCAATGTGGAAACCAGGGAGTGACATAAGAAAGACCTCAACAAGGGCATTACCAGAACCTGGAGCCATGCTGGACTCACAGGACCCAGTCCTAATGCTGTCCCCCCCTCCTCTCCCAGGGCACCCCTATAGTGCTAAGCTCCTTTATCCCATTCCCATCCCTTCCCTCTGTTTCTCTCTTCCCTCTGCTTTAATAGGGGTGGGGGGGAGGCGACGGCTTTGCAGAGTGCTCTCAATGGTCTGTAACGTGCAAGCAAATCTCAGCCATAATGTAAAGCGTAATAAGCAGTTTGCAGGCTATGAATCTGCAATTAAAACAGTTATAGTTAATTTAAATAGTAGAAAATGAGGTTGATTTAATGCTTATTGATTTGGTAATGGGCACCGGCTGCATGTGACCAACTGACTCTGGGTCACAGCAGTGCTCATAAAACCACATCGTTCTGTATGGTTTATTTCTTCCCCCCTACATCTGCACCTTCTCACCCCATATACCCCCTCATCCAAAGCAAACAAATCCCATTGCTGGGCAGTGGGATCATTTGAACCCTATGGTCATTTATAACCACTGGTGGTGGGTCCCAGCCCCATAGTTTGGATCCATGGGGGGCAGAGCTTGTTCCCCTGTATGGAAATGGTGGTCAGAGCGTCTGGCCAGCAGCAGCGCTCAAACCAACCACGTTCAACATGAGAGCGGTGTGTTTCTAATTAAAATTGATTTTAGACCAGGTCCCTAACGAGTCTTTCTAATGGCTGCCTTTTTTCTTCTTGCTTCTTCTTCCCTCCTGATTGCAAGAGATAAAGCAACTGGATGGGAGCAACACGTTGTTAGCAAAGGGCAGAGGGTGAGAAGAGCAGCTCCAGGTTTACAGCATGGGGTAGAGATGCTTTGATTTTGGAAGCCAACCAATACTCCTGTAGTTGGTGATGCCCATAGAAGAGGTGTTGGTTGGGCTGTGTGAGCGGATGTATCAGAGCTCCAGATCTGATGTCGAGTTGTTGTTTTTCTCTATATTAATTAATTTTTGGCAGAGCTTTTATCGGGACTCTTTTAATTATCAGCTCTTGGCACAACGTTAATCCTCTGAATGCAATGGAGTTAATTCACAGGTTATTATGTGTTCTAGCCTGAAGCTCGGGTTTAATTTGTTAATGATAGCTTGGATTTCCCTAAGGTGCCCATGGGCTGTGGATCCTCATTCCCAGGCAGCTTGGGTTCCTTCATCCTGGCCCTATTAACACCAATAAGAGCTTTCCTGCACCCTGAGGTCCCGTGCCCTCAGCTGTTCCCAAGATGGAGCATTTTCCCTTCCACATCTGCACGTGTTTGACTCGTGGTTGTGCTCCACAGCCCTGCAGACACCAATTCATTGTCAAGAAGGTTCCCCAAAGGAATCGAAGCAACTGGAGCTTCCACCAAAGCAGAAATGCTGGGTTATTTTCTTACCCGCTGCCAAGTAAATTCAGGGGATCATTTAGTTTAAGTCGTTGGAGCTGTTGTGGATTTGTGTAGGCTGAAGTCAGTCAATCTCTAAACTTGCTTTCGTGCCGCCTTCATTTTGCCTACATTTATTCCCATGCCTGGGCAGAAAGGGTTAATGTTTTGAGCTCGTACAGAGGGAAAAGGGGGGAAATATGCCACAGAGCAAGCTTGGATAAAGAAGAGAAGATGCAGATGGGCCGGGTCTTGCAGGAGGCATCCTGGAGCCAGGCCAGATGCATTTTCCGCATGCCGTAGGACTTTGTCTATGGGCAGATGGGACTCTGGGATCACCCAAGAAACCAGCAGTGGGAAGGTTACCTTGGAGGAGCATTGGACACAATACATGCTCATTTACAGCCACTGTTGCTTCTCACCTTTCCATTCCTCGAGGTTGAGTGTTTGCATTGCAGATACATCCCATGCTCTGGGCTCAGAGCTGCAGCACTGATGGGGGCTGTGACCCCACACTGCTGCTTGCTAAGGGGCTGCAGGGCTGGAAGTGGCTGCACCCATTGCCAACTTATGGGAAGCCCAACAGATGTTTCCTTGCTCAGCTCAATGCAGCTCATCGACCATCCCAAGAGGGGAATTAAAACGTGCTGGGGCTCAGTGATGGAGCTGCTGAAAAAAAGAGGGATGAAAAGCTTTGTTTTAACACCCCACCACCACCATCACCACCCTGTTGTGGGTTTGGCATCTGTATTTATTTATTTGTGTTATTTTTAGCTGGAACGAATCCTCTGTTTGGGGCAGGAATTCCCTCTCCCACCCCAATCTGTCCCTTCAACCTCAAAGCAGACTTTGTTGGGTTGCAATGATTTTGCCAGCAGAACGTTTTAAGCCATTGGTTCAGGTAGAGGGGATGTCTGTAAGAATAGTGCATTTGTAGCCATTGGTGGGGTTTGCTCTCTTCCATCTGGTTGTCCCGGATCACTTCATAGATGGTTTTTGTGATAAACTCAGCGGGAGAGGGATTAATTATTATCCACATTCTTCGGTTGGCCAAACTGGGTGCTCAGTCTTATAGCAAAACCTATGCATGGGTGCAAGAGAAACAGAGATATCAATGGAATTTGGCTTCTGGGGAGGCAGATAGCCTGTGGGCAAAGCCAGACCTTCAGCTGCACTGCACCTCCTGGCCTGGGGCTCATTAAAGTCAGTAGAAAAGCCATCGCCATCAGATCAGGCCTTGAGTATGAGGTTAAAAAACATCGAGGCTCTCGTTTCCCTAACCTTTGCGCTGCTTAATTTTGCTCTGGATTAATAGGTTGTTCTGGTCTATTAGCAGCAGGGCTCGTTCGCTCTTGCCTCATTTTGCTTGCAATAATAAGACCAAAAATTATGCCTCAGCAAAAGAAAGGGAGGGCAAATAAAAGGAATGGGGATTTCATGTGGTCTGAGCAAAGAGCCCAGAGCAGCACAGCCATTCCCAATCAGAACCATAAGGGATGAGAGCACAGAGCCCTGCGTGGTCCTCATAGGGCAGGCAATGCTGTTCTCAGGCTATGGGGAATGCTGTGGGTCCTGGGGCTTTGTGAAAGGCAAATGCTGCCCCGAATGGACCCCATCCCCCTGGCCCTAAGCCTATAACCCAGCGGGCAGGGTCATGGCTGGTTGAGAGGGTGCGAACCAGCAGAGCAATGTCTGCATTACAGGAAAAGAATGTGTGTTAAAAAGGCTAATGGTCCCAATGTCCATCAGGCCGGCATCCCTCGAGGTCATCGGGCGGTCAAAAGCAAAGAATCCCAGCCTGTTCCCTGGGCTGCAGGGCCGAGGGTTGGCTGTGTTGAGTTCACTGCCTCTCGACGTGGCAATACCTGCCATTGGTTTTAATGGTTGTTTTTAGGAGGGGGGGGAATGGGAAGAAGGAGGTTTTTCTCCTTAGCAACTGTGTTTGAGTGGAGTCTGCCGTTGGGGTGTCTGAAGCACATGAAGTGTTCATCTTTGCTTTAGAAAGAAAGGAAGAAAATGAAATCTCCCCGGAGCTCACGCTGATGAATGGATGCTGGGCTGGATTGGTGAGCATGGGAAAGGCTGCAGCGAGTGTCTGTCTGCTGCAAAGCAAGTATTTGTATGGGAAGAGAGACTTCCCCCCTGCTCTGCTCTGGGTAAAGGAGAGTGAAAATGCTCCATTGTCAAATGGGGGAGAAACAGGGCTCTGCTCTGCCCTATTTCCAGGTGCTGGATGAGATAGAACCGTAGGAGTTGGAATATGCCCCAAATCAAAGCTAAAGATAACACTCAGGTTCCGACAGTCTCTTCCAGGCACCTCACAAGGTCTTCCTCTTAGGGGTCAAAGCCTCCCTTTCCTGCTCACTTCTAAATCAGATCATTATTTCTCTCTGCTCTTAAATATTTCCTCCGAAAGCCCTCCTCCATCTTCAGCTTATCTCTGTGGCGTTGCTGTTTCAGTCCTTCCATTGCTTCCCAGATAAGACCACGTGCCAGAGGTTGGGTGTGCTCCATCCTTTGGGCAGCCCCCCTAAGCCTGTTCATTGCACAGGGACACCCTTTGGCAGGGAAAGGACTGAGTAAACTGTGAGTTCATCACCGCGTTCAATCAATTCTCTACAATTTATGCTTAATTACAGAATGGATTAGAATCCAGCACGACCCCCTCTTGTAAAAGGCATCGCATTATGATTAAAACGGAATGACTGACTACACTGAGATTACATACAAGAAAGTCCCAATAGTGATGCTTTGTCTCTTCTGGTGCATTACATATGTCCCTTTGTGGGTGCTTAAAGGGCTGATGCTGGGGTGTCCTCCACCCAGCTCCATGATAAGACCTTTCCTCTCATTTAAAGAATACTGTTAAACTTCCAGGCTGAATTCTGCCATCTCCATCACTTTATAAATGCCAGAACGTCCTGTTCTCCCATCAGCAATTTTCTCATCCTGGTGTTTAAAATGACAATGACTGCAGAACGTCGCCGTCCATTCAAGGCTGCACTTTGTCTTCAGTTCTCTCTGATGGCTCCGTGCCCTTTTGGGAAGGGCACAAAGGTGCTGGGCAATAGAAGATACATAAGCAGCTGTTCCTCAAAACGTTGTTGAATGCCTTATTTTCCACCCTGCTCTTAATGACAGGGCAAAAGATGGGAAGGTTATGGGCTCCATTGCAGTGTTGTACCACGGGTAGATGTGTTTTCTATGGCTGGATTACAAAGATTGCTGCTTTCTGTTTGAATTCTGCTGTTGAGTTTGAGAATGGAAAACTTGGTCTCCTCTTGATTCTCTCATTGATTGATCCTTCAGCATTCCTCATCCTTTTCCCATATGGAACTTTAAGGTGTTTTGATGTTCTCTGACAGGAGCCACTAAACAGAAGGGAAAACTCCCAACCCGAGGGCATCTGTTGCAGAAAACCATCTTAGTGCTCCATCAATTTCATCCTTCTCCTCCATCCCTGCAGCCCAACTGCACAACTAAGCTCTGGCATAGCATGTATTGGAATGGTAGCATCAGAGGCAGCTCCCAGCCCTCATCCCCCCTCCATTCCCCACTGCTGCTCATCCTCTGGTTCAGGCTCATGAGCAGAAGGTGCAGCAATTGGTTCTCAGTCTCAACTGAGTAATTTTGAGCAAATGACTTTGCTTTGCTTTCTCTATCCGGGAAACAGGATGAACGCCATTAAACCTTCTCATATAAAGAACCTCACAACCTATGCATGAAAGCCCCATACAGGAGCAAACACTGTGTAATCCCTGGGTTGCTGCTTTTGGCTGCAGTCATGGATTTACAGTGGGGATCCATTTGTCTCCTAAACATCAACCTGTCACTCTTGGCCCATTTGACAAAGCCAAAGCAACACCCTTGGCTTTGCTTCCAAACTCTCGCCACCCATTTCACAATGAGAATCCATAACGAGTCTCCCAGCCAGCCTTCAATCTTCCCCTCCCTTGTCAGCTGCGGGTTCCACTAATTAAACAAACGAGCGGAGTCGCTTTGCAGATAATGGAGGTGGCTCTGTTATTCTTCCTTGAACACTTGTTCTTCCCAGTCACATGGCGGTTATTATCCGCGTGCTATATCTTCCCCTCTCTCAGTCCATTTACCTGTCTCCCCTCGTCCTCGGTGACAGATAGATGTTGTCAAGTGTGTCCTCACGCTCCCTCTGCGTTCCAGCCCCACGTCCACTGGTCTATTCAATTAGGCTGAAGCGGGAGGATAATTTACTGACCCCTCTTCTCCTTAGCAGGTAAACTAGAAAATCATATACATGCATCTCCCGCACTGGCTGACCTTGGAAGGCAAATTTAAGAGGATTTATTGTTGTCAGCTGCATGGCCAATATTGGGAACGTTACGTTTTGGTCTGGAAAAGGGGGTGGGAATAGGGGGATGGCACAATGTTTGTTAACTAAGGTTTCATTGAGCTCGGGGTGATTAATTCAATTGATATTAATTACAAAGAGCAGGGCTGTAATGCTTTACATTTATTTATTTATCCATTTAGCCACCCATGAATCATTTCACATTGAACCATCGTGGGCCCTTTCGCAAATATTACCCAAAGGGAAGAGAGTTGAGCACCCAGCAGCCAAACAGGCTCAAAGCACATCCCATATTACACCCCCACCCCATAAACCCCCCCTCCCCAAGTCTATTTTGCTTCCCATGCATCAATACATGGCAATGAATGGGCAGCTCTAAGCCACGCCCCCTTGCTCTAAGCCACGCCCACTTTCCGATTAGTCCCGCCCACATTATTAAGGTCACGCCCCCACCGCGCCCATAAGCGAATTGACGCGAGGAAAAAGCCGCTACTGCCCCCTGGTGGCCGGAAGCCGCATTGCACCCTGCAGTCACTCCCATTGACGTCAATGGGGATGTTGCCGTTGGGTTGAACGGGGGAGGTGGCAGAGGGGGAGAAATGGTTGGCATCGCTTTTAGGTTCTAAACTTAGGGCATGTTGTATAGAAGAAATGGAAGGAAGATGGTCCTGGGGGGGGGTCGGTGATAATGGGGTATAGTGATGGGTAAAGGCATATAATGATGGGTAATGGGGTATAATGATGGGTAAAGGGGTATAATGATGAGTGTAGGGATATAGTGATGGGTAAAGGGCTCTAATGATGAGTATAGGGATATAGTGATGGGTAAAGGGGTATAATGATGGGTAAAGGGGTATAATGATGGGTAACGGGGTATAACGATGGGTAAAGGGCTATAATGATGGGTAAAAGGGGTATAATGATGAGTATAGGGATATAGTGATGGGTAAAGGGATATAGTGATGGGTAAAGGGCTATAATGATGAGTATAGGGATATAGTGATGGGTAAAGGGATATAGTGATGGGTAAAGGGCTATAATGATGAGTATAGGGATATAGTGATGTTTAAAGGGGTATAATGATGAGTATAGGGATATAATGATGAGTATAGGGCTGTACTGATGGGTAAAGGGCTATAATGATGAGTATAGGGATATAGTGGTGGATAAAGGGGTATAATGATGGGTATAGGGATATAGTGATGGGTAAAGGGCTATAATGATGGGTAAAGGGCTATAATGATGAGTATAGGGATATAGTGATGGGTAAAGGGGTATAATGATGGGTAAAGGGGATTCATGGTGGATAAAGGGGTTTTACCCTCATAAAATAAAGGGAGAAAAGCAGAAACGTGCCCCCAATGGGAGCCCCCCTGGCTCTGTTATTTATACTGCGGCAGTTCCCCCAGTTAACAGCTTAAATGAAGGGGCCGTTGCTTAAATGCTTTATTCATATTATCCAGCGATTACCAGCTATAGCCATATTCCTTAATAACCTGTTATAAAGCATGTTATAAAAGCCATTAGTGATGATGCTGGGGAAGGCCGTTAGGCAGCGTAATGCGGTAATCAGAGCCGTGCAACAGTGACAGAAGTGTTTGTCGTTCCATCCCAGGGTTTATATGGAAGCTAAATAAGCTCTTTTGTGATGGTGGCATTCAGGGATGGATCTTTTGTGCTGGTTCTGGGGGGGGCATTTGCAAAATGACCCTTTTTTAATGTGAAAAATAGAACCTGTTTTTGGGGTTAAATCTTTTGGCTTTGATTAAAAGAAAGGCTCTTTGGGATGGAATGGAGGTGTTGGTATGGAAGGCAAAAGTGCTTTGGGAGGGGTTGGAACACAATGGGGGGACTTGGAGGTGGGTAATGATGTGCTTGGGGATGCCACAAGGTCCTGCTTATCCTTATGAGATGCTCCTTATGGCATAAAGGTGCTTTGTTGTGCTTGGAATACAAGTTTGAGGAGCTCTTTTTGCTGGAGATAGGAGCAGATGAGGGCTTTGAATTAATGCTGTGCAAAGAAGGCAGCAGGGACTTCAGTTTTCTTCCCTAAACCCAAGGAACCTAAGTCTTACATAGCTCTTCATGGTACCAAACACCTGAAAGATGCTCCATCTCATTGCTCCATCCATGGGGGTATTAGATCCTCCTACTAAACGAGCCCCACATCCCACCCACAGCTCTGGGGAGTGTGTGTGTGTAGGGGGGGGTTCTGTGCCTTAACTTTTTGCCTTGCAGATGGCAAGTGAGAACTTTGCTTCCTATGGTAACAATAAAACACAGCGAATGGCTGTTGGCTCTGGGGGGAAAGCGCTGTGTTTTGGTGCTCAGTGTTCCCGTAAAGCTCTCCATCTTCAGGTTCTCCTGCTGCAGCATATGGTTGGGGGGGGGGTGCTGGAAATGGAGATGTGTGCTGTGCTTCATTGCCTTCCAGCTGGGGCCGGGTGCATCTCCACTGCTCGCTGTATGGGAGCAGAAGTGAAGCTCAGCCCTACTGATCCCAGGTGGAGATGGAGCTGCTATGGGATGCTCCCTGTGCCCCATCCCTGTGCATTACCCATCTTAGGGACATGGGGATGATGCCAGCCCCTCCGTTTGTCTGCTGCCAGAGAGACAAAGAACCTGCAGCCAGCAGGGTTATTTAAAGGGAGCTGTAATATGTTACTGTTATGGGTCATTGCGGGGTTTTTTTGATACCGATATTACCATTATTATCCTCTCCAGCTGTAAAAATTGATTGGTGAGATGAGCTGTGTGCGGTGCTCTGAGCCTGGCAGCCAGACTGCAGGTGGAGCAGAGAGGGATGCAGAAGCTCTTCCCCTTTGCTCACCCCACAACTGGGTCCCCTTTGCACTGTGGGGATCCAGAGTGATGCTGGAGGAGAGGAGAGGAGAGGAGAGGAGAGGAGAGGAGAGGAGAGGAGAGGAGAGGAGAGGAGAGGAGAGGAGAGGAGAGGAGAGGAGAGGAGAGGAGAGGAGAGGAGAGGAGAGGAGAGGAGAGGAGAGGAGAGGAGAGGAGAGGAGAGGAGAGGAGAGGAGAGGAGAGGAGAGGAGAGGAGAGGAGAGGAGAGGAGAGGAGAGGAGAGGAGAGGAGAGGAGAGGAGAGGAGAGGAGAGGAGAGGGCCCAACAGTTTGGTATGGGGGAAAACAGTTTGATATGGGGGAAGATGCTGGGGATCACAGCACAGTTTGGGGGGCAGAGGGGTTGTCTGATCCATTTGTGCATCAGAATGGAGTGAGAAATTGAGGCTGAAAGGGGATATGGGGAAACAAGGAGGAGGTTGCTTGGGACCAGAGCTGCCCATATGTATCTCAAAGAAAGCAATGAGCAGAAGTGCAAAGCAACGCTCAGATTGTTGGGTTTGCAGTTGTATTTTCAGCTGGTTTTTTACGAGGTGACAGTGGTGTTATCTTGTTAAAACCCACCCTTGTGCTGTGGGATCCGTGTGCCCACATGGCACCGTGCTGTGTGTGGGAGCTGCATCCTGGCCCATTCCCCATTCACTTGGATGGAGAGCAGCCAGTTTACACCAGCTGATGTGCTGCCCTCCTGTGTGTATAATTACTCATAGAATGAGATGCAGGGAAGTTTAGATTAAGGCCACGGGTACAGGGATGGGTCAACACGAGGCGTTTCAGCCCGTCCTGCTTTTTCAGAGCTGTATCCATATAACATAACAGATCCTGAGAGCAGTTTAACCCCGAGAGTGACAAACTTAAACCCTTGAGGAATTAGGGGTGAAATCTGTCACGTTCTGCAGCTCTTTGCCTCTCGGTGCACAGCCAGCTCCTTTCTCACGCTCCCAATGCACAGGGAGCTCTGCCCCACGGCTGTGCCTTCAGCTGCATCCCTATGGGTCGGTCTATGAGCACAGGGAGAGCACAGCAGCTGAGTGATCCCTTTGGAACTGAATTGGAGGGGAACAGAGCAGCTCTGCTGTGCTCATAGTCTTTGGGATCATTCCTGATCTGTGGTATTATATGGTGCCCAGAGGGGAGAAACTCAGTGTGTGGCTTCAGCCTTGTGGGGTTTGTGTTTGCTTGTCTGTGAGGAGGGGAGGGGATGGAAGGGGAAAGGGAAGGGATAGGGAAGGGGATAGGGATAGGGATAGGGATAGGGATAGGGATAGGGATAGGGATAGGGATAGGGATAGGGATAGGGATAGGGATAGGGATAGGGATAGAGGTAGGGGTAGGGGTAGGGGTAGGGGTAGGGGTAGGGGTAGGGGTAGGGGTAGGGGTAGGGGTAGGGGTAGGGGTAGGGAAAGGGAAGGGGAAAGGGGAAAGGGGAAGGGGAAGGGGAAGGGGAAGGGGAAGGGGAAGGGGAAGGGGAAGGGAAAGGGGAAGGGGAAGGGGAAGGGGAAGGGGAAGGGGAAGGGGAAGGGGAAGGGGAAGGGAAAAGGGAAGGCGGAAGGGAAGAAGGGAAGGGAAGGGAAGGGAAGGGAAGGGAAGGGAAGGGAAGGGAAGGGAAGGGAAGGGAAGGGAAGGGAAGGGAAGGGAAGGGAAGGGAAGGGAAGGGAAGGGAAGGGAAGGGAAGGGAAGGGAAGGGAAGGGAAGGGAAGGGAAGGGAAGGGAAGGGAAGGAAAAGGGAAGAAAGAGAAAGAAAGAGAAAGGAAAGGAAGGGAAAAGGAACAACATAGTCCCACTTCTATCTCATACTTTCTCCTGCAGCCATTCTGTACCATATGAAACCATCACCCACCCCTCTGCTTCCCCCCAAAATACATAAAACAAACAGGGAAAACCTCAGGGGAAAAAAAAACAAAACAACTCTGACAGTCCCTGAGTGCTGCAGGGAGATGGCAGCTAGTTAGGAAATATAGCAGTGTCAGCCCCCATTTCATTTATACAGTCGGTTATATGGAGAAATATGGGCTGAAATAAATTTCCCAAAGCAAAGGTTATGATTTCCCATCCTTGGCAGTGAGGTGCCTGGGTTTCTCATCAGCTGCATGTGTGGCTCCTGTGGGAAGTGGGAGCGCATTGGAAGGCAGCACAGGGATGGGGAGCTAATAGAAAGGGATGGGTGAGCTCTGGGATAACAGTGGGGTGGTTCTGTAAGGGATAATGTGGGGTTTGGTGGCTGTGAATGGTGTGAATTTTACCACCAAGGACCTTCGTGTTGAAGGCAGCGGGTGGCCACGGTCACCTTCCTTCATATGAACCTGGGCTATGGCAATCTGCGTGAAGGTTTGGCCTTATAGGTTTGCTTTGTTATCACAATCAATGGGGATTTGTCAGCACTTGGCATATTGGGGCTGCCCATTGGGAGCCGTGGGTCACCCCAAAGCATTTGGGGACAGAGCCTCAATGGCAATGCCCTGCATTGCTGTAGGATAAAGCAGATTGGGGCTGCCTGTTGCATGAGTCCAACAGAGAGAAACGGGAAAGCATAAAGTAAAGAATAATAATAACAATAAAGATCTAAAGCAAGCAAACCATACTGAAAACTCCATTAATTAATTACAACCAACGGACCAAATTCTGCTCTCAATTAACACGTGCAGCCCCAGCGAAATTAATGGGGTTGCACGTGTGCACGGGCAGAAATTGGTGCGATAGGTTTATTACCAGTAAATGGCAATTAATAACGGCTCTCCTTTTCTATTTGCTATTACAGCCTATTAATATTTCCAGCCCTTGGAATCGCAGCGCTGCCACAGCAACAGCAATGAATTAAGAGCTGGGGGAACCCCCTCGATTCACTTTATTTTATATATATATATATATATTTATATATATTTTACCCCGAAAGAAGTTTCTGTTACCAAAAGTTTGCCTCGTGTTATTTTTATAGCCGAGTGAGAGAGAATTTACAGGGAGCTGAAATCATTGAAGCTAATTAGCTGAATGGCCCTATTATTTATCCAGGGACACGTAGTACAATAATTGCTATTGCAGGTTTGAAGCATCTCAGGGATATTAATTCCAGAGCTTTCATGTCATCTCAGTACAGTAAAACTTCCTAATGGCACCCTGAAGGTGCATAATCTCATTTTAAAACTACTTTTTCTTCTTTTTTTCTGAGGGAACTGGCAGAATCTCCTTCCATAAAAGCTGAAAAAGGGGAAGAACTCATAATATTTTCCTCATAAGAAAGCAGTTATATTTTCTTATTATTTTTTCCACTCTCTGACCTTTCTTGCTTCCCGACGATGGGACTGCCAGAGCTCTCCATCAAAAGTTTCCCTCAACTCCTCTCTGCTGCTCCCATTGGGATGATGGCAGCGTTTGGTGGCATCCAAGCATGGCAAAGGATGGTGGCCTTGGGGTCACTGTCCCTCTGTCCCTCTGGGGTGGAGATATGGGCTGCATTTGGAGCAGGGAAGCAGGGGAAGCCCCATCCTTGGATATGTTGCACTGAGGGATGTGGTTAGTGGGCAGAGTGGGGTGGGTTGGGCTCAGTCTTGGGGGTCTTGGAGGCTTTTTACAGCCTGGATGGTTTTATGGTTCTATGGTTTTTCTCGGGTTAATGATGCCTGGAGGAGATGCTCCTGCTGTGAGCACGAGGGGTTGGTGCCAAGGGGGAGATGTGGGCAGGACCACCACTGGCTGCATCCCAACACACAGAGGGGTCACCTCTCCCACCCCATCCAAACCACATCCCACTTGGGTTTGCTGTGTCCACTGGGCAAGCACATCCCATTCAGAGGGGTTGAGTAAAGCAGCCATTAGAGTGGGACCCCCCCAGGGTCTCCTTACGTGGCTCATTGTCAGCTCCCAGCATCAGCCCTCTAACAGAGCCTGGGCCAAGACCCCAAGTCCCAGAGCAGCCCCAGAGCAGAGTGGGGGGGGTTTGGTGTTCATGGGGGGGTTGGTGCTCATGGGGGGGTTGGTGCTCATGGGGACCCTGCTGGGCATCCTGAGGTGCCATGGGGTGATTCCAGGCCTTGGTTCCAACCAGGATGGTCTCATCAACAGTGGGGTTGAGTCCCACCATGGAGACATTCCCATGGCTGTTCTATGGCCTTTGGGCTCAGCCCAAGGAGCCCACATGGAGGGGAGAGCTGGGGATGTTTGAGAAGGGACTCATGGGGGTCTATGCTGGCCAGGATGGGAAGCACTTTGTGCTGCCATGCCTGGAACCAACAGCGCTCCATATAGAAGCATTGATGAGCCTTTAATTAGAACCACGCGAACGGCGCTGCTTTCACTTTAATTTAGCTTGATTTAAATGACACTCGTGGGCCAGATGAACCAAAGTCACTGGAGCTACACCAATTTACACCAGCTGAGGATTTGGCAGTAAAAAAAAGGGGGGGGGGGGGGATGGAGGTGATTCCCTGTACTTTGTTTTAACCCAACAATCTTTACAGCCATCCATTAAGGCGCTCCACCAGGCATTCCTCCTTCTGCAGAAGAGGTTTCAGCGGAAGAAATAAAGCTGTGAAGATTCAGTTTTCACTTTGTTTCTCGTAAAGACAGTCAGACTCCAACATAAACAACAATTTACACCCAGCATTTATTCTGGAAATTACAGTATCGTGCAGCTAACGCACACAGATAAATAATGTTTTATGGGATTCTGTGGAGTCCTTTCAGGGTAGCGGATGTTTAGTAGAATTAGAAGGCTTGGAAAATGGAGAGCTTGGGCTCTAGCTGTTAATCCTGGAAAAGAGAAACGTAGAACAGGCTCCCACAATTAAAAAGATGAGAATAAATTCCTCCGTACGGGCATTGTTCCTTTAAAAAACATCTTTATTAAACATTCAAGGGGAACAAGGCCTGGCTCTGTGTGTGTGTGTGTGCTGTGTTTGCAGCTCACACTGGGAAGGGATGCTCAGAACCATGGGGAAATGGCAGCATAGAATGGGCAGCATTGGTTAAAGCCGTGATGCTGTGCTGGTGCTGAGCATCCCATGTTAGGACTTGGGGGGGGGATCCTATAGAGTTTAACCAGGATACCTCCAATACAGTGTTCCTAAAGCCAAAGGTTGGGATGCATGGAATAAATCAGCCCAGGGCATCCATTCTGAAGCCACTTTTAGTGAGCTGGTGGAGCAGGAGTCTGCTTGTCCTAATTAACATCAGCCTGTCTCTGTTATTATTAGTTAGGGAGTTCTCACTGCTTTCTTTGCTCTGTGGCATGGTGTCTTACATCCAATTGCAGCAGGATTGCCTCCCTGCAACAAGCATGGCAAGGGACAGCAGTCCTCTCTTACTATGGGGATGGGGGAGGCTGAACGTATCCCTGTGCTGCTCAGGTTCCTTTCCTTTTATTGTGTCATTTCTGGTCCAGTGTTGAACACTGCAAGGCAGAAAGTGCTTGGTGTGCTCCCAGTAATGCCAAGGTCTTCAAAGAAGTGGAAAAAAATGAGGTCAAAAAGGTTCTCCCCATTCTTCTCAAGGGAGCCTGGATTACAGAGCATTTCCAGTGCAAAGCTGCGGGGTAGCAGGGCATCAAAACAGGGGCTCTCTGTCTCTATGGTCAGCAGTACAGCAAAGCCCAATCTTGCTTAAGGTCCTCGAGTGCCATTGCATTGTAAGTTAAAGCCCATGGAAGGGTGGGCTCCACCAACCCACCTCATCTGGCAGCAGCTGCTTTGGAGAGTGACAGGAAGACCCCATGATGGGCAGTGATGGAATAACGTGGCTGCCTTTAGAAAATCCCTCCTGACCCTTTCCTGCTTTACGACTGGAGGCATAAAGGTTTATAGTCCTTAACTTTTATCTTGCCTAATGAAGCTGCAGATGTTCCCTCTATTCGTGTAAATATCTAACCCGTACCGGCTCAGGTAAACAAGAGGCTGCATTAATCCTTGCCACGTTGATTTACATATGCTAATAGAGCTGGGGGTGCACGGATCTGTGGAGGTTCTGATCCCATTGGAGATGCTGGGGGTCATCCTGGTGCTACCTCCATCCCATAGGCACCATGTGGGGGGACTTGGTGTGTATGAGACAGCCGAGCTTCCCCTCCTCTTTGCAGGCAGATCCCATTTGAATTCCATCCTTCCCCTCTCCTTTCACCTCTGCTGTTGGGTAAAGTGAACCTCAGCATGAAGTGAACCTCAGCTGCGAGAGACGGAGCGAGAGGCATTTACAGCCTGACAGTGAGATAAAGATGAATCTGAAGCCTTGGTGGCTGTTAGAGAGGGGAGGAGGAAGCGTTTATGGCCCCATCTGCCGGTGTTTCAGCACGACGGGACCGGCTTTATGGCAGGAGCCTCCAGTATCACTTCCTTCCATCTGGGGAGCAGGGTCTGGTTTCAGGTTCTCCCTGGTGGTCCTGGAAGGATGGGAGGGCTCCAGGGTATGGGGGGGTCCTGGGTATGACCCACACCCACAGCCCTGGATGGTGGCATGAAGGGTTGAACCTTCTGTTCCCCTGTTGGGTTGATTAGCACAAGGCATGGCCCAGACTCATTAGCACTGATATCACAGATAAACCAGGAGCAGAACAATGTCATTCTGTAGGTGTTGGGTCAGAAAAACTTGGCTTCTGGCTGATGCGGCAGCAGTTGGTGTTTGGACTGATTTTCTATGGGGTTTGGTGGCCATGGTAAGGCTGAGCACTGCTCACTTCATCCCCCATCCATTGGTTGAGTGATCAACACCATCCTCTGCACAGCCAGCACTGCACCTTGCTTGGGGCTGCTGCTCTTTAGGCATGCAAGGGTCTAAATGAAGCTGCGTGCTGATCTGCCCCTATGTTAGATTCCTTAATAACAAGGAAAAATTACGGCGCTTTCCCGTTAGGAGAGAGCAACTTCCATTGAAGAATATCAAGCACTTTGCAGTAGAGGTTAACTGGTGTTATCCCTGCTTTGCAGCTGGTGAAAATTGATAGTTAGAGCAGTAAAATGGTGTTTGCAGGGTCAGCAGAGAGCTGGGAGCTTTGCAGTGCATTGCTGGGAGCTCTATGTAGGGACACTGGGGTGCTGCATGGCATTGGTTGGTGTTTCACACTGCACCCCAAACATTGGGGCTCTTCTAAAACAAGCAATGGGAGTAGATTGTGTCTCTATCCCTCTGTACCAACTCCACCTTACAGCCCCAGCAAACCCCCCCCTGGTGTGTGTGTGTGTGTGCATGCACAGCCCTCCCTTGAAGTGGTTAACTCAGCTGTGAAGCCTTCTATCAGCCGTAATAGCTTCAAGGTGGGGGAATAAAAAATGGAGAGTGTTTAAATTGTTAATGGGTTTCATGTTCTTGTCACTGTTGAGGGTTTGTTCCCTTTTATAAACTCATAGTTTTTGGTTGACATTGCTTTTATGTGAGCCATCAGCCAGTTGGTGATGGTGTTCCTGTGTTAGACCATTACTGCCGGATTGTATTTGCAGTAAAGAAAGAGAATGGAGGCAGTAAATCTACAGCCAGAGATTTAGGGCTCTGTTTCTCTGCAGTTTAGGCCCATGTGCTCAGGAAGTCCATTCTCCTCCAGCAGAATTACACTCTCCAAACATTTCTACTCCGGCACTGATTGACGGTGTGAGCTCCTCAGCTCTGCTGATGCCCAGGGCAGGAGATGGGGCAGCACCAAGCAGCTCTGCTTGTGTTCAGCCTTTAACTTTTGCAAGGGATGAGAAGATATCCAAGCAGGGAGATCTGAATGGGCTCAGAGCTGTGCTTTGGGGTCATTGGAACACCAGGCAATAGGGCCGCATAAGGACATCCTGGGTATAGGGACAGATGCTGGGTGTGCCTTGGAGGGTCACTACATGGATAGGTAAACCCAGTGCTGGACATGAATCATCCCCCATTGGCCATCACATCTTTGAGTTCATCCTCTCAATGTTTTGCACTACAAATTGCCTTCATTGTAAATGGGTGCCTTTGCTGAGACTGCCCTGGAAACCTGGAACGGGGAACCCAAGCGCTTCCAAGCACTGAGTTTGGCTTCGCCCATTGATTTATTATAAACTGCATGAAGTGCAAAGTGAAGGTGATGAATGGGTGGCTGGGCCGTTAGGGAAACTAATTGCCTCCACAGGGCCAAATTCTCCTGGCCGTTGGCACGTTCATCCAGGGATTCCCCCTGCAGAAGCCAAGTCTGAAGCCAGGCACTGAGCTCTGCACTACATGCAGGGCTCCCCAAACAGCCTGGATGGGGCTGCTCTTACCCTGAGTCTGATGCTAAAGTGTCAGCTCTGAGCATTGCAAGAGTCCCAGCCAGCCTTACCTGCTCTTTCCCTTTCTCTGCTCCCTCCACTGGGCTCACAGAGGCAGAAGTATCCAACCCCATTGCAAACCCTGCCCATTTCCTACACTTTGCTGCCCATTGTGTGTGTATACATACGTGCATATACCTGTGTATGCATATATATTCACGTGCATCTCTCTATATGCATGTAGACTCATGGATGTGTATATTACCATAAGTGAAGGTTGAACACATTACTCAAACCTCAGCTTTTCCCTCAAGTCTGTTGTTTACGGACACGATGCCTGTCCCCAGGGCTCACTCCCATAAAACCTTATTATCATATATTCCAGGGCATAAACTTGGGATGTCAGCCCCAGCACGGTGCTTTCTGAGCATGGCAGCCTTGTGTTCCACCTTCTATTTTGCTCTGCTTTCCATCCTCCCCTTTCATATCCCTGCCATTGGCACAGGGCTGGCTGCTCCTTCCCTGTTGCTACTGACCAGCTCTCACTATAGTGAGATATAAATATATCAATATAGTGTCCCTCTGCCATTTGGGATACGTTTGCATTACTTCTCTCTCTTTCCCTCTGTAGTTCTCTATGCAGAACTCCCTGTATGACCTGCCAATATTTTGCTTTCCAATGGAAGGCTAATCCAGCCTTATAATATAGTAACACAAAAAAACCACCTCCTTTTACTTCCCCCACCCCGTTTCATTCTTCTTTTTTTCCCCCCTTTTCTTAATTCACTGTCTAGTGAGTTTCTGATTGACTCAAAGACCAATTAAAGTAAAATTTAATGGGAGAATAGATTAACTCCCTGAGGTTCCCCCGCCATCCATCACATTTTTATAGCAGGAGCTGTGAAGAAGCTCATAACTTCATGCTGTGAATGTGATAATAAAGAGGGCACGGAGAGGATTCCGATTTACTGCCAGGCTGATGTGCACCGGGATGGGATTTACTGCCCCAATCCCTTCCTCCTTTTATTTGGAGGGAGGTGACCAGATCTGTGCTTGGCATCTCCTGCCCTCCCAGCTGAGGAACCATCTCTGCTGTCACCCATTCTATATCCATCCTGATGGCCAACAACCATGAGATGGCAGCGGGTTTGGAGTTGAGGCAGGGGTACCCTCTCCTCCCTGGGTAGTAAATGGGATGCTGCTCCCTGGCATTGCTATGGGTGATGTGGTTGAAGGGATGTGCTCAAGGTGCCCTGCACTGCTGGGTGCTGCCATAGGAGAGCTCTCAGCTGAGGGTCAGGAGATACATGAGGCTTAGAAAGGACTCTGCTTCCTCTGGGATGGATTAGAGGGGGGCTAAAAAGGGGCAGAGATGGGAAAAGATACATCTCCCCTAGTGGGTTTCAATGGAAAGGTTTGTGTGCTTGCAACAGCACCAAAGTAAAGAGAAAAAGAGTGAGAATTTATCTGGAAATAATAGAAACTATTTGTTGGATTTTCCAGGCTGAAGATCTGGAGTTAATCATTATTCCGTGAAACCCTGAATGATGTTTCTTGCAGCTTTTGTACATAGATAGTGTTCCAGTGGGAGTGCTCCTAACGGTGTTTTGTCAGGCTCTATCAGCAGTATTGAGCCAACCTGAGCACCCGATTATTAATCCTTTTCTCCCGGTGACATGACGGCAATCGATGGCTGAACAAGCTATTGAAACAGCAGCAATCAACTGGACTCCAGTTAATCCAATGGGATCTGGATTTGGGGCCTGGCAGGATGAAGGGAGTTTGGGCTGCACCCATCTGCCTGCTGTGCTGCTGCTATGGGTCACAGGAGCAACGTCCCCTCTGTTGGCAGCAGCTTTTAGGTGCTGGAGTTCCATGAGTGCCACTTGCATTCATGCATACAGGTATCAATGCTTCTTGTTGCCTCAGAAGAGGAAAAATGGGGGAGTTTTGCCTGATTTTTGCACGTGTGTGTGCACAAAGTGACCAATATCCACCCTGAGATGCATCCACTCCTGGATGCTGGAGTCCTGCAAGGTGGAATAGGGCAGTGCCATCTGCTGGTAAATCAGCTTCAGCAGAGCATGGTACCACTGACCTGGGGCTGTTGGGTCTGATCCCACCCACACTGTGACCCCCATCCCCATTCAGCTCAATTCCATGGCATCACTGATTGCTCAGCATAGGGTTTGTAGCAGGATCTGGGGACTCCAGCATGTGAATGTCACTATGCCTCAGCCCTCAGTGGGCCAGCGGGAGGGCAGAGCCTGGAGGAAGCCCTTCTGGTGTTGAGGTTTTAACTGCAAACCCAATGCAAGAGCTGGGCAGTGCTGGGTGTGCAGGGAGACACAGCACACATTGGGGCTGGCACTGCAAGCCAAGAGTATTAAGGATGGACCCAGAGCTTTTGGGTGCACTGGAACCATCCCTTGTGGTGCCTACTCTGTCCTCCTCTCCTGCTGGGGGTAAGGGGGGGGGCTGCATGTTTTGGGGAGCATGAGGGTGGCTCCTGTGCTGCCACGAGCTGTCAGCCCCAGCGAATGGTTACTAATAAGGTTGGCCATTAAGGTGGGTCAGTGATGGATGGGCTGTGTTCTCATGCCCCAGCCTGGCGTGTGCTAAGACACTCCCTGACCAGCAGCTGTTGTACTGGCTGCCTTGTTAAGGGTCTCTCTCGGTGACATCAGCTATACATCAACCTGGCTGATGCCTTTGATTATTTAGACAGCTCTTGGCATGATGAATCGTTGGGATTGATCTGTCTTTTCTTCACGTTCGCTCCCTGCCCCGTCTCTCCCAACTCTCCTCGCTCTTCAACCACAAATCCTATAAAGGTTAGCACCACCTTCCAGGGTGTCCCATTGAAACAACTCCAGTGTGTCAGAACCGTGGCACCGAGGGACCCGTGTGCTGTGATCCCATTCCTCTGAGAGGCTGAGCTGGGATTGAAGGGGGGGACATGTATCTCTGAGCTGCCCATAGGGGAGAAGTGACAGCTGTGGGGATGGCTCTGTCACAGCATCACTATCTTGATGATCCACGTTGCATGGCTGCTTCAGAAGGAGGCAAGAAACAAGCAGGTGTCAGCTAACCCTGGTGGTTATTGCAGCCCAGGGAGGCTAAAACACAAGATGCTTTCTGGGAACCTTTCCCCTCCTCCCTGCTTAGCAGTAATTATTCCTTGCAGCTTTCGGTAATGGTTAGATGTCTGCTCATTGCTTGTCAGGAGCCTGTGATGGCCCAGGATCCCCCAGCAGCATGCAGACCCTCCCAGGATTTGCTCCTTGTGCAGCTAGATGCCTTGTCACAAAGACACTACCCCTGTGCCCCTATCAGCAGTGTATATAGAGCCAGCAGAGTCTCTTAAACGTCCCTCTGATGGATGAGTCTCACAGCAGCGTGCTTTGGACCTCTGAAAGAGGAAGCTGCCTGTAGCAGAGCAGACAGAGACTCGGTGGCGTTTCTGGTTCCATTCTGTGAGCTTTTGGCTTCAGTTTTTGCTGAGCTCCATGAGTTTGGTGCTACGTACATCCTGCATGGCCTCACTGGGGGTGCATGGCTTCCAATGCCTTTTGTGCTCACTCAGAGTTGTTTCCTGGTGCTGATGCTCTGGCAAGCTCTCTTCCCCCACTTCAGTTGCTAAAGCCTGAAACAAAACACTGTAAGTGATGCACAATAAGACTGGAGGAATCTGTGTCCCTCCATCTGATAGTGCTGCTCCCAGGGTCTCATCACAGGGCAGCCCCTGTGGCCAACCTTGCTGTGGTGTGATGGCAAGAAATACTTGCATGCTTTATAAACAGCAGCATCCCATAGCTGGAAACCCCTTTGGCTACCAGTACCCAGCCTTGGCACATCAATGGTTGGAGGAAGAAGGCTGCCATCCTCCTCCTCCTCCTTCCTATTGCTGGGAAGCAGCTCCCTGGGCACAGCAGGGCTGGCGGCAACCAACACCATCCAGCTCTGCCCCGTGGCTGCTTTGCTTTGAACTCTTATCTGCGGCGTCTCCTGGTTTTCACTGCAGCAGACGGTTGAGCCTCACGCAGGTCCTGATAACCTTTCTCTGGTTCATTAAGGCCCCACTTAGTGCTCTGTGGGACTGAAGGGAGACAGTCTGGAAGAGAGAAGCAGCAGCACGGGGCTTTTAGCTTGGGTAATACAAAACTTCATCAATAATCCTCCAAACACAAACCCAGAACTCCAGTACAACCCTCTGTCTATCTCTCCAAATTAACCCCAAAGAGAGAAAAAAAACCACAATATCAACACAGGTTTAACCTGTCTTTAACCCTGCCTTAAACCTTAACTGTAGGTTTAAAGCAGGGCATCTCCCTGTGAGCTGCTGAGTTTGAGGCTGAGTTTTACCCAGGTACATCCCTAAGAGCACTGCAGGGTATGGGCAGGTAAACTCTTTGGGTTGAAGCCCCCAGTTGATGGGCAAGGTCTTTCCTTTGCTCCTACAGCTGGGATAGATGAAGGAAGCAGCTGATTTGGTTCAGTGCTGGCAGAGATCTGCCTCACCTGGCATCACTTGGCTCCAGGTTCCCTCCACCCTTATAGTGCCTTTAGAAGCAGCTGAGATCCCAGGCAGGCTGTGAGGCTCCTCACTGCATGGCTGGGGGCAGCTGGGTTCCATATCCCCCCCTCTCAAGAGACTTGTTAGGATCTTCAGCCCAAAGGGAGCTGAATGGTGGAGGGGAAGGGAAACACCCCTTAAAAATTGGCTAGGTAATGGAAACAACCTTTAACTATCATATTTCAAACGTAACGCCATAATAAAAGGAACAGGATAATGATTTTATTTTTTTTTTCCTTCAGCCCAGATATTAGAGGCCCAGATATTGATTGGTTGTTTCCCTTGTCGTTCCAACCTCTGATGGAACTGCATTTTTTTTGACAGAGAGTGCAATAAAACGCACAGTTTCCAATTTGAGAAGCCCTATAAATGTCATCTCTACATGCACGGTTACAAATTCTTCACGATGTTCCTTTCCTTCCCCTCGATACCATACGAGGGGCTTTAGAGACACAGCGATGCTTCCCATCCTGGAATAGAAAGTTTGCAGCGTTGCTGAAGCCATCCCAGCACAGAACTGGGATGGGTTTAATGGGATGGTTTCAATAACGCTGCAAACTTTCTGTGCTGGGATGATAAAAAAGATGCTGCGTCCCCATAGGGCAGCTCTCCTGGGTTCAGAAGGGCTGAGGTTACGGAGTTAATAGATCTTGCTTTCAGATTTATTAGACGATGGGGCAGATGATGAAGGCTTTATGTGACCCAACTGGTTGGGAGCTGCAGTGTTGGCAGGAGCTCCCAGTTGGGCTGCAGTGCTGCTTTGGATGGTTATTCTTTGTGCAGAGGGGTAAAAGGAAAGCTGAGAACACACAGGGATGTGAAGGGAGAAGCACAGGGTGATGGCACATAAGGTTACATAAGCCCTTTTTGCACCCAAAGTGAAGTGACCTAAAGCAGGGGAGGGGATGCAGAGCAATATTTGCAGTGTAAAAACAACAAGAATTGCTTTGATATAAACCTCCCTTGCACAAATGAGACCTGAAAGCAGCAGCCCCATCCCTATGGGGCAGGGAGGGGGGGGTACCCTGGTATGGGTAAATGAGGGCAGTCACCTCGCATGAGATACACTCACGCTGTGACCTTCTGTTAGGTTTTAATGCAACCTTTTTATTTATTTCCAATAAGTCTCCAATCAGTCAGCACTCTGCCAGCTTTTCCTCTAACCTCAGATCACAGCCTCATAACCGGTTTTGGGGCTTTTATTGGTCTCTGAGGTAACCGGGAACCATTAAGCTCAGTGTTTTGATTTGATGTGAGACGTTTCCAGGGTCTCAACGTCTCTTTCACCTTTGCCTAAACATTTGCAGCCTTGTTTCTATGCTGGGAATTGGGATTGAAGAACCCAGCCCTGATATTCCCCTCTGAGTTTCGAGCTGTGTATTAAAGGAGATCAGAACCTGCTCTGAATTTGCCTTTTCCTCCCCATTCTCATAGCTTGGATTTCAATCTCTCATCAGACCCCTTTACCTAGAGGTCTGAATGTCACCCATGGGCTCTGAGCTCCTGAGCCAGCCTGGATTTGTAGCAAGGCCGTATCAGATTAACAGCATTTGATGCCTTTTATAACAAACCCCTGATCCACAGCAGCCTGGATTTATCACTTGGTGGGCATCCGAGCTGTAATAAGAAGCAGCTTCACTTTTGGAGCTGGCATTCTTTATGCAGCCCTGTCACTTTCCAGTTGTGGGACCCAACCGAGGCGATCGATATTTGATTTTTCCCTTCCTTTTACCAATAATATTTATAATCAGAGCATCTTCTCTCTCTCATCTCCCACCTTTTGGATAAATAATGTCAGCCAGGCAGTGCCTCGCTCAGCACTTTGGAGAAGAAAAGTGAATGAGGGAGAAATAGAGGAAGGGATGGAGATGCTGAGCACTGCATGGGCACTGCATGCAGGGTGTGAGGGTGGCTCTGGTGGCACCAATAGGGCAAAGATTGGGTTCATTGCAGCCTGCTGGGTGCAGTGCTGTATGGTGGGCATCATCTCCGGTGATGATTAACCCCAAGAGCTGCAGACCGGCCCATCTTAAATCCCAGCTGCTCACTACGCAGGGACTGAATAACACTGAGCTCCAATCCTGGGCTTCTGCTGCTGCCTTGTGGCCGAACCTCTCAATGACACCCCCCTGCCCACCCCAGCCCATTGCCGGGCAGTGCCCTGGGGTCGGGGTCGGCTCTGTGCCCCCCTGCATTACAGCAATGAGGTTCTTCCCCCCCCCCCCCCCCCCGCTGACCTTTGCCGGGGTCTTTATAATTTAAAGCTGGGTTTCCGTCTGGAAGCCCTTCCCGGAGACCGTAAATATGCCAGAGAAGGTGATGGAAGCACTTGATTTTCATCCTATGTGTTTTTAAAGACCCAAATTGTAACCCTGGATGTCAAGATGGGAATCCACGGGATATTTATGGCACAGAGCGTTCTTTCCTCTTCCTTTTCTCCCTCATTTTCCTGCTTGGAATTAAAGAAGGGTTTCCTCCTGTCCCCCTCCCCACTTTCCCTATGTAGGGATGCTCCTCTCTGCCCCCCAACAGCTGGGACCCCACAGTGGGGCTGCCCCACACTTAGCCCAGTGGGGACGCGTGGTTGGGCTGCAGGAGCCCTCCCAATACGAAGTGGGAGGATCACTTCCCACATCACAGCCGTGCTAATCCTGTTTATACATCTCTATGTGATGCCTCATCTCCCCCCCTTCCAGCTCTTGAACCCTCCGCTCATGTCTGGCAGGAGGACAAGGCCAACGAGGGCACAGCAGGCAGCTCAGCATCCCCAATGTTCCCCCATTGCCCTGAGGATCCCCATATCCCCACTGGGCAGCACATGAGGGGGTGACCCCCCTCCTCTTCTCTCTCATTCCGGGGTGAAAGCTGAAAGTTGAAGAGTCCAAAACATCAACCCTTGGCTCTCAACTTGTGATGGGAAGTGAAAATATTTGGATAAGCTCTGATACGGAGCTGCTGCTATTTACAAACCTTGATCCCTCGGCCCCGCACATCAAAAGACCTTCTTTTATAAAGCTCTCTCTGCACTCCCGGCTCCGTTTTCAGGCTGTCAAGGGCATTATTTGATGTTCCTCTTTTGTTTGTTTACATTAATTAAGATGGGCAAATCCATCACTCTGACTTTTCTCCCTCCGTCGGGTGGCTGGGTAAGAGCAGCCGGGGCTCAACGCCTGCTGCAGGTGTTCAATGGGTTTGAGTGGGGAGGGTGATAAAACACACATTTGTTCTCCAGGTCGTGTGGACAGACTGACACTTCCCTGATAAAAACCCACCCCCAACCCCCCCCCTACACCCTAACCCACCCCCCATCCCATGGTGACAAATGATTTTCTTATCTGGAACAAGGAAAGCAGTGGCCAAGTTTCATCTCCGCTTCCCATTGGGGTAGCAGAGGAGCAGAGTTGGTGTTGCTTGCTCTCAGCTCTACCCAGGGGCTGCAGAGCATTAAGGGAGCACAGAACTGGCTCAGCACGGAGCCATCCTCCTGTTCTCCAGCTCTCTGGTGCTTGGGAAGCATTGAGTTTCCTCCCTGCTTTGCCCCACTGCAGAGAATTGGCCCCACATCTTCAGCATCCCCACAGCAGCACAGCAAACCCCAGCAGTGTTCCCACTATGGGACCGTGGCTTATAGGAACTGTGTGCAATTTAAGGTGGGGAAATGAAGCTGAAGGCCACAGACTTGCTATGGCCTCCCAATGGGAAGGCTGTGATGATGATGATGATGCTCTCCATGCACACATCCTTAATTTTTAGGGGGTTAAATATTCCTGTTTGTTAGAGCTTGGTCCATAGGGCTGCTTTCCTGAGGCTTGAATCCCAGCTGTGTTTTAAGGCAGGGGTCTCAGGAGCCCAGAGCCTTTCCAAAAGGAAGCAGCTTGCTCCTTTTTTCCCCTTCCTTTTCTTTCTTGTCTGAAGGAGGTAACCGGCACTTCATTTATCTATGGGTTTGTTATGACTCCAGGCTAACAGATACCACGCTTAGCAAACTCTCACTCTTCACTAATGGAAGATACTTTCATCTAATTGCCCCCTATCACCCAACACCGGAGCCTCCTCCCACATCCCTGACCAGCCGCTGTTAGCAGGGATGCTTCCTTGTTTCCCAATCCCACATGGCTCCATGCCCAGACACAAGCAAGATGAGGGTCGAGGGCACAGGGAGGACTCACAGGAATAGACTGTGTGTGTGTCAGCCTCACTTCTGGGTGCCAGGCCCCGGAAAGGAGCTGGAAGGGGGAGAAGCACAAAGGGGAGGTGAAGGGAGACTGGTGGGTTGATGTAATAGCAGTGCTGGTCATTGGGATTGAGAAAAAGGAGGTGTGAAATCCTGGGTTACAATCACTGTGATGAGCTGCTTCTTGGCCCCAAGTCCTGCAGGGTTTGTGCTCTCCTTCTTTGGGGAGGATGGAGGAAGGGCTCTGTTACTTCCAGGGCTGTTCTGGGGTCTTCTACTATCCCAACTGCTGGATCATTGCCATAGATGTATCCCCCTTGGAACCCAGTCCTATCCCAGCTCTATCCCATCAACCCATTGTCCTGTTAGCCCATTCTTTCATCATCCCATCCTCTTATTATCCCATTGTCCCATCGCCTCATCATTGCATTGTCCCATCCTCCCACCCTCCCATCATCATCCCATTGTCCCATGGTCCCATCAACCCAATGTCCCATCAACCCATCATCATCCCACAGTCCCATCCTCTCATCATCCCACTGTCCCATCATCCCATCTTCCCATGGTTCCATCAACCCAATGTCCCATCCTCCCATCCTCTCATCATCCCATTGTCCCATGGTCCCATCAACCCATCAACCCATCCTCATCCCACAGTCCCATTAACCCATCATCCCATTGTCCTATAGTCTCATCAACCCATCATCATCCCACAGTCCCATTAACCCATCATCCCATCCCAACCAAGCTGCCCTGGCCCATACCAGCACTGCAGCATCCCTGCCAAGGCTACTGAAGAACAAACACGAGTGGCTGTGGCTGCAATCAAACTACATTCCCCATAAATGAAAGCTTTTAAAGCCAAAACCCCAAACCAAGGAGAGTCCCCATAGTCCTAAACCAGGTCTGACAACACTGAGAACATTTTAATACAGGGATTTACATATCTGCCCTTAGGAACCCATCAATTCGAGAGTAAGTTTATTTGACCCATAGAAATATCAATTTTATACCTTTTTTGTGTCAGTTTCACCCCAATTGGCATTAAGCTGTGAGTAAAAGATCAAAATCACGTCTTAAAAACCCACATCCATCACCGTTTGGTGCCATAATACCAAATGTAAGTACCCAAATAAATGTTTGTTAAGCTCCATAATGGCCGACATATTTCTGCTGGTTAGCTAAAAGAAATGTTAAATTTACCATAAAAGCTAACTTTTATCAACACGCTTTAATGGTTACCAGCTCTCCTTAGGAAAGGGAATAAGAAAGTATGAATGCAAAACAACATTAAAATGGATGATTTCAATCAAGACGTCTCGCTCGATGATTTAGATCGTCATTAAAATTGGCCATTTAAATCACTTGGAGTTTAACCAACCCACTCAGGGATCTGGTTCTGGAACTGCCACCACCCTGAATGTAGCTTTCATCACTCGGGTTCCCAACCACAGGAGCTTGAAGCTGTAAAAGGAAACATCTTTGTCCCAATGCAGATCCTCTTAATGAGCTCCAGACGCTGCCCATGAAGGGCTGAGCTGTGCCTGGGGCTGTAGGCTGGAGGATGAGGGTTGGGGTGCCTGTTTCTGTCCCCATTTGGAAGAGGAGAATTGGGGCTGGTAGATGTGATGCCTGTATTTGTTGGGTTATCCCTCCTATTTTCCTATCCTATAGGAATCACTCCTATGTTCGCAGGGTTTGCCTCTTATAAAGAGCCCCAAAGCATCAACTAGGAGGGGAGCTTCAGTGCCACCAAGCCCTTCCCCATAGACCTCAGCCTCACACCTCCAAGCTCCACTTTCCATCCCGTCCCTCAGCCACACATGGAGCCAATTGTGGCTGCAGATAGACAAGATATTAACAGCCAGCGTAAGGCACTCAGGGCTGCAAAAAAGCATGTGGTACAAAGGCTTCTGTCAGTATAAATTGCCTTTGCTGAGTCATATTTGTGCAGAAATCATCCTGAGGTTAAGTACGATCTGAAATGCGTTTGGCAGCTCTGCTGTTTTTCTCTCCCTTCGTTGGTGGCCGCTCCCTGTGCCCCCATCCCTGTCTCTCAGCTCTGTTCCTATGGGACAGTGGGCAACAGGAGGGTGAGGATGAGGATGATGAGGGTGAGGATGAGAGTAAGGGTGAGGATGGGGGTGAGGGTGAGGATGAAGGTGAGGATGGAGATGAGGGTGAGGATGGTGAGGATGAGGGTAAGAGTGAGGATGAAGGGGTGAGGATGAGGAGGATGAGGGTGGGAGTGAGAGTGAGGATGAAGGTGAGGATGGTGAGGATGAAGGTGAGGGTGAGGATGAGGGTGAGGATGAGGATGGTGAGGATGAGAGGTTGAGGATGAGGGTTAGGATGAAGATGAGGGTGAGGATGAGGATGAAGGTGAGGATGGGGATGAGGGTGAGGATGGTGAGGATTAGGATGAGGATGAGGGTGAAGATGAAGGTGAAGATGAGGATAAGGGTGAGGATGGTGAGGATGAGGGTAAGAGTGAGGGTGAAGGGGTGAGGATGAGGATGAGAGTGAGAGTGAGGATGAAGGTGAGGATGGGGATGAAGGTGAGGATGAGGATCAGGGTGAGGATGAGGATGAAGGTGAGGATGGGGATGAGGGTGAGGATGGTGAGGATTAGGATGAGGATGGGGGTGAAGATGAAGGTAGAGATGAGGATAAGGGTGAGGATGGTGAGGATGAGGGTAAGAGTGAGGATGAGGAGGATGAGGATGAGAGTGAGAGTGAGGATGAAGGTGAGGATGGGGGTGAGGGTGAGGATGATGAGGATGAGGGTGAGGATGAGGGTGAGGGTGAGGGTGAGGGTGAGGGTGAGGGTGAGGGTGAGGGTGAGGATGAGGATGGTGAGGATGAGAGGGTGAGGATGAGGGTTAGGATGAAGATGAGGGTGAGGATGAAGGTGAGGATGGGGATTAGGGTGAAGATGAAGGTGGGGATGAGGATAAGGGTGAGGATGGTGAGGATGAGGGTAAGAGTGAGGGTGAAGGGGTGAGGATGAGGAGGATGAGGATGAGAGTGAGAGTGAGGATGAAGGTGAGGATGGGGATGAAGATGGTGAGGATGAGGGCAAGAGTGAGAATGAAGGAGTGAGGATGAGGATGAGGATGAGGATGAGGATGAGGATGAGGATGAGGATGAGGATGAGGATGAGGATGAGGATGAGGGTGAGGATGGGACCCCACTGAGCCATGGACGAGGAGCTGTGATGATGTGAGCTTTGCCTGAGTTTGTTCCTCCTGAGCAACACCGCTGCTTCCAGATTGGCAGCTGCTCCAGCACATTCATTTTGTAGAAAGGCATCCCTAAATGGGAAGGGAATAATTTATACCGACATAAAGCACCTTTATTTGGATATAACTATCTGCATTAAGGAGGTTGGATCGCTCTTACCGTATCAGTATGGTGTAGTTGAAGCTCTATTACTCGTATATAAGCTGTTCCTGGCTCTGCTCCTGATTTATTTTCCTAGCAGAGCTGGGCTGGGTGTGTCTAGATTCATGTTGTGTTGATATCAGAAAATCAACGTTTCTTTCCTAATCCAAGGTATGTGATGTAAATCAACGGGGCTCCAGGGAAGGCAGGGGTATTTTATCAGTGTAAAACGAGTGGAGAAGTGAACCCAAGGGGGGGATTTACCAGGGAATGGGCTTTTATCATTTGACGACCTGTTGATTTGACTTTTCAAACAATTACTCTGAAGTAGGAAATGGAGGTGGGGGGGGGGGGGGAATAAATATGGGCTAAAGATGGGATGGAAGGGGGAGATTGAGGCTGTGTGTTTGGAGCAGGCAAAGCAGACCCCCCCCTTCCCCATTCATCCCACCCCTCTCTGTGCACACACAGTGGGGTCTCAGGGGAGAAGTTGTTCTTGGTGTGAAACACAGCCCTGCAGTTACAGGAGAGAAAGCAAAGAACAATGAAAACCCGCAGGGAAATCATTTAATATTTCCAGCCTTCTCACGTGGCTTTTTGACACTCGGGTCTGCGGAGGGGAAAAACTGATTGATGCCATCAGTCGTTGGACGATGTGGAGGTGAGGTCAGGCACGGGCATTCCTCATCTCTTCCCCAGCGCTCAGAGATCCCCTGGGCAAGGTAGAATCAAAGCATTTCAAATGGTAGAGGTCACGAGAGTGACACGGTAAGAGGTAAAGGAGCACAGCCTCCTGCCTCCTACAGAATGGCTGACACCTATATATCTTCATATTGCCATTGTTTCCGCTTGAAGAATTGCATGTCGTTTGTTTTACCTCTTATATTTTTGGTCCCAACCCTCCCCTCTCCTTAAATCCTCTCCATTTGCCACCATGATCTATAGGGACCGTTTGTGTCAAGGCTGACGATGATGTGGGACGGAATTGTTATAGGAGTAAAAGGCTGGAGCTACGAGATGGGCTGTAGCCAACAGGTGTCTGCTCATTGTGCTGCCTCGACGAGGCTGTAGACATTAAAATCCCATTTGCCTGCATGGAATTGTCCTATATTGGTTTATAGCAGAACTTGCATGCTGGGGACACCAGGTGAGAGGGATATCTGGGCTTGGACCCAACCCATAGGGCTCCATTGCTTTGATTTTAACTCAGTGCATGGCCAAAGAGAGGAGAAATGACTCCAAACCCTCCCAAGGTGTGTGTGGTCACCTATAGGGTGCAGCTCTGTGCTCAACCAGCACATCCCATCCCACAGAGGGGTCCTGGTGCCCCCTGTCCCACATGGGATCAGGATTTTGTGCACTGCAGGAGCACCATGTCCTGTCTAGAGAAGTCTTCTTTTACCACTTCTCTACTGTTCTCATATTGTACTTAGGGTGGTGAACCACTGTAATAAATGATCCAAGAAAGCTGTGGATGCTCCATCCCTAAAGGTGCCCAAGGCCAGGCTGAGTGGGACCATGGGGGGCACAAAGCCCATAGCAGGGGCTGGAACTGGATGGGTTGTAAGGTCCTTTCCAAGCCAAGCCAGTCTATGATTCTCTCATTGGCAGCCCTGTGCACGGGCTCTCTCCATGGATCATCCCCACAGCTCCCGTTGAACCCAGTGGCGTTTTGATGTCAGCAGTGCAGTCAGGATGGAGGTGGGATGCAGCGAGCAGGCGGCGTGTTATTGCATCCCTATTGCTCCCATCCCAGCAGCCCCGCAGCCCTCTTGAAAGGCACAGAACCGAACCAGACGGTCGCATGCAGAGCAAAGCCAACCCCATTGCCCTGGGACGGCCTCGGATAACGGGTTTAGGTTTCTAAGGTGGTGGGGTAACATCAGTGAGAAGCAAATATTTGGCCAAATGCACCCTGAGGGTAAGCTGGGATCCGGTGTAACCACACAGCGTGCCCATATGTTATTACTTATCCATCAGCCTCTTTGAGTAACGACGTACAGGGCCGGGGCTAGAAGTTGGCTTTTGTCAAGCATATATTTCAGCAACGTTTAAATAAACTCATCGAGCTGCACGTCTCGTGAACTTTCCTATTCCATCTGTCTGAGCCGAGCCACCCGTGGAAAGAAATGGATGAGGCCTTCAAACCTTCTCCAGTGCCCGGAAAATGAGGCAGTCCAGTTAACAATAAATGGTGGCCAATTGGGGGCACACATGAGCGGTCTGGTGAAGAAGAAAAGAAAGTTGAGCTTAATGAAGTCCCTTCGCCCGCGTCCCCGTGCGTGGACAGGAAAGGACGGGTGGTTTATAACTGTTTATTGGAGTTAATGGTAATAAATTCCTCACTTGTGATGCATTAACTTTAATGTTTTCATTACGTGATGATTTAGGTTTTCCCTTTTCACGTTGTAAATCATGTTGTCCCGGTAGCACAGCAGGTCGAATGTCTGACATAATGTTATGTTTGGGGGAGAGAAATAACAGGGGAATGAGTTACATAGGTTATATATTTATGTATCTAACACGCTGCTTGTTTTTGGGGGGGATTAAGGGGGTTTTGGGGGGGGGTTGAAGGGCTTTCAGAACTTGCATCCATGGATGGATGGATGGACAGACCCAACTGAGAGCAAGTCTGCAAGTCATCCCTTAGTGAAGGGATGGTTTCCATGGCAGCTCCCCAAATGCTCTTGGTGCTGAAGGGTTGTTTCTTTTCTTTTTCCCTCCCTCTTTGCTGAGTGCAAGCCCTTGGCTAATGAGCTGTGCAAATAGATATGGAGATTCAGTGGGTTTTATTTTGCAATTAGAGACTTCGCCATTTGGATGGAAACTTTTGGGGCCAAAGGCTCTGCCTCCTCTTTGAATTCCCTCTTTTGTTTTCCTATTCCCTTGGCAAAGTTGGTTCAACTTCAAACCCCGCGTTGAATTTTCCAGACCATATTAAAAACACCTCTGAAGTTGGAAGGTTTTTTTTCCACCCTCCTGGGCCCAACCTGCATTCAGCTCTTTGCCATCTCCTGTCTCTCCTCTCGGTTGCTTATCAATCATACAAACCACATTCATGGACTCCCCTTGGCAAAACAGCAACGTACCCAACATTTCACTTGGCACCTCACAACGGTCCATCTGTACACCTCTATTTCTTTCTGTTTGGTCGTTAGATGAGATCCAATAAGTGCGTAGTTGATTGGGCACCATTCAACCTCAGGTGAGAAGTGCTGTTTTCTTGAGTGACCTCCATGGATTTTGTGTTCATTCCTGGCTGTCAGCACTTGTCAAAGCCCCCCCCCCCGTAGCTGCTGGGGGCTGCTTAATGTTGCTTCTTGCCTTCAATACTGCTCTGTGCTGGCTGCTACAAGAGGACATTGAGTAGTGCCCCGTGGGGGTCTGTCCAAAGGAAGCACTGGGATTTCAGCTCTCCAAGGGGCTCTTTGGGCATCCCTGGGATTCCTTGGGGCAACGTTGGGCTGCTGAGCCCGGGAAGCCCTTCTGACACCATCATTTCATCAGCTCATCGTTTCCTCTCAATGATTTCTATTGATTTCTGACTGCCTCCTGCTTGCTGACTACCTTTCAGTCTTGGCAGTCATCCCAAGGTGGATGCCTACACTGAGTTTTGCCTTCTGAGAAGTCAAGCTGAAGCCCAACTAGACCTTCTCCCCCACCTTTTCTTCATCTGCTTGCTTATTTTCCTGCTCAACACAATAAAACCCATCTGGCACAGGGTCTACTTCATGCCGTCCATGCTGGCAATCATTTAATCCCCCATTTTCTTGGATGCAGTCACTCATCTCATTCCCATCCTTACAAATGATGCTCGCTTCTGTAGGGTTGTAATTCCCCTTGGACCAAAGCCTTGCATGCCACCACTCAGCCCTGGCCATCGTGGACCCATTGGTTGTGGCCTCAGTGACCAGTGGGACTTGCAAAACCCTTCAGCTCTCTTTGAAGGCGACAGGAGGGGTTGTTTGTCTGTTTCTGCTTGTTTTTATCCTCATTAGCTTCAATGGAAAAACAAAAAAAAAGAGCGCAGCCACCGCTGAGAGCTTAGGGAAATCACACTCCGGGTTTGCAATGTATTTGGGTGTTCCCAATGAAGTCCCCGGGAGGAGAATCTGCTCTTGGCACATTTGAGCTTAGTGAATAAGCTGAAGGGTTGAGAATTAGCTGGAAGCCACCGTGCTCCATCCCTTTGAACACTCAGTTAATGTGACAGTGTGGGCACGAGCGCAGCCCCCGGGCTGCTTTGGCTGCAGCTGCTGTGACATTTGGTGCAGCTGGTGTGCATGACTCAGAGAGCAGAGGGCTGAGTGTTGGAACACAGAGGGCTTTGAGGACATGGTGAGGATGGGTTGGAATGGCCACGGTGCTCAGCGGGCGTCCCAGGGTTCCTTTGCTCCTTCTGCTGGGCTGGGTGGGCTGAGGCAGGGGTAGAGATGGAAGGGATCCATGTAAATGCAAGAGGGGCTGTGTGTCTGGGAGGGCACAGCTGGATCTCTGTGATGGATTTAAGGCTTTTTGTCTTTATAAATGGTGGATGGCTGTTTGAGGATGGAAGAGATGGGGATGGGAGCTTGGGTTTACCTGCAAGCTGTGTGCCCTGAGGTGGAGGATCTAATGAGGCCACCCAAGCAAATGGCCCCTCTGCCTGAGATCTCCCTGGGGCTGTGGTTTCACCTGCCCCCCCCCCCCCTGGTTTTCCAGGTGTCCATTAGGACACTTTAAAGAACTAAAACCCCAGAGATGCTCTTTGCGAGTTAATTCAGCCATTTGTTGCTAGCAGAAGCCATCTGGATTGCTGTTATGGGCCAGCTGGGGGGGTCCAGGGAGGGAAAGGGACACCCCTATGGCTCCCAGCTCCCCTCAGATTTAATCCTCCTGGCTCTGCACTGCCAGGGCTGCATCAGGGAGGCTGTGCTGATCGTGTCATGTTCTGCACAACTTCACATTTCCAGAGCTTTGTGCAATTGAATCAACCCTTCCAAACCCTCCCTAATTGTATTTGCTTGTCTGAGTAGCCACTGAGTATTTAAAGAAGGAGTGTGTGCCTCCATTTGCTCTGATTCTCCCGTTGGGAAAGCTGCAGAGCTGCGTCTTTTGCTGGATCCTGGGCAGTGTTTTGGGGTGATGCTGCTGTGATGCTGAGCAAAGCCAAGCTGCACTTTGCATTGGGGTTCCAAACTGGATCCCCAATACATGGCACAGGGGATCTGCCCAAGCAAAATAGGGCTGTGGGGCTGCAGCACGACGAGCAGCCGGCGATTCCTTTCAGTCTTGGGGAGCGGGGGCAGAGGGAAACCTCATGCTGATAATGTAGTGAAAGTAAATGAAATTAAATAAGCGAAGCAGCACTCGCAGCTCCTGCCTTCCTTCCCTCCCCCCTTGGGTAATTCAATTCGAACGCTGGCGCTGATGGGATCTCGCCAGGGCTGCCTCTGTCACCCCGCTGGGGCCTGGAATCTTAACGTCTAAATAAAAGTTTCACTCAAGCATTTTTTATGCTCCTGCCAGCGGGATCGGCGAGCTGGAGTTGGGCACATTAATGTAATATTCATACTCGCAGGGTCTCCCTGTGCATCCGGCAGCACCGTCCCGTTTTCATCATTATAAACGTCCCATAAAATGACATTCAGATTTGCATTAGCTGAAGGGGTCGAGGCTCGGCTTGGAGAAGGAAATGTGCTTTATCTGCCAGTGCTGCTATAGGGAGAAGGCTGAGCAGGTTTGCTCCCTGCATGGGTGCATTCACCCACCTTAGTTGAGGGATACCAGCACATGGGGACAGGTGACCCCCCTTTGGGGTTGGTCACCAAGCTCCAACACAGAGCTTGGGGACGTGGCAAGTGCTGTTAATCTGCCCTGTCACCTTAGGAACAACCTCCTGGTTCTTAATGCAGCCCAGCCTGAACCCTGAGAGTGAATTTAGGTCCTGTTTGATACCCGTGTTTGTTTCTCTCGTAAGAAACATAAGAGTATTTGTATGAAGGTCTGGATTTCCCTCCTGCTCTCTGCTCCCTGACCACTAGTGCCCTGGGCAGAGGGCTGAACCCCAAACCCACTGGTTATAATATGTGCATTCAATGTGAGTCCTTTGGAGGGAGAAGGGATGGAGCTTGCAGGCAGCACTGGGATGAACATTTGGAGGACCCCTCTAGGCAGTGTGGTATCTACCCAAGGGTGCTGAACAGCTTGGAAGGTCTTGGAGGGATCTTGGAAGGTCTTGGAGGGATCTTGGAAGGTCTTGGAGGGATCTCTTCCTCTCTATCTATGTGTGTGTGTGTACATGGGTTGCACTGCATAGATTGGGAATGACCAGACTTTGCTTTGATGCCTGCAGGAATGGAGGACATCACATTGAGGCCTGTTGAAGATACAGGGAACATTCTGAAGCAAGGATATCTGGAGAAGAGATCCAGAGGTGAGGCTTGAGTGTGTTGTAGCTGGGAGGCTCCATTTGGGCTGGCTTTTATCCTATCTGACGAGGTGAAGGAAGGTGGTGAGTGAGATGATGGGGGAAGGCTTTGGATGGACAAGCTGCTGGGATTCACAGCCATCCTGAAGAGCTCAGCACACTCAGGTCATCATTGAAGCAGCACCAAGAATGAAAAATGCCAGATGAAGAACAAGCAGGAAAATATCTCCTTATTTGCAGTGGTTTCGGGAACCACATGCAGACATTCAGACCTTTCTTAATGTACCATCTGTAAAGGGAGAGCACAGCCCTTCTTTATTCTCCTCTGTAGATCATCTGACTGCACTAAGATTAAATCTGAATGGATGTGTTTATTCCTGTGTTGTGTTTTCTCTTTCTAGACCACAGCTTTTTTGGGTCGGAGTGGCAGAAGAGGTGGTGTGTCCTCAACAGAAAGACCTTTTACTACTATGCCAATGAGAAAAGTAAGTGGTGAGGCATCCAACTCCATTGCCCAAACAATGGGCAAGTGGCTGAGGGTGCAGATAGGGCTGGGAAAGAGGTGATGAGAGCTCTGGCCATAGATAACTGGCAAGAAAAAAGCATAGACCATGGTCCATTTTGTTCCCTGATGGAGTTTTAGGAATTGATTTTGGCTGAAGAGCACTGGAAATGTCCTCCTTTGGAAAGGGATGGCCTTTAAGGGTATATGGTCCCCAAGAGCCCCCTGGGATGCTCCATCCCAAAGGCAAATGAGGCAATGAGTGTAAATAGGAGGCAATACACCTTCATCTCTGATAAAACCAAGACGTGGGCTGTATTTTCCAGAAGCACTGAAGGGGTCCTGCTGCACCCCCACTGTCTTTTCTTAGGCATGAGATAAATGAGAGGATGGCTGTAACTCCCTATCAAGGAAAAACATGCAGCTTTTGGATCTTACACAGATGAAGGTGTATCTCAGCTTGCTTTTGTTTCATTTCCAGTCCCCCAACGTCTTTGTAGGTAGGGAGCAATAGAAGAGAAAGGCAGGGACAGAGCTGCATGTAAATGAAATGACGCACCAAGTTTTCCATTAGCCATCAGCTGGGTTTCAGCCCCCCTAAGTGGCTGTATATAATCCACATGTCAGCGTATATAAATATTTTGCAGTCGTGCTCCATCAGGTACATACAAACAGACAGCTAATATCTCCAGCAGGGTCCAGCACGATGAGATATATGGCCTTCCTTACTCCGTTCTGCCCATCCAGAATCATTGCAGTGACTGCTCTGCATCAAACTCCAGCAGCCTGTGGGGATGGAGCTGAATCTTTTTTCTTCTCCTTTTTTCCTTTTCTTTTGGAGGTGCTGTTTGCAAAGGTTTGCACATGAGCTCGAATACAAGAGCTGATGCTCCCTTGTTTTGGTGGGAGGTGGGCAGCTGTCAGCTTCCAAATGGTCTCCAGAAGGCAACGGGGTAAAGCAAACCTGTTCCTGATGGACTGAATGTATTTCATGGGGCTTGGCTTCATCCAAATAAAAGAAGTTAAGAGCAGCTGCCTGAATCACACTCCCACACTTACTCAAGAAGATTCATAAGGAAATAATGAGCTGGGTATCCAGCTGGGGTAAATAAACGTGCCCTCAAACGATGGCAGTGATGTTCTCTCTCTCCAGCCTGGCTGTTGGGGCCGTGTGTGTGCATCTACAGCATCCATAGGCCAATCCTCCCAGGTCCCACTAAGCATTTCTTCCTGTACACCAGCCCACTAATTCCTTACCAGCAGAAGAGTCGTTGCTATCATATTTCCCCAAGCACACTGTGGTCTCTGCTTCATTACAAGCAGCTCATCTCATACAACCCCATGACCCCGGCAACCTTTCAGTGGCTGTTTGCAGTCTCTGGAGGCTTAAAATTGCATCCTCTTTACTGTGTCTTTATGAAGATTTTATAATGTTCTCTTTAGATTTCCAGGGTGGGGGGGAAAGGATGCTCAGATTATCTCCCAGTCATACACCATAGAGCTCTATTTCCCTATGTAGACAGCAGACATCTGCCCCCACCCACGAGGGTCTGGTAGAAGCTATAAACTCCAGGTTTCTTCATTTCTCTTCTCCCAGGCAAGCAGCCTAAAGGCACCTTCTCCATTGAGCACTATAGTGCCCGGCTGGCTTTCCATCTCCGCAAAGACTCACGTAGAAGATGCTGTTTTGAATTAGTCTGCCCTGGGAAACGCACCTACGAGGTAGGAGCTGGGGGAAGAAGAGGAGCCTTTGTGCTGTTTGACCTCAGCACAGGAGCTCAATGATGCCTTATGCAAGGCACAGGGTGGACCTGCAGGCTTGGGGAGGCTGTGAGTCTCCAAAACCTCCAGATCAATAAAACAAGAATCATAGAATGGCCTGGGTTGAAAAGGACCATAATAATAATAATAATAATAATAACAAGCTCTGCAGGAGGTGCTGGTGCTTCTCCATCTCACCCATCTACCTTCACATGTACCTTCCCTTGGTACAGGGGTGACCCCTGGGCTCTCCTTGTGCTCGAAGGGCAGAAGGGTTCAATGAGAACATTGGGTTCTGAAAACCTGATCCGATCCACAAAGTGTGTGTGAGAGCCTTGCAGAGATTAAGGGAGGCTTTGGATCTAGAGCCTTGGTTCACAGTCAAGTGTTGTCTATTCAGTAGGGATTGTGGTTTACATCTGAATTCTTTTAATGAATTAGGCTTGACAGCCTTCCTTTGGGATAGTCTGGCTTTGTTCCGCTTCTGCTTCCCTGTTTGGAATGGGGAGATAAAGAAGTGAAATGGCTTCCCCAAAGCCCACAGGACAGATGATGGCAGTTCACTCCATCCCTTGTTTTAGTTCCAAATCTTCATCCTCTTCATGCATTCAAGAAACAGGATGGTAACAGATGAACCTCTCTCCAGTTCACAGCCCCGAGTCCAGCAGAGGCCGAAGATTGGGTGGATCAGATCCAGTTCCTCCTGAAGGGTGAGTCTGGCAGCTTGGCCCAAACCAACCTGTTGTGTTCATTGGGTCAATGCAGCCTTTCCCTGTGGGTCTGTGCTCCTCCCCAGGACCCCACTGGGGTCACAGCAGAGCTCAGAGGGGAATTAGGAGCCCTCCTTCCTCCTCCTCTGCTGCTAAACCATACAGGGACAGAGCCCTCTCTCCATCACCCTTTGCTCTCTCCCAGCAGATCTGAGTTCCCTCACTATCCCATACGATGAAGAGGAGGAAGAGCTCTACAATGACGTGGGCAGTTCTGACTCCATGACCACGGCATCTCATAACACTACCCTGAATCAAGATGATGGGATGGAAGAAGACGACATCTACGAGGTTTTTCCAGGTAAGCGACAAAATAAGGAGGTTCAAACCCAAGCCGTGCCCTAACTTTAACCCTGCAAACATGGCAGGAGACCTTGGCCAAGGAACACATTGTGATGGGAATGAACATCTCAGGCTCTGCTGAGTTTAATAGGCCTATAACTCAAAGGAGCAGCTCAGTTTCTTTGTTCAGACCTGATGGACTACAAGAGCAAATCCCTTCTGCTGTGGAGAGATGGGGGTTTTGTAAATTCAAGTGAGGCAGCTCAGACTGGGCTGCGTTACCTGTGAAATCAGAGTTAGATGATGAAAACGCTCCCTTCTGGGCATGCAGTCGTGGCTGTAACATGATTACTGGGCTTCCAAGAGATGATAAAATAACTGCATTAAAGACCAGAGCTCGCTCAGTAGCAGAGCAGGAGGCCTGGAGGCAGCAGGGCTGTGGATGCTGTGAGAGGAGCCAGGAGCAAATCTTCTTGGCACAGAAACAGCCTGAGAGGTTGACGTGATCTGCAACATTTCTCACTGTTAAAGCAGAAATCACAACGTGATGTGCCCCAGGGTTTGGTCATGGGGGTCACCTGAACCTGATTGAAACACACACTGTTCTATGCTGAGGTTGGCACTGCCCAACACTGCACCACATCCCCCCCGGGGTTAAGCTGCTCTCTGTCTGCATTCAGAGGTGCAAAATAGGTCTTTATTTCTTGTTTATTTCAGAGCTTTGTATTTGTAGTGATTAAATATATATATATAAGTGCATGAGAAAGGATGCTGGTGCCCAAGGTCCTTGCTGTGCTATTGCTGCTTGGCAAGTGATATCCAGCCAGCTGCTGGGAGCAGAGCTGCCAACCCCGAGCAGCCTCAGCTCCTGTCTACCTTCATCTTTCCTTCCTGACCTTCTCCTTCCCTGCTTATATCATCAGCTCTTTGGGCTGCAGCTCTCTCTTCCTCCGGGTGTCACCTCACTGCCCTATGGCTGCCAGCAGCAGCTACAGAGCTGATATCAGATGTGAGATTTGTTCCATAGGGGCTGATGGTGACCCTGGCATGAGCCTGCATTGTGCTGACCTTGATACGGCCCCTTCTATTACCCCTGCTCTGAGATGCAGAGTGCATCAAGAGCTGCAGATTTGCCACTGGAGTCATTTGTACCCTTTGAATATGGTTAAATACCCACCTGCACTGCAGGGCTTTGGAGGCTCAAGCTGTTAGGACATGGAGCAGAGGCTCGAGGCTGCAGTGCCTACATCCCATGGTCATTTCCCATCCCTCTTGCAGCCTTCTGCTTGGCCTAAGGCATTGGCAATGCAGGGAGGGGGGGTATTTTTGCCCTATTCCCAATGCTCAGCTCCTTTAGGGTGTAAGGACAGAGATGATGAGCAGGGGCAGGAATGAAGCAGTGAGGAACCAGGCACAGAGTGAATAGAGTCAGAGCAACTCTCACCCCCCATCCAAACTGGGGGCTCCTCTGGGCTCAACCCCCTCCTTCATGTCCCGAGTGCAATCGAGAGATAGAGATAAAGGGGGGGGGGGAAAGGGAAAGAGGGGGGGGGGAAATGAAGAGATAATTTCCTCAGCAAGTCATCGTCGTTAATGAAGTTTTACAAAAACAGATACAACCAAGGAAAAATAAAATTTCACAGGTGATAAATTTTTCCAATTTCCCTGGCAGAATTCGATAGGATTGTTAAATTAAGAGTGAAGGTGTCTGTTAGGAAGCAACGAGCAGTGATGGGTAATTTTATAGAGTGGAAAATTGAATCAAATTGCTACATTAAAACACAGCTCCTCTGAGGAATGTGCCCAATGCCTGGGCTGCTCCGGCACAGCGGTGGGGCATGAGGTGCAATGGCCATACATAGGGATGGGATGGGGTCTGCAGTGGATGGGAGAAGGGGGGCAGAGTCCAGGGTGGCTGCCCCATAGGGATGGTATAAAGGCATTCCCCAGGGATGGTGTGGTTGGGGCTGTGATGCTCTGAACAAGGAGGTGGCATAGAGAGATGCATGACCCCAGGAGATGTATTTTATTGCATTTCCTTCTGATTTGCCATGATAAAATCGAGATCTGGACCAAAGTCAAACATCCAGTTGATAAAGCAGAGTTTAGCTTGCAGGGGAGGCCGAAGGGCTGCTACATGAAGGGGAACTTGTTGCATCCCCACAGCCACCTTCACTGCATGCACAGAGCAGGGTCTGCATGGACTGGGGCTGGAGCACAGATATAGATCCATGCAGATGCAGCTCAGCAGCATGCCAGGCTCAGTGCCTTCACCAGGGCCATCCTTGCTATGTTTAGCTGAGAAATCCCACACCAATTTCCTGCCTTCCTCCCTCCAAGCCTCCATCCATCACTGCTTTGCAGCCCATCACCCACCATGGGGCTGAGCACAGCCTGGGAGCTTCCTCTAAGCCCCATTTGCAGATGGCACAGAGCAGTTATCACCAAGGCAGGGGGCTTCCCAAACAAGGGGAAACTGAGGCACAGAGGTCTGAGAGCACCACTGACCCCTCTGTGAGCTGCAGAGCATTCAGCCAGGAGGGTGATGCAAACAGCAAGAGCTCTGTGGCTTTATTTCTGATTGAAACATGGCCCATCCTTTAAAATATGGGGGGGAAAAATGGCATCCCAGGACCTCTGCAAGACATGGTGCCACTGCCACAGTATTGGCAGACTTAGTGTGGTTTTGCTCATGGAAATACAGAGGTATTTCCTCCACTCTGTGCCTTTTCCTGCTTCCCAAGGAGAGTGTTTGTATGGGTTGGATGCACAGAGGGCTCTAGGAAGGGGTTTCCAGAGCTGGAAGTGGGGATGGGAGGTGGGGGGAACCCAATAGAGCTGTAACATCAGCTCCCTACAACACAGCCCCATCCCATAGGGATGCAGCAGCACCAACACTGGGGGATGGATGGGGCTTTTAGTGGCAGGGAGCTCAATGGGGCTCCATGCTAAGAGTGGATCAGGAGCCTCGAGGCTGTAGGTTAAAGCATAAAGGAATCCAGATGTGAGGGTTGCGGTGCACGTGGATGCATTTACATCCTCCTTTACAAATGCAAAGAGCAGGCAAAAGCCACTTTCAATAATTTATTTCAAAATCAATGCTAACGAGGTTCCGTCTCGTCAGTGGCCGAGTTTTACAATAAAGTCTGATTTATTTAGAAAAGATCTTCGGTGCCGTTTCCCGTCTAATGGGGGAGCAGCGGCGGTGACCCTCCAACGTGGGATCCAATTTGTAACTCAGAGCGCAGCTCTGACCCGGTTTACATTGATCAGAGCTGAACAGGGGGGAGATGGAGGGGCCACATCCCCACCAGGTGCCACACAGCAGTGCTATGTCTGCCCTACAGCTGGGCCACGTGGGATCAGCAGAGCACCCTGTGTTGGCTTATGTCTTATTTAAACCTATTTACACGTGGAGCCGTGTTTCTGATAGTCCCCATTCCCCCCCAGCTCACACTTAACCTTTCCAACAGCATCATTCTCCTTATTTCTCCCTCCTTTCCCCATGCTGTACAGCTGTGCCTCTGGCTGCCCTTTGCTGCGTGGGTTCCTTTCCTCTCTTCTTTCTGCTCCTGTTCACCATCCTCCCATGTGTTTCTACCCTGGCATTTCTCCTCTCCATCTCGTTTTCCCCAGGCTGTGAGCTCTGCTCAGGAAAGCATTGCTTCCTATCGGGCACTTGGCAAAGTGCTGCTTAAATTTATGAGGCTATAACAAGTGATTTGTTTTTTGTTATTGTTTTTTTTTTTTTAACCAGAGTTAACAACAATTCATATTCGGATGCAACGCGGTTTAAAATATTATCCGCCACTTCCTCCCTTCCACTCTTCACAATTAAGCCAGGAATTTATTATGCTGACAGTCGGATGCTCTCATAGCCTGAGCCTGAGGGTTTGGTGCAGTGCTAGCAATGGCCTGGCACTGTTCTATAGCACTCACAGCCCTCCCTCTGACTTCTCTGTTTTCCCCTTGTAGAGAAGGACCCTGATGCTCCCGAGGACAGTGAGGATGATGGCAGAGGATGGCACCACGGTAAGAGCCCACCCTACATTGGCCAACCCTATATAGGCAGCAGTCAGTGGATCTGGAGATGCTGATGGAGGAGCTCACATTGAGAGGAGGTGGGGCAGACGTGGCAGGAGATGAGGCAGGACGTGAGTCAGGGCTCAGAGGAAGCAAGGGAAGCTGGACGGATGTAAAGCACCACTGCAGGAACCAACACCGCCCATAGCGGGCAGCCCAAAGAACCTCCATGTGCTCACAAATCCCCCCCCCTGCTTTTTCCTTTGGGATCTACGCTATGGGATGGGAGCGGAAGGTCTGTTTCCTCCCCAGTCCCACCTGCTTCACTTTCCATCACCGCTTCTGTCCCGGCACAGGAAAGCAGTGCTCGTGTCTGGGCTGGGACCTTCCTGCCTTGTATATTGCTGGCCCAGCCTGGAAGGGGCTGGAAGGGATGTGGATAACCTGGAGGTGCTCAGACACTCAGAGCTGTTGGAGGGGCTCATCAGACAGCCCATGCTTCCCAACATACCCAGCTCAATGCAGGGTTGAGTCCTCTCTATCTGCAGGGACCAGAGCAAAGCAGCAAGCCTTGTGTCCTCACATTGCATGTTTCCCACCTACCCCCACCCCCAGCACAGTGACTTATTCAACCACTGGAGCATGTGGGCAATGACAGCAGCACCCCCAGCTTGGAAAAACGACCTCCTCATCTTTATAAACTGCATCACCATCGTCACACCTGCATCCCTGGGGACTCCTGGGCACGGGGCTGAGGAAAGCAGAAGGAGCCAGGGACATGCACTGCAAACACACATTTGTCTTCACCTTCTGCATCTCTCCCAGCATCTCGGACAGGAGCTGCCTTGGTTCCCTTGCAGGAGCAGTGTGTCTATTGCTGGAGGGCTAAGGGTGACCCAAGGGCACACACTGATGGTGCTGGCTCACCCCTATCCCAGCCCTGCACCCTTTTTAATGCCCTATTTGTACTCGTTAGCATCCTCCTGACAGCTGGGATTTTTGCTCAGCATCACGGCTGGTTTCATTATCAGTGTGCTCGCAATTGCTTTAAGTCCTGTGTCTGTTTCTGTGCTAAATAATACGTGAGGCTCCTGCCTCTGAAATGCTGGGCTCCATTTCAAGTGGGAAATGGTCTCACAGCACCAGGAGCCCCCAACCCCAGTGCCTTCAATGTGGGATGTCTGTGCTGTGATCCAGCACAGAGCACAGAGCACAGAGCTGGCTTGGCAGCATGCAGCCAAATGCCCATTTGGTGAATAGAAAGCTGTTGTTTCACATATCTAAGAACAGCAAAGATGCCACAAAACCAAACCAGCCCAGCAAATCCAGCCAGGAGTTGCTCCAACCAAGATGAGAAGCTCGGGCTTCTCAGTCCCTTCTGTGCCTGTCATGCAGCCTGACCCATCAAATACAGAGAGAGCAGAACTTCTACCCTCGGTAAAAAACAGCAGAGCCCTGAAGCCTGTCTCCTGCACTGAGCATGGCAGGAGGTTTCACCTAGCAGGGAAAGCCACCGAGCTGCAGACAGTTGTCATCAGGCTTCAGCATCAACAGGCTGCCAAAGCCATGAGCCCAAAGCAGAGGGGTTGGGGCAGCAGCTTCTCCCCCAGCCCTGCCTGGAGCTGCTCGGGCTGCGGAAGGCAGTGACGCAGTTGTCACATTTGGCTGATTTCCTTCATGACCCCGAGGCCCATAAACGTGGGAGGAGGAACTCGTCCCATTTACATCAGTGCAAATCAGTCACGCTCATATCGTGTCTCTGGCCTGAACGCAGGTTCAGATGTGCAGGCAGGGCACCTGGGATGGCTGCCGTCCCATGGGGACACTGCAGTGACATCTTCCCTTTCCTGGCCTTATCTCAGAGTGCTGGGATGGATCAGGACCCCCCCACTCTGCAAACCATCTTAATTTGAACACGAGATGCTCAACAGCTCGCACAGACATCTCACTTTTAACACCGTGGCTCACTGTGCTCTCATCACAAAGGCATCTTCATGCATTGCAATCAGCGCTGACCTTTGGAAAGCAGTTCTGGAGCGAAGGCTGAGACCTTTTGCTGGACCACTGGGCATCAGTGGAGAAAATAATCACTCCTGCTTAACACGGGACCGCTCACAGCAGCACCATCCCGTATGATGCTCTCTGCATCACGCTGCTGCACTGACCTTTGGTGGCACTTACATGATGCTCTGCCTGCTGCAGAGCTGCTGCCTGCTTTGTCCTGCTCAGTGCCCCATCACTTCCTCTGCCTCCACTTCATAACCTCTGCTTCCTGCTCTTTGCACAAGCTTAAATAACTCAGTAGCTCCTTCTCCTTCTATTCCCTTCCCAATCTTTTCCTCACCACTGTGTGCTCCCCCTTTAATACTTTCCAAAGGATGCCTTTCTATTTAAGTTCCCCAAGTCCCTGAGTCATTCCACTTGCTCCCTGCTGCACCATTATCCATCTCTGTAATGTCCTTTTTCATATTTAGGTGATCAAATCCGGGCACAGCACTCCAGATGCACCCTTATCACTCTCTCCCTTATACCATATTAGAAACATTTCCTCCACCATGTGCTCGATATTTGCTATTTATGCTTTCTGGGCTCAAGCTCAGCCTCGTGGCAGAGCAGAGCAGTGAGTTGGTGCAACCCCGGTGCTCAAATCAACCCCTTCACAATGTGGTTTTATTGGGTTTAATTATTCACAGGGGTCTCATTACAGAGGTGCCCGTGTTGTGACATCTGGATTTCCACCCTCTTTCCCCCTATCTCCCACCCTAACATCGGTGCTGCACCACCAGGACATGTCCTGCATGTTTGAATGGTCATTTGGTGTGCTTGGAAAACCAGGAGTGTGATTTTGGGGTGTGTTTATTGATCTGTGTTGGGATCAATCCCTTTCCCAGCCTGCAAAGTAGGGCAGCATCTCCAGGTGCACAGTGTTGGCTGGTCTGGTCCCATTGCACAGATGAGATGCTCTCTGTCCCCTTTCCAAGGACCCACTTCTCACAGTGGTTGTGGTCTCTGTGGCCTGTGTTGGATGGGAAATGCCATTCTGAAATGGCAAAGATGGAAATGTTTCCTATTGGAAATGCTGCTGCTCCATTTTCCATCCAGCATTTATCCAAGGGCAGCCCCAGCCTTGGCATGCAGTTTGCTGGCAGTTTCACCAACACAAACCCACAGCTCCCAGCACAGAAATCCTTTTACCTCCCCCCTTAGAAAGGAGAAAACAAGACTCTGCTGGTTCATGATGTCCCTTCCAGCTGATGGCAAAGACTGAGGCCACTGTGCAGAATGGCACCAACACCTCCTTGTCTTCCCCCCATATACTGACTGGTTCCAGCCCCACACTGTGACCCCAGGTATCCCCCACCCCCCTGAACCTCTCCTTTGTTCTACAGGAAGCTCCCGGAGGGATTATGGCAATTACTACCAGGGCATATGGGACTGCAGCAGTGAGCACCCCAATGAGCTTTCCTTCCATCGTGGAGACCTAATATACATCCTGAGCAAGGTAGGGCCCTATAACCCAAAGGGAGCTGCTGGGGAGCTGGGAGGGCAGGGAAACTCAAAGCACAGGGATCCATCCTCATTAACAGTGGGATTTTGGGGTCCAGTTCCCATATACACATAGAAATGGGTCTCCAACCCCATGAGTTCCCCCCTCCCCACAGCCAACTCGTGTCCCCGCTGTCACCCCTTCTTGCTTGCAGCTCTCACCGCCTCCTACATTCACACGTGGCATCTGAAATGCCCCAAAGCAAGATTTTCTTCATGGTAATGGAGCCTGTGCGTGCTGTTGCTCGGGTATTACAGGGGTAATTGAGTTGCTCAGCCGGGTGTGAGCTGAGCTCTCTCCTGCAGACACGCGCAGGTGAATACATCAAGTTCTTGCACGAGCAGGGCAGGGAGCTGTGCTGTGCTGTGACCCTTCCAGCCCCATATATCCCTGCAGGGCTCCCAGCTGCTCCCAACCAGCCCAGGCTGGGATGGCTGCATTGTGTGAGTGGCAATGAACCAGGGTTGGGGTTCACTCACCCACCTCCATGCACCCACATGGCACTGGTTGGGCTGGTGGATCTGATGCCATCTCCTGGTCTCAGCCCTATGAAGGCAGCTGCATCTTTAGCTTTTATTCTTACTCTTTGGCTTTTATTCTTGGTGTTTCTGCCTGTTTCTGGAAGGCTGAGAATTTCCCATCTGTAGATCTCAAAGCTCTTCCTACAGCAGCATTTACTGCCTCTGCCTCCCCCCCCCTGCTGCTTTATAACAGCAAGATGAGGCTGCCATGCTCCAGGCCTGAACCCACATCTCAGGCTCATCCCTCCATCTCTAGGCTTGCAGCAGCTGGCCAACATCCCATATCCCCATCCAGTGCCCGGATTGGGGCACAATGCTGCCCTACCATCATAGGGACACAGCTTGGATGCTCAGCAGGGTTCTCTCTCTCTTCAGTGCCTCCAGATTGCCACTCTTGTGCTGGCTTCCTCACACGGAACCGATGGGTCCTGAGAGCTTTCCCCCCGTAAATTACTTTGTGTGCGACGGATGCTCGCGGCCGCAGCAGAACCAAAGTGATATTGGGGGGGGGGGGGAACAGGCAAGCAAGGAAGGAAGGAGGGGGGGGATAAGGTGTTTGAAAAGGCTGTTCACTCAGCTGCATTTTAATTTCCTTTTCAATCTTGTCCCAATTAATTTCGCAGAATTAATCTCACAGAAGCAAAGTCGGCAGCGTGGAAGGCTGCAGGTTTTTTTTTGGTTTTCAAGCGGCGCCCGGTCGCTCTTGTCTCGAACATGAAATAGTAGCTCATATAAAAAATCCATCTGGTGTGTTTGAAACACACGCCGGCTGCTGCTCGGGTCCTGTCTGACATTTCCAGCAGCAACAGAGGGGGAGGAAAAAGAAACAAGAAGTGATTTGGGGGTTAGTGGACATCAGTAGCTGGCAGGGATACAGCAGCAGGGTGTGGGGTGAGCAGGGGGGGCTGCGTTATGCTGGGCAGGGATGGGTTTGTTTCTTTACCCCTTTGCTGGGTGAGAGTATGGTGAAGGGAGTGTAGGGCTTATGGCTGTGGGGGACTCTCATTGCTATCATGTCCAGGTCCTTATGCTGAGCTATAACCCCATGGGTGCAGGGCACTGGGCTGTGGGCACAGCAGCATCAATCAGACACTGCTTTCAATGCAGCTGGCACCCCAGGGATGTGGGTCTCCTCCCCATTCACCCCCCTTGGTGCCATCAGGCTCAGGTTTATTGCAGCACTGGGGGTTCAGAGCCCACCCTGCAGTCCATCACCCCATTGCATTGAGACCCCAAAATGCTTCCACCCATTTGTTGTTTGAGGGGGGGGCAGAACACCGTGTCCCTTCCTACAGCCCCGATACCCGGATCCCTCGGCTGAATGATTTGTACGTGATGATAATTATCCGAATGCAGCGAGACTTCCTATTTTAAGTGGGCTTAGTTGGATGTGACAAGCGGGCCATAAAAGCGGATAAGTTAATTCTCTCAATTGCTTTCAATGAAGGCGAGGAAGGGGAGGGAGGAAGAGGGGGGTAGAAAGGAGGGTCGGGGCCCCGAGCGAAGGATGGCGGTGACACCTAGCGGGGGCGACCGGGACACAGCACGGGGGGCGGCGGGCGACGGGCTGGGGTCAGCCGGGAGGCAACGGTCACACGTCGGTCACATCCAAGCTGCCCACCCCCTCTTTATTCCCCCCCTCTCTCTCCCTTCCCCTCCGGCCCCGAGCCCCCGGCGGGAGCCAATCGTCCAGAACGAGCCCCTGGCAGCTTCATTCCTCCCAGGTAATTTGTATAAATGAGGGACACCCAGAACGGGTGAGGACAAAGGGTGGTGGAGATGCTGGAGAGATGAGCTGGTCGGGATTCATATCCCAGTACAGTGATGGAACCCATAGACCAAGGCTGGTACCCACAAACCAAGGCTGGCACCCATAGACCAAGGCTGGCACCCACAAACCAAGGCTGGCACCCACAAACCAAGGCTGGCACCCACAGACCAAGGCTGGCACCCACAAACCAAGGCTGGCACCCATAGACCAAGGCTGGTACCCACAAACCAAGGCTGGCACCCATAGACCAAGGCTGGTACCCACAAACCAAGGCTGGTACCCACAGACCAAGGCTGGCACCCATAGACCAAGGCTGGCACCCACAGACCAAGGCTGGCACCCACAAACCAAGGCTGGCACCCACAGACCAAGGCTGGCACCCACACACCAAGGCTGGCACCCATAGACCAAGGCTGGCACCCACAAACCAAGGCTGGCACCCATAGACCAAGGCTGGTACCCACAAACCAAGGCTGGCCCCCCCCATACCGCTATCATCATCCTCCAATGGCTTTTGCCCCCCACCCATGGCTGCTGTCACCCACCCACCACTGTTATCCCCCCCACTCATGGCTTCTGGTACCCACTGACTAAGGTTGTCACCCACCCCTCACTCTTATCACCCACTGCTGTTAATACCCTCCAACCCCTGGGCACTGAGGCCACACTAACAGTGGGTTCCCATCCCTCAGAGACCCCCAAGAAGCCCCCCATCACCCCCCATGCCCAGCATAGGGCACACATCACACCCCCCTCCCAGCACCTGGTCCCTCCGTGGGGCTCCGAGCCTCACTCCAACCATTTATTATACCCAGAAATTTATAATAAACGCTGTTAAAGACTTCGTCTTTGACAGAGGTAATAATAAATTCACTGTTAAAGACAGTACTTTAATTCCTTATACCCTCCAATACCGCACAGAATAAACTATATTCATCACCGAGTAATTTTTTACCGCATAAATCTTTAAAACTAACCGTTGTAGGCTGTTGAGGCTGAAATATTGTGAATTTATTAGATATGCCCATGTAGTATTGGATTCAGAGGTTTCCATTCGAATATATTACGGGGGAAATTTGTGTCTTTAAGTGTGACAATGCTTCCATTTTCCGGAGCCACCGTTGTAGGCAGAGGTTCCTTTGGAGTCAGCCGTGCTGTTATCAGGCAGAGATTTAGTGATAGGGATGGAGGGGGGGTTGTATAACAGTGCCCCATTTGGAATGGGTGGCCATAAGCTTTTCTTATAGTGTACCCTATGGGCAGTGCCTGTTGTGTGGGGTGGATGGGTGCTATGCTTTGGGATGGAGCAGCAATGGAAGGAGTGATGAGACGGGGGGGAAATGAGGGCCAAGTGTTGGCATATAGGCAGAATAAGGTCTGGATTTGGCATGGATTTGGCAATGGCCATCCCCACCATCCCCACCAACCCCTATTGCCTTTGCTAAGGTGGATGAGCAGCAGGCAGAGCTTTGTTCATTAGGGAGAGATGATGCTAATGATCAAAGCACGAGGTGTGGGTAGCGTTGAAAGCAATGGATGTGGTAGCATTGAAAGCAGTTCTATTGCAAAACGGGGCTGCTTTTATTTAGAGGTGATTTGGTGTGGATGGAACTGAACTGGGCACCTCTAACATCCCTATATCCTGGGTACCAAGAGGAAGTTTCCCTTTGCCATAAGTCTCCCTTTAGGAACCCAACTCTGTGTCTATCCCAAAGGGAGGAACCTCCTGGTGCTCCTCAATGGGCCAGCAGCAAATGAATGGTTCAAAAAGGAAAGAAATGGGGCAATTCAAAGCCAGCAAAGCACCAAAATCTCCCTCCCCTCCTCCGAGCTGCTCCAAACAAACAAACATGTCGCTTTTATGGCCCTTTGCTTTGCACCACCGAGGGGTGGAGGGGAGGAGGGGGGTGTTGATGGGGATATAGGGGGGAGTAGTGGTATGGCTAAGTAAGACTTGCATTCCAAATTCATTTAGGCGATAGCGCTGGAGTTGTCACAAAGCATAATGCAGTATTTAATTAAAATAACAGAAGTGGATCTAGATATGTCCTGGGGTAGCTATCACCAAATTACAGCTCTCTCCGTGCCGTATTTATGAGCTGGTGCAGCTTGAGTGAATGCAGCACATAACGTTCACACTTCAGACCCCGGGCAGATCCGTTCTTTCCTTTCCCCATCCCTATTCTCTCTCAATGATCTTTCCCCTATAAACCCCAAATCTCAATGCTGGGGGGGAGTGGGGATTTGTACCATGACCCTGTGGGGGTTTGGGGGTGGGGAGGGGGTGGGGGTCATGCTTGGCTGCATCCCCCCCCCCATCTCTTTGCTCACCCCCCCATCCCTTTGCTCGCAGCTCGGCTCTATACACACATGTGCACAATTACCACCAGCCCCTCTTTAACAGGTCAGGGGCAGAACCGAAAGCGAAGCCGGCTGCTTCCCTTCCATCGGGCTTTAAAGGCGAAAATAATTGGCTGCAGAACAAATGTAGGCAATGGAGTGTGCGAGAAAGCAAATAAAAAGGGCTTCATCCATCCCCCCCCCCCTGCTTTAACCTCCCCTTCCCTGCACAGCACCGGGGATGGGAGCGATCCGGGTTCGGTTGTAGCTCCCGTTTAACTTCCCCATTAGAGTTTCCACCTCCAGCTTGGGGAAGTTTGTCCGTGAAAAATGGTCATTTTTTGTTCCCCCCCCCCCCCCCCTCCCACTTGCTCAAAGCACGTTATTAAAATGCTAATTTAAAAGAAAAAGGAGTTAAATATCTAGCGGTGGTGCAGTCTAATTGCAGCCATAATGAGCTCTCTAAATGTGAGTGCCCCTGACACACAGAGAGCATAAACAGCCAGCAAACACATCATTAGTGCTCGCGTTCATTTATTCTGGCGACCTGACGATGACCCCGCGAGGGTCGGGAGGAGCAGGTGGATCCGGCTGCGGCCCCGGGGGGCAGGAAACGATGCTGCTGCCATGGCAATAAGGGGGGGTGGGATGGGGATGGGGAGGGGGATGGAGGTGGATGGGGATGGGGACATGGGAGAGGTAGAGGGATGGGGATGGGGAGAGGGATGGGGATGGGGATGGGGAGAAGGCTGGAGACAAGGACAGGGATGGGGACAGGAGATAGGGGTAGGGATAGAGGTAGGGATAGGGATGGGGAGAGGGGTGGAGATAGGCAGGAATAAGGACAGGGATGGGGACAGGAGATAGGGATAGGGATGGGGTAGGGATAGGGGTAGGGATAGGGATAGGGATAGGGATAGGGATAGGGATAGGGATAGGGATAGGGATGGGGTAGGGATAGGGGTAGGGATAGGGATAGGGATAGGGATAGGGATAGGGATAGGGATAGGGATGGGGTAGGGATAGGGATAGGGGCGGGGATAGGGGATAGAGGTAGGGGTAAGGGTAGGAATAGGGATATGGATACAGATAGGGATAGAAATAGGGATGGGGATGGGGACGGAGACTGGAATGAGAACAGGGACAAGGACAAAGATGAGGACGGTACAGGGATGAGGATGAGGACAAGGAACAGTGACAGGGATAGGGACGAAGGCAGCTGTGGGCGTTGAGTCCTCTGCAATGGGGACAGAGACAAGGACAGGGATAGGGATGGGGAAGGAGCAGGGCCAGGAGCCCCCAGGACCAGCTGTACCCCTGCCCCAGACCCTCCCCACGCTGCTTTAACCCCCCCCCCCCTTTCAGCTCCTTATGTCTGCTCAGAGCAGGATGGCGCCCTGCAGGGGAGCTGTACCATCTCCAACCACGGGCAGCACGAGGAAAGAGATGCATCAAAACAATTCCTCGGGAAAGATTTCAGCTCCATTCCAGCTGCTTTGCTTCTAGAACAGCCACATTGGTCGCCCCCCAGCAACAGCACAATAACTTCAATCCCCCCCCCCACTATTCCTCACCCCCTATTCCTTTTCTCCTCTCCCTATGCCTGTCCAAGGAACACCCCCCTCCCCACAACACCCCCCCATCCCTACAACAACCCCTACAACCCCCTCCCTTCCTCCCTTGCACTCTGGGTGAACCTGTGATATTGTAGCAATGGCCCTTGAAGTGCGGTGGGGAGGTGATTTAGGAGAATATTAAAGGCAATGTGGAGATTCGAAGGCGCCTCTCTCAGGGAGATCTGGAGAAAATACGCAGCACAGATGGGCTGAGCAGATTAAACATTTCCGTCACATTGTTTTCAGATTGTGTTTGCGGTGCCTGAGGGTTGGTGCTGCGGTCAGAGCACGGCGGAGCTGCTTGATGGGATAAATATTAATACGGAGTCTTCACATCTCCATCTCCATCCCCCCCCCAGCAGCTCTCCAGGCAACTCAGGCTTCCCCCATGGGTTGGGGGGTATGGGGAGGATAATGGGGTGGATGTGGGGGTGTTGATGGGGTGGATATGTAGATTACCCAATGGGATGGATAAGGAGAACCCCCAGTGGAATGGTATTGGGACCATGATGGGGTGGATGGACAATGGGATGGACATGGGGACCCCAACAGGATGGATATGGGGGCTCCAATGGGATAGACATGGGGACCCCAATGGGATGGACATGGGGACCCCGACAGGATGGATATGGGGGCTCCAATGGGATGGATATGGGGACCCCAATGGGATGGACATGGGGACCCTAACAGGATGGATATGGGGGCTCCAATGGGATAGACATAGGGACCCCAATGGGATGGACATGGGGACCCCAACAGGATGGATATGGGGGCTCCAATGGGATAGATATGGGGGCTCCAATGGAATGGACATGGGGACCCCAACAGGATGGATATGGGGGCTCCAATGGGATAGACATGGGGACCCCAATGGGATGGACATGGGGACCCCGACAGGATGGATATGGGGGCTCCAATGGGATAGACATGGGGTCCCCAATGGGATGGATATGCAGACCTGAATGGGATGGATAAGGAGAACCCCCAATGGAATGGTATGGGGACCCCAATGGGATGGATATGCAGACCCCAGTGGGATGGAGATAACATGGGGACCCCCGTGGGATGGACACGGGGGCTCCAATGGGATGGATATGCAGACCCCAATGGGATGGATGTGGGGAACCCAATGGGATGGACATCCATGGGGACCCTGATGGGATGGATATGGGGGTTTCAATGGGATGGATATGGGGGCTTCAATGGGATGGATATGGGGGTTTCAATGGGATGGATATGGGGGCTTCAATGGGATGGATATGCAAACCCCAGTGTGATGACATGGGACTCCAATGGGATAGATATGGGGACCCCAATGGGATGGACATGGGAACTCCAATGGGGTAACAAGGGGACCCCAATGGGATGACATGGGGACCCAGATGGGATGGGTATACTGACCCCAGTGTAATGGCATGGGGACCCCAATAGGATGAATGTGCGGACCCTGATGGGATGGACATGGGAACACCAGTGGGGAGGGCACGTGGAACCCCACAGATATAGGGACCCCAATGGGGTGGACACGAGGACCCCAGTGGGATCAGGCACCACATCCACCCTCTGGTGATATGGAACAGGCACAGCACATGGGATGAGATAGGAGCAATGCCTCAGCTGCATTAATACCACAGCTGAGAGCTGAGTCATTGGGAGCAAGTGGGAATCATTAGTGGTTTAAAGGAGCAAAAAAAGAGCGATGTGTTAAAGGGGGCAGTGCCAGGTTGTGATGAGCAGCACCTGAGCTGCTCCCCATAGAGAAATCTGCTCTGCATGGAGGGAGAAAGGAGCTCCAAGCTGCATCCCTCACTGCCACCAGCTCCATGGGGACAGGTAGGACCTTATGGGTGGGTAGAGCTTGAATTTCAGAGCTTGTCACAACCCTGAGCTGCTTTTCAAGGTGGATGGATGTAGAACTGACCCGGTATAAAACTCCCTGTTGTCAGCCGACCCCTCGAGTTCCTGCCATACCTCATCGATGAATTAGATTCCTCCATTTTCCTAACAATAATGTATGACACACAAGCACTAATAATGGGGCTGAGCAATCATAAACCGATAAGTCCCTGACTGATTGGCTTTTCCTTCGGCATCCATCAAAGCATCATTGATCTTCTGTGCAAAGCCAGGTGATGAATGACGTTCCCGGTGCTCAGAGGGGTTGTTTATGAGGGCTGGCAATGGAATGCAATGGTAAGGAGGGCTTGGGAGTGCTGCTATGGGGTTTCATCCCCATTGAGAGCCCATAGTGTGTCCGCAAGGAGGATGAGAGGTGTGGGATGGGACACTGAGCTCCCCAAAGAGAATGGAGCAGCTCAACTGGCTTCGTGAATGGGTTTGTGGTTGGGGTTTGGTTTGGGGTTTTAATTGTGGTGGTTGTCTTGTTTCTATTCCCCTCTGTCCTCTTTTGCCCTTAGCTTAGCAGCCATAGGTGCCGCTGGGGGTCCCCATAGATGCCGCTGGGTGCCCCATAGGTGCCGCTGGGGGGCCCATAGGTGCCGCTGGGGGTCCCCATAGGTGCCGCTGGGGGTCCCCATAGGTGCCACTGGGGTCCCATAGGTGCCGCTGGGTGCCCCATAGGTGCCGCAGGGGGGCCCATAGGTGCCGCTGGGTGCCCCATAGGTGCCACTGGGTGCCCCATAGGTGCCGCTGGGTGCCCCATAGGTGCCGCTGGGAGCCCCATAGGTGCCGCTGGGTGCCCCATAGGTGCCACTGGGTGCCCCATAGGTGCCGCTGGGTGCCCCATAGGTGCCGCTGGGAGCCCCATAGGTGCCGCTGGGTGCCCCATAGGTGCCGCTGGGTGCCCCATAGGTGCCGCTGGGGTCCCATAGGTGCCGCTGGGTGCCCCATAGGTGCCGCTGGGGGGCCCATAGGTGCCGCTGGGGGGCCCATAGGTGCCGCTGGGGGCCCATAGGTGCCGCTGGGGGGCCCATAGGTGCTGCTGGGGGGCCCATAGGTGCTGCTGGGGCCCCATAGGTGCAACTCCCAGCTCACAATGGGACAGAGCACCCCACTCCCCCACCCCACAACTGACCCCTCCAGACCAATTACCCTCCAGCTTAGGTCCCTTCTTTAAAGTCTCATCTCAATTACTTTTCCCTCCCCCCCCCCCGACCCACTCCATGCAGGTATTGAGCACAGAGGCCCCATTAGTGAGTAATTAGGTACAAACACCCTCAAAACTCAACACCCCCCCTCCATCCAAAAAGCACGAGAGGCAGAGTTCACCCTGCACTGGGCTCTGCCTCTCTGTGCCAGTGCACTCCTCGTTTTAATAGTTTAATAAAAATTAGCATAATTAACGAACATCTGTATGATCCAGAGCGGTGCAATTTGGCACTCGGAAACGAGGACTTAAACGTTATTGCTGGGAGTTTAATGTTGTTTTAATTCTTTTTGGCACCGAGCGGTGAAATAAAAACGCTCGGTGCCGCGAGTTCTCGGCTGCCTTTCATTTGCATTCTCTTTTTTTTTTCCTCCCTTTTTGATTGTGAGCAATCGTGGGCTAAGCCAGCAATTCATCAAAGCAGGGAAGGCTTTAGGATACCTCATAGTTTGGGCTGTAGCAGAGATAAGGGTTGGGGAGGGGGCTTAGGGGGTCTCCTTTGCTTGTAGGGTGCATCTCCTGCTTGCTTTAGGGCTGCTCTGCCTGGGGTTCTGCTTCTGGTTTTGAGATGGGGGTTTTTTCTTGCTTGCCTGGATGTGTTTGAATAGGGGATGTACTCTGTGCTGACCCACATCCCATAGGGAGCAAAGGGAGGTGGCAAAGAGTGAGAAGGGGATGCGTTGGAATAGGGGATGTACTCACTTTGTGCTGACCCACATCCCATAGGGAGCAAAGGGAGGTGGCAAAGAGTGAGAAGGGGATGTGTTGAAATAGGGGATGTACTCTGTGCTCACCCACATCCCATAGGGAGCAAAGGGAGGTGGCAAAGAGTGAGAAGGGGATGCGTTGGAATAAGGGATGTACTCTGTGCTCACCCACATCCCATAGGGAGCAAAGGGAGGTGGCAAAGAGTGAGAAGGGGATGCGTTGGAATAGGGGATGTACTCGCTCTGTGCTGACCCACATCCCATAGGGAGCAAAGGGTGGGAGGGCAGCAGTGCCTCCAAATGGGACTCAAGAGTTGAAAGACCCCATTTGGGTCTATGTGAACCCAAAGGAAAGGAGCAGAGCTGTGCCCCGCTGCCTTGGCATTAATCCTTATGCTGTGCCCCCCCCCCAGGAGTACAACATGTACGGCTGGTGGGTTGGGGAGCTCAATAGCACCGTCGGGATCGTCCCTAAGGATTACCTGGCTGCTGCCTATGACCTGGAGGAGCTGTGAGGATGGTGGTGCCCAGGTGAGAGGTGGAACCTTCATGGGTTGTCTGTGCTGGGAAAGCAGAGCTGCTCCTCTTTTCTCTCCTAGGACAGTTTGGCTCCATCTTCTGGTTTCTGTTTTACATGGAAGGGAGGTGGTAGGGCTGGGAAATAGGGATGGGTAAAGGGAAAATGGCACCGTGCCCAGCACAGCTGTGGTTAAGGATCCATCTGTAGGGCTGGGGTTGATGTGATGACCCAAGAGATGGGGTGCAGTGCAGTGTCCCTGTCTGGGTTTCAGCTCCATTCAGTTCTATGGTGGAAAGCTGTGCCAAACCCAAAGCTGCCTCTGTCAGACCCCGAGAGCTGGATGTGACAGCTGCAAGCAGAGCTGACAGCAGCACCGGGCTGTTCTCCCACAGCCCATACGGGGGCATTTGGCAGAGAAATAAAGCCCACTAGTGGGGCTGGGCCAGCAGGGGGTCAGCAGCCACCTGCCCACCCTGTGGGCACGGAGACCTTCGTGTCCTCCCTGTAACCCACAGCCCTATGCTGAGTCCCCCACCCTCACCTTGTGTCTCCCCCCCCCCCAAATCCAGGTCGCCTCTCGCCTTTCCCACCCTGCGATGCCACAAAGGACTCGTTCCCAGCCTTGAGAACCCGTTACAAGAAGAGCCCTGTGTGCCACCACCCTCTACCCAGGACCCTGCACAACCCTCGGGTACCACCAGCTCCATCCCCATCTTGGGTGGGCAACCCGCAATAAACCCACCCCCCACAATTTATCCCCTCCGAGCTGCAATGCGCCGCGGGGCCGCCAGGTGGCGCTCTGGGTTTGCGCACAGACCGTTGTGTTGGTGGGGGGGGGACACAGAATTAAGGGGGGGGGCTCATAGTGCAGACCTGGGGCTATTGGGATGGGTTTGGGATGGGTTTGGGATGCCTAAAGCTCAGCTGGGCATGGGGGAGACCAATGGGATGGGGTTCTAATGGGGGTGCATGCAGCACTGGGGTGGCTCAGCCCCCCCCCTGCCCTACCCCCCCCCCCCCAATATGGTTCTGCCTCTGAATGAGTCACTGTTTTCCATTCAGCTTCACAGTCGATCAACACCACTAAAAATAATTCCCTCCTGCCTCTGACACGCTGCCAACACCGGGGCAGCAGCTGCACCCCCCCCCCATGGGGGAAAGATGGGCACCCTATGGGGGGTGGGGGGTAGGGGGGAGGAATGGAGCTCTGCTTGCAAAGCTGCTGAATCCCCATCAGCTCCAAAGGGAAACCATAGGGCTGGGTGAGATCCTGGTAGGGTGTGGAGTGAGGGATGCTCAGAGCAGGGCTGTAGTTGTAGGTTGAGAGCTGCTCTCAGCCCTGGTTGAAGGAGCGATGGCTGCAGGATGCTGTGCAGCCTATGGCCACAGCTGGCCTCACAGCTGAGCCATTCGGAGCTATGAGCAGACATGAATATGTATGAAAGAAAAGGGGGGGGAGAGATGCAGCCAATGGCACCAGCAGCTGCCAGCCTTCACCATGAACTCCTATTGACATTGCTGCTTTCCAACCTCTGCAAACCCCAAACCCTCTGTGTGCAAACAACCAGCCCTATGGATCTCACCCCCCAACTCACCTCTCCCTCTAGGTGAGCCGTCCCAGCAGGTTCAGCCCTACAGGGAGAGCTGCAATCAGCTGCTCCGTTCCCTACAGCCATCCATCTCCTATTAGTTTGGCCTGGGTTCTGGTTTGGCTCCTTCCACCCACGCAGCCAAGGACAGACAGCAGCAAACAGCAAACAAACCTCTTCTACTTGGGTTTTATTTCAAGTCAGAGCACGTCAGCTCTGCCTCTACCAGTGCTCAGGGTGTAGGAAAAGGTGCAGGAGCAGCAGCAAAAGTAACCAGGGCCCCAAGCACTGCCAGGCACCCACTGCAAGGCAGTTGAATGCTGCATTGATCTGAGCAAGCTCCCTCCTGGCTGTGAGCCCCCCATTCTCCTCCCATTGTGCTATTGAGGGGCAGAAAGGTTTGTTCTCCTGCAGGATCCCATCTGGAAGGGGTGGCTGCATAAATAGGTTGGGGGGGGTCCATCTCTATTTGTCCCAGCACAGCCTCCATGTAAAGGGGGAAGCACAAGGGCTGACCCAAAGGGATCTGATGGGCATCAACCAGCTCCCATTCCAAGTGTGAGGCTGCACACAATACAGCCAGCACATCCCACCGTGCCCAGGGAATGCACTGAGAACATGGGGGCCTTGCTGGCATCGTGACCTAACCAAGCCCTGCTACTACTCCAATTGGAGAGCAAAGGCCACGGGGATAACAAACACAGGTTTCACTAACCACTAGATCTCTTCTGCAAAGAGAAGAGCTACAAAACACACTGCCTGGGACATCAAGGACAGCTGAAAGTCATCAAGGAAGAGAACACACGAGCCCCGGACACCACAGAGCTAAGGGGAAAGCTGTGATCCCAGCACAGCCCCATTCCCTGCCTTGCCAGCCTGGCTTCCCTCTGGCTCAACCAGCAGCAGCTCCAGACAGAGCTGCAGGTCCTGGGCAAGGCAGGCGAGGTCACTGTAACCATTTACTGAGTCTCTTGCTGTCCACCCAAAGGCTCTGATGGTTCATCCGGGCTGTCCGAGTGCGTGTCATCCATGCCAAAGTCAGTCCAGTGTGGGATGCTCTCCAGGCAGCTCAGCCCCTGTGTGGCCCCCAGGCTGGCACAGCTGAAAAGAGAGAAAGCAGTCAGAGCTTTGGCATCCACTGCAGCGGCTGCTTGTGGTTGTACACAAGGGCAGCACCACCAGTTAAAGAGGCAGATGGTGCTGGTAGCAGCGAGGAAAACACAGCTACAACCTGCATACCTGCCCTGTTAGCTCTGGTTGCTGCCACAAACCCTCTCCTTCAAGCAAAAAGAGCCCTATCTTAAACACTGCTGGACTCTGGATGCTTCTTTCTTCCCATTCATTGAATGGAATGCAGGGCACCAACTGGCTCAGGGTGCTGCCAGCAGCAGGTCTGCTCCAACCAGCTCTATGCACAGCAAAAGAGCTGGGATCTACCCCATTGCAGTGCCCTGTGGTTGGTCTTTCCCTGCCTGCATTACCTGCCATGCACAGCTCCTCCTGGCAGCAGCGTAGGGCGACTCTCCTCCTCCTGCACCCAGCCACAGTTGGACATGGCGTAGTGCAGGATGGCTTCTGTCACTGTCTGCGAGCCTTGGCCTTGCACACATGCCTCTATGTCGGGCACAGAGAGCTGGCTCTGCAGGAAGAGGTGCAGCCGGCTGTCGGAGAGGAGGACAACGTTCTGCACAACCCTGTGTATGAAGAGAAAGGGCTGAGGCAGGTTGTGCAGGAGCACAGAGAACTCTGAGCCCTGCCCAGACAGCTCACACTGCCCAGCAGCAGATCCATCTCACAAACAGCATCTCCTAAGTGCTGCATCCAAAGGAGCTTCACTCACTTTTCCAAGAACTGCTGCAACCCTTGTCTCCTCTTCTCAATGAATTCATCCGTGCTCCCCACAAAGAAGGTGGATTTCCCAGGCAGATCTGGGACAGGCCTGAAAGAAAAGAGCAGAGGGAGCAGCTCAGGGTCAAATCACCCCAGCAATGGAGCAAGAAGGTTTGGGGGCACCACATCTGGCAGCAGCTGGATCCCATCAGTGCCATCCACATCTGGAGGAAGCCACCCTTCTCTGTGAGCACATAAGACACCCAGAGCAATCAATGGAGCTGTGGTGTCTGGCTGCTGGGGTAAAGCAAGGAGCTCAGGGCATGCTTACACCAAGCCAGCATTCTTCTGCAGCTGCTTCCTCAGCCACACGAACTCACGGTAGCGGCGCCGCACGCATGAGGTCTTGGCTGTGAAGGCCTTGCTGTTGGTCTGCATAAGGAAAACGAGAACACAGATATAACCCTCTCATCTGAGGGGCAAAGAGGGATGTGAGCTTTGTGGTTTCCCCACTTTCCAGCAACCACAACTTACGTGGAGGAAGATCTTATAATCCACATAGGAGTTCCAGGAGCCTTCGTTCTGCACTCGAGGGTCCTGAACACGCACCGTGGTCAACTCCTGGAGCACAAACATTGCCCTGAGCACAGTGCAGAACAACCAGCCTCATCCCCATCCACCCCCCAGCTCTGCCCCCTGTTTGGTGTTCAGCACCTCTCACCCCTCAATGCATCACTCAGGGCTCCAGCATTGCCACACTCCAACCAGGAACAGATAAAACCACATCAATAGGCTCCTTACCTCCTCTCGGCTCTCCAACATCCTAGAGCCAGAGCCCAGAAGGAAACATCTGCATAGAGGAAAAAGGATTCAGTAGGAAGAGATAATCAGGATCCCCCCCCCCCCGTCCTCATCACACCCCCAAGTCCTGGCACAGCTGATCCTATCCATTAGCCACCATGAAATAAAGAGGATGCAACCAAGTCCAGCAGTCCCCAGGGCACAGAGCAAAGCAGCATTAACCTCCCATATGCTCCATAGGCCACACAGCCCCATCAGGCTCCTGCTGGAGGCTGCTCCATGACCAGAACTGGGACTTCTCCTTGTACCTCCATAGGAGAGAAAAGGATGGAAGAGCCCAGCCCCTCTCCAAGCCGCATGGGCAGTTCTGCACTGAAACATCAGCGCAGCCAGTTCAGGTGGTGAGGAGATAACTCAGCTTTGATCACAGCTTCCTCCTCTCACCAGCCTCCCCCTCCTGTCTGCCCAGCACAAGCAAAGCAGCCACCCCCCCCCCCAGCCAGCATCCTCCCACTGTTAGAGCAGCCTGCTCCCCTCCCTTAGACCAGCCCAGCTCCTGCTGCTGCCCCAGCACGTCTCCCATTAGCAGCAGACCCAAACCAGGCCGCTCCTCTTGGGCTCTTTCACAATTCAACTGAACAAGCAACAAACTCCAGACCACGATTTCCCCCTCTGGTTTAGATGTCGTGCCTTCATTGCAACCACTTGCAACCACCCTCCCTCCCCAGCACTCCATGATACCCTCAGCTCTCCCATTTTGTTCTGCCATGAGCTGCCTGTCTCTATCTCCACCACATCCCTCAGGCTCTGCTGGGCCCCCAGCTGATTTGCTGCCCCATTGCATTCTCCTGCATTAATCCCTGTTGTGCAACGATAGCACAGACACGGTGCCAGCACTGCGAGGAAGAGACAGGACACACAGTCCCCACACCCCACAGCAGCACAGACCAACCCATCTCAGTGTCCCCTCCCTGGTCTGGACCACACAGAATAGCAAAGCTGGCAGACAAAGTGTCCTGGTTTCACCTCTGTTTTATTGTGCAAAGCATTTAGAGCCCCTGGGATGAACCTGAGGTTCAGGACACAGCCCCAGCTCCTGAGGGACACAGAGCAGAGAGGCACAACAACCCTTCACCTGTTCCCTATTCCTGGAGCTTTGCCTTTTAGGCCATGGGAGCTGCCAAGTGCTGGGTAACATTGCGAGCTCAGCCTTTATTTATCCGCTGGGTTGTGAAGCAAAGCTCTTCTGAAGGCTGAGCTAATTTTAGCTGGGACAAGGGGAGGAGTGAAGCACCATCCACGCTACAGAAAAAAATCCGGCTCCACCGGTTTGTAAGATCTCACTGGTCTGATCCAATGCACAGGAGGTGGAAATGGACGGCAGAGAAAAGCTGAGGGCACAAAGCAAAGAGCCCCAGGCCCAGTGCAGGCAGCTCTGGGGTATCTCACAGTGACAGCTCTCAGTGGGGCTGGGTCAGGCTGCTGCTGCTGCTGCTGTTTCCAATTTGAGCTGTAAGCGAGTGGGTGAGGGGAACAGACCAAAAAAACCCCACCATATTTCAGCTCATGTGATCCTCCCCTTTGGGGACCGAGGGCAGGAAAAGGAGCCAAATGTGCCACCAGTCACCATGCAGGGCTGAGCAATGGGTGCTCAGCAATCCCAGGCAGCAAAAACACAACAGAGATGAGAGAAAACAGCCCTCATAGGATAGCAGAGGGGTTGGGTTGCTCAGCTATGGGAGGTTGATTACAAAGGACTGGGGGGCTGCTGCTCTATGGGGTGGGATGGATGAGGATGGGGGGGAATGGATGGGGATGGGGTGGGATGGATGGGGATGGGGGGGGATGGATGAGGATGGGGGGGGATGGATGAGGATGGGGGGGAATAGATGGGGATGGGGGGGAATAGATGGGGATGGGGGGGAACAGATGGGGATGGGGGGGAACGGATGGGGATGGGGGGGAATAGATGAGGATGGGGGGGAATAGATGAGGATGGGGGGGAATAGATGGGGATGGGGGGGAATAGATGGGGATGGGGGGGAATGGATGGGGATGGGGGGGGGATGGATGAGGATGGGGGGGGGATGGATGAGGATGGGGTGGAATAGATGGAGATGGGGGGATGGATGAGGATGGGGGGGGAAGGGGCTGCCCTGGGAGGGGTCCCACAGCCCCACAGATCCCAGTGCTGCCCCAATGAGCAGAGCAGGACGGAGCACAGCCCCAGGCCTGGCTCAGCATTGGAAAGCACACATATCCCACAGCCACACATTCACAACGAGCATCAAACCATCCCATTTAAGCTTGATTTAGGGCTAATTGCCCTTCACTCCATAAACCACAGGCAGAAAGCAGCTTTGGGGCGGCTCTAAGCACTTATAACAGATCCTTTTTGGGGTCTTTAACTTCAGATCCGAATTAAGGGCCCTCAATGGGGGCTCCCTATATTCCCCCCCCTCCCCATTCCCCCATTCATTTCCCCATAGGGGTCTCGACTTGCTGTAGGATTCCGCCTTCCAACACCAAACCGAAGGCCTCCCCCTCTCTATACCCCCATAGGAAGCCATACACCCTCCCCCCTACCTGCTCCCCATACAGATCTCAGCATTACAACCCGTATTTAGGACCAAACCCACCCCCTCCCCTTTAAGACCCCCCTCACCTCCTCACTCCGAACGCGGCCCCTTTAAACCGCACGGCGGCGCGGCGGCCTAGTAGCGCGGGCTGCACTTCCTCTTCCGCCTCGCGCGGGGGCACGCTGGGAACTGTAGTTCGTACCGGCAGCCTACACCTCCCATCATACCCCGTGGCAGCGTATTTATGAAGAAGAGACGGACTTCATCTCCCACAGTGCACCGCGGTGGGTGCGGGTCGCGGCGCATGCGTGGTGAAGAGCGGCGGGTATTGAGGCTGGCCGGGCTCTTTTGTTCGACGGAGGCAGACGGAGAGCGCCAGGCCCGAGGCCTCGGCCCCTTGTAGGCCGCTTCTATTGGGATCCATTGGCGGGGCTGTGTAAGGTCGGTGTGACGGTGTAGGCCGCGGTTACCGGTTGTGTGTGTGTATGAGGTGATGGGGGGGGGTTAGGGCTGAGGCGGGGCCGTGAGGGGACAAAGCCGGGCCTGGAGAGTGAACGGAGCGGGGTAGGCCGCGCTTAAATGGGGGGGGGGGTTAAAAGGGGGTTAATGGGGGGGGGGGTCGTGCCTTTAAACTGGGGGGGGATGGATGGGGGGGGGGGCTTGAAGGGCACGGGGGGGTTCGGACCCCCGGAGGAGGGGGATGTATATATATATATGGGGGGGGTGAGGATGGGGGTCTGTGTTGTGGGGGGGGATGTATGTTTTGTGGGGGGGGGAGTTCTATGTTGTATGTGTGGGGGGGGGGCTATGTTGTGTGTGGGGGGGGTCTATGTTTGTGTGTGTGTGGGGGGGGAATCTATGTTGTGGGGGGGTATATATATATATATGGGGGGAGGATCTATGTTGTGTGTGGGGGGGGATATGTGTATATATATATATATATGGGGGGGGAGGATCTGTGTTGTGGGGGGGGTGGTGTGGTGCCCCCCCCCCCCCCCCGCTGTGGTTGGGGTGGGAGTTGAGCTTTTATACTCGGTGTTGGTATGAAGCTGAGAGGGCAAAGAGTCTCTATGAGCCTTCAGGCAATGCGAGGATCCCCCGTGTATTATAGGGGAGGGGAGGATGGAATTGAGGAGCTGTGAGCTGGTCATAAAGTGGTTAAGGTTGGAAATGAGCCCCTCAGGTCCCAATGACTCTCAGTGCCACATCCCTCCCCTGCTGGTGACACTCCCACCTCCCTCTTTCTCTTACTGAGATGAAGTTGTTCCTGGTACCCGACACTTGAAGCCTTCACCTCCCACCCTAAAACTGAGGCTATCGTGGTAATGCTTTGCTTTCCTCCATTTACACAAAGGAGGAACGCAGCCCTCTGTTCTCACCATCAGCTTTTGGCTGGTTTAAAGGAGTTCAGGTCTGTCTGCCTTACCATACAACCCCTGTCTGTAGGATGGGGTTTGGAGCTCGAGCTCTTTGCCATCCAAGCCATACAACCCCTGTCTATGGGATGGGGTTTGGAGCTCAAGCTCTGTAACACCCCAGCTGTGTGTATTTATCTTTAAATCCAGAGGTTGTCTCCTTGATTGTGAATTAACTGGTGTGGCTGAGCTCAAAGCTTGTGGTTTTCCTTTAGTTTCATCCCTTCTCGAAGCTTTAAGCTTTCACTCGTACTTTCTATGGGGTGTTTTATGCCACGTTCAGGTTCTGGAGCTTGAAAGGTTTTATGTTCTGTTTCCCACTTTAACATATCGGTGCCTTCTGCCTCCCCCCGACACGTGCAGAATAAACTTGGAGTGTTTAAGTTCCTTGCAGAGCTCTGGGCCAAGGCAGAAGGGAGGAAACGTTTCAAGTTTGGAACTCATTAAAGCAAAGCTGAACTGTTCAGCCTTTAAGGTGCAGCTCATGGAACCGGGCTGTATTCAGCCCCAAGCTCTGGCTGTCCACGTTTTATTCCTTGGCTCTCCCTTTGTTAAGCTTCCTACTGAAGAGATGAACACGAGGCACGTTGGAAAGGCAGCAGTTGTCCCTCAGCAGCATCCATTCCATTCCCCACTGCCCCAGGAAGCACAGTGAGCCGAGCTTTGTGCTGCTCCATGCCATCAACCCAAGCTCTGTTGCTCCTCCGCCTGCTATTCCTGGCCCTATAAAGCAGCCTTTTGTGCACACCTTCATGCTGGGCCTCTCTTTATTTTTCCCCCTGCCCTTTTACTGGGCTTTGAATTCTTTTCAAGTGCCTTAGGTGTGTCAGATGCTTTTCCCTATTAGCTTCAGACCAAGGAGTCGTTCTTTCAATCTCTCACTGCTCTGCTTTCCTTTTCACAAAGGATTTCAGCCTTGCCTTGAGCGTTAGGTAGGAAGCAGCTAATGGAAAACAGAAGGACTTAGGGCAGGGTTTCTAGACTCAGGATGGGTTTTTTTCAGTGTAAACCAAACTTTTTTCACCCGTTAAGCGAAGGAAAATTGAAGTCGAACATAGGAAACGCGTGCTACTTAATGAGACCTCTCATAGGGCAGGATAATCCAGCATCACATCCTATAGATGTGAGCAGATCTGTTGTCCATTGCCTCTGCTGTGTTCCAACCACAAACCAACAGTGCTCTGCGTGGTTTGTTTTCTATCAGGGTTTGAAATCCCCTCGTTGCAAAGGCTTCGATCTCTCCCGAATCCCTTTGTCGTGCTCCAGCCTCCCTGACTGCAGTGCAGAGAAAGGCCTGCACAGCAGCTCCAGCCTCTGCAACGCCGGGCTCTGCAGCAGCTGCTGTGCTGGGGCTGCAGATGTTCTGTGCTGCATTGAGCCCCAGCACCACCAGGCCCCCTGGGTTCTGTTCCTGGCCTGCTTTCTTCAAGTTGCTTTGCATCTGTATCTTCTCTGCCCTTCCTGTAATACAGTGATGGAGCTGTGGCATAGCATTGCTTGCACTGCTCTGTGGCTTTAATCCTTCTTCCATTGCTGCCCATCTCATTCCCAGCTCTGGTTCCTCCCCAGACTTTGATCCAGGGAACCACCGCAACCCCGGATCCAAGGCAACAACTGCAGTGTATGTGACTGAGATCCCTTTGGCTGCAGCTGAGCACAAATCCCATCTGGGAGCAGGGAACCTCAAGATCTCACCCCTACGGGCCCTTTATTCCACATCCAGGTTGTGCCTCAGTGCGTGGAGGATCCTCCTCCCCCGCGGGGGCGAAGGGGAGGAAGGAGCTGCCAAAGGAATTCCAGAGTGAAACTGGAGCCTGGCTTCCTGCAGGCGCTGGCAGCTCGGCCTTGTTGCATTGCACAGCCTTGGGCTCGCCTCCACCCAGCATCCAGTCAATACCCAGTGAATATCTGACTGTGCCTTAGCCTGGGAGCAGGGCAGGGAAAAGCCTTTCTGCTCCATGATGTTGTTTCAACAAGCTGTTTCCAGCTTTTACTTCCCCCCCTACACACACAGGAATGGGGCAGGAAATCTGTATCCTCTCGAGGTTGGGTGTGCTGTGATATTTAATAAAGGAGCCCTGTGGTAGCTGTGCCCCTGCAGTGCCAATATCCCTGTCATCACTCCAGCTGTTGGGCTTTACAGCCTGGGCAGCTCCTCATGGCTTCACACAGCTCTCAGAGGAGGCTTCGTCTCCTCTGATGGATGCTGCAGCTCTAACACAACCAGCTCTTTTCCTGTCTCCATCTCCAGCCTGCTCTGCTGCTGACCCCTCTTCTTCCAAAGCCACCAGGTAAACTCAAAGCAACACAGCCCTGTGCTGAAGGAGGGCTGTTGTCACGCCTGGCCCAGCACAGTGTGTGCTCCGAGCAGCAGCAAGGTCCAAAATCCAAACATTGGAGCTCTGTGTGTGCCAAACAGAGAAGTGCTGCTTTCTCTCTCTGTACTTTCCATGCTCCTTGGCTGCCCTTAGGGCCTGTCTGTGAGACAGCAGCACAGACAGGGTGGTCTGGAGCGTGTGGCCTCAGCTGTGTCCCTCCTGTCTTCTCAGTTGGGGCTTCTGGTGTGAACTAGTCGTTCATATTATGGGCTTTGTGGGCCTCATTTTTGAGCCTTATCCTTTGAATAGAGCTTTAATGGCAGCTGATCAACTCGGCAACATCTTGTGCAAAGGGAGCTTGCTCAGCTGAGAGCTGAGATTGTTCCTAACTCTGACATCTCCCATTCGTGTAAATCTGTGGGATTCTTGTTTTGCTGTATAAACTAAGTAGATTTTTGTCAGCTGAAACGTTCGAAATCACCTGAGCAGCAAAAACGAAACCTTTGGGCTGGTAATGTTTGACCAGCTCATCTTGCTTGGCAGCAAACACATTTCTTACTGGAACCAAAGCAGTGAAGCCAACAAGGCTCTGGGCAGCTGTTCAGCTGGGTGGGTGGGTGGGTGGGTGGCAATCACTGCTCTCAGGATACAGAGCCAGGACCAGGAGGTTTGGTCCTGGTAACAAAACCAGTGACTCAGTGTTGGTGACGTGAGGTAGGAAAGCTCAGCACCTCCCAGCCCTTTGGGCAGCCTGAATCAGGGCAGCCTTAGAACCTGAGGACAACGCTCCCATATTCCTTTCTTCAGGGTCTGAGCATCCTGTAAACCCTACAGTGCTCTGGGCTTGTGGCTCTGAGGCTGTTTGTATGCCCTGGAGATAAGGAGGATGAATATCCTAGAGCACACGTATGTAAAAACACCAAAGAGAAGGAAATAGGGAGCTCAGGATCAGGGATTGTCACTTGTGTTTAGTGTGAATTAACTGTTTATTAACTTTGCTTTCTCCCTCCCGCTGCTGTGTGGGTTTGCAAATGGTTTCCACAGCTCAGGACTGGGATGAGTGGAAGGGATTTGTGTGTTTCCTGCTTTAAAACTGCCTTTCCTCTACAACAGCCTTCTGTGCTGGGTACTCAGATGCAAAGCTGGGTACTGGATCTACTTTTGCTGCCTGGCAAAGGCAAACCTGACCTTAACACACACGTGTGATCTTTCCCATTTCAGCAGCGTCGCCCGTAAGCTGAAAAACTGGCCAGCACAATGGGAAAAAAACAGAACAAGAAGAAAGTAGAAGAGGTCTTAGAGGAAGAGGAGGAGGAGTATGTGGTGGAGAAGGTCCTGGATCGACGAGTGGTGAAGGGCAAAGTGGAATATCTGCTGAAATGGAAAGGCTTCTCCGAGTAAGTAAGCAAGAGGGAAACTGAGTTTTTACACATTCTGATAGTGATGGGTTGAGGGGGAATGGCTTTAATCTAAAAGAGGGGAGACTTAGGTCAGATTTGAGGCTGCCTTCCCTTTAACAGAGCATGCAGCAAGCAGGTAGACGAAATGAAATGCATTTCTTTCCTGGAAAGAGAAATAACTTTGTCCTGGTATCGCTGCCCTTATCTGTTTTGTGGGGTGAGGGCACAGAATGGTGCTGCTTCTCTCAGCAATCTCCACTTGATCTGATGTCAGGACTTTGTGTCTGTCCCTGTCTGTAAATTAAACTGCTGGTTTTGATTCCAGTGAAGATAACACATGGGAGCCAGAGGAGAACCTCGACTGCCCAGACCTCATTGCAGAGTTCCTTCAATCCCAGAAAACTGCACATGAGAGTGAGAAGTCTGAGGGAAGCAAACGCAAAGCAGAGTCTGACACGGAGGACAAAGGGGAGGAGAGCAAACCAAAGAAGAAGAAGGAGGAGGTGAGGCAGCGTGGGCTTTGTGTACTCACCTCCCTAGCTCTGCATTTGGCACAGTGTCCAGCAACTGGAGTAGCCGTGCTCTGAAACCTCGGTCAAATGGTTCTGCACAGAGGGGAGACCATTCCAGATCAGTGAGGCACAGCTGGATGCTTTAGAAAAGCTGCAGCTTTACAGAAAGAGGCACGAGCTGCTCCTCTGAGCCAGGCCTCTGTGAGAATCTAGAGCCGGTTTTAGCACTAAACTGAAAGGTCAGTCTTTGAACCTAAACGTGTGGAGCCACAGCTTCTCTTTAGCGGCCGCAAGGGGTAAAATGGGCTGCAGGGATCACCTGCTGCCTCCAAGAGAGGGAGCAGGGCAGAGCAGAGATCCTCCGTCTCAGGATGAAGAAGGACAAGGAAAAAGGGCTCTGCAGCCTGGTTTGTATCCTGGGAGCTGCTGAATCTCAGCCAGCACAAAAGTTTGAGCAGCTGTGCCTTGGGAATTGGATCCTCTGCTTGTGGCTTTGGGCTGCCCTGGGGCTCCAGGTCCCCTCTGTGCCATGGGTACACACCCAAGCCTGCTGGGCTGTCATTGCAGTCCAAGCATCTGATGGATGGAGGCTTTTTTGAGCAGCCCTCAGTGTATCTGTGTGTCCTGCAGCAGGGCTGTGAGCATCATCATTTGATGCTACAAGTGGAAACTTGTCTCTTACAGTCGGAGAAACCACGAGGTTTTGCCCGGGGCTTTGAACCAGAGCGGATCATCGGTGCCACAGATTCCAGCGGGGAGCTCATGTTCCTGATGAAGTGGTGAGTGTGTCTTTGTGTCTGTCATTTCTTCACTTATTCTGTGCCAGAGAGGGAAGGACCTGCGCCTGGGGAGTCCCTGCTACCTGGCACGAAATCTCTCACGATGGCGCTGCTGCCTGAGGTGACCCTCTCTGCGCTGAGACTAACGTGGATGTGAAAGAAGCAGGTAGGGCCCTTGGGATTGCGTGGCTCTTAAGATGCCCCCCCTGCAGCAGGCGCGAGCTTGGGGAGAAAGAGGGGTGTGACGTTGTGGCATTGAGTCATAGCTTCAGAAGCCCGCAGCCCAAGGAGAGCTGTGACCACGTCCCTTTCAGCTGTAGTGGAGCAGGGCTTGTCGCTGGTGCAGCTGGGAGCCAAACCAAGCAGGTGATGAAGGTGCAGGAGCCACTTGCTCTGTCTGAAGTATGGAGTAGCTGGGGAAGGGCTGCAGCTTTGATTTGGCTGCTGTCCCCGTGCCTGACAACACGGAGCTGAATTTGTGTCTGCTTTTGAGGGCTCACGTGCTGCTTCTCTGCACCAGAGCCACTCAGGAAGGGTTTGCTTTGGATTCTTTGAGTGGCCTGAGGGCTCCTCGGTTTTCCAACTGCTCGATTCTCTCCAGTTCTTCTGCCTTCCCCTCTGCAGCCCCCCTAATTTGCTCCTCTGCTCTGGCCTGTAGGAAGAACTCTGATGAGGCCGACCTGGTCCCCGCCAAGGAAGCCAACATCAAGTGCCCCCAGGTGGTCATCTCGTTCTATGAGGAGAGGTTGACATGGCATTCCTACCCCTCAGAGGACGATGACAAGAAAGAGGACAAGAACTAAACCCTGGCACCCACCTTGGCCAGCCTTTGTATAAAGATCTGAACTGTGGGTTTGAGCAAGAGGGGGGAGAACGCAGCTCTGCTCTATGGGGAGCGTAGAGATGGCTGGAGAAGATGCCCTTTGAAGAGACCAGTATGGTTTCTGTGCCCTACAGCTGCTCCACTGCTTTATGCAGCTTCATGCTGTGTACAGATTCAAACCAGCCCCACTCATTGGGGAAGGGGTGGGGGGAGGGAGGGAAGGGTGAGGGATATGGGGGTGTAGGGGGGGAGGCCATGGGATTTCCAGGCTGTCCATTTGGCAGCTTGTGGGAGAGGAAACCAAACCCCTTCCATGAAGGACTGTCACTGGTGATGGGTGGGCTGGGGTAAAGGAGTGCAGATGGATACTGCTCATTCTTCAAAGACCATCTCAACAACCCACAGCCTTCTTCCCAATAGTGTTAACTCTGCATTTTTACTGCGTAGCATGTGTGTAGGTTTGTTTGTTTGTTTGTTTTTTGAGGGGGGGGGGGGGGTTGTTTTATTTTCTGTTGTTGGTTTTATTTCTGTTCTGTTTTTCTTTTGCTGTTACTGGTGTATCGGTCTTTGGGGGGGGTGGGGGGGGGGAAGGGAGGGATGAAATTGGTCTGTTGTTTTATTGAGGGGAGGGAGGGAGGTGAGGTCTGATGATGATGTTTCCAGATCATTTACAGGTCATTTGTTTTTTAAGAACCTGAATTCACCAAACAGACAAAAATAAGAGCCCAGTATTGATGACCAGAATTAAGGAGACAGACAGGGATGCTGACATGAGGCTGTGAATGTCCGCAGCTTTGGAGCTGAGCTCCTCCAAACCCTCAGAGCAGTTTGTATTGAGGGGGGGGTGGGATGTTGGGGGGGGGGGGGAGACTTGTGAACATTCAAACTTGTGATTCGTATTGTCCTGAAGCAGAACTGCCACTTACTGACACACGCATTGTATGTGGGAGGGTGGGCTGGGGACGCATCTGAACCCTTTGAAAGCCTTTGTACCTGTTCTGTTTTACTTCTCCATCACAAGGTGCTATTTGTCAAAATGGAGGGGAGGGAAATAGGGATGGGGGGAAAAGACTTGTGACTATTGATTCCTTTTCCTACCTTAACTTGACTGTCCAGCCAGCAGCACTGGGCAACCTTCACATTTCACACATGGGAGAGAGAGGAAACAACGAACAGCACAAAGAAAATCAAAAAAGAGAATGAATTCCATATTCTCCCATAACAAGCAATTGGGTTTTGTTTTCTTCTTTAGGAGGGTCAGACATTGGTGCCGGAGTCAGATGAGTAACCCAGAACCTTTTTATTCTTACAAACCCAATTTCATTACAAACAATGACTTATTTAATGTCTGGAATTATGAGCCCAGCCAGACTCCTGGCACTTCCTTGTAGGTCGGTATGTATTTAGATTTGCATTGTACAAACCTTTGTTGTTCTTTATTTTTTTGTTTAAAAAAAGCATGTGTTTAGGTTCCTGTGAAAGAAAAAAAACCATTGTTGAAATGTAAAGTACGTGTTTGGATTTTAACTTCATCCCAAGCTCTGTCCGCTTTGGTTTGGTTTATTATTTTTGGGTCTCTCAATAAAATTTTAGATTTATAATCTTGATTTTTTTTCTTTTTTTTTCTCTTTTTCAACCCTTTTCCCCCCTTCCTCCATCTCTCTGTGCGTGAGCTCAGTGTAGAGCAGTGAGGAAGGGGGAAAAAACCAGCCCTTGGTGGTGCTGTAACCAGGTTAGATGTGGCCTCCAGCTCTCATCGAGGTGGCGACTGGAGCTGATGGCTGCGTCTTATTCATTGTGACTGCAGGAGAGACGCGGCGGAGGAGGATCGAAGCTGAAGGATTGAAGCTGAAGGAGTGAAGCTGAAGGATTGAAGCTGAAGGAGTGAAGCTGAAGGATTGAAGGTAAAGGCCTGAGTCGAGGATGCTCCTTGGGGCTGAGAGGCGTAGCTGTGATGTGGGACCTGTTTGATGGATGGAGATTGATGCTGTTCCTGGCCAGGACCCTGCAGTGTGTGGGTAAGTGGCTTTTCCTGCCCTTCTCATTGGGAAAGTGAACCAGGAGTTGTCGCTTTGTGTTTCCAAATGGGTTTTTTATGTTGTTCTTAAAGCTCTGCCGCTCGTTCTGGTGGCTGGAGATGGGAATGGCGTTGCTTTATTGCTTTGGCCTTACATGAGAGCTCACAGCCTTTAGCATAGAGGAAGGCAAAGCTGTGCCCCCTCTGCTTGGCCCCCTGGCTCTCAGTGCCATAGCGCAGCCCTTGGCAGGGGCTGAGGTTTGACTGGGGTTTTCTGGCATAGAATTTCCAGCACCCACAGGGTGTGAGATGGAGCAGGGAGCAGCACTGAGGTTTTGGGTGGTGTTCAGCTGTTCTGCCAGTGCCTGTAAAACTATGCAGCCCATTGAAATCCAGGCTATTCGCAGCACTGGCAGCGTGCTGAAATGTCTTCCATGAGCCGGTAGCCAGCAGCAGCAGCAGCAATTAAACCAGTGTTAATCACTGCAATTGGAAGGAGGAACGTCCACTTAATTGGACATAAGGAGGATGAAGCTCCTTGGAGAGGCTCTGGGCCGATTGATGGCCATGGGGGGCTGGAAGCTGCTGGAGCTTGGAGGGATGTGGGGCTCCTGATGGGGCAGAGCATCATACTGAGCTCAGCTCTATGTGCTGGGAGCTGGGGGGGGTTGTGGTGGTGGGTTCAGTGCTCAAAGCTGGGGCTCAGGCTGAGATCAGAGGGAGGAGGCTCTGTTGGTGGGTAAGTGCTTCCTGCCTTGGGAAATGAAAGGTCTGCTCAGCACCTGAGCTGTGCTGGCCCTTAGTGCCCAGCAGAAGGGAGACAAACCCATCCCCTCCTGTTATAAGGGGTCGGTTTAGGGATGATAATACTGCTCCCCCCTCCCACCCCCAGCCATGAAGTCCCCAATGGATGCAGGGCCTCCCCTCCCTTATGGGTACAATGCACTGATGGGTGTGTTGCTGCTGGGCCATAAGGATGAGACCCACAGCACCTTGCTGCCCAAGCCTCCTCTTATTGCTGGGCTCCATTGCTGCCTCATAATTGATTTGGGAAGACAAGATCAGCTCTGTATTAACTCTGCCCCCACTAGAGGCCAAGGGGGAGGAAAAATGGCTACTGGCAATGATGGGGTGAGTACTGATGCTTTAAGGAACACCTTGTGTGGCCCCCATAGGCTGGGACCACTGTGGATAAGGGCCCCCACATTGAAGCTTTTCAGCTTAAAACCAGCAAATGAAAAGCAAATCATTGAAACCAAGGCTTTGTACAGTGAATAAGCTGTTTTATTTTTTATTTTGTCCTGTGCTCACACAATCTCTCTTCTTTCCCTGACAGGTCACAGATCATTTTAAAAATAATAATAATAAAAAAAAAAAGTTTCTAAGAGGAAAATAATTTAAACCATCCACACGGGGCTCCGTTCCAACCTCCCCCCGACACCCACATCTCCATCACTTGTGCTTCGTCTCACGTGTAAGTAAAGCTGTTGGATCTCAGTAGAGGGGTTAAGGGAGAGCCCTGCTGCCTTGCAGCCCACAAAGGCAGCTCTCCCCACCCCACACCTCGAGGTTCAGCTCCTTTCCCCCCCCCCAGCCTGTTCACGTGCCCACACCATCACCTCCTCCTTGGCAGCCCCCAGCAGCATCATCCCCCCCCCTCCCACCCCATCCCTGGTATCACTGGGTTCCATGCAGAACCCCAGTGCCTTCCCCCCTCAGTGCTACGCCCTCAGCCCGTATCACATGCACAGGACTGGCTTGGAAAGCCATTTTAAGCTATTGGGTTGCTGGTAAAGTCACTCCCAGCTGTGCTATATTGTAAATACAGCTTCTAGGATCGTCTCCATGGAGGAGACCAACAGTGATCAAGGCACTACCCCCACCCCCCTCCTTAAAACAAAGGAAGTCAGACCAACACCTAGGGACAGAAGAGAATCCTATAATGTGATCACACGGTTACACTGAATCTTTATGGCAAAGAGAACAATTAGCAGCTTCGAAACGTTTGGGCTTCTCCCTTTTTACTCAACACAAGCACTCTAGACCCTATAAAATAGGGAAAAACAAGGGCTGAAACCCTAAAAAGAAATGAAATCAAAGCACGGTTATTAACAGGAATCCTACCAGATGTCTCTAGCTCTAGAAGTGTCCCTGCTGCTGCACACCCACCCCAAAGCCAGTCAGTAGGAGAAGACAGCGGCTGCGTGCAGGATGCTGGGTGCCCTCCTTGACAGTGTGCTCTGTGAGCGTGGTGGGGATGCACAGCACTGGAAGCTCCTATTAACCCTTCCTAGTTATGATCTCCCCCTTTAATCCCCCTTTATCCCCCTTTATTCCCCTTCCCCAGGGCTCAGCTCCATGTATTGAGGCAGCACAGCCCCTTCTCTTTAAGCTTCTTTAGACCAGGAAGGGTTAATGGGAGCTGCATGGTTTGTGTTGCCATGTGTGCATTGGGCTGATCTATGGTTAATCTGGAATTAAGTGGGGTTGAATCACACACACCGATGGCAAAACGGGGTTCAGGGGGAAAAAGAAAATAATAATAATAATAATTAAAAAAAAAAGGAAAAAATAAACCCAAAAAAAAAACCAACTACCTGAAATCACAGAACTTTGGAAGTTCAGAACAACGTCTCTCCTATCGCTCGGTTTTTAAAAGTTCATTCGCTTCAATCTCTTTTTTCTTATTTAAAGCCAGTTCCTAACAGTAGTTTTGTGTTTTTTTTTCCACCTCCATCATCTCCCCACCAGTGATTCCAGCTCATTTCCTGCGCTCAAAGGATTCCAGGCTGTGGAAGGTGCTGGGCTCGTCAATGCACTGTCTGCTCCTCCCCATCCCTCCCCATAGGGAGCGCTCGGCCGCAGTCTGTCCCGTACACTGACCGGCAGCAGTCACGTTACAGAAGATATATCGGATAAGAAGGCGTCAAAGTTCCTCTAAGCGCTTCCAGGCTCAGCCCTTCTCCAGTTCTACCTTGAGCGATTCTCCCACTCCTCCCGCTCGCCTCCCCCTCACTTCCTACGGTCTTTCTGTTTCCTCTCCTGCCTCCTGGCCTGTTGGTCAGCCAAGGTGCGAGGTATCAAGATGACGCTGCCGTCGCTGGCGTACTGCAGGGCGTATTGACTGGGGGAGTAGGGTTGGCCGTTCTCATCCCGCAGGCGGCCGAAAACCTCCTGATAAAGGTTCTGCACCTTCTGCTTCATTTGGCGGATGGATTTGAGGAACTCCACCTTCTCCCTGAGCAGTTTGGACTTGTCCCTCTGTAAGTCCTCCACGTCTCGTTCCAGGTTCAGGATGGTGTCCAGCTTCCTCTTGCGGCAGTTCTGGGCAGCCATCTTGTTCTTGCCTCGTCTCCTGATGTCTCGGATGAGGCTGAGCTGCGCCTCGCTGAGCTGGTACTTGGAGAGCAGTTCATTGAACTCCTCCACGGGCAGGTTGATGATCTTGTCGTTGGTGAATGGGATTTTCATGGCTCTGGCTCGATGTTCATCCCTGCTCATCTGCTTATCCAGGAACTCAGACGGTTTCTCCTTGTTGCTCTTCTTCCCCACGTTGGGCAGCTTGGGCTCCTCTGGATCCAGGGTCCCCGGTGCCATGTTGTAAGTGTGGTTGTGGCCCACGTGCTCCAGGTAAGGCAAGTAGTGGAGCTGCGACGGGTCCTGGTAGCTCATGCGGCAGAACTTGCTGTATTCAGGCTGGTACCCGACAGCCCCTTCGGCTTCTTCAAAGTCCACGTTCTCAGAGTCTGAGCTGTAACCGACAGCTCCTTCCTCGGAAAATGAAGAGGAAGAGGAGGAGGAGGAGGAAGAGGAAGAGGAGGAAGAAGAGGAAGAGGCTTCTGAGCTGCTAAGGGAAGCAGGACTGTGGCCAGAATCCAGAGAAAGACCTGAGTCAGAATCAAACTCCTCTTCCAGCTGCGAGGCCTGCACTGGGTTGAAACCTTCTTCGATGGCCAAATCCATCAAGCTGATCTCATCAAGCATGGCTTCGTCAAGAAGGCCGCCCAGCGGGTCCGGCAGCTCGGGGCCCGTCGTCTCATTGACCGTATTGTTCAGCTGCGGGGGGAAGAAGATCCCACTGAAGTTGGTGGAGCTGAAGGTGCTGTTGAGGCCGGTGGAGTTGTCCGGCGCCAGCTGCAGCAGCGTTGAGCTGCCACCCATGGAAGGGCTTTCAATTTCAGAGCTGAAGAGGGAGAAGTCCTGTGAGCAGCTGCCCAGAGAGGCCTGATGCAGGCTGACATTCTGATTGATGGGAGTGTTTGGGGCGAGGTTGTAGTTAGAAGTCAGCAGGTCTCCGCTCGTGCCGTTGTAAAGGGTTTCAGCGGTCGTGTTGTTCACTTCCATAGCCTGGAAGAGACACGAAGCAGCTCAGCAAATCCACCCACGTTCAGGCCCTGCCCTTCACCACCAGGATACACCAAAGGCGTTCCCAGCTCTTGTGGAAGGAGCTTCATCTCCATCCAGCCCAGCACCATCCACCAGCTGGAGGAGGTTGAAGACGCTGCCAGCAACATCCACGCGGGCCCTCAATGTCACCCCACACTACGATAAAACCAAAGCTGTTACGAACCTCCAAGTGCCGTTCTCCAGGATCTGGGTGCTTGAATCGACCACTGGATCTCCTCTAAACTCAGCTGAGTGATAACGTGTGCCTAGAATGGCAAAACCCCCTTCCCACTGCCCACCCTTCCAGCACCAGCAGCCGCCACCCGAGGGTGCCCTGACCTGCATTTCCATGATAGACATGAGATCCTGCCACTGCTGCTCCAGATCGAAGGGCGACTCGGTCTCTGGGAGGAGAGGAGACAGCAGGCTGCTCTGGATGCCCGCGGGCCGGCTCTCGCTGGGCACAGCTTCGCTTAGGGTGGAGACATCTGCAGCTGGAAACTGAACCACGTGAGGCACAGTCAGTCCCCAGCTGATGGAGGGAGGCAGCCAGCCCCGATGCCCTTCCACCTCCACGCCGGCAATCGCTTCTCCTTTGTTCGGAGCAAAGCGGTTGCAGTTATTCCTCCGCAGTTCGCTAGGAACTAATTAGAAGCCGAGCCAGAAGTCTTTAATTAATTGTGACCACCCCACACCCTCCCCCCTCCCCCCGCCGCTACTTTCGCAGGCACGATGCCTGGATCCTCCTTAAACAGCTTAACCCGATTCACTGCCAGCCCTGCGCTGTCCATGAGGGGTACGAGGGGCACCAACCCCCATCCTCACCCACCTCCGAGCTCTCCCCAAAAGGGAAGGTGGCCTCCAGCAGCCTAAGGCACTCCTCCAGGGACAGGGCCGTCTGATCCTCCACTCCAGGCACCTGATGGGAAAGGCAAGGACCGCAGCCTCGGGATTAGGGAGGTGGCGATGAAACCAAGCTCCATCAGCACAGCTTCATTACGGCGCATCCAAAAGAGCCGCAGGCCCCACCCAACGCTTTGCAAGGTGCTCCCAGCATCGGGGATGGGGATGGAGGGTGGGGGGGGACCCTTGTGTTGGCTATAGGAGAGCTGGGTACCAATATAATGCCAATGTTATTCCATTACCTGTGCAGGGAAGCTCTCCCCGGTCTCTCCATCCACTAGCAGGTTCCTATTGCTGACCTGTCCCCCCGCGTTCCTCCAGCCGTCCCCTCTCTCCCTCCCATCGTTCAGTTCTTTGTCCACTTCGTTTTCTTTCTGTCGGTGGCTGTAGTCAAAAATCTCTCTCCCGGCTCCCAGATCGATGTCCTGTCTCCACAGGATGTCAATCAAATCGATGTCCTGAAAGACACAAACAGAATAGATTCAGCTCCGGACCCCTCGGGCCCAACCTCCCACCCCCCTCCTCATCCCCCCCCCCCCCACCATTCCTTCTGTTCCTGCGGGGTGTGGATCGCATCCCGTTGGGGGGGGGCGGCTCTGCAGGAGGGCCGTGCAGACGGGCGCCCCATGGCGGGGGGGGGGGGGTAAGGAGGGGATGGGGCCAATGTCGCGGTGCTGGTTTGCGCCGTGGGCAGCTTGCATCAGCCCGTGGTGCCATCCCGGTTATTTGCATAAAGGGGAGGAGTGCACCGGGTTGGGTGGGGGGGGGGATATAAATAAATAAATTATAATTAAAATGGGGGGAAAAAAAAAAGGAATTAAACCCCAAATCCCCGCATCGGCGCCCACCTGATGCAACACGAACCGGCTCGACACCGCCCAGCCCCATCGTGCCCGGGGGGGGGGGGGGGTCCCCGCCCTATAGGACCCTATAGGACCCCGCGGTGTTTCTCCTTCAATCCCAACCTCCCCCGCCCCGTTGCAGCACCGCCCCCCCCCTTTAATCCCGGTACCTTTCTCATGGCCCCCGCTGCCGGCCGGGCCGCGGCTCCGCGCTCATGTTCCCCGCGGGTGGCGGTGCCGGTGTTGGCGGGGGGGCCCGGCCGGGCAGCGGAGCCGAGCACACATCGCCGCTTCTCCTCCCTCAGCGGCCACAGGTGCCCCCGGCCCCGCTGCAGCCCCCGCCCCGGTCCCCCCTCCCCTCCCCTCCCCCTCCGTTCCTTTGGCTGCGGCGCCGCCGGTTCCCGCCCCCCCACCCCGCCCTACCGGGATGCGGCGCCACCAAATCCCGCCTTCTCCGCCTCTCCCGACCAATCAGCGATCGCGCCTAACCGCGCGCTCCTCCCTTTACCCGCGCGGAGTTTTCAACCAATCAGCTTAGCCGCTCGCTTGATCTCTCCGCCAATCAGAGTGCGAGGAACACACAGTTCCGCGCCATCCCCGCAGGGCCGCGCCCCCGCCGTGGCGCAGCGCCGCCGCCCCGGTACCGGGTACCGGCACCACCCCATCGATACCAGCCCACCGGTACCGCCCCACCGGTACCACCCCCGGCTGCGGCACCGCCTGGGGCCGCCCCTATAAAGCCCAAGGACCTGCCGCAGACACGAGGCCCCGCCGCCTCCGATCCGCCTCCCATCGCATCGGCCTCAAGGGCGGGACCTGCGGTCACCTTGGGCCGAACCGGAGCGGAACAGCACGGAGCCCACCCTATATAGACACCCTATATACCCTGTATACAGCCCTATATACAGCCCTATATACAGCCCTATATACCCCATATACAGCCCTATATACAGCCCTATATATAGCCCTATATACAGCCCTATATACAGCCCTATATACCCCATATACAGCCCTATATACAGCCCTATATATAGCCCTATATGCAACCCTATATACAGCCCTATATACAGCCCTATATACAACCCTATATATAGCCCTATATACAGCCCTATATACCCTATATACAGCCCTATATACCCTGTATACAGCCCTATGTACAGCCCTATGTACAGCCCTATATACCCCATATACAGCCCTATATACAGCCCTATATACCCTATATACAGCCCTATATACAGCCCTATATACAGCCCTATATACCCTATATACAGCCCTATATACCCTATATACAGCCCTATATACAACCCTATATGCAGCCCTATATGCAGCCCTATATACAGCCCTACATACAGCCCTACATACAGCCCTACATACAGCCCTACATACAGCCCTATATACAGCCCTATATACCCTATATACAGCCCTATATACCCTATATACAGCCCTATATACAACCCTATATACAGCCCCTATATACAGCCCTATATACAGCCCTATATACAGCCCTATATACAGCCCTATATACCCTATATACAGTCCTATATACAGCCCTATATACCCTATATACACACCCTATATACAGCCCTATATACAGCCCTATATGCGACCCTATATGCGACCCTATATACAGCCCTATATACAGCCCTATATACAGCCCTATATACCGTATATACAGCCCTATATGCAGCCCTATATACAGCCCTATATACCGTATATACAGCCCTATATGCAGCCCTATATGCAGCCCTATATGCAGCACAACAAGGTCGTGTCCTGCCCCAGCAGAACCTGAAGGGTGTGAAAACAACAGTGGGATCGAGCGAAAAAACCATATAAAAACCATATAAAAAACCATATAAAGCCGAGTGTGCGGCCCCTAAAGGAGGAAAACAGCTGTTCTGCATAGACAGCACATAGTGCCCCATAGAGAGCCACTGAACCCCATAGAGCCCCATAGACAACCCATAGATCTTCATAGACAACCCATAGTGCCCCATAGGGACCCCATAGCGCCCCATAGAGAACCCATAGGAACCCACAGAACACCATAGAGCCCAATAGGCACCACATAGTACACCACAGACACCCCATAGTGCCCCATAGCCACCCCATAGTGCCCCATTCTGCCCCAGTAATGAGCAGGAAGTGAAGGGTCCAAAGGCAAAGACACCATGAAGAAGCTGATGTGGGGCAGCAGCAGCCCTATAGATCTATGGGGTTTCAGATCCATGGGGGTTTCAGATCTATGGGGGTTCAGATCTATGGGGGTTTCAGATCCATGGGGTTTCAGATCAGTGGGGTTTCAGATCTATGGGGTTTCCTGCCCACCATGCTGGTATATGGGGCAGCAGGCTCGGATATGGGGCAGAGCCCAAGGGCCATAGGGAGGCTGGAAGGGAGCAGCCCCACACGTGGCCTTCCAGGAAGCGAGTCAAAGTCCTCCCTCCTTCCACACAGAGGAATTAACTCTCAGGCCAAGAGCCAGACTTGTCAATGTCAATAGAGCTCCATAGGCACCCCATAGAACCCCATAGAGCTCCATAGGCACCCCATAGCGCCCCATGGAGACCCCATAGAGCTCCATAGGCACCCCATAGCGCCCCACAGAGCTCCATAGAGCTCCATAGGCACCCCATAGAGCTCCATAGGCACCCCATAGCGCCCCACAGAGCTCCATAGAGCTCCATAGGCACCCCATAGAGAACCCATAGCCACCCACAGAACACCATAGAGCCCAATAGACACCCCACCACCATCACATCCCCCCTTGCATGCATTCAGCTGCTCTCCTCCATTGGTTTCCATGTGACAAAGCTGGATGCACCCACAGATGGGAGCAATGAGCTGAATCCAAGCCCCACTGCTCACAACAGAACCAACCCACACATGGCTGGGGAGATATTGAGGCTGAACACAAAGCAGAGCCAAAATGAGGAGCTCCCAGCAGGGCAAGGAGCTGGATGGCATCACAGCATCTAAAAGGTTCCACACACACAGACATAAATAAACCCCATTCTATTTCACCTCCTCCCTGCCCCTGTGTGATGAAAACCAAGCTAGAAACGTCTCAAGCTGGATCAGCTCCAGAGCCCAGTAACCCAACCTCCCTCCTGCTACATGGGATGAAGCTGTTACCCAACGCATGTGTTTATATCCCAGCGTTATTTGATCTATTTCACAACACAAAGTTATGGGCACAGTGTGTAACGCCCACCCCCAGCCCATGGCCCAGCTTTCAGTATCACTTTCTAGGCTGAAAACAGCAAATAAATGGGGTATAGGATCTATGGGGTATAGGATCTATGGGGTATTGGATCTATGGGGTATTGGATCTATGGGGGTATTGGATCTATGGGGGTATTGGATCTATGGGGTATTGGATCTATGGGGGTATTGGATCTATGGGGGTATTGGATCTATGGGGTATTGGATCTATGGGGGTATTGGATCTATGGGGGTATTGGATCTATGGGGTATTGGATCTATGGGGGTATTGGATCTATGGGGTATTGGATCTGTGGGGTCAATGGAGGCACCATATTAGGGTGAGGTTGGGAACCCCCTCCCCATTGGGGCTCACCATAGAGATGGGAACTCTATGGTTGTGGGGTGGGGTATTGGGTCTATGGGGTATTGGATCTATGGGGGTATTGGATCTATGGGGGTATTGGATCTATGGGGGTATTGGATCTATGGGGGTATTGGATCTATGGGGTATTGGATCTATGGGGGTATTGGATCTATGGGGTATTGGATCTATGGGGTATTGGATCTATGGGGGTATTGGATCTGTGGGGGTATTGGATCTATGGGGTATTGGATCTATGGGGTATTGGATCTATGGGGTCCATAGCAGAGCAGCAATAAAAGCAGCACCATGAGGAGCTCAGAAGCTTCGACCCCATGCCATGCCCATATCACACAGCTCACATTAAACACCACTCCATTTGATAGATAGCATAGAATCCAACACAAGACACAAGGAGCCACTTACCTCTTTAGTCAGGTCCCCATTCACCGGGGCAGCCACAGCTCCCAGATCCTCCAGCTCCTCCCCATATCCCTGCTCAGCCCCGTTGTCCCTCACGGCACCATCAGACCCGGCTCCATCCTGCAGCCCAGCACCGTTATCGAGCGTGATCCCAGCATTGGGTTGGGAGCCTGATACTGAACCTTCAGGATCCCGATGAACCAACCAAGCGTTGACTTCAGTTGTAGGTACTTGAAACCTGTCCAGAGCCCTGACCTGGTTGAGCAGCCTTCGAGTTGTGAAGTAATAGTCCAAATCGACGCTCTTTGGGTGGATGCCGTACCCGTCTAAAGTGTTTCTTAGGTTGTGAAATTGGGTTTGTGTGTAGGCAGAGCTTTGACCGAGGATGATTTCACGGAGCTGGGGGAGCTGGGAGTTGAGGTACGTGTCCACGTCCACACGGACACCGACGAGGCTGAGCAGGATGGTGAGTTGGATGAGGCCTTCGGTGAAGTATTTCTTCAGAGAAAGCATTTCTGGAGGGGGAAAGAGAGAGGAAACAGGTGGGAGGTGAGGAATAAAGGAATAAAGGAGAATATAAAGGCAGCAGGTGGATTCTGCTCCCTATAGAATGGGAGTATTCTTGGCTGCTTCCTTCCTCCCCCCTGCCCGACTTTATCACAAGCAAAACACAACAAGTTTCAAGAGTCCAAAGCAATAAAGTGCTTCAAACTCTGGGACGATCCCAGCTCTGATCCCAATACAATATCCCTATAGACATATGGGACAATCCCAATACAATAATCCCATAGACACATGGGACAATCCCAATACAATAATCCCATAGATACATGGGACAATCCCAGCTTCCCTTTCCAGCTCCGAACCCTCCAGATCCCAATACAATATCCCATAGACACACAGGATGATCCCAGCTCTGATCCCAATACAATAATCCCATAGATACATGGGACAATCCCAGCTTCAACCCCAATACAATAATCCCATATAACACATGGGACGATCCCAGCTTCCCTTTCCAGCTCCAAACCCTCCAGATCCCAATACAATATCCCTATAGACACATGGGATGATCCCAGCTCCGATCCCAATACAATAATCCCATAGATACATTGGACGATCCCAGCTCCAACCCCAATACAATATTCCCATATAACACATGGGACGATCCCAGCTTTGATCCCAATATCCCCATAGACACATGGGACGATCCCAGCTTCCCTTTCCAGCTCTAAACCCTCCAGATCCCAATACAATATCCCCATAGACACATGGGATGATCCCAATACAATAATCCCATAGATACGTGGGACAATCCCAGCTCTGATCCCAATACAATATTCCCATATAACACATGGGATGATTCCAGCTCTGATCCCAATATCCCCATAGACACACAGGATGATCCCAGCTCCAATCCCAATACAATATTCCCATATAACACATGGGACGATCCCAGCTTCAATCCCAATACAATATCCCATAGACACATGGGATAATCCCAGCTCCAACCCCAATACAATATCCCATATAACACATGGGACGATCCCAGCTTTGATCCCAATATCCCTATAGACACATGGGATGACCCCAATCCAATACCCCCATAGACACACACATCCCCCCCCCATCCCATTACCGCCCCCCCCCACTTACTGCCCGCTGTTCCCACATTCAGCTCCGGTCCGTCTCGGTCTCTCCCGGTTCCGATCCCGGTTCCGATCCCAATTTGTCCCGCTGTGACTCGGTTCCTTTTACCGCAGCTCAAACCGCCCCGTGTTGTTCCCTTAAGGCCCCATGTTCAGGCCCCGCCCGTTGTGGGCCCGGCCCCGTCCCACCCCTCGTTATTCTTAGGCCGTTGCGTCAACTCCCCGCCGCCCTCAGGCCTCACCGTGGGGGCTCCCCCCGGTTTAGGCCACACCGGGCCTTAAGGCCTCCCCCTCCACCCCACCCCGGGGCCCTTTAAGGCCTTTATGGCCCTTTAAGGCCCTTTATGGCCCTTTATGGCCCCTTATGGCCCTTTAAGGCCCTATGGATCCTTAAGGCCCAGTGACGCGGCCCTGTCCGCCCCGCCCGCCTCTACCCGCTCTCCGCCGCCGCCGCCGCCGCCTCCTTTCCCTCACAACTAATCCCGCCCCCCCCCGAGGCTCAGCCAATCGCCAGCCGACTTTAGGAGGAGGGATGAAGTGGTGAGCCAATGGGAGGTGGAATAGTGGAGGTGATCCCGCCTATGTCGCCGGGTGGATGGGCAGGTGGGGGAGCCAATCGGAGGCAGAGATGAGCATGGAGAGCCAATAGGTGAGGAGAAACAGCACAACGCCCCCGCCCACCGAGTCGATGAATGACGGGCTAATCATCCAATAGAGAGCGAGGCTCTAGCCGAACGACAGCTCCAACTACCAATAAAACCGTCGGGAATGTTGACTGACAGCAGCGCGCACCAATCCCGGCGGAAGGCCGGAGCCGGGCCTAGCGCCTCGCTAGTCTATAGCCATCAATAGGGAGCTGGTGTTAAAGCCCTGCTGCCATAGGGAAGGTCTATATCCAGTCTATATCCATCAATAAGTCAATATGGAGCTGATATTAAAGCCCCACTGCCATAAGAAGGGTCCCCAGCCTGTATCCAGTCTATATAGGTAATGTAGTCTATATAGTTAATATGGAGCTGGTATTAAAGCCCTGCTGCCATAGGGAGGGTCCCCAGTCTATATCCAGTCTATATCAATCCCAGTCTATATCCAGCCTATATCATTAAGTCAATAGGAGGCTGGTATTAAAGCCCTGCTGCCATAGGGAGGGTCCATAGCCTGTATCCAGTCTATATAGGTAATATAGTCTATATAGTTAATAGGGAGCTGGTATTAAGGCCCTGCTGCCATAGGGAGAGTCCATAGTCTATATCCAGCCTATATCAATCCCAGTCTATATCCATCAATTAGTCAATAGGGAACTGGTATTGAAGCCCTGCTGTCATAGGTGGGGTCCATAGCCTATATCCAGTCTATATAGGTAATATAGTCTATATAGTTAATAGGGAGCTGGTATCAAAGCCCTGCTGCCATAGGGAGGGTCCCCAGCCTATATCAATAAGTCAATATGGAGCTGGTATTAAAGCCCTTCTAAGACCCTCATTCACAGCTCACTGTTCCCTCAAATAGAGCTGGGGGTCAATAGAAACCAGCCCAGCCCTCCCACACCAAGACCGGCCCCATTTACTGAGCACCCCCTACCTGGGAGCATAAAGCACAGGATGGAGCCCAGGTAATGCTGGATCCCAGCAGCTTCAATGGCACAAACTCACTGTGTCCCAGCCAAACTGATCTGCAAAACAACCTACAAACAAACACCTCCAGATATTGGGGTGCGGCCCCAGCCCACGTTGTGCTGCAACCTACAAGTGATGAGGTAATAGGGGCAGGTAGGGAGGGCACAGCCCTACAGCAAACCCTATAGCTGCCAAAGGCTCCCAATGGGGATATACCCCCCCACACCCCCCCAGCAGCCCCTCACCAGCTCCAACCCAACATTAATAACATCCAGGGAGCCCTTAAGCACTAATGGAGGCGAATGGATCCATCAGTCCTTCACTGTGAGCCCCTGGGCCTCCCCCAAACCCCCTCTGCTCCGTCCTAATTAAAGCTCCTATATCAATTAAAGCCTCGGTGCCAATTAAATCCTGTGCACCAGCTCAGGTTCATCTCCAGGTGCCTCCAGCTGGGGCTCACAGGTCACCATCCCACACCATCATATCACCCTATATAGAGCATTGTAACACCCTATATAGGCATAAGAGGGTCGTGACCCCCATATCATCATATCACAAGGCAGCTGGGACATCGTAGGACCCCTAAAGGGCCCCAAAAGAGGCTGAGCCCATTGGGGTGGGCTCTTAGAGCTCTGTGAACCCTGGACCCCCCACCCATGGGTGCCCACAGCTATTGGGGCTATAGGGGTTCACCGCTGACTCCCTATAGCTGCTCCGTGAATTGGGGTGATTTGCATAATTTTGCATATTTTTGCATATCTCCTCCCCCTCATTATATACGTTCCTTATATGGTAAGTGGCCACGCCCCCTTCTCATTTAGCCCCGGCTCCATCCGCGGTCCTGCAGCGCCCCCTGCCGGCAGCACGGCGTATTGCAGGGGGTCTATGAACAACCCCCCCCCTCCTTTTGGGGTGGGGGGTCTCCGAACAACACCTCCCCCCTTTTAGGGTGGGGGGACATGGGGACAAAGCGATGGCGGTGTCACATCCGTCCCTGATGGGGACATTGTTCTAAGGGAGCTTTAATTCTCTCCTTCAACAGCTGAGCCACAAATTGGGGGGGGGGGGGGCTCAGCAGATGGTGAATTGGGAATTAAAGCCCCCCCCCCCCAGCTGGAGCCTTGAGCTCTACATGTCACCTCCCCCCCTCCCCATTGATCCCCACCCAAAAAGGGCTCGGGGACCAATAGGCTGCTATGAGATGGGGGGGGGGAGTGGTTATGGGGTGTGGAGGACCGTCCCCAAGGTGTTGGGGGGGGGGGTCGGCCACCCCCTGCCCTATGCAACCCAATGGGGATAAGGGACGAAGCTCTGCCTTCCCCCCATCCCCATCTGCCGGAGGGGGGTTGAGGGCAGAGGGTCGTGGTGGTGATTAATGGGGTCTATCGCTCACTGTCCATAGGGGTGAGTTGCCCCCCCCCCCCCCCAGCCCCCACCCAGCCATAACGAGCTGGAGGAATAATGAGCGGTGTCAGTCCACTTTTCATTGTGATGGAAAGTCATTACAGGAGTCACCGCTGGCGACAACGAGTCATGAATCACCCGCTCTGCTATGAAATTAAAATCGAATTGCCCACCCTCAACCCCCAGCTCTAAAAGGGGGGGTAGAAAAAGTGGGGGGGGGGGGGTCAGCCATGGCGCTGGGGGCTCCTCCCATCACTGAGCCCCTGTGTGGATGCAGCACACAACAGATGTATGGGGAACAGCTGCAGCTTTATTCAGCAGCGCCCAGCCCCAGGCTGAAACCACGTTATTATATGGGAAACCACGTATATATTTGGGGAGGGGGCGGCAGGACCCCCCCCAGTGGGTGCTGCAGCTCATAGTGAGACCCCCATCAGGTGCACAGGGCGCCCGTTGTAACGCTTGGAGATGTCAGCTTCGATCTGTAAGAGAAATAAGTGAAGGGGAGGGGGAGAAACAGTGAGAGGAGGGGGCAGCCCTGTATGGACCCTCACCAGCTGCTGCAGCTCCCGGGTCCGCTCTTGCAGCTGGTCCAATTTAGGTTCCAGCAGCCCCTGCTCTGTCAGAGCATCGTGTTGTTTCTGTCTCAGCGTTTCCCTCTTGGCCAGCAGCAGCTCCGCTTGGTTCAGTTTCTGCTGCAGCATCTCGCTCACACGATCCACGTACCTGCAAGAAGGGAGAGCAGCCCCTGCTTCACCTCCAGGCTCATCCCCATCTCCAACAGCCCCCCCAGCTCCCCCATGTTTGCCCAGTGAAATAAATGAACCTGGGGGAGGCCAGGATGATGAAGAGATGCTGCATGTGCCGGGTGCTCAGCTGGTCCAGCAGCTCCCTGGTGTTGGCCAGCATCGTGCTCACACGGCTGCTGGTCTGGCCCTGCAGGATGGCAGGGGCCAGTTGGAATTGACTGGCAGATAAAACGTCGGCCTCCTCCTCCATCTCCACCAGGCGTTGGGCCAGGAACAGCTCCAGCTGTGGGGACAAGGATGCTGTGGGGATGGGGATGCTGTGGGGATAGGGATGCTGTGGGGATAGGGATGCTGTGGGGATAGGGATGCTGTGGGGATAGGGATGCTGTGGGGATAGGGATGCTGTGGGGATAGGGATGCTGTGGGGATAGGGATGCTGTGGGGATAGGGATGCTGTGGGGATAGGGATGCTGTGGGGATAGGGATGCTGTGGGGATAGGGATGCTGTGGGGATAGGGATGCTGTCGGGATGAGGATGCTGTCGGGATGAGGATGCTGTCGGGATGAGGATGCTGTCGGGATGAGGATGCTGTGGGGATAGGGATGCTGTTGGGATAGGGATAAGGATGCTGTGGGGCTAAGGATAAGGATGCTGTGGGGCTGAAGATAAGGATGCTGTGGGGCTGAAGATAAGGATGCTGTGGGACTAAGGATAAGGATGCTGTGGTGATAGGGATAAGGATGCTGTGGGACAAGGATAAGGATGCTGTGGGGATAGGGATAAGGATGCTGTGGGGATAGGGATAAGGATGCTGTGGGGATAGGGATAAGGATGCTGTGGGGCTAAGGATAAGGATGCTGTGGGGCTAAGGATAAGGATGCTGTGGGGCTAAGGATAAGGTTGCTGTGGGGCTGAGGATAAGGTTGCTGTGGGGCTGAGGATGCTGTGGGGATAGGGATGCTGTGGGGTAGGGGCAGCCAGAACCCACCCTATATAGGGAGAGTGCCCAAACCATCCTGGTGCTGCTCACCTCCATGAGCTCATCGATGAACTGGTTCCGTGTGGCAGCATTCTCCAGCAGTGTCAGGGCATCAGAACCACGAGCAGCTGCTGTGGGGTCTGTGGGGGGATCAGTGGGGTCAGCAGGGAAGGGAGCTGTGTGGTGTGTCCCCTTGTGACTGTGCTCACCCTCAGAGCCATCCTCCAACACTGTGATCTGTGCCCCATCACCTTCACCGTCACCCCAGTCAATGGCATCGTCCTGCAGTCAAACACAGGGTGGCTGCTGATGGCAGGGAACCGACAAGACCCTCAAGACCCCAACCCAGGTGTGAGGCCAGGCAGACAGTGCTCACCTGAGGGCTGGGCTCCACCACGATGCCCCAGTCGATCTCATTGTCCTGAGCTTCCCCACCTGCAGCATCACCAATGGGCTCCAGTGTGAAGTCTCCCCAGTCGATCTGCACCAAAAAAAGGGGCAAAATGGGATCTTTAAAACCTAAAGGCCGTGGGTTCCCTTCCACCTGCATCAAACACCCCCAGCCCCGAGCATTGCAGCTCCGTACCGTGTCCTCCTTTGGCTCCTCTGGCACCACCTGAACCTCCGGCCGTTCCACCTTTGCTGGTTCAAAGCCCGTCCTCCATTCATACACTGTTGTGTTGCCTTTGCTCCCCATGTACCTCAACATGGGCACCACGGGCCCTTCCGAGCTGCCATAGGGACACCAACAGCCTCTCTGTGTGCTGTGATATCCCCCTCCCCATTAGGGTGCTGTTGGGAGACCCCCATGGCCATCAACACACCCACCTGTGGCAAACAAACTCCACGCAGGCCTGATAGAGCTCAATGGCTTCAGAAAGGACACCAGCTCCTGCCCCAACCTTAGAGAGCAGCGAGGGCAGGTCCTGAACCAAAGCCAGCAGCTCCTGGCGCACGTTATTACCCTGCAGAGCAAGAAAGGAGACATTAGAACAGGGAAACACACAGCCAGTTATAGGGTTATAGGGTTATATAGGTTATAGGGGGCTGGGGGGTCCCATAACAGCAAGCAGAGGACTCACAGTGATGCCATATTGCTTGCACGAGGCATAGAAACGCTCCCTTAGCTCAGCAGCTGCCAGCTGACATTCGTCCTCACGTCGAGCCAGATCCTGCTGGGCCTGTTGGCAACGACTGATCTGCTTCCGTAGGGCAGGGATCTCATACGTCACGTTCCTTACCAGGAGGGCAGCGAGCTCAGCTATGGGGTATGGGGGGCCATAAGGACCATCACAGCTCATTATGGGCCCCCTGGGGCACTGGAAACTATGGGGTGGGGGGATATGGGGCTGTGGGGTGGGGATATGGGGCTGTGGGGGTGGGGATATGGGGCTACGGGGTGGGGATATGGGGCTACGGGGTGGGGATATGGGGCTACGGGGTGGGGATATGGGGCTACGGGGTGGGGATATGGGGCTACGGGGTGGGGATATGGGGCTACGGGGTGGGGATATGGGGCTACGGGGTGGGGATATGGGGCTATGGGGGTGGGGATATGGGGCTGCGGGGTGGGGATATGGGGCTGCGGGGTGGGGATATGGGGCTACGGGGTGGGGATATGGGGCTACAGGGTGGGGATATGGGGCTACAGGGTGGGGATATGGGGCTACGGGGTGGATATAAGGGCTATGGGGGGGGGATATAAGGGCTATGGGGGGGGGGGATATAAGGGCTATGGGGGGGGGATATAAGGGCTATGGGGGGGGGATATAAGGGCTATGGGGGGGGGGATATAAGGGCTATGGGGTGAGGATATGGGGGAGCTGCAATGATCCCCTATGGACCCCCATGGGGTACTGCAAACCCTACAGCCATACCCAGATAGGTGTTGTCCTTCTCATAGAGGGCCACAATCTCCTGCCAGTCCTGAAGATGGGGAAGCAAAGAGAAGACACGGATATAGATATATATAGGATAACACAGACATTGGGTACCCATATAACCCATAACAGGGTGACACAGACATGCAGGTACCCATATAACCCATATAACCCATATAACCCATATAACCCATATAACTCACCTTCATGCGCTGGGATGAATAACGCCCAAAGAGATTCTTAGTGGAGGCCTCAGTGCTCTTAAGGATGTCCACAATGCGAAGGCAATGAGAGTAATGGATGGCTGCGCATGGAATAAAGGGGGGACGGGGGTGTTATAGGGCTGGATTGATGGCCAAGGTGGGGGGGTTATAAGGGGTAGGGGGGGCTATAAGGGGTAATACGGGGGGCTATAGGGGGGGTTATAAGGGGGTTCAGGGGGGGTTATATGGGGTATGGGGGGGGTTATATGGGGTAAGGGGGGTTATAAGGGGTTATAGCGGGGCTATAAGAGGTTATGGGGGGGGTTATAAGGGGTTATAGAGGGGGGGTTATATGGGATTATGGGGGGGTTATATGGGGTTATAGGGGGGTTATAAAGGGTTATAGGGGGGGGTTATAAGGGATTATGGGGGGGGGGTTGTAAGGGGTTATGGGGGGGTTATAAAGGGTAGGGGGGGTTATATGGGGTAAGGGGGGTTATGGGGGGCTATATGGGGTTGGGGGGGGGTTATAAGGGGTATGGGGGGGGTCTGTCGTCCATGTTTCCCTTACCGGTGCCCTCCAATAACCGTGTGATCTCCTCATGTTCGGGCATATCCCTCAACGCAGCCTCTATCTTATTCCTGACGGTGCTCAGCTGAGCCTGCCAACGTAGGCCGCAATGGCGCCGGTCCACCAGCCAATCTAATATAGGGGGAGAGGAGGAGAGGGGGATGAATAGGTGCGATATAACGGGAAGGCGTAGGCCGCGTAGGCCGCGTAGGCCGCGTAGGCCGCGTAGGCCGCGTAGGCCGCGTAGGCCGCGTAGGCCGCGTAGGCCGCGTAGGCCGCGTAGGCCGCGTAGGCCGCGTAGGCCGCGTAGGCCGCGTAGGCCGCGTAGGCCGCGTAGGCCGCGTAGGCCGCGTAGGCCGCGTAGGCCGCGTAGGCCGCGTAGGCCGCGTAGGCCGCGTAGGCCGCGTAGGCCGCGTAGGCCGCGTAGGCCGCGTAGGCCGCGTAGGCCGCGTAGGCCGCGTAGGCCGCGTAGGCCGCGTAGGCCGCGTAGGCCGCGTAGGCCGCGTAGGCCGCGTAGGCCGCGTAGGCCGCGTAGGCCGCGTAGGCCGCGTAGGCCGCTCACCGAGCAGTTTGCCGGTCTGGATATCGATGGGCACATGGCGATAATCCCCCGTTGAGGCCTAAAGGAAACGGAGAGGGAACGGTGTGACCGGATTTAACCTCTGACCTTTGACCTCCGGTCCCGTTACCCACCTGCATCCCGCCCGCCGGGCGCCGTTCGCCGCCGCTTCCGCTTTTCAAGCCCCGCCCCCTGTCTCAGCCAATCCTCGCCGAGCACGCTACGGCGCAGCCAATCCAGATGAGCCGTGCTTCGTAAGTCCCGCCCCGCTTCCAATCAGAAAGACGCATACGGAGGGCTATGCCACGCGCCGCTCCTTCGATTGGTGGAGAGGAGACAGCGCTCAACCAATGGGAGCAGAGAGCTGGAGGGGGGCGGAACATAGCAGATAAACAAGGGGGGGCTGCGCATGCGCAATGCGAGGGCTGAGCCGCTTCCCATTGGGGTCCCCGTTAGAGCTGACCCCATTGAACGCAGCCCCATAGCGCCCCATTGCCAACATGGCGACCCTACAGCGCCCCTATGGGGCACGGGCAGCTGATGAACCCATGAGCTGCGGCCATATATCCCCCCCACAACCACCCTATAAGGCCCTGCCATGTCCCCATAGCCCGTATATCCACCCCAAACCCCATATCCCCACCCCATAGCCCATATCCCCACCCCATAGCCCATATATCCACCCCATATTCCCATATCCCCACCCTATAGCCCATATCCCCACCCCAAACCCCATATCCCCACCCCATAGCCCCATATCTCCACTCTATAGCCCCATATTTCCCACCCCACACCCCATATTCCTACCCCATAGCCCATATATCCACCCCACACCCCATATCCCCACCCTATAGCCCATATCCCCACCCCACAGCCCCATATCCCCACCCCACAGCCCATATATCCACCCCATAGCCCCATATCCCCACCCCATAGCCCATATATCCACCCCATAGCCCCATATCCCCACCCCATAGCCCATATATCCACCCTTTAGCCCCATATTTCCCACCCTACACCCCATGTCCCCACCCCATAGCCCGTATATCCACCCCATATTCCCATATCCCCACCCCACAGCCCCATATCTCCACCCCATAGCCCATATATCCACCCCATAACCTCATATTTCCCACCCCACACCATATATCCCTATCCCATAGCCCATATCCCCACCCCACAGCCCCATATCCCCACCTCACACCCCATATCCCCACCCCATAGCCCGTATATCCACCCCATAGCCCCACCCTATAGCTCATATATCCCCATTCTGTTCACCTCACTCCATTCTTCCTCCTTCCCCCCTCACTTCACTCCCATATCCCACCATGACCCCATTGGGATATTATGGGGTCACCTCCCCACCTGTTATAGGTTATTATATGGGGTATCTCCCCACCTGTTATAGGGTTGGGGGGATCCTCCCCATTCCCCCCCCCCCCGGCCTCAGCCACCACTTCCCTGTTATGAATATTCATGTTGGCTCTTGGCCCGGCCCCATATTTGCTCAAGCAGGTTTTGCTCTCGGGTTCACCTTGACTCGGATCAGTGGGGCAGCAGCGGGTGGCCAGGCCCCATATTATCCCATATTATCCCATAGGCCACAGTGTGGGGCAGGAGACTCAGGTAGGGCATCATATGGGGTGTGGGGTGAGGATATGGGGTGTGGGGTGGGGATATGGGGCTATGGGGTGGGGATATGGGCTATGGGGTGGGAATATGGGCTATGGGGTGGATATATGGGCTATGGGTTGGATATATGGGCTATGGGGTGGATATATGGGCTATGGGGTGGGGATATGGGGTGTGGGGTGGCTGCAGACCCCAATGTGGTCACATCCAAGCCAAGCTGGGGGGGGGCTTCCTATGGGGGAAGATATAGACCCCCCTATTTCTGGGGTCTATGGGATGTGGTGGCCTTTCCCTTTATGCTGATAGAGAGAGTGGAGGTGTGTTATGGGGCAGAGCTGTGTTGTGGGGTGGGGTATTGGATCTATGGGGTATTGGATCTATGGGGTATAGGATCTATGGGGTATTGGATCTATGGGGTATAGGATCTATGGGGTATAGGATCTATGGGGTATTGGATCTATGGGGTATTGGATCTATGGGGTATTGGGTCTATGGGGGTATTGGATTTATGGGGTATTGGATCTATGGGGTCAATGGAGGCACCATACAAGGGTGGGGTTGGGAACCCCCTCCCCATTGGGGCTCTCCATAGAGAGGGGAACTCTATGGTTGTGGGGTGGGGAATTGGATCTATGGGGTATTGGATCTATGGGGTATTGGATCTATGGGGTATTGGATCTGTGGGGTATTGGATCTGTGGGGTATTGGATCTGTGGGGTATTGGATCTATGGGGGTATTGGGTCTATGGGGGTATTGGGTCTATGGGGGTATTGGATCTATGGGGTATTGGATCTATGGGGGTATTAGATCTATGGGGTATTGGGTCTATGGGGTATTGGATCTATGGGGTATTGGATCTATGGGGGTATTGAATCTATGGGGTCAATGGTGGCACCATATAAGGGTGAGGTTGGGATCCCCTCCCCCTTGGGGCTCCCCATAGCAATACAACAGGGAGGGGCACCATCAAACTGTGTTTATGGCATCACATCCCCTTATAGGATTTCCCTGTTCCCTGCCCCATAGCGATGGCTGAGCCCCACAGCTGGTGGAAGCTGACCTTCCTAAGGAAGCGTCAATCCACACCCAAGGTTCTGTACGACAGCCCCGATATCCACGCGAGCGACGGCCCCGAAGATCCGACCCCAAAAGGAACAAAGGATTTTCCAGCTCGATTGGAGAAAATGATGGAGAAAAACCCTAAAGGGAAACACGTCAAAGTTTCCAATTCCGGAAGGTTTAAAGAGAAGAAGAAAATCAGAGCGACTTTGGCTGACAACCCCGCGTTGTGTGGGGACAGCGGGAGGGATGAGAAATGAGGTTGGGATATGGGGTGATTTGGGTCCGTCCTGCCCCTATTTGGCCCCATAAGTGCTGCCCCATTGATATGAAGGAGCTGCACCCCCCCCCCAACCCCACAACTGATGGCACTTTGTTAAGGAACCGGCCTCATATAGGACTTTATTTAAGGACAAAGCAAGATTCCTATTTAACTCAGCCCTAATAGGGGCACTCGGTGACCAAAGGGGAATTAATGGGGTCAGGGTATAACCCCAATAGGGCTCATCCCTTTGCTGTGCTATGGGGCGGCCCAGGACTCAATGGGGACCCTTCACTTTGTGTTATAGGGCCGACACCAAGACAAAGCTCTGCTCAACCCCAAAAGCCTGAAGAATTATAATAGGACTCAATGGGGACCATGGGATCCCCTATACTTTGTGTTATAGGGTCGACAGCAGCACAAAGCTCCGCTCAACCCTAAAAGCCTGAAGAATTGTAATAGGATCTGCTGATGTTTGCACTGCTGGATTAAATATAGGGTTAAATATGGGCTGTTATCCCATGGGGGGTATGGGGTATGGGATATGAGGATATGGGATATGGGATGTGGGATATGGGATATGGGATATGGGATGTGGGATGTGGGATATGGGATATGGGATATGAGGATATGAGGATATGGGATATGGGGATATGAGGATATGGGATATGGGGATATGAGGATATGGGATATGGGATATGGGATATGGGATGTGGGATATGGGATGTGGGATATGGGATGTGGGATATGGGATGTGGGATATGGGATATGGGGATATGGGATATGGGGATATGGGATATGGGGATATGGGATGTGGGATATGGGATATGGGATATGGGGATATGGGATATGGGATATGGGGATATGGGATATGGGATATGGGATGTGGGATATGGGATGTGGGATATGGGATGTGGGGATATGAGGATATGGGATATGAGGATATGGGGATATGGGATATGGGATATGAGGATATGGGATATGGGATATGGGATGTGGGATATGGGATATGGGATATGAGGATACGGGATATGGGATATGGGGATATGGGATATGGGATATGAGGATATGGGATGTGGGATATGAGGATATGGGATATGGGATATGGGATGTGGGATATGGGGATATGGGATATGAGGATATGGGATATGGGGATATGGGGATATGGGATATGGGATATGAGGATATGAGGATATGGGATATGGGATATGGGATATGGGATATGGGATATGGGATATGGGATATGAGGATATGGGATATGAGGACAGACAGACCCTAAGAGGAGCCCCCATATGATGGCTGCAGTGGGAGCTCACCCACCCTATAGGGAACACCTGAACTCACCAGGAACTCACTATAAAAGCTGAATTGGGACCCAAACCCTGATCCCATAACACAAAACCTTTGTCCCACGTTTCCTATAACAGCCCCCGCCCTCGTTGTTTGCACTTGTAGGATCACAAGGTGCCCTTTGTCCTGTGCTGGCAGCACTAAAGGGATCCAGCCCTAAAGGCAAAGGAGGGAGGGGGGGGAAAGGGGTGGCACCCATTACAGCTCTGTATGGGGTCCAGATCTATGGGGATCTATGGGGTGGGGGGTAGAAACCCATCATAGCAGTGTATGGGGTCCAGATCTATGGGGATATATGGGGTGTGGGGGTAGAAACCCATCATAGCAGTGTATGGGGTCCAGATCTATGGGGATATATGGGATATGGGGGTAGAAACCCATCATAGCAGTGTATGGGGTCCAGATCTATGGGGATATATGGGATATGGGGGTAGAAACCCATCATAGCAGTGTATGGGGTCCAGATCTATGGGGATCTATGGGGTGGAGGGTAGAAACATGGGGTGGGGAGTAGAAGCAGCCATAATTGTCACCTATAACCACCCCATAGCCCCATATTTCCCACCCCACACCCCATATCCCCACCCCATAGCTCTGTATCCCCTCCCCATAGCCCCATAGCCCCACCCTATAGCCCATATCCCCAACCTACACCCCATAGCCCCACCCCATAGCCCATATCCCCACCCCACACCCCATATCCCCACCCCATAGCCCATATCCCCACCCCACACCCCGTATCCCCACCCCATAGCCCCTATACCCACCCCATAGCCCCATATCCCCACCCCACACCCCATATCCCCACCCCATAGCCCCTATACCCACCCCATAGCCCCATATTTCCCACCCCACACCCCATATCTGTGCTCAGCCCCATGGGGTTCCAGGCTCTGGCCCCACAGCATTAGGATTCAGACAGACCTGAACCATACGGGGTCCATATGGAGACCCCCCCTGCTGCCCCAACAGCCAGTGGAGCATTAAAGGGTGAAGGTTATAGGGCCTGGTTTTAATGGGATTTGGCCCTAAAGCTGAACCAGCAGCTCCCTCTGCTGGGTAAATATTAACCCCAAAGCACAGCCCAGCTCTGCAATGACTTTATTGCTTCCATGTATAGGAACACAGGGAGTGGTGCTGGTATATATGGGGTTGGGGTGCTATAACCCCATAAGGATGGAGCCACAATTAAAGGACTTATTGAATCATTCCAGCTCAAACACAAAGCACGATTGATCCCAGCTATAGGGCAGGATGAGGGTGGGGGGTTCAGCAATAGGGCAGGGGGTTCAATGCTTCCACAATCACTTTATGGGATTCATTAACACCAGCCCCAAAGGTTACAGACCCACACAGTGCTAAGGGCTCTATAGGACCAGCACAACACGATGTGGGTCCTTTAGGGTTGAATTCGAGCCCCCCAAGCAGCATTAGGGATGGGGTGACACAACAGGGGACACATAGGGGGGGGTTGGGACAAGGAAAAGCTGCTTTAGGGTTTTTAGAGCTTTATGGGGCCAGACGTTCAAACACCCACCCGTCCTCACCCCGATGCGTCATTGGTCCCAATGGGGCCGCGTTGTCCTTTAGGAGCCTAAAGACGATGCGGTCGTGGAGGCGATTGGTTTGACCCTGCCAGAACTCCATCAGCTCCGGCTTTAGGATGTAACCCCCCCTATAAAGCAACGCAGGGGGTGTGAGAGGGGTTATTATGGGGGATTTATGGGGTTATTATGGGGGATTTATGGGGTTATTATGGGGGATTTATGGGGTTATTATGGGGGATTTATGGGGTGGGGGTTCCTTTATCAGTGGGGCTCACCAATAAGGTGGTTTTGGCACCGTTGTGTCCCTGTATTTCTCCTCCAGCTCCGCGTTCTTCCTCCTTAGATACTGCAGGGGAAAATGGGGATGTGGGGCTGTGGGACTGTGGGGCTATGGGGTGGATATACGGGCTATGGGGTGGGGATATGGGGCTATGGGGTGGATATACGGGCTATGGGGTGGGGATATGGGGCTATGGGGACATGGCAGGGACTTATAGGGGGGTTTGGGGGGGATATATGGACGCAGCTTATGGGGACATCAGCTGGATGTGCCCCATAGTGACACTGTAGGGGGGAGGGGATGTGGGGCTGGGGGGCTATGGGGCCACGGGGTGGGAAATAGGGCTATGGGGTGGGGGATGTGGGGCTACGGGGCGGGGGATGTGGGGCTACGGGGCGGGGGATGTGGGGCTACGGGGCGGGGATAGGGGGCTACGGGGAGGGGATGTGGGGCTATGGGGGCGGGGGGATGTGGGGCTATGGGGTGGATATACGGGCTATGGGGTGGATATATGGGCTATGGGGTGGATATATGGGCTATGGGGTGGATATACGGGCTATTGGGTGGATATACGGGCTATTGGGTGGGGGATGTGGGGCTATGGGGCGGGGGATGTGGGGCTACGGGGCGGATATACAGGCTATGGGGTGGATATATGGGCTATGGGGTGGATATATGGGGCTATGGGGTGGATATATGGGGCTATGGGGTGGATATATGGGCTATGGGATGGGGATATACGGGCTATGGGGCAGGGATATACGGGCTATGGGGTGGATATATGGGGCTATGGGGTGGATATATGGGGCTATGGGGTGGATATACAGGCTATGGGGTGGATATATGGGGCTATGGGGTGGATATATGGGGCTATGGGGTGGATATATGGGGCTATGGGGTGGATATACGGGCTATGGGGTGGATATATGGGGCTATGGGGTGGATATATGGGGCTATGGGGCGGGGCAAGGTGTTGAAATCAATGTGGGATCATAGCGAGGCTGTGCTGCTCCCGCTCACGTCTCTATCTGGGATCACGGTGCTCTGCTGGCTCACGACAGCCCCGATCTGGCTGCCTTTAGGGCGAGAATGGAAGTAACGCTCTGATTCCTCCTCTGACAACCGCGTCACTGAGCCCTCGATCCTCACCTGTGTAGGAATAGGGGGAACAGGGGCCCAGCAGCCCCCAAAGCCCTTAATACACAGATCCTATAGTTAATGTGGGCTCTGTGCTGTTCAGATTCGTGGGTTATAAAGGACTTTTCAATGTCATCTAATAACAAACATAGACCCCATAGAGCCCAGTTAGTGGGCGGGGGGGGGGGGGGTTGTTGTTACCCCCTCCACACCCCATAGAGCCCAAAGGAACCCCATAGAGCCCAACCCCCCCCCCCCCTCCCCCCAAACCCCATATGGAACCCCCACCAACCCCATAGAGCCCATAGAAAACCCCCCAGACCCCATAGGAATCCTTCCCCCCCCCCCCCAATAGAGTCCAAAGGAACCCCCCCCCAAACCCCATAGAGCCCAAAGGAGCCCAGTTATGAATAGGGGGGGGGGTTGTTGTTACCCCCTCAAACCCCATAGAGCCCAAAGGAACCCCCTCCAAACCCCATAGGAATCCCCCCCCCCCCCCCATAGAGCCCAAAGAAACCCTATAGAGCCCAAAGGAACCCTCCCCAAACCCCATATGAACCCCCCCAAACCCCATAGACCCGAAGAACCCCCCACCCCAAACCCCATAGAGCCCATAGGAAACCCCCCATAAACCCCATAGGAACCCCCCCAGACCCCCAGACCCCATAGAGCCTAAAGGAACCCTCCCAAACCCCATAGAGCCCAATTATGAATGGGGGGGAGGGGGTTTTTGTTACCCCCTCAAACCCCATAGAGCCCATAGGAACCCCCCCAAAAACCCCATAGGAAACCCCCCCAGCCCCCCAAACCCCATAGAGCCCAGTTATGGGGACGGGGGGGGGGGGGTGTTCTCGTTCCCCCACACACACACACACACCTGCCGGTGGAGCGGCTCCCAATAGAACACCATAGAAGCGAATGGGTTGGAGTCCTGAACCGGGGATAAACGAATTGGGGGGGGGGATTAAAGGGGGTCCATGAGCAGCCGGGACCCCAAGGGACCCCCCCCATTATCCATCAGCAGCCGGGATCGGCCCTAAGGGACCCTATGGGACCCAACGGGACCCTGTGGGACCCAATGGGACCCTATAGGACCCTATAGGACCCTGTGGGATCCTATGGGACCCTACAGGACCCTAAGGGACCCAATGGAACCCAATGGGACCCTGTGGGACCCAATGGGACCCTGTGGGACCCTACAGGACCCTAAGGGACCCAATGGGACCCAATGGGACCCTATGGGACCCTATAGGACCCTATGGGACCCTATAGGACCCTATAGGACCCTGTGGGACCCAATGGGACCCTATAGAACCCTAATGGACCCAATGGGACCCTATAGGACCCTGTGGGACCCAATGGGACCCTATAGGACACTGTGGGACCCAATGGGACCCTATAGAACCCTAATGGACCCTATGGGACCCTGTGGGACCCCCCCCTTAATCCCATTCCTCACCAGCTCCTTCCCTTTGCGGCTCTGGTGGTTGGTAAAGAACCGAAACCCGTCGGGTCCGAATCCCTTTAGCAGCACCATGCGACACGACGGCTTCCCATCCCTATAACGGGACCATGGGGCTCAATGTCCGGCTGTACGACCCGGTTCGGTCCCGGTCCCGGTCCCGGTACCGACCTACTACACGTAGCCAAACACACGGCGTTGGCTTCCCCTATAGCCGGGCATTGAGCCGCCTCCTTGAACCAGGCCGAGAATTGCTCTATGGGGTGATGTGACACCAGGTGCCGCTCCTCGAAGGCCTGAAGGAACCGGGGGGGGTCAGCAAGGCCCAGACCCCCGTTATAACCCCGTTATATCCCGTTATAACCCCCGGTACCTCTTGGTCCCCCCGGTATCCCGTCCGCAGCGGGCCCAGGTCCATAGCGCCGCTGAACCACGCGGTCCGCTATATCCCCGCCCATCTATAAAATCAGCCAATAGAAGGCCGTGATGAGAGACAACGCCCACCAGCGAACCAATAGGAAGTAGACATGCAGCAGGCTCCGCCCACCAGCGCATGTCCCCGCCCATCTATCCGATCAGCCAATAGAAAGCCGCAATGGGGGGCACGCCCACCAGTGAGCCAATAGGAAGCAGTGCTGCAGCAGGCTCCGCCCACCTCGCCCCACCTTTCGCGCCACCCCTCTCGCCCCGCCCACATGGAGGTGTGAGCCAATAGGAAGGCTTGCTTCCAAAGCACCGCCCACACGCTCCATCTGACAGCCAATAGGATGAGGAGATGAGGGAGGCTCCGCCCACCGTGCAGCCTTTATAAGGGGCAGGCAGCTCACAGCGCCCCCATGCGGTGGGAGGACTGAGGGACAAGGGGGGTTAATTGGGGCTGGGGGTAATTGGGGTAATTGGGGGGGGAGTAAATCAATATGGGAGGTGATAGGTAGGAAATGAAGAGGGTCTGTTTGAATTGAATAGGGATAAAATAACACGCCGTGTGGTTTTTTGGGTTTTTTTATCCTTCTTTTTCAACACGTTAAACACAAAAAAGCGATATAATGTATGGTACAATGTACAATGTATGTGGGAATGGGGGAAAGGATTGGGATTGGGATTGGGATTGGAAGGGAAACGGAGCGTTAATGGGGAATAGGATGGAGGGAGGAATGGGAAACTGCATTGATGGGAATGGGAGGATGGAGGGGGGAGAAATGGGGAGAAAAGGGGGGGAAAGGGGGGAAAATGGGGAAATAGGGGGAAAAAAGGGAAGAAAAGGGGGAAATAGGGGGAGAAAATGGAAGAGAGGGGGAGAAAATGGGGATAAAAGGGAAAAGAAGGGGGAAAAAGGGGGAGAAAATGGAAGAAAATGGGGAAATAGAGGGATCAAAGGGAAGAGAAAGGGGGAAATGGGGGAGAGAAGGGAAATAAAGGGGGAAAAGGGGGGAGAAAAGGGAAGAGAGGGGGGGAAAAGAGGAGAGAAGGGAAGTAAAGGGGGGAAATAGGGTTGAAGAGGGAAGAGAAAGGGGAAAAAGGGGGAGAAAAGGGAAGAAAATGCGGAAATAGAGGGATAAAAACGAAGAGAAGGGGGGAAATGGGGGAGAGAAGGGAAGTAAAGGGGGAAAAGGGGGGAGAAAATGGAAGAGAAGGAGGAAAAGAGGGGAGAAAAGGGAAGAAAGGGGGGGAAATGGGGATAAAAGGGAAAAAAAGGGGGAAAAGGGGGAGAGAATGGAAGAGAAGGGGGGAAATGGGAGAAAAGGGAAGAAAAGGGTAAAAAAGAGGGAGAAAAGGGAAGAAAATGAGGGAAAATTGGGATAAAAGGGAAGAAAAGAGGGAGAAAGGGGGAAAAGATGGAATAGAAGGAGGAAAAGAGGGGAGAGAAGGGAAGAGAAGGGGGGAAAACGGGGATAAAAGGGAAAAGAAGGGGGAAAAGGGGGAGAGAATGGAAGAAAAGGGGGTAATAGGGGGAGAGAAGGGAAATAAAGAGGGAAAAGGGGGAGAAAAGAGCAAAAATAGAGGGAGAGAAGGGAAGAGAAGGCAGAAAATGGGGGAGAAAAGGGAAATAAAGGGGGAAAGGGGGGGAGAGAATGGAAGAAAATGGGGGAAAGGGGGGAGAAAAGGGAAGAGAAGAAGGAAAATGAGGGAGAAAAGGGAATTAAAGGGGAGAAATAAGGGGAGAAAAGGGAAGAAAATGGAGGAAAAGGGGGATAAGAGGGAAGAAAGGGGAGAAAAGGGGGAGAGAATGGAAGAGAAAGGGGGAAATGGGGGAGAAAAGGGAAGAAAAGGGCAAAAAAAGAGAGAGAAAAGGGAAGAGAAGGGGGAAAAGGAGGAGAGAAGGGAACAGAAGGGGGGAAAAAGGGGTAGAAAAGGGAAAAGAAGAAGGAAAATGGGGAGAAAATGGAAGAAAATGGGGGAGAAAATGGAAGAAAATGGGGGGGAAAAGGGGAGAAAATGGAAGAGAAGGAGGAAAAGAGGGGAGAGAAGGGAAATAAAGAGGGAAAAGGGGGGGGAAAGGGAAGAGATGGGGGGAAAAAGGGGCTAAAAGGGAAGAGAAGGGGGGAAAGAAATAGGAGAGGGTGAGGGCAGGGCCTGAGGATGGGGGTAATTAAATAAAGATGGGGAGAAAAGCACTCGCCATACACAGTGTTCGTCATTGGGAGCGTAAGGCAACGGATCTCCATAGAAAACAAGGGACCTTCCAAAGGGGTTGATATAGATATTTATAACTATTTATAGCTTTTAAATATAAAGTAGGAATGTGCTGTGGAGGCGTTTTCGGTTCGCCTCGCACCGGAGGGTGCAGCCCCTGCTGTTGGCTGTGCCAAGCCCTGCGTGTCTCGCTGTGCTGGGGGCTACGCTGGGTGCTCTGCCCCACAGCTCCACTATGGGGTCGGCCCCTCTGCAAGGGCTGCTGCTCTATGTGAAGCCCACACGGTGGCAGAGGACGTCCCCAAAGGGTTGGCTGCCCTCATAGGACAGACTGGGGAGACTGGAGTGCTGGGACAGGTCGGTGCCTGGCGATCCCTCACCGTGACCCCCCCTATAGGGGTTTGTTCATCACGACGTGGATCCCAACCCTACAAGTTCTTGGTGATCAGGTGGGTTTTATAGTGCTTTGTCAGGTGGTCGCTCCGCATGAAGCGCTTCTGGCACTGGGCGCACTCGAATCTCTTGTCGCCTGTAAAGGGGAACATTAAACCCTAAAGCCATTAGGGTTGGGTTGAGCTGGGGGACACCATAACACCCACAGACCTGCTGTGTCCCTATAGCACCCAGCCACGGCCATAGGGACACCATAAGGATGTTAGTGATGCCCAAACCAGCTCCATATTGCAGCCCTGTGCTCAGCAAAGGCAGCAAAAAGCCTGTCAGCATTGCAGTCCCCATATCTATACCCCATCCTAAGGGCAACCGGAGGTGGACTGAGACCACCCCAGCCCTTGGTGGGGCATTGTAGGGCTATGAATTGAGGGGTGGCATCATAGGGTATGGACTATGAATTGAGCCCCATATTTCCCACCCCACACCCCATAGCCCCACCCCATAGCCCCATATCCCCACCCTATAGCCCATATCCCGACCCCATAGCCCATATCCCCACCCTATAGCCCATAGCCCCACCCCATAGCCCATATTCCCACCCTATAGCCCCATATTCCCACGCTATAGCCCCATATCCCCACCCTATAGCCCCATATCCCCACCCCACAGCCCATATTCCCACCCCACAGCCCATATTCCCACCCTATAGCCCATATCCCCACCCTATAGCCCCATATCCCCACCCCATAGCCCCATAGCCCCACCCCATAGCCCATAACCCCACCCCATAGCCCATAACCCCACTCCATAGCCCATATCCCCACCCTATAGCCCCATATCCCCACCCCATAGCCCCATAGCCCCATATCCCCACCCCATAGCCCCATATCCCCACCCCATAGCTCCATATCCCCACCCCATAGCTCCATATCCCCACCCCATAGCCCCATATCCCCACCCCATAGCCCCATATCCCCACCCCATACCCCATAGCCCCACCCCATAGCCCCATATTTCCCACCCCATATTTCCCACCCCATAGCCCCATAACCCCACCCCATAGCTCCATATCCCCACCCCATAGCTCCATATCCCCACCCCATAGCTCCATATCCCCACCCCATAGCCCATATCCCCACCCCACACCCCATATCCCCACCCCACACCCCATATCCCCACCCCACAGCCCTGGGAGATAAAGGGGGATGCATGACGGCCCACAGACCCGTGTGTGTGCGTGCGTGTCGCTGCAGCTCGTCGCTGCGTGTGAAACGCTTCCCACAAAAGACCCAGTTGCAGACGAAAGGCCGTTCACCCGTGTGCAAGCGCACGTGGGCACGAAGCAGGGACGTCTTGCGGAAGGTCCGTCCGCATTCGGGGATGTGGCAGATGTGCTTCTTCTTCCCCTGATCCCCCGGCCTGGTGGGGGAATGCAATGGGGCAGGTGTCAGCCCCGTAATAGGCACCGATACCCCGAGTCCAGCCATGAGCTGGCCCCATTGCTCACCTCTTTTCCCCATCCTTGCAGTTGGGGCAGGTACACGCCATCCGACGTCGCTTTTCACCTGGTTGCATCTCCCCAGACAGAGCTTGTTCCATCTGGAGCTGGATCTGAGTCGGGCTCAGGCCGCTGATGGTCAGATTATTACCAGAGACGTTCTGTACCGTCAGCTGCTGTTGGCCTGGAGGGGGGAAATAGGGAGTCAGGTTATACCCTGCAAAGCCAAGGGGCTGAATGTGCCTCTATGCTGCGTGCAATGAAGCCCTGCAGAGGCAGCTGACCACACTGAGGGGTGGGACAGACCCCAGTCAGGCCCCCCATGTCTCAGCACCCCAACCCCACATGCAGCACGGCCCCATCACTATCCCACTATCCACTATCCCACTATCCACTATCCACTATCCACTATCCCACTGTCCATGCTGACCCCAAATGGAGCTGGTAAGTAAGTCCCTTTTTTTTTTTTTTTTTTTTTTTTTTTCTGAATATACTGTGCGGTTTTTCAAAGTTTTTTTTTGGTGTAAATTCGAGGGGGGGGGGAGGAAATGAGCAAAAAAAGGGGGGGGAAACAAAAAAAGAAACTTTGAAAAAACGTGCAATATATTGACCAAAAAAAAAAAAAAAAAAAAAAAATATATGGGACTTACCCCAGACCCTATAAAGGCTGATCCACGCTCAGGAACTCAGGGATGTGGCCGGGATGGGGGGGCTGGAAAGAAGAAGATGGGGTCAGCGTCAGCAAGCACTGGGGGCAGCAGGGAGAGAGGAGGAGGAGGAGGAGGAGGAGGAGGAGGAGGATCTGATGGATGAGTGGGATCTGATGGATGAGCAAACAGGTCGTTGCATAGAGGGGATGTGGGCAGAGAGAAGGTGGCAGTGCAACAATGGGAGGGGAAGTGCTAAGCCAAAGGTGAGGGCAGCTCTCTGACAGCATGGAGATACACACAGGTCCTTCTCGTCCTTAAGAAAACCAGGCTTTGCTTTGTGGAGCCGGCAGGTCCTACCGGTCCCCTACGGCCCGGCCGATATTGTGGCACAGCACAGACAGCAGCAATATCTGTGTCATCTCCTGACACTCATCACAAAGCAGCAATTAAAAACCCCCTTAAAAGCTACCCCAGTGACGACAGCTGTCCACTGCAAGGTTCTAAACCACACCGGGACCATGTTTTATGCTGACATCGTTTAATCATGCAAGAAAGAACAGCTTCTGAGTGCAAAACCCAGCCTGGACTGCTGCTGGTTCTTGCTGGGAGAGAAACCACCGAACGGCAGCAGGTCTTTCTGGATCACAAAGCAGATAAACCTCCCTCAGAACTGACTCCCATCAGCTCCCTGCAGCTCCCAGCTCTGGGCTGGGGATGATTTGCCAGCACAGGGAAGGCAGAGCTGCCATGGGGACATGAAGAGATGGGAGACTGAAGTGCACTGTGGCTCACAAGCCTGGGGCTGTGTCTGGTTCTTTTTGGTTTAAGACAGACGCTTGTTCCACATGAGCTGGGTTGGCTCTGAGGGAGCAGCTAAGCTGGATAGAAGCCCAGGCAGCCTGAGCTGGTGGGAGGCAACCAACCCACAGCAGGGGAGTTGGAACTGATTATCTTTAAGGTTCCCTTCAACCCAAGCTGTGCTGTGATTCCACGTCCTGCAGCTCAGCAACAACACTGCGGGGCTGTGCTAAGTGCTGTCCATGACACAGGCAGCCAGCAGAGCAGCCAAAGAGCCACAACTACGAAACACACAGAGCAGCAAAGAGAGCTCGAGAAGCTGCTGACATCTAACACCAAGCAACCTGGGATATACAAGGGTTCTGTTCACAAAGCTGCCACATCCCAGCTGCAAAGAGCAATGCTAAAGGGGCCGCCTGCCCTCCATATCTGCCCCCTCCTGCCCAGCGCGGCGCAGCACGCAGCCCACCTCCAGCATTGGTGATGGTGACAGGCACCCCCTGCACCTGCACCCCGTTGATGTTGATGGTCTGCATGGCCTGTGCTGCAGCCGCCAGCTGGGCTGCACTCAAACTGATGACGCCTCCGGCGGGTGCGATCTTTGGCAGCGGACGTTCCTTGCGTGTTGTTGGTTTCTTGCTGCTGGTCACTGTGCTGGAGTTACGAGACACGGGGCTGCTGCAGGAGGTGCTGGATGGAGCCACCGTCACGGCCGGGGCTTCCTGGAGCAGCACTGTTTGCAGTTCACCCGATGGGGTTTTGAAGTAAACCTGATGGGAGGGAGAGAAGAAGAATGAGAGTGGTTGAAGGGCAATGTCCACTGCGAGAGATGCTCGGGAATCATGAAATGTGGGACTGCAGGAGGACATAGAAAAGCTGCCCACGCCTCTTAAAGACACACTGGGCCTCCTGCAGACCGGTCCTGGTCTCGCACAATAGCAGGGGGCTGCTTTGGCTTTGCCTGGCTTCCAAAGGTAACACCAGCAACAGCCCTGTGAGCCTGTGCCTCCCCAAGCTGCTGACAGGCCTTGACACCAGCCTGAGCTGGAAGCACAGCAGAGCTTTGCTCCTAATAGCCCTGTGAAAGCAGGCAGCCAGGGAGAGGCTTATTAAAGCCCCAGTGAGGGAGAGGCCGCACTCCCAACCTGACTTGGGCATCAGAGAATCCACGCCTGAACCTGATGCCAATCTGGGGATGTGTCTGACCAAACTCTTCAGCTTTTTAAAGCCCAAGGAAGGGCTTGGAGTAGAACCAGGGTAGAGGGACGTCACAGCAGATGATGTACCTGCGTAGGAGTGGATTCTGTCGTCTGGATCTGGATGTTCTGGGAGGACTTCTGGGGGACGGTGGGGAGCGTGGCTGAGGCGGCCTGGACCACACGTAGGGCCTGCTGTGGGATCTGCACCACCTGAGACTCCTGCTTGGGCTGCACCACCTGGACCTGCTGCACCACGGCAGGCTGCCCAGAGCCCGGGCTCTGCACGATCAGCAGGTTGTTCCCTGCCTGGATGATGTTCTCTGCCGTCGTCTCTATCAACACGGTCTCAACCTGCTCGGTCACGGCCACAGTGGAGGGTTGGCTGGGTGACATGGCTTTCTTTCGAGTCTTTTTACCAGGTTTTGAGGGGCTTTCTGCAATGACCTGAGCCTGCGTGCTCGACTCTGTGGTGTTCACCAGGTTGTTCATGGGCAGGGTAAGAGTCACGTTGCTGCCACCGGTTAACTTGACCACGTTGCTTGAGCCCTGCACTGGTGAAGCTCCACTTTTTTGTGCCGGTGCTGGTTTGATGGGCACGGGTTTGTGAGAGGATGAAGATGGGGTGAGGATGGCCTGATTTGTGCCCGGAATAATTTGGATCTGGTTGGTGAGGTTGGGTTGGACTTGGATGGCCTGTCCCCCTGCAGCCTGGATCTGGGGCACCGCCTGGTACTGAATGTTTGCAGATGAACGAGTCCCTTTGCTGACGACAGTTGGGTTCTGAATGGCAAAAACCAGCTGCCCCCCGGGGTAGGAGGTGCCAACCTGGGAGCCTTGGATCTGGAAGAGATTCCCTTTCGACGACAGGATCCCAAAGCTGTTCTTACCAGAGCCCAGAGGGAGAGGAGCAGGTTTGATGGGGACAAGTTTGCGAGGCGTTGGCTGAGGAGGGGCAGGAGGAGTCACGGCGGCTTCCACTGCTGGGGGACCAATTTTGCTACATGTTGCTGCGAGGAGGGCGAGCGGAGAAGGCTGGGAGTCCTGGGAACCAGGAAGGAGACAGGTATGTTAAGAGACAGGGTCTAAAGCCAAACAGGATCGAGATTGAGTCAGACAGGGAAAGGGGACATGCTATCGAAAGTAACTCAGCCCATGCCAATTAAACACTGCTTATTAAGTGAGCTGCTTCATTAGCCGTGTCACGTGTGCCTTTAGCTCACCCCAGTCGCACTACTTTTAGCCATCAGGATGCCGGCTGCCTTTTAATCCCATGTCTATGCTCTTACAAGCTCCATAAAGCAGCAGACGCCCTTCGAGTCTGCTGCTACTCACACCCATTACACACACCCCGCAGTGTTTCACGCGGTCTTAATCCCAAGACCACCTTGTGAAATCAGCTGCTACCATGACCCAAGAGCTCCTTAAGGAAAACACAGCACAGCCACGAGCGACAGCACTGCCAGGAGCGAGAGCCAGAGCTGGGAACGTGTCCAGGATGCAGCTCCCCAGCCTGTCTTGCAAGCAGAGCTCCTCCTATGGGGCACGCTGCCTGCAGGCCCACACCTGGGGCACAGCCCCTGGTCCAGCTCACACCACCCACACTCACCTGGGCAGTGGAGGCAGCCGGTTGCAGGTATTCACTGGGGCTGACGGCAGCAGTCGCAGCCATGCTGTCGCTCGATCTGCAGGGAGGAAGCAGAAAGACAGGAGTGAGGTGAGCAGTGAGAGCTGAGAGCACTAATATTCGGGGCTCTCCCAGCATCACTCAAGATGTGGAACCTCGTGTGACTTCAGCCAGAGCTGGATAAGGGGCTGCAGAAGCCTCACCCTCTCACTGCTTTCTCCCCACACCTTCTATAGACCTTTGCTGAGCATTGAGGTTGCATTGAGGGGCTGATAACACACAGCTCAATGGTCCTGCTGTACAGCAGAGTCCACCACTGCCCTGCAGAGCCCCACATGAGACCCCACAATAGGGGTGGCAGCTTCCAGCCCCCACCCCACACCATCTCCCCACCCCACACCGTCTCCCCACCACTTGCTTTCCCTTTGGGAATGACCAAGGATGAAGTTTTGGTCCAGGCTCATGTTTTTATTTTATTCCAGGCTGGAATAAAAAACACTGTTTTAATTATTTTGGTATGTTGTTGGTGCTGAATGTTTGCAAGTCATTATGTAATTAAAAGGTCGTTTGGGGGAACGGCAGAGCTGCTGGCAGCAGGAGAAAAAGCCATAGGAGAACCAGGAGGGCACAGACACCTAAATCCTCCCCATTTGTTCCATCTTTTCTTCTAGGTTAATAAGGTTTCATCCACAAAACATCCTTTGGCAAATCTCCCACTCGCCCCCATCCAACAACCACTGAATTGATTCAACAGCTCAACACTATTTGCTTAAAGAAGGTGCCAGGGAAAACTTGTCCAAGCTTGAATTTCCTTTATTACCATTGCTGACGATGGCCTGACTTGAGCAGGGAATTATGGCCACCTGAATAGGAATGCTTGGGGTTTATGTAGGGCATCTCTGTACTGGTGGACCCCCTGCAAGTGAGATGTGGGGCCGAGTGGGATTGAATGGATGGCACAGTGAGCACCTTGCAAGGAACATCAGCCATTGCAGAGACACAGAAGGGGGAGAAACCCAACACTCCAGCCCCTGTTTGCAATGAAGGTGGGAGGCATTGGGTGCTCACAAGCAGAGAGATGGATTCGTTCTTTCTTCCTGGAAAGCCAGAGCTCACCCTAAGGGCTGCACGTCGCCTTCCTGCAGAACTAGGGCACTGCTGAGGATTAGCAGCCCTAAATACAAATAAGAGCAAGCTGAGCTGGCCGGAGAGAGACATCAGAGAGATGCCATTAGTCTGTACAAATAAACACCGGTGATGATGATGAGGGGGGGGAGAAGTTTCTTCCTTATACAACCCACTGACAGCACACAGCCCACGTGTTCCTCCTTACCAACCTGCATCATAAAGCTGTTTGCTCAGAGTCAATATTCACATCCCATAGAGAACTTCAGGCCCTGTTTGCTACCCTGACATCCCCATCAAAGCCTCAAACAGGACACTGAGCAACACACAGCCCAGCCATGTCTGCATTGGCACCTGTACAGTCACCCAGCATCTCCTGCACCCTCTGGGGACGCTGCGTGTGGTTGAAGATAACGATTTCAAGCCTTATCGCGACAGCCTTATCTTTAATTAGCCGCTGTAACAGCCCTGCTCTGATAGAGGAAGGGCTTGCTCCGCTTTGCAGGCACGCAGGGCACACAATCTGCCTCCTCCTGTCCTCCTGATGGATGCAATGCTGGGTTTATAGATGGGATGGACTCATTGCAGCCCTTCTGGGCCATCAGAACTCATAGACACCAATGGAAGCCCAGCCAAAGGGGGATAAACGACCCCAGCCCCTTCAGCACACACAGCCCCTCAATGCAGACACTGAGGGTGGATCTGAAGCATCGAGAATCCATGTTGAACAGCAGCAAAATGGAGCAGCACTGCCAGGGTTTGGCTTTAATAAAGGCCTGTAGCCCAACGTTCCCAGCCTGGCCAACCCACATCACGCATTAACACCCCCCTCCCCTCCATATGTATCCATATATATCCATATATATCCATATAAATCCATATATATCCATATATATCCATATAAATCTATATAAATCCATATATCTCCATATAAATCCATATGTATATCCATATATATATCCATATATATATCCATATATATCCCTATATATCCCTGTATACCCATATATATCCATATATACCCATATAAACCCATATAAACCCATATATATCCATATATACCCATATATATCCATATATACCCATATATACCCATATATACCCATATATACCCATATATACCCATATATATCCATATATACCCATATATCTCCATATATACCCATGTATATCCATATATCTCCATATATCTCCATATATCTCCATATATCTCCATATATACCCATATATACCCATATCTATCCATATATACCCCTATCTACCCATATATAACCCTATATATCCATATCTATCCATATATACCCATATATATATCCATATATACCCATATATCTCCATATCTATCCATATCTATCCCTATATATCCATATCTATCCCTATGTATCCATATATCTCCATATCTATCCATATCTATCCATATATATATCCATATATACCCATATATCTCCATATATATCCCTATATCTCCATATATCTCCATATCTATCCATATATATATCCATATATATCCATATATACCCATATATCCCCCTATATATCCCTATATCTCCCTATATCTCCATATATACCCCTATATACCCCTATATATCCCTATATCTCCATATCTATCCCTACACCCCCCCCCATATATCGCCTGTTCTCCCCATGGAGGCGGGACGATGTTCCAGTCCCGCCCCTCACTCAGTCCCCGGAAGCGCCGCCCTCCCGCTCCTCTCCAGGCTGTTCCGTTCCGACTAGGCCTCACTCCCATTCCCATCCCGGCTGTACCGGTTCCATCCCTCCCATAACCCCCATAACCCCGCCCCCATCGCTCCCAGCCCCCCCCTGACCCGCACAGACCGGCCGGGGCGGCGGCGGCGGCGGCTCCGACCCCCTCACGGCGCCATCTTGCTCCGGTAGAGCTGCCCGGGCACCGCCCTGCTTGACCCGCCCTCTCGATGTCATCTTGTCCAATCGCTGATTGCTTTGTAAACATCGTGGCCAATCCGCGTTGAGGATCTTGATTGGCAATGATGAAGCGATGATGGAGTGAGCGCTCCACCAATGGGAGCGGGTTAACAATATGACGGACGGAAGGCGAGATCCAATGGGAGGGCTGATTCCTGATTGCCATCTCAGCTGACCAATGAGAGCGCGCGTAACTCCTCTCCATCCCCTGATTGATTGACAAGCTTTGAGGCAAGGAGGCGGACTTCCCTCTGGGCGGGAGCTGCTAGAAAGCGACCTTACGATTGGCTATCATCAGTATGATTGACAGGGCGATGGACCAACAGGAGGAGCGGGGCTGCCCGGTGTAGGCCTAGTGGTCCGGTGTAGGCCTTACCGGGTTAATCCCGGTTGTTGGGGGTCCCGGTTCCCCTATAGGCCATAATGGGGTGGGGGGGGTCCCAACCGATCCCTTCTGCCCCCATAGGCCCGGCCCACCCCACAACTGGAGCCATATAATTGCCCGGCGCTTTGTAGTGCGGTGTCTATGGCCGCGGGGCCTCCATTAGTGGGAACTCGCCTCCCTTCTAATTAGCGGCCCGTGTTAATTACACACACCGGCACCGAACCCCCCCCACACACACACGGTACCGGTACCGACCCAGCCTGGGGGTCCTGGGAGCAGCGCGGCCCATAGACACAATGAGGTGAGGATCCGAATGGGGCACATCCCATATCAGCCCCATTGCAGAGCATTGATCCCATATGATCCCATAGCAGAACACACAGCTGCCCCATCCCAATAAGGGAGGAGACCCCAGTGCTGCCATGGCTCCATTAACACCAATGGGGACGGGGGGGAATAGGGGCAGCTGCCTGCATTGCTCACAATGCATTGCCCACCCTGCATAGCCCACCTTGCATTGCCCACCCTGCATTGCCCACCCCTGTATAACCCACCCTGCATAGCCCACCCTCCATTGCCCACCCTGTATAGCCCACCCTGCATTGACCACCCTGCACTACCCCCCCTCTATTGCCCACCCTGCATAGCCCACCCTGTATTGCCAACCTTTCAAAGCCCACCCTCCATTGCCCACCCTGCACTGCCCAACCTGCACTACCCACCCTGCATAGCCCACCCTGTATTACCCACCCTGTATAGCCTACCCTGCATTGCCCATCCTGCATTGCCCACCCTGTATAGCCCACCCTGAATAGCCCACCCTGCATTGCCCACCCTATATTGCCCACACTGTATTGCCCACACTGTATTGCCCACCTTTCATAGCCCACCCTGTATAGCCCACCCTGTGTTGCCCACCCTCCATAGCCCACCCTCCATTACCCACCCTGTATAGCCCACTCTTCATAGCCCACCCTGTATAGCCCACCCTTCATAGCCCACCCTCCATTGCCCACCCCAGCCCCCGCTGCCCACCCTCCCTCCTGCCCATACAAGTCCCATCCTGCTGCTCCCTGCCTCAGTTTCCCCATTCAATCCCTGACGCCAACGTTGGGCTCCAGTCCCAGCCCGGATACGAGCAGGGACACGGGGCTGGGGATGTCCTCGCTGTGGGCTGCAAACGGGGGCGGATTTTGCATGGTAAAGGGAGAAGGTTTCCTGGGATCCCTCAGCTCTTAGCCCATCCCACAGCCCCACAGCCCCACAGCCCCATAGCCCCATAGCCCCACAGCTCCTTAGCCCCACAGCCCCATAGCCCCACAGCCCCATAATCCCACAGCCCCACAGCTCCATAGCCCCACAGCCTCACAGCCCCACAGCTCCACAGCTCCATAACCCCAGAGCTCTATAACCCCACAGCTCCACAACCCCACAGCTCCACAACCCCACAGCTCCACAGCCCCACAGCTCCACAGCCCCACAGCTCCACAGCCCCACAGCTCCACAGCCCCACAGCTCCACAACCCCATAGCTCCATAACCCCACAGCTCCACAGCCCCACAGCTCCACAACCCCACAGCTCCACAGCCCCACAGCTCCATAACCCCACAGCCCTATAGCCCCACAGCTCCACAGCCCCACAGCTCCATAGCCCCACAGCTCCACAACCCCACAGCTCCCCAGCCCCACAGCCCCATAGCCCCACAGCTCCACAGCCCCTCTAGCCATCCCCACCCCTGGGGCTGCTGGCAGCTGCTCAGAGCCCACACGCAATTAAAGCAATTAGGGCACCTCCAGCAGCCCGCCAGCCCATCTGTGCTGAGATCATTAAACCATCCTTAATGATTTCTTCGAAGTATTAGCAGGTAGTTTGCAGAGCCCCTACAGAAATGGGGGGGGGGGGGTGGCAAAGCCAACCTGGGGGACAGGGACGGTGCCGTCACCGCTGCCTGGGGGCCCTGACGTCAGCCCTGTTGTGCTGCCTTTGATCCACACCATGAACCAAACCTGTTCCTACATGGCTGGGCCAGCCCTGCCTCCCCTCCAACCCTTCCCCATGTCCTGGGGGGGGGGCTCTGGACATGGTGTGTCTCCAGCACATCCACATGTCCCCATATGGAACCATTGGATCTCCATATGGAACCATTGGATCTCCATATGGAACCATTGGATCCCCAATGCATCCATACCCAATAGGAGCAGCCACATCCCCAGTGTGATGTTGTGTCCCCCCACCCCCATAATCAGCCCCACTTTGTGGCTGTGTGTGTCCCCATCTCGATGCCAGCAGGGTTTCCTCGCGTGGTGACGGTCGGGGCGGGCAGAGATCTATAGAGAGATTAAATGAAGCTCATTAAAATCCAGGTTTGAATCATCATCCCGGGCTGTCAGCTCATGGCAGGGCAGGGGAGGCCGAATCGTGCTGCAAAGGTTGAATCCCGACAGCAGTTCCTGCTCAGGTGAGAAATGCAGCCCCGGGGCACGATGCGACCTGGCACAAGAGAACGTGGTGATAATCCCAGAGATAGCTTTGTATAGGGCCCAAATGGGGACCCATAGGGCAGCACATGGAGATGTGTGGGGTGGGGGGAGGATGGGGTCTGTGCTGTCTATTAGAGGCTGTGCCAGGTATGGGGATAGGGGCGGCATGGGGATAGGGACGGTATGGGGATGCTGAGGGGTCCTGTGGGGTTGTAGGGCCCAAATGGGGACCCATAGGGCCCAAATGGGGACCCATAGGGCAGCACATGGAGATGTGTGGGGTGGGGGGAGGATGGGGTCTGTGCTGTCTATTAGAGGCTGTGCCAAGCATGGGGAGAGGGATGGCAGGAGAACATCGTGATAATCCCAAAGATAGCTTTGTATAGGGCCCAAATGGGGACCCATAGGGTGGCACATGGAGATGTGTGGGGTGGGGGAAGGATGGGCTCTGTGCTGTCTATTAGAGGCTGTGCCAGGTATGGGGATAGGGACAGCATGGGGATGCTGGGGGGTCCCGTGGGGTTGTCCCCCCAGACAGACCCTTTAGCTCTGGGTTTGTGGGTGCACAGAACCAAGGCCAACCCATAGTGTTGTGCTCACCCAGCACCCCACAGGTCCATAGAGCTTCATGCCTGGAGCTCTGCCATCCCCCACAGCTCAGCCCCCCCCAGGCCCGTCTGGCTGCCGATCCAGGCGCCCGTCTGAGGCCCCACAGCCCCCCCAGGGGACTCCCCTGAGGCCGGGGCGATGCAGACGGCGCAGCCCCATGGGCTGGGATGGGACCAATCACCCCAAGGCACCCCCTTACCCGACCCCCCCCCATCCCCCATAACCTGCTGGCTCAGCACCCGCTGCCATAGGCACACAGGGGTGCACCACATCACCGTGCACACATGGCTGTGAGCACACACACACACACACACACACAGCACCCGCCAGCCCCGCTCCCCTCTCAGATCCCAATTTGTTTTATGACAGCAGAGGAAATTGCCCTCAGTTCCCCACAGCCGGGAGCCCTTTGAAGTGCTCTGCCCTGGGGCTGGGAGGGGCCTCCCCCTCCTCCTCTATCTCCCACCCCCCCCCCCAAATGACCCCCCATCCCTGAGCTGGGGGACACATCTCCTCCTCCCCCATCCCTCCATACCCTTCCATTTCCAGCTGCACACAGGGCTGCCCCCGCTCCTTATGGGGCTGCACCTCATCACCCACCCACCCCTCACCCCCCAGCTGTTATTTAGGGGTCACAAACCCCTTCTGAGCCCTTTATGGGGGTGTGGGTCACAGCACCCATCAGCTGGAGCAGCTCCATGGAGGGATTCGAGGCATTTTCCTCTTGCCTTGTAATTTATGCAAATGGGCTCTGTAATTAGCCGTAATTTCAAGGCACTGCTCGGGGTTTCAGACGTTCCATGGCAAGGAGATGAACCCCCCCCCCCCCTCACTTCCCGCATCCTGCAGCAGACTCATTCCTTCCATGGGTGGTCCCAACTAAATGGGGGTCCCAACTAAACTCCATCAACCCCTGCCCTGCTCAGCTGCTGCCCCCAGCCCCATTCCTCCCCAGCCCCCCAAGCTGGGGGGGGGTCACACCATACCTGAGCCTTGCCCTGCAGCACACCCTTGTCTTGCTGTCCCATAGGGAATCCATGGGAATGGGGTGAGGAGTTGCAACCCTACAGCAATCAATGGGACCGGAGCCCCTCATCGGGGCTGATCTGTTCCCATTCCACCGATCCCAAAGGAATGGGGAGGTTGGGGGGGGCCGCATCCCCATCACCCCCCCACACACACACACACATTGGGATGCTGCAGCCAGGATCAGGGCTGGGATCGGGACCTATATGGGGGGTCCTATATGGGGGCTGCCCATTGCTGCCCATCCCCTCCATGCCGGGGGGGGTCATCCCGCTCCCCCCCCACCCTCAGCGGTGGAGGCAGCTCCGTCCCATCCCTACAAGCTCCGCCGGGACCCACGCGATGATGAAAACCAGGAGAGTTTCCCCCAGGGCAAAGGAGTTCCCGAATCCGCCGCCCCAACCGGGGGGAGCTGCGGGGATCCCACGCACCGTGATGGGCAGCAGGGCTGGGGGGGGGGCTCTGAGGGTTATCCATATAGGGATAAACCTACCTAACCATGTAGGGTCTCCAGCAGCCAGCCCTGCTCCATAATGGGGTCGTTGGCTGTAGAAATGGGGTCGTGGCACCCAAGCAATAGAGCAGCTCCATTGTAATGATGCCACCTGGAACCCCCCCCCTCCCTCGGGGTCCCCGGGCTCACAGCCTCCATCAGGGACTGTTATGGGGTCAGGAGGGTCGGACCCCTCAGTTTGAGTATGGATGGGCTCCCACTCCCCTCTTTAGGCTGCATATAGGGCACGGGGGGGTATCAGGACCCCACTCTGACCTGCCACGTCCCATCCACCCCACGGCACAGGGATGAACGGGGGGCACTGCGACCCCACTGATGACACCCGTGGGGGGGGGGCTCGTTAATACACCGGGGGGGGCTGCAGGGGTGACGGGTGGGGGCTGTCCAGGCTGAGCCATCAGAGGAAGGAGGATGGAGGCCACAGGCGCAGGAGGGAGGAGGTGGTTGTTGCTTTCTTCTTTTAATTACCCCCCTGTTTTGCGGTGTCTGCTGCGAACTTCCCGTCCCCTCCCTCCTCTTTCATGAGCCTGATCCCAAACTGGGGGACGAGGCTTCTGTCAACCGGGGCCGGGCTCTGCCTCCAAGGGTTAAAATCACCTGGGCCAGGTATAGGGGTGGAGCTGGGAAGGTGGGAAGGGAGGGAGGGAAGAGCCGGCGCTCGGCCGGGACCCACCATTCCTGCTCACCCGGCCCAGTGGGTGCCCGGTCCCTGGGGAACCGTGCGGGTCCCTCGGGGGTCCCTCGGGAGCCAGAGCCGCCCACCCGCCCCCGCCGATGAGGACGGAGCCGCCGGGAGCTCGTTGCTGCCCTTAGACCCGTACGTACCGTATTGCGCCCCGACGGCACCGGTGGTCCCGGTAACAGCGCTTTGCGAACGGGACCGCTCTCTAACCCGACCCCCTTCCCGATCCTCCCTCCGTTCCCATTGCGGTCCATTTACAACCCGCTTCCATTCATGGGGCTGAATCTCTCGGTCCAACCGGGTTCCCCCTCCGCTCCACCCCGCCCCGCTCCGCCGCTTCCCCGGGGGAGTTTCGTTGCGTTCCACGGAGCCTCAACCCGCGGCATCGCCCCCGCAACCCCGGGATCGGTTCCAAACCCGCGGCATCCCCCGAACCCGCGGTACCGTCACGCGTGGAGCCCGGCCGGGTTCGGGTCGGGGCGCGGCACCGGCTGAGAGTCGGGCAGAGTCGTTGTGCCCAGCCCGGCCCGTGACTCACAGCGCATCATCCGCCGCTGCCTCAGTTTCCCTGCGGTGAAGCGGCCGCCGCGTCGCCGCCGAACCTCGCCCGGGTGGCCCCGGGGCTTCTGCCGTCATCTGAGCATGGAAAAACGCCACCGGGACCGGGCGAGGTGGGACGGGGCTGGGGATGGGGCTGGGGGCTCTGCGGTTACGGACCCTTCTTCCCTTCTGCCCCCCGACCCCTCCCTTCGGTTCTGGACACTGGGGGGGGGGCCGAGGTCATGCTGTCGGACCCCCCCCCCGTTCCCAGCTCCGTGTGGCCCCACTCAGCGTAGGGCGGCTGCCCCATACATTGCGATGCGCCGTGGGGTTTTGTGCTGTGCTCTCAGTCCCTCCTGTCGCCCCCCAAGTTGTGGGGACGGTTCTAGGAGTGTTGGGGGCGATCGGTACCGACCCTCCCCCATGGGATGGAGCAGAACCGAGGTGGGGAGCAGCACCCCCAGCCCTTGGGGGGCTCTGGGCTCCTATAGCAGGTGGAGATGGGCTCCATTGCATGGGGAGGCTTTGACACTGGCAGCTCCTGCCCCGCTCCGTGGGGTCCCCACCCCAGAACCGGGAGAAGCGGCTTCTCTATGGGGCTGGGGGCTGCCGGGGATCTCCGGTGCCGGAGCCCCATAGGATGGAGGCTGTGGAATACGGCCCCAAAGCATCAGCGCATCGCTGGGGGGTTGGCCCCATCCCGCAGTGGGGTGGTGGGAGGCACCGCGGCTCCGCTCCCATCGCCCTGGGGGTGTTGGGAAGGGGCTGAGGGGGGTGTTGGGCACCGGTAGGACACCGTGCCGGTGTGGGGTGAGGGGGAGGGGAGCCGGTGGCGGCGGCAGGTGGATTTCAACACCGGGGTGGGGCCGGGCCCCCGTGGGTTCCGTGCGGCTCCGGTGAGTCACGGCCCCGCTGCGGGGAGCGGTGGGTGCCCGGGGGCTGCGGGTGCGTGGCCGGGGGCGAAAGCAGCTCCGAGCCCGGCTTCAAAGCTCTGCCGGTGGCCGAGCCCCGGGGCTCCCTGCCCCGTCCCGCTGCCATCCGGAGCTGTGTGACCCCCCCGGCTGCGTTCCGCCCCCACAGCAGCGCATGGTGCCGTGTCCATGTGCTATAGGGGGAGGCGGTGGGGCAGGATTTGGGGCACGCACCCGCAGTGCTGTGTGTGGGGGACGCAGGGACGGGAGGCAAAGCCCCGTTGTTTCCTCGGCTTTGGGACCAGGTCTGTGGGGTCCATGGGGGGCGAGGGGGGGGGGCTGGTACCCGGTACCTTCCGGTGTCACACCGGGGGTCGCGGTGGGGAAATGCCCTCAGTGGGGTGACGGGGACGCCGCATCAGTGGGGCTGGCAGCCATAACACATGGGATCTACCGCCTGCCTCAGTTTCCCTCTGTGTAAGGACGGGAATCGGGGTGGCCATCGGATTCAGCCCCACACGGGGCCGGGCTGTGTATGGGGGCAGGGTCTCCTTCTCTTCTCACCGCTCTTCTCTCCCTCACCGCCCCCCCTTCCCCCGGCCCTACAGGTCTGTCTGCGCCCCCGCCCGCTCCGCCGCCCGGCAATGCTCACGGCTGTTTGCGGCTCTCTTGGGAACCAATCCTCCGACGCTCCCCGCTCCTCGCCGACCCCCCTGGACCTGCAGCCCTTGCAGCCCTTCCAACCCCCCCCACCGGGCTCCGACTTCTCCTCTCCGCTTCCCCCCCCAGAGCTGCCGCTGCCGGGTCCCGACGTCTCCTTCGCCGCTCCCGGCTCTTACGACCCCCATGGCCCCCCGCGGATAGAGCTGCCCCCCGACGGCCCCGCCGCACCCGGTTCTTACGCCAAACTGCTGCAGGCGACCCCCCCGGACATGGCGCATCCCTACGAGCCCTGGTTTCGCCCCCCCCACCCCGCTCCGTCCGGAGATGAGGGGGGGGTCAATTGGTGGGACCTCCACGCCGGGGCCAGTTGGATGGAGCTGCCCCACACTCAGGGGGGGCTCCAAGTACCCGCCCCCCCCGGCCTCCAACCTCCTTTAGGGGGGTACGGAGGGAACGAAGCGCAGCTCTGCGCTCCCCCCCCCCACCTGCTGCCCCCCACCCAGCACCTATTGGGGCCAGAGGGAGCCAAGGCGTTGGAGGGACCCCCCCAACCCGAAGCGGAGGGAGGCGGCCGGGCCAAGGGGGGGGGTCGCCGGGCTGTGCCTCGGGGGGGGGGTCAGGCGGCGTGTCGATGTCCCAACTGCCAGGAAGCGGAGAGGGGGGGGCCGTGCCCAGAGGGATCGAAGCGCAAACACCTTCACAACTGCCACATCCCGGGCTGCGGCAAAGCTTATGCCAAGACGTCGCACCTCAAAGCTCATCTGCGTTGGCACAGCGGGGACCGGCCGTTCGTCTGCAACTGGTTGTTCTGCGGGAAGAGATTCACCCGATCCGACGAGCTCCAACGGCACCTCCAGACCCACACGGGCACCAAGAAATTCACCTGCCCCGTCTGCGGCCGCGTCTTTATGCGCAGCGACCACCTGGGGAAACACATGAAGACCCACGACGGCAACAAAGAGAGCGGAGAAACCGACGGCAAAGGGAACAACGAGCCGCCGGGGGGCAAAGGGGGCAAACGGGAGCCCGAGGGGGGCACGGCCAACCCCACAAACTGAGCGGGGGGTGAGGATGGGGGACGAGGGTTGTGGGGGGGGGGCGACCCTCGGGGCTGGTCTCCGGGGTTGGGTGCTGCTGTTCGGTGCCGCTCGGTGCCGCTCGGTGTCCCTATGGGAGCGGCGATGCCCGAGGGCGGTTTCGTTCGCCCCCCCCCCCCCCCCTATAATAACTCCGGTTTCCCCAATGGTATTTTGGGAGCTGCTGGCAGGCGGCTCGGGAGGAACATCAATGAGAACCGAAAAGCCGGAGCTGCCCAAACACGTCCGGCCGAAAGGGGCGGAAGGAGAAAAGAGAGAGAAAACCCCGAACCCTCCGACCTGGAGCGGGGCTGCAGCCCCTCCCGTGCACCCCCCACCCTAAAAAGCTCCGGGGTCCCCACGACCCCGCTGTGTTTCAGCCCCCCCCCCTCAATTCCCCCCCACTCATGGCGCTGTGTGGGGCTGGGGGGTCTCATAGCCCACCCTGTTGGGGGTTCGGGGTGGGGTGGGGGGTCTGCAAATCCCTCCTTTTCTTTCTTTTTCCTTTTTCCTTTTTTTTTGGCTTCGATTTGGCCCAAATGAATGGGGTGGTTGTGGGGGGGGGACCCCAAATTGAAGCCAACAAAAAAACCCTAAAGAAGAAGAAAAAGGGGGGGGGGGAAGCAATAATAATCCTGCTTGAATGTGAGTTCAGATGTGGGGGGTGGATATAGGGGGGGGGTTTGATGTCGGGCGGTTCTCGGTTGCCGGTTGCCCAAGCGCCCGCCTGCAGCTTTCCCACACCCACCGCCGGGGAGCCGGGATGGCCGCATTCCTCCGCCCGACGGTCCCGTCCCCCCCCCCCCCCATCCAACCCCATCCCCCCCCCCCTTTATCCCGGTTCTTGCGGCCGATCCACCCCCGGGGACCCCGCGACCCCCCCCCAACCCGTGCATGCTGCCCGTCCCTGGGCTGTCCCAAGGCGTGGACCCTGTTATTGCAGGGCTCCCCCCCTATGCATGCTGCCCCCCCCCTCGGGACCCCTCCTGCCCGTCCCCCCTATGCATGCTGCCTGTACCCCCCGGGGACCCCATAGCCGTCCCAAGTCCCCGCATCTCTCAGCAGGGACCCCCCCCCCAACAACCTGTCCCCCCCTCCCCACGGGGCTGTCCTAGTCCGTCCTTCACCCCACCCCCCACCCCCGGTAGCCCACCCCGTGGGTGAATCTTTTGGGTCTTATCCCCTTCCTCCCCCCCCCCCCACCCCTCATATTGTGGCTGAGCCCCATGGATAAAGAAGGAGACACTGAACATGGGGGAGGGAAGGCAGCAATGGGGGTGAGGTGGGCTCATGGACCCCCGGCTCTGCCCCATAGACAGCGCTGGGTCTCAGCCGTCTGGGATGTGGGGAGGGGTGGATTGGGGTCCCGTGGGGGGCGAGGATGGAGCTCAAAGACCCCCGGGGGTCCTGGGGGAGGGATGGGGGGGGGTGGGGGGGGGATTAATAAGGTGTGGAGGTGAAGTCGAACGGGGTCCGTGCCCAAAGGGCGCCCCGCGAATCTTCGGGTTTCGAGTGTTTTATTATTAATTATTATTATTAATTATTAATTAATATTATTAATTATTATTATTTTATTAAGGTGAAGCCAGGCTTTGCCACCCTATCGGGGTGGACGGCTCCGGGTGAAGATGTAGCCGAAGCCTTTTATGCTGGGGAGGGGGCGACCCCTTCCCTATGCTGTGTATCCCCCCCCCCCCCATCCTTCCTTTGGAGCCCTCCCCGAGGTGAAGTCTCGCTGGGCTCCGTGCCCCCCCCGGCCCCATTTGGGGGTCCCCAACCCGACTCTACCCCACTGCGGTGGGAGGAGGGGGGGGATCTTAATGGATCAAATGGGCCCCAACCCACCGCGATGGGGCAACGGGAGGCGGCGGCACCGGGTGGGGAGGCCGGAGCTCGGCCCCCGCCCGTCGAAACCTGTCGGGCCGGCTGCGGCGTGGGGTGCCGGCCCCGAGCTGCCCCCGCAACGCGTCCCCCCTCCGAGCACCGCCCCGGGGCGGGGAGGAACCGGCAGCTCCGGCCCCGGGATCCCCGCCCAACCCCGCCCGGGGCCGGGGGCGGCCGAGAAGCTGCGGGGTGAGGGGTGGGGGGGGAGCGATGGGGGGCTCCGTGCTGGGGGAGGCTGCGGGGCTGGGGCTCGTTTTGTACCGGAATAAAGAGCGTTTTTCCACGGCCCGGTTCTCCGGATCCTTTATTTGACGGGGTCGTTAGGCGGGGTCTCATCCTGCACCGCGATCCGTTGGGCGACCTCGGAACGGGAGGGAACGGGGGGGAACGAGGGGTAACGAGGGGTAATGGGGGGTAATGGGGGGGGGGGACCGGTACCACCGCCCTGCGACCTCCGGCCACCGGGCGCCGCCGTCGGCAGAACGGGATGGGACGGGGCGGGGATGAGGGGGGCGGAACCGGGAGGTGAGGGGAGGAGACGAAGAGGAAACAGCGGCAGAACCGGGGGGTGGAGAGTCCGGTAACGGGGATCGAGTGGGTCTGGGGGTCGGTATCAGGGTTAATATTGGGGTCCGCTCCTTATCGCTGCGGGGGTCCCGGTCTGTGTAGTGCTGTGGTTCCCAGGCAGGAGGTGTTGGAAGGTGCCCCCCCCCCCTATTTAGGATGGCAGGGCAGGACCCCGGCCCCTCATCGTGTGACTGTTTCGTGGCGCTGCCCCCTCACACGGCGGCTCCGTTCGTGATATTCGGCAAAAACGCCGACCGGCCGCGGCACGAAGTGCAAGAAATCGTCCATATCCCGTCCGGTATCCACCGCCCCGGGGACAAAGTGCAGGTGAGAACGTGATCGAGGCGGTTCTCAATGTCCCTGTGTGATGTGATGAACGTACCGGGTCCCTTAACCCCCCCCATCCCCATTGCAGTGCACCTACATTGAGATACAACAAGTGGAACGGACCCACGCCGTGGTGCTGAGCCGTCCCGCGTGGCTGTGGGGTGCTGAGATGGGAGCCAACGAGCACGGGGTCTGCGTGGGCAATGAGGGCGTGTGGACCCGTGAGCCCATAGGGGAGGACGAGGCGCTGCTGGGGATGGACTTAGTGAGGTGAGGAGCATCCCTGAGGTCACCCCATAGATCCTATAGGGTGTATAGGGCCGAGCGGGTGCTGCCGTGCTGCAGGTTGGGCTTGGAGAGGGGCGGCTCTGCTAAGGAAGCATTGGAGGTGATGACAGCACTGCTGGAGCAGCACGGGCAGGGGGGGAGCTGCAAGGAGGAGCCCATTCCCTTTGTGTATCACAACACCTTCCTGCTGGCTGACCGGCACGAAGCCTGGGTGCTGGAGACAGCCGGCCGCTATTGGGCTGCACAGCGGATCCGAGGTGAGGGGGGCAGCGGTGGGATCCTATGAGCTCACAGGTTAATATGGAGACCCACATCCACTCCCCATTTGGGTCTGACGTGCCCTGAGCTCCACAGAGGGCAGCCGTAATATCTCCAACCAGCTCAGCATCGGGACGGATATCACAGCTGAGCACCCAGAGCTGCGACAGCGAGCACGGAGTCAGGGCTGGTGGAATGGGGATGGACAGTTCAGCTTTGCTGAGGTTTTCTCCTTGGAGAAGCAGCCACCGCGAATGGAGGCTGCTAAAACACGCTATCGGGCTGGGAAGGAGCTGCTGCAACTGCATGCAGGTGGGGATGGGGATGGGGATGGGGGGACATGGATGGGGATGGGGACAGGGATGGGGATAGAGGGACATGGATGGGGACAGGGATGGGGATGGGGACATGGATGGGGATGGGGACAGGGATGGGGATGGGGACATGGATGGGGATGGGGACAGGGATGGGGATGGGGACATGGATGGGGATGGGGACATGGATGGGGATGGGGACAGGGATGGGGTCAGGGATGGGGATGGGGATGGGGATAGAGGGACATGGATGGGGATGGGGACAGGGATGGGGTCAGGGATGGGGATGGGGGGACATGGATGGGGATGGGGACATGGATGGGGATGGGGGGACATGGATGGGGATGGGGATGGGGATAGAGGGACATGGATGGGGATGGGGACAGGGATGGGGTCAGGGATGGGGATGGGGGGACATGGATGGGGATGGGGGGACATGGATGGGGATGGGGGGACATGGATGGGGATGGGGACAGGGATGGGGACAGGGATGGGGATAGAGGGACATGGATGGGGATGGGGACATGGATGGGGATGGGGGGACATGGATGGGGATGGGGGGACATGGATGGGGATGGGGGGACATGGATGGGGATGGAGGGACATGGATGGGGATGGGGTCAGGGATGGGGGGACATGGATGGGGATGGGGACATGGATGGGGATGGGGACATGGATGGGGATGGGGACCCCCGTCTTGTTCCATGGTGACGTGGATCTGCTTTGCCCACCAGGTCGCATCACAGCAGAGACGTTCATGGCCATCCTGAGGGATAAGGCCAGTGGTATCTGTGTGGACTCGGAGGGTTTCCGCACAGCAGGCAGCATGGTGTCCATACTGCCCCAGGACCCTGCCTTGCCCTGCATCCATTTCTTCACGGCCACTCCGGACCCTTCCAGGTGAGGAAGCAGCTCAGGTGAGCACCTGAGTTTGATGGGCACAGAATGGAGCCTTGCCCTGGGCTGAGCTCTCTTGTTCTCCACCAGGTCTGTCTTCAAGCCCTTCATCTTCGTGCCCGGCCTTAAGCCTGCGCCGCAGGTTTGCTCTCCCACCTTCAGCAATGACCCTGCTAAGAAGGTGCCACGATTCCAGAGCACGGTTGATCGGAGGCACGAGCTCTATCGCCGGCACCAGGCAGCGCTGGAGCTGATGGAGAAGGATCAGGTAGCACCCAGCCCTTCCTGATGGCCCTGGTGCTGTCCCATGGCAATATGGGGTGGCAGTGGGGTGTCCTAAAGGTGCCCATCCTCAGCCTTTGTGTCCCCAACCCCAACAGGAGCAGGGCAAGAAGCTCCTTCAGACCCTGCGGGAGCTGGAGAAGCAGGGCCTGGATGCAGTGAATGCTCTGCTGGAAGGGAACGTGGCCCCAAGGCTGGAGGAGTTGGCTGAGCTTTTCTTTGACTGCGTGGATGCAGAGATGAAGTTTTACAAATAAACCCCATGTTGGGATTGGGGAGGAGCTGAGCTCAGGCTCCAGCTCAGCCCCCACAGCACTGCTCCCACCTATGGGTCAGAAACCCTTCCCAGTGCCCTGCCGTGGTTCCTCTCCTCCTCTCATTCTGGAGCTGTGGAAGGGAACGGCTCCACCAGCACCTCCAGCCCTGAGCAATCAATTGGTGCTCATGGGGGTGGCAGACAGAGATCGATGTAAGAATAAAGAGGCTTTAATTCCAACTGTGCAACACTGTGCTGCTGCCACATCCCCGAGGTGCCCCCTATTTCCCTGCCCCTTTGCTACGAGGCTCCTTTTGCAGGGCTGTGGGTCGGGGCTGCCTCTGTTTGGCAGCTGGTTTTGGCTGCTGGTTTCGCTTTGGTTTTGCGTGGGGATGGAGCTGAGACCGCCCAGGGTTGGGGGCTGTGTTGGTTTCTGGGCTGGGGGGTGGGCAGCTCTCTGTGCCCAGTGATATGGGGGGCAGCAGCAGACCCCTGTGCTCCTGCAGCTCCTGCAGACGGGCCTGGTGCTCCTCCAGGGCCTTCCCCTGCCTCCTCCGAGAGTGCCCAGCCAATTCCTGCTGCAGGTCTGTGAAGAAATCTGCCAGGGATGGTGGGAAGGAGAAGGGGAAGAATTAGAGCCTGGCACAGCCACCCGAGCTCCTCACTGCTTGGGGACAGGGAGACCCCCCCCCTTAATCATGCATTGTGTCCTGGTTTGGTTTGGGCACCTTTGCCTGTGGTGAATGGGGCTGTCAGCTCAGCAAACAACTCATCATCACTATCCTCACTGCCAGAGCAATGTTTCTCCTCCTCTTTCTCATCCGGGGCAGGATCCGTGCAGCCATGGATGGGCTGGGCATCCAGCTGCAGGAGATGGGGCAGGGCTCCAAGCACCAGCTCCCTGCAAGCAGCAAACAAACAGCAAACAAACTAAACAGCATCAGTTCAACCCCCTTCAAACCCACCCAGGGGGCGGCAGACTCAGATTTCCTGGCTCTTATTGAGGAGCTGAATGCAATAGTTGAGCTCACAGGGTATTGGGGGCTCACTCTCCCCCCTCTGCTCACCATTATGGGGTTCCCCAACCCACCTGTAGCCGGGTTGATGGGTGCATTCGTTTCCTGTCAGGTCCAGGAAGCGGAGGCTGCGGGGCAGCTCATCTGCACAGAGGAAAGGAAGGAAGAAAGGCAATGAGAGGGGCTGAAACCCTGCTGTGCTGCCACCACCTCAATGCTTTCCATGCATCCCTGAGGCCACAGCCCTGCCGTGGGAAGCTGCTTCTCAGCTCACAGCTGGGGAAACTGAGGCAGGGAGGGAGGGGACACGGGATTCTGTACGATCTGATAGTGAGAAAAGAGGCTTCTTCCCTTCCCAGCGTGTCACTGTTCCCTTTCAACACTAGAAACACTAAGAAGAGCAGAGGGAGATACCCTTCCATCCCTTCTCTTTGTGCCAAAATCCACCTAGGAAAGGACTGTCCCTAAAAGCAGAGTGAGCCTATGTGAACATTGCTTGGCAAGGGCAGGAAACAGCTTCTGGGTTGGAGAGATCCTAAGAGATCCCTAATGCTGCCAGGAGCTGCTTCCATGCTCTGTTGAAGCAGATACATGGGGTCTGATAGGGGAAGGGCTGTCTCAAAGCCATCTATGGGGCTCCCATCACCCTGCTATGGGACACATCACCCAGCCCCAGGATGGCTGTGCTGGAGCTTTGCTGGGCCAAGGCTCTGCTGGTATCACCCCACCTGTATCCAGAGTCTGGATCTGGTTCTGAGACAGGTCCAAGAAACGCAGGTGTTGCAGGGGCAGCAGGTTCTCCACCTTGTGGATGCAGTTTCCAGCCAGTGAGAGGAACCTGGGGGAGCACAGGGAGGGCAGGAGGAGCTGTGACCCCCTTAGGAGGGTCTGGGGTCTGCAGGGTGACAGCCATGCAGCATTGTTGGTCTGGGGATGGCAAACCCTTGTGATAAACCAATGCAAAGTTGCCTTGTAATGCTCCCTGGATCACATGCATCCCTTTAATAGCACTTACTGCAGGTTGGGAAAGCAATCCAGGTTCTCTATCTTCTCAATTCGGTTCTGTTGGGGGGGGAAAAAAAGACACAAAACACAACGAAACACTGTATGGAAAAATCATGAGTGCTGCAGTGTTACCACCACCAAGGAGCTCTATGGTGAAGGTGTGAGGGCTGAATGGGAGCCCAGGCTCCTCAGTTGGGTTTAGAAAAGCCAGAACCTCACTCATATTATGCCATAGGAAGGCAGCACTGGAACGAGGTCTCTCTGATAGTGTTGGGGGGCAGAACTGGGGGTGTTTATGCCCCCCCCCTCCCTAAGGAGGCTGTTCCCTATAGAACCAGGCTCTTACCCGCTGTAGATAGAGGCTGTGAATCCCTGGCAGCATCCCAAGCCTCCCAATGGTGCAGATCTCCTCCCGGTCCAAGTGGATGGTTTGAAGGGCTGGAAACTCCTCAGAGCTGCTTAAAGGAACATTATAAACATTATATTGGAGCCTGTTGTCCCCACCCACCCCAAAACATGCTGGGTTCCCTATGGTTTCTCACCAGCTCATTGGGTTTATGGACTCTCCCAGCCCACGAAGGTTCCGTGCAGCCATAAAGCGATCAGTGAGGGTCACCCCTAGGGATATTTCCTTACAACCTGATGGAAAATGGGCTCAGCGATGGATCCGACCCATTGTATCCTATGGAGCAGGCATCGCAATGGCGCACTCACCCCCATGTAAAGCCTCCTCATCCCCAGCCGTGGTGGGTGATGGTGAACAGGACCCCTGCCCCTTCCTTGGGTCCTTGTGTGTGGGTAGGGGGATATGGGGGAGGGCTGGGGTGGACATATTGTGAAGGGTAAGGGTACCAGACAGAGAGGGAACAATAAGAGGGATATAAATGTGGGGCAGAAAGAGGTGGGGAGCAGGAATAGAATGAACAGGGGCCTCGGGGTGGGCAGGGCCCGGTGTGGGGTGGATACACCGGGTTGGGGGGCAGTAGGCCCAGGCCTAAAGCACTACGACTAGGCCGCAGCCTTCTGGTTGCTAGGAGACGGGACGCACCGGAAGGGACGGTGCTTCGGCCTACCCACAAAGCCTTGCGCGGCAAAGATGGCGGCGCTGAGCAGCCCGGCAACATGGCGGCGGGGTGAGTGTGAAGCCGGGCCGGGTTCGGTTCGGTTCCGTGTCCGCCATCCCTCTTAGAGCTGCTCTATCCCCACAGGTTGGCTGCCCTCCGTTCAGTTCATCCGGTGCGGCTCCAAAGCGGTCACCCGGCACTGGAAGGCCATGCATTTCCAGCGGCAGAAGCTGATGGCCGTCACCGAGTACATCGCACCGCGGCCTGTTGTCCCTGAGCGCTGTGTGGCGCCTAAAGGGAAGGAGGAGGAGGAGGAGGAGGTAACGCTGGGCCGCCATGGGGCTGACGGGCCCATATAGGCCCCATATAGGCCTTATATAGGCCCTGTGTAGGCTCTATATAGGCCCTGTGTAGGCCCTATGCAGGCCTCACATAGGCCCAATGTGGGCCCCATATAGGCCCTATATAGGTTCTATGCAGGTCCTACATAGGCCCTGTGTAGGCCCTATGCAGGCCCCATATAGGCCCTATGTAGGACCCACATAGGTCCCATATAGGCCTTATATAAGCCCTATGCAGGCCCTACATAGGCCCTGTGTAGGCCCCACATAGGCCCTATATAGGCCCCACATAGGCTCTGTGTAGGCCCCATGTAGGCCTTATGTAGGCCCCACATAGGCCCTATATAGGCCCTATGCAGGCCTCACAGAAGCCCCATACAGGCCCTATATAGGCCCTGTGCAGGCCACACATAGGCCCTGTGCAGGCCCTATATAGGCCCTATGCAGGCCACACATAGGCCCTATATAGGCCCACGTAGGCCCTGTGTAGGCCTCACATAGGCCCTATGCAGGCCCCACATAGGCCCTGCGTAGGCCCCATGTAGGCCTCACATAGGCCCTATATAGGCCCTGTGTAGGCCCTATGTAGGCCTCACATAGGCCCTGTGTAGGCCCCATATAGGCCCTATATAGGCCCTATGTAGGCCCCACATAGGCCCTATGTAGGCCCCACATAGGCCCTATGTAGGCCCCGTGTAGGCCTGAGGCCCGGAGCAGGCCCAGCATCATCCCCCCGCAGCAGGGCCCTGGTGCTCCCATTGCCCCCTCCCATCTCCCCTCCCTCCCTATAGGAATACGGTTACGCCCGGCTGCTGAGGCGGCAGGTGGAGGCGGCGTTCCGAGATAACAGGATGATCGCTGTGTGTCAATACAACTATTTACCCGGGGAGGACATGGTGCTGATGAGACACTACCTGAGGAAGCATAACATTGAGGTCAAATTCGTCCTGAATGAGGTATGGGGGTGTAAGGGAGCCATAGGGCTCAGGCTGCTGCAGCCCCCATGTCTCCTCCCCCATCACTGAGTGCTGCCTCTCATAGATCATCCGGCCTGTGTTGTCCCAATCCCGCTATAAGAACCTCCTCCCTCTCTTTGTGACCCGGAATATCCTCCTGGTGAGCCCAGAAACCAAAGTCAAGGAGATGCTGAGGGTCCTGAAGGGAGTTCCACAGATCAACCTGTTGGGTGAGACAGCACAGGGCTCCTGCATGAAGCTGGGGGGGGGGAGAGGTTGGATATCAGGGTGATGATCTTCAATAGAGGGTGATGGGCACAGACTGAGCTGCCCAAGTCATGGTATGGAGCTCAGGAAGCAGCTGGATGACACCATTAGCCACGTGCTTTGATTTTGGGCTGCTCCTGTGTGGATCCTTATGGGATCCTTCTACATGCTGGGATATTCTGGGCTGGTTCCCTAAGGGTGAGGAGAGGATGGATGGGGGTGGAGGAGCAGGGATTGCTGCTGCTGGGGTTGGAGCTGCCCCCTGCTCTGTGTGGACATCTCAGCATCCTTCAACACCTCGAGCTCCAGCACAAACACTTTGATCCTCGCAGCTCGATGCTTCTCCTCAGCTGTTCCTGCCTCTCTCTTCCATTCCAGGCGCCTGCATTGACGACACCATCCTGAGCAGGCAGGGAGTGGAGAACTTTGCCAAGCTGCCTTCACTGGAGGCCTCCCATGGGCAGACATTGGGCACCCTGGCACTGCTGCCCTCCCAGACGTGCTCCATGCTGCAGCACGCGGCCTCACACCTCTCAGCGCTGCTGGCTGGGCACATCCACCAGCTGCAGGGTCAGACAGGGAGCCCAGCAGGGACAGAACCTACACAGAGCACAGGGACACAGTGATGCTCATCCCCAGCCCCCAGTTGGGCTCTGTCACCTGCAGGGTTTAAAGGTTCCCTTTGCTCAGCCCTTTGCTCTGCTCCCTGCACCAGTGGCATATGGGGTCGGCCCAGCTGTGACCCCATATGGGATGTGCTCAGGGAAGCTCTGGTTCTGATGAGGGGTCAGAACCCCACAGCAGTGCTGGCATGGAGGACATGCAATGCTCAGTGCTGTGTAGGGCTGGGCTGCAGCTCTCCCTAATGGCAGGCATAGAGCTGAGCTGCTGGCTGTCCCATTAAAGCTGGTTGCGTGGTGGTAGCGATCCCAAAAGCCTGGCTCATCATTTGGGGTGTGGGGGGGGTTCCTCCATACAACTCTCCATTGCAGCTGAGGCTCAGCCAAGCAGAGCTGCACTGGGGTGGGAAGGAGACCCCAAAGCCACGGCTGGGTTTCCCTGCTCTATGGGGCGCTGCAATGGGCAGCTCGGGGTATGGGGTGGAGCAGGGGGGGGCTCAGCCGCGTTCTCTATTGAGCCCGTTTTCCCTATAGGGGAAGGGCTGAGCTCCCGATACACGGAGCCTTTATGGGGGCTGGAGCCGCAGCATCGCGGCGTTGTCGGCTCCGGTCGGTCCTCCACGGTGCAGGGGGCAGAACCGAGCGGCTGCGACCCGGTGCCTCCGCCTCCTTCCGTGTTCCGCTTCCTGCAGCCGCCGGGCGGGATGCGACCGGTCCCGGCCGTGGCTCCTCCGTCCGTACAGGTGAACAACCGGGACACCGGCAATGGGAAACGGGCGGACGGGTTGGGGGGGGTCTCCAGGACCCCCGGTCAGCCAGTATCCCCTCCGCTTTCGGTGTCGGCTGGGCGAGGGGTGGGTTGAGAACGGGGGGGACCCGCCGGGCTGCCCCGTGGCACCGAGCCCGTGGGGTGCGGAGCGGACTATGGACCCGACGTTATGGGAGAGGTGAAGGCGGGGCAGGGAGGGGAGGAGCCTCCGTCCCACCGGGGGAAACTGAGGCAGGGGACGCCCTGATGTGGGCACCCTGATATGGGCACCCTGATATGGGCACCCTGATATGGGCACCCTGATGTGGGCACCCTGATATGGGCACCCTGATGTGGGCACCCTGATATGGGCACCCTGATATCGACACCCTGATATGGGCACCCTGATATGGACACCCTGATATGGGCACCCTGATGTGGACACCCTGATATGGACACCCTGATATAGGCACCCTGATATGGGCACCCTGATATGGACACCCTGATATGGACACCCTGATATAGGCACCCTGATATGGGCACCCTGATATGGGCACCCTGATATGGGCACCCTGATGTGGGCACCCTAATATGGGCACCCTGATAAGGGCACCTTGATATGGGCACCCTGATATGGGCACCCTGATATGGACACCCTGATGTGGGCACCCTGATATGGACACCCTGATATGGGCACCTTGATATGGGCACCCTGATATGGGCACCTTGATATGGGCACCCTGATATGGGCACCCTGATGTGGGCACCCTGATATGGGCACCCTCATATGGGCACCCTCATATGGGCACCCTGATATGGACACCCTGATGTGGGCACCCTGATATGGGCACCCTAATATGGGCACCCTGATATGGACACCCTGATATGGGCACCCTAATATGGGCACCCTGATGTGGGCACCCTGATATGGGCACCCTAATATGGGCACCCTGATATGGACACCCTGATATGGACACCCTGATATGGACGCCCTGATATGGGCGCCCTGATATGGACACCCTGATATGGACACCCTGATGTGGGCACCCTGATATGGGCACCCTGATATGGGCACCCTGATATGGACACCCTGATATGGACACCCTGATATGGGCACCCTGATATGGACACCCTGATATGGGCACCCTGATATGGGCACCCTAATATGGACACCCTAATATGGGCACCCTGATATGGAAACCCTAATATGGACACCCTGATGTGGGCACACTGATGTGGGCACACTGATATGGGCACCCTGATATGGGCACCCTGATATGGGCACCCTGATGTGGGCACCCTGATGTGGGCACCCTAATATGGGCACCCTGATATGGACACCCTGATATGGACACCCTGATATGGGCACCCTAATATGGGCACCCTGATATGGGCACCCTGATATGGGCACCCTGATATGGACACCCTGATATGGACACCCTGATGTGGGCACCCTGATGTGGGCACCCTGATATGGGCACCCTAATATGGGCACCCTGATATGGGCACCTTAATATGGGCACCCTGATATGGGCACCCTGATATGGACACCCTGATATGGACACCCTGATGTGGGCACCCTGATATGGGCACCCACGGGGCGGGGGTTCTGCTTTGCCCCCATCCTTGGGCCATTCAGTCTATGGGTAGAAGGGTCCCCAGCTGGGTAAGGATGGAGATGCCCCCACAGTGGGTTCCTGACCAGGCTCCTCCTCCCCACAGTGTGTCCCACCTCCTGGCCCGTGATAGTTGAGCTCAGGCCCTTCAGTGTGGACCTGCCGGCCATGGGCAGCCACGAGAAGGATCCATCATCTCCCAGGAAGGCGCTGTCACGCTCCAACAGCACCGTGTCTTCCAAGCACAGCAGCATCCAGCAGGTCAGGGGGGGTCAATGGGATCCTAACTGGATCCAGCCTCACTTGGGGGTGTTGTGGGGTCTCAGGGGGATACGGAGATGCCCTGCTATCTGTCTGACCTTGGTCCCTATAGGGCTCAGAGAGCTGGGAGGTGGTGGAGGAGCCACGAACACGGGGCAGCCCAGGTCGGGAGCCAGAGAGACAGGAGGGCTACCTGCTCAAGAAGAGGAAATGGCCCCTGAAGGGCTGGCACAAGGTAACGGGGTGTTGGGGGCAGGTTTGGAGCCCTGCAATGGGGGCTGAGGGGGTTTCACCTCTGTCTCTGTCTGTCCCCAGAGGTACTTTGTGCTGGAAAATGGCATCCTGAAATATGCCACCACGCGACAGGATGTGAGTATGGGGCTGGGCTGCCCATGGGGTCAGCTTGGGGGAGACCCCATTTCCCCATGAAGAAGGGGGTCTTCCCCTTGACGGGGGTCCCTGGGCTCCCCAGGTCCTCAAGGGGAAGCTGCACGGTGCCATCGATGTCCGTCAGTCTGTCATGTCTGTCAACAAGAAGGCGCAGAGGGTGGACCTGGATACAGAGGAGAACATCTACCACCTCAAGGTCTGGGGGCACCCAATGGGGCTTAGAGGGGGATTGGGGGGGGATTGGGCTTTCTGCCCCCCCCATACCCACCATCTGTCCCACAGATCAAATCTGCAGAGCTCTTTGCCAGCTGGGTGAGCAGCCTCTGCTCCCATCATCAAGGGGAGAGACCAGACCCACTCGCTCCAGCCAGGAGGACCCCCAATACAGCACAGGTCGGTGGCACCTCGGGGTGGACGTGTGGGACCGTGTCTGGGTATGGGGCTCCTGATGGTGTCCTGTCTGTCTTCAGGGTCCATGGACACGGATCATGCCCTCGGGCAGTGCCCCTGCCCTGTCCACCCTCTCCAGCTCCAGGGACAAGGTGGATGCGTGGCTGAAGGACAGCGAGGGGCTGGAGCGCTGCTCTGCCGGTGAGCAGGAAAGGGAGGAGCTCCATCATCCCCATCATCCCCATCATCCCATCTCCATCATCTCCATCCCCATCCCTGACTGAAGCACCTCTGCTCCCACTCAGAGCTGTCAGCTTGCCAGGCTCAGCTGCGGGAGCTGACGGAGATGCTGCAGAGCCTCGAGTCCCTGCACCGTATCCCCTCTGCGCCCCTCATCTCCAACACCCAGGTGAGAACCAGAGTGTGGGGCCGATCCTCGCATCCCCCAGCCCCGCTCTCACCACCCATCCCTCCTCCCACAGCCCTCAGCTGCCACAGAGAGGCCCAAGAAGGGTCGGAGGACCACCAGGATGTGGTGCACTCAGAGCTTCGCCAAGGATGACACCATCGGACGGGTGAGGAGGCTGCAGGCTGTGTGTGTGCTAAACCCAGGGCTGGATCTCTTGCTGAGCCCCCTGTCCCCTCCAGGTGGGGCGGCTGCACGGCTCCGTCCCCAACCTCTCACGCTACCTGGAGCCCAACCAGGGCCAGCTGCCCTTCACTCTGCCTCCTGAGTACAGCCAGCTGCAGCGCAGCTTCTGGGTGCTGGCACAGAAAGGTGGGACACAATGGGGTAACCCCAGCAGGGGGGAGCGTGGGGTGGTCACAACCTCATTGCCCGCCCCTGTCCCTGCAGTGCATGGCTCGCTCAGCAGCGTGGTGACAGCACTGACGGCTGAGAGGGCTCGCCTGGAGGACATGCAGCGGGCATTGGACCGTCGGCGCTCAGCCCCACGGCCAGGCAGTGCCGGCCCCACTGGGGTGAGGGGGGCTGTGGGTCTGGGGGGGGGCTGTGCTGGTGTCAGGGGGCACAGGTCCCCTGTCCTGGGGGGATGCTGCAAGTCATTGTGGCTTCATCCAAATACTGGGGGTCTGAGTGACCCTGTGTATACCTGAGCCCCTCCATGGGACTGGGGGGATGTTGTGGGGTATTTGGCTCAGCTCCTCCCCTCCGCAGACCCCCCTGCCAGGCCTGGAGTCACGGGACGGGCTGCAGCGCTTCCATTCGCTCTCAGTTTCCTCTGACACCACCATGGACTCCTTTGCCTCAATACTCCCTGATGAGGTGATGTGGGGCAGGGGATGGGGCTGGGGGGGGTAATGGGGTGGGTGCTGAGCCCTGCTGTCCCTACAGCCCGACGTGCTGCCTGCCAAGGGCCGGGAGCAGCAGCGCTCGCAGCGCAGCATCGCTTCTCTGGCCGACTCACACACCGAGTTCTTCGATGCCTGTGAGGTGTTCCTCTCTGCCAGCTCCTCTGAGAATGAGGTGGGGGATCTTGGGGTGGGGGTGGGCAGGGAGGGCTCTGCGGAGCTGAATGGGACCCCCAAGCTGGTGCTGCTCCCGTTGGTTCATCTCTCTGTTCTCTCACCCCATCCCTCTCCATCAGCCAGCCCAGGCTTCCATGTCCCCCCTGGTTCCTACGTCCCTTCCAGCTACCCACAGTCCCCCAAAACAAGGTGTTTGGGGGCTCCTCACTCTCTGAGCATAGTGGTGGGACCAGGCTCCTTCCCTCCCATCCTGCAATCCCCGCATCCCCATTCTATTCCCATGTTGGATCCCCCAATCCTGTCCCACACAACCAACCTCCTCCAGGGGTGCCCTTCCCACCAACCCCCCGCTGGGTGACCCCCACCCCCCCCCGCAGCCCACCCGACTGTGCCCGTCCCCAGGCGTCAGACGATGAGTCCTGCATCAGTGAGGCCACCAACAGTATTGATGAGGACCTGACTGAGCCCGGGGGGCCTGGACGTCCACAAACAGGTATATAGGACAGATAGATGTGGGGACAGGGTGCTGGGGCAGGGGCACTCCAGTTCACATCCTCATCCCCCATAGGAATGGATAGTCTGGGGGGGCTGGTGGAGCTGCCCCAACTGGAGCTGCCAGGGCCAGGATTGCAGCGTCGGAGCCGTCTGCCTGCCCCCCCTGCACCAGCAGGGGATGTGAGTCTGTGGGGGCTGCTAAGGAGCAGCGTGGGCAAGGATCTGTCCCGTGTGGCTCTGCCTGTGCAGCTGAATGAGCCCCTGAACACCCTGCAACGACTGTGTGAGGAGCTGGAGTACAGCACACTGCTGGACCGCGCTGCACGAGCACGGGACCCCCGGCAGCGCCTGGTGAGGGATGGAGGGGGGGACAGAGGGATATAGGGTGGGGGGACATAGGGGGACATGGGTCTGGGGGAGATTTGTGTGTGGGAACATTGGTTGAGGGGATATGGAGGGATGTGGCATGGAAGGACATGGATGTGGGGAGCATGAGTTGGGAAGATGTGAGGTGGTTGGGGGGGATATAGAAGGGAGGACACAGAGGGGTATCAGTGGGGTCAGGGGATGCCCCCAATGGGAGCCTGCCCCCCCCCCACCCCACCACAGTGACCCAGGTGTGGCTGTGCAGGTCTATGTGGCTGCTTTTGCTGTGTCTGCCTACGCCTCCACCTTCTACCGTGCGGGCAGCAAACCCTTCAACCCAGTGCTGGGTGAGACCTACGAGTGCGTGCGGCCCGACCGTGGGTTCCGCTTCATCAGCGAGCAGGTACTGAGGGGCTGGGGGAAGGGGAGGGACATAGAGGGGGGGGAGAGACATAGAGGGGGGGGAGAGTGGAGGAACAGCGACTCCTTCATCCTCCCCCAGGTCAGCCATCACCCCCCCATCTCCGCCTGCCATGCCGAGTCTGACAACTTCATCTTCTGGCAAGGTGAGTGTGGGGATGGTGGCGGGGGGGGCACTTATGGGGGTCATCAAACGGGCTGGATCCTCACCTGCTGCTGCCGCCATCCCTCAGATATGAGATGGAAGAACAAATTCTGGGGCAAATCCTTAGAGATCGTCCCGGTGGGCACCGTCAACGTCCACCTGCCCAGGTGAGCATCACCCCCCCCAAACCTTCAGCCCCCCCCCTACCTCTAACCCCCCTCCTACCTCCAACCCCCCCCCACCTTCAGCCCCTCACCCCCTTCCAGCCCCCTTCCCCTCCATCCTCCGACCCCCCCCGACCTCCAACCCCCCCCCCCCCCAGCCCCCTCCTTCCCACCTCCAGCCCCTCCCCAACCTCCAACCCCCCCGTAACTCCAGCCCCATCCCCGGACCTCCAACCCCCCCCACACCTCTCAGCCCCCTCCAGCCCTCTGCTCTCGACCCCCCCCCCCTTTAACCCGAGCCATCTATGTTCAGGTCCGGGGACCACTTTGAATGGAACAAGGTGACCACCTGCATCCACAACGTTCTCAGCGGCCCTCGTTGGATCGAACACTACGGGGAGGTGCTGATCCGGAACACGCGTGACCCCTCCTACCACTGCAAGATCACCTTCTGCAAGGTAACCCACGCACACGGCGGAGACACGGCCCCATTCACTCAAATCACGCCCCCATTCATTCACTCAGGCCACGCCCACTCCGCATTGTCCCTTCGTTGTATTAATTCTCTGGCCCCGCCCCCTCACCGATCCTCCCAGCCAATCAGCGGCCCTCGTTTGCTTCACTCCTTTCCCACGCGTGCCACACCCTTTTTTGAATGGCCCCGCCCTTTATGAATGACCACGCCCTTTCTGAATGGCGCCGCTCCTTCTCACTGACCCCTCCCTTTCTGACCCTTTATGAATGACCCTGCCCCATAACCCCACCCCTTCCGACCCCATCCTTACCCCCTCCCCACCTCCCCTATCTCCCCCTATCTCCCTCTATGTCCCCCTATCTCCCCCTTATCTCCCCCTTATCTCCCCCCTATCTCCCTCTATCTCCCCCTATCTCCCCCTATCTCCCCCTTATCTCCCCCCTATCTCCCCCTATCACCCCCTATCTCCCCCTATCTCCCTCTATCTCCCCCTAACTCGCCCTATCTCCCTCTATCTCCCCCTAACTCCCCCTATCTCCCTCTATCTCCCCCTAACTCCCCCTATCTCCCCCTCCCCTATTCATCCCTAGGCTCGGTATTGGGGCGCTGGTGCCAACGAGGTTCAGGGCGCGGTGCTGAGCCGCAGCGGGGCCGTAGTGGAGCGGCTGGCAGGGAAATGGCACGAAGGGCTGTTCCGAGGGCCACCCCCAGGACAATGCGTCTGGAGAGCCAGTAAGGAGCGGGGCAGCACCCTGTGTGTATGGGGGGGGGATGCTTAGAGTGCTATGGGGGTGCTGAGCACATAACCCCCCCCCCTAATTCCCATATCAGACCCGATGCCCCCCGAGCACGAGAGGAATTACGGCTTCACGCAGTTCGCGTTGGAGCTGAACGAGCTGACGCCTGAGTTACGCAGGGTGCTGCCCTCCACCGACACGCGTCTGCGGCCGGACCAGCGGTGAGCAGTGATGGGGATGGATGGGGGGTGTGTGCCCACATTGGGGGGGGGGGGTGGCTCCTTACAGCTCTCACCCCCCCCCCCCTGCAGGTACCTGGAGGAGGGAAACGTGGCGGCCGCTGAGGCTCAGAAGCGGCAGATTGAGCAGCTGCAGCGGGACAGACGCCGCGTGATGGAGGAGAACAACATCACCCACCAGGCACGATTCTTCAGGTAGGGAACGGGGTGGGGAGGGGGCAATGGGGGCACAGCTGAGGTGTGACACCCCCCACCTCACCCCCTCCCCATCCACAGGAGAATGATGGATGCCAGTGGCAAGGAGTCGTGGGTGACCAATAACACCTACTGGAAGCTGCGTCTGGACCCTGGTTTTGCCCACCTGGACAGTGCTGTGCTCTGGTAGCAGCCCCCCCCATGGGCTGAGCCCCCCCCTGCCCCCCAAGTACTGAGGTGCAGGACCCCCCCCCCAGCACACCCACCTCCACAGCTGTCTGTGGGCAGGCAGTGCCCGGCCCCAGCAGCTCCCAGCACAAAACTGTGATTCCAAAAGAAGCAGGGAAAGCCCCCCCTCCCCCTGGGTGGGGTGGGGGTCCCGAGGTGCCCGCAGGCGGGCAGCCCCCCCCCCCCCCCAGCTGCACAAGCAGCCCTGCTCTAATAAAGGCTGCAGAGACACTGGGGGCTGTGGTGCTCTTCCTTCCTGCTGGGTTCAGGACCCACCCCCAGCCTGCTGTGCCTGTGTCCCCCCCCCTTCCATGCCTCAGTTTCCCCCCACCCACCCACAGAGAACAGAAAAGAGGCCTCACCCACAGCGTCCCCTTTATTGCAAGATATGCTGCTGCCCCCCCACCCCGCACCGGGCATGTGGGGCTCAATAAATACTTCAGCATGATCCCCCCCCATAACCACCGAGAACAAAAAACCCCACTCCCTCCCTTCCCTTCTTAAGCCCCGTCCCTCTCACCCCCATGGCCCCACTGGGGGGGCTCCAGGGGCTGATTGTCTGGCTATAGACACCCCCCCCCCTCACCTCCCTGCCCAGGATATGGATGTTCAATAGAGGAAGGAAGGGCAGGGATGCCCTGCACTGGGCTCAGCTCCAGCCCCAGGGGGTGGTCTGGGGTCCAAGCCCCCCCCCCAACAGCTCAGTTCCCATAGAAGCCATAGTAGCTGCTGTCGGTGCCCGGCTCCTTGTCGTAGAGGTCCCCATTGCGGGCAGGGGGTGAGCTCTCAGTGCTGGAGGGGTAGGGGGACACACGACGCCGCTTGCACCCCCCCTCATACAGCCCTGACTCGGCAGCATCACCCGGTTTGATGGGGGGGGGCTCGGGGGGCCAGCCCTCCTCCTTGCCTTTCTCCTCACGGGGCTCCCGGTACCAGCCCAGGCCCCCGGGGCTGCCCTTGGTTGCGTACTGCCCTGCACCCCCCCAGCCCCCCCCCGGCCCCCCAAACGCCCCCGGCCCCTCAGGGTAATAGGGCAGGGGTGGGTGGGCGGTGGGGGGCAGGGCGAAGGGCTTCACCCCATAGGGCACCAGCTTGCCCCCTCCGTACCCCCCCTCGTAGCTGCTGTAATCCATCGCTGTGGTTGGCGGCTGCTGGGGGGCAAAGTACCATCGGGGGGGGTCCTTGGGGGGCAGGGGCAGCGGGGGGCCCCGCTCCCCATTGTAGAAACGCCCTGGGGGCAGCGGGTATTGATCCTGCAGGAAGGGCTGGAAACGGGAGCTCGGCAGCAGCTGGGGGCAGCCGGGACCATCCGGTGGGGAGGGGGTCAGGCGGTCGCCCTCTGAGGCTCCGTACATCCTGGGGGGGGGATAAGGTGGGTGGGTGTATGGGGGGCTCCACCCCAAGGCTGGGGATGGGGGTGTAGGGGGGTTTTGGGGTACTCACGAGTCAAAGTTGTCCCTGAAGCCTTTGGCAAAGGGGTTGTGGTCGATCTTGAGCTGAGTGATCTACAGGGAGGGATGAGGGGGGGGATATTGGGGGGCTGAAGCTGCTGCTGTGTTGTGCTCCCAGCATCAGCCCCCCACCCTTGTCCTCACCCCTTACACCATGAATGGGCCCCCCAGGTCCCATGGGGTTTGGATATGGGGGGGGGGGAGAGCTGGGGATGGATGTGGTGCTGGGGGGGGGGCACACAGTGGGCTGCTAATAGGGGTGTTAGAAGGGGGAGGGGGCTGCCACGGGGGGGGGGTCCATGATGCTGTGACCTCTGGGGTAATGCGAGGATACATCAATGGGGTCCTAATGGGGTCCCAGGGTGCTGGGGGGGGGTCCCATACTCACATCAGCGTTCTGGTAAGCAGTGACAGCAATGAATTGAGTCTCAGGGAAGGCGAAGGTGTGTGTGTGCGGGGAGGGCTGCGCCGCTTCACCCTCACCCTCCTTCACCTCCGTCACATGCAGCCGCGGTTGGTACTTGTGCAACGACTGCAGCACGATCATCTGTGGGTATGGGGGGGGTTTAAGGTGTAACACAACACTATGGGGTCAGAGGGGGGGGGATAAAGGGGGTCTGGGGTGTCTTTACCTGCCCCACGTTGTTGGATGCGCCCTTGTTGTTGGTGAGCTTCAGCTTCCCAAAGGAAACCTCCTGGCGCATCCAATGGGCGCCGGTGTTGGGTGAGTCGGGGTGAAGGTAGAGGCGGTTCCCTGCAGGAGGGTCAGCACAAAGGGGTGAGCCCAAGTTCTTCCCTATGGGGATTTGGGGTGGGGGTCTATGGGGGGGGGTCAGGCCTGTACCTGGCATGCTGCCCTCAGCTTTACCACACTGCACCCACTTGCCGCCCTGGTAACGCCAATGGTGCTGGTCCACCAGAACCACGTCCACGCAGACACTGTAATGGGCCACGGGGTTGAGTCCGGACAGGTTGAAGCTGAGGAACGGGAACATGCGCCTGGAATGGGATGGGGGGGGGGAACACACACACACACAGAGTTACCCCCACCCCAGTGTGTGGCTGCAGGGTCCGGCTCTGCCACCTTCCCCCCCCCTGCAGTGCCCGGTGGGTGAGTGACCCCGGCAGCTGGGGGCTGCTCTATGGGGCAGAATATCCCCCCCCCCCTCCAACCTCGGCATCTTCCTCCCCCTCCCCGGGCACCTTCCGGTTCGGGAAACCAACACCGCTTCTATTTCGGGCCGGACTCCGGGCTGAGCCAAGGGCAGGAAGGGGACGGGATGGGACGGACGGGGGGGACCCTGTGAGTGGGGCTGCACCTGCCCGACCCCCCCCCAAAGGCAACGCTCCATATACACACCTCAACGCCCCCAGGTGGGAGCTCTGTCCCAGGTGGGAGCTCAGCCCCCCCGCTCCCCCTCGCTGTGGGGTTGGGGTCTCAGTGGCAGCTCTATCCCTCACTGGGGGCACTGGGTTTCCGTCCCCCCCCCCGCCCAGAGCTCGGCTCTTCAAAGGGACATTTTGGCACCCGCTGCAGTTTCAGCGTTCAGAGGATGGAGCTGGAAGGCGGCCCCTGTGCCAGCCCCACCGCCCCAAGCAGCATCACCATTGTGTGGGGCAGGGCCGACCCCCCCCCAAAGGAGGCTACATAGACAGCACCCAATAACCCCACACCGCTCCGGAGACCCCGATGACAAACACGAGGCTCAATGGGGGCTGAGGGGGGGGTCGTATCACTTCGCATTTTGCCCTCTCATTGCCGATCCTTGGGCTCAGCCGATGCAGGAGGGGGCACGGGGGGGGTGTGCAGAGCCGGGTTTGCCCCCCTCCCACCCCCAGTTTCCTCGAGGTGCCGGCGTTTCTCATAAAGCAAAACCCGGCTCTTCTCCGAAAGGATCCGCAAAGCCCAGCGCTGCAAGAGGGGAAATGGACACGGGGACCCCCCCCCAAATCATTACGGGACCCCAATCCTGCCCCATAGCACAAGAGCGGGGGGAGGTTTCACTCTTCAAGGGGAGGGGGGGGTTCTCCGGTGCTGGCAGCGATGCACGTCGGGGCTCAAGGCGGCCCCGGCAGGAAGCGCCGCTCGGGCAGCGGAGAGGAGCAATGGAAATAGCGCGCACCGGGCGCTGCTGACTCAAAATTGCCTTTGCGAGAGAGAGAGGAAAAGAAAAAGAAAGAGAAAAAGAAGAAAAGAAAAAGAAAAAGATAAAGAAAGCAGCTCGAAGCGCGGGGCCGCACATCAGCTGCCCCCGAGAGCACGGGGAGGCCCCGAGCCGGGGGAGGGGGGGGGGAAGAGGGTCTGAGCCCCCACTTAATCCCTATGGGGTGGCCCCGGCCCCATCCACCGCACACACACACACACACACACACACACACACACTTTGGGGTTTCATTGCTCACATTGAGCAGCGGCCGCCCCGATAAAAGTCCCAACCGCATCAAAAGGCAGCGGGGGGGGCTGCGCTGCCCAACACCCCCACACCCCAAACCCCCCGCAATACACAGCCCTGCATTGGAGAACCACCCCCCCCCCTACAGCCCATGTGTGCTGCAGCAGCGGCTGTCAAACCAAACCCTCCCCCCTAAAGTTGCTGCAAAGAGCGGGGAAGGAAGACAAGAAAAAGAGCATTTTTCTGGTTTCTGCCCTTTTTTTTTTTCCCTGCTCGCTGGTGGGAGAGGAGCAAAGAGAGATTTGAGATTTCAAACGCTGCAAAACCGCAGGGTTTGGTCGAGGCACCAGAGGGCGGCGGCAGGACCCGAAACCACGCACAGCACGGGGTTATTTTTGGGGCTCTGAGCTTTGGGGGCTGCAAAACTCGGCTCCCCCCAGGTCTAAAGGCTGCGGGTTGGGAGGTGCCATAGAGGGGAACAGCCTGACCTGAGGCTGCAGAGCTGGAGCTCCAGAGGGGGGTCACGGTCCCCAGGTACCCCATAAGGGTCCCTGTATGGAGCCCTCAACTCAAGCAGCCCCGCTGGTGTTGGGGTCAGGAGCGGCTTTGCACGTCTAGGGGATGGGGATAGATGTAAGGGGGATACACGGACTGCATGGGATGGAGATATATAGGGGGTGATGGGGGCTGTGGGGTGATTCCAGGTAGAAGGGAAATGCACCTCGTGCCCCCTTTGTGCTGAACCCAATGTGTGGGGGCTGCCGGCTTCCTGAGCCGCCCCATTCACCGCCCCACAGCCACCCAATGCGCCCCAGCGAGCGGCCACAAGAACCACATTGGGGTGGGGGAGAAGCACAGGCCCCACAGCCCCCACAGCCCCATAACCCCCATCCCAGCCCCCATAACCCCCATCCCAGCCCCCATAACCCCCATCCCAGCCCCCATAATGTGTTTATACCATGGCACAGCCAACCCAGCTCACCCTGCACCCCACCTGCACGGCAGCATCAACTGGAGCTCGGACAAACCCACCTAAAACCCCTTTAGGAAGGGGATCCAACCCTGTGTTCCCCTAAAACCAAAGCACGTCCCACCCCAAAGCAGCGCTTTGCCTTCATCGCCATCATGTTCCCAAGCACAAACAGGTCCTTGCAGCACACAGAGCCGATCTCACCCCTCCAAAAGCGACCCATGGGGATGCAGGTGGTTGCACCCATGGGTGGCAGTGAGGAGATGGGCTGAATTCTCCCCCTAAATCCCCTATTATGGACCACAGCCCCCACAAGGGAGGACCCCCAGTTCACACCTCTCCCCTCTGTGCCCCCGCTTTGGGGTTTTTCCTGTTTGAGCAGCCCTGCAGCCAGGCCTTGCACTGAGATCTCTGCAAAAAGCAGCTCAGGGTCTGGGGAAACGGATGTGTGCTGCCTTTGGGTTTAACATCACCCCAGGGCTGGGTTTGCCCCCCCAGCACAGAACAAACATCCCCCAGACCCCCCCCAGCTCCTCTGCAGGGCAAACAGAAGGGATGGAGATGGAATAAGAGCTCACAGTTCCAGGCTGGGATCTGGTGGTAAAGCCAAGACGAGCGTCGGACCCCCCAGCACCAGGTCGGCAGCTGCTCCAACACAGCAGGGATGGGGCTCTGCCCCACCACCCCAATGGGGGGCACAGGGGGGGAGAGCCTAAAGCTCAGCGGGTCCCTCCAGGACATGGGTGATAAATGCAGCCCAAAGGGGCCAGCAATGCCCTGCCCAGAGGGGTTGGATGCGTCCCCCCCATTGTCAGCAGTGACAGTCGGCTGCTGAACGGCCCCGAGCCAGTGGGGGGTTGGTTGGGGGGGGGGGGGGATAAAAGGCCTGGGAACGAGCGTGGCAAACCAAGCGGCCCTAACGCGTTTAGACTTCCAACACATTAAGCAGGTTGGGCTCAGCATCAAAGTGACACCGTCTGTCTCGGCCGAGGGAAGGGAGAGTTGGGGGGGGGGTGGCAGAAAGGAGCTGCCAGCGGCCCCAGAGATCAGCAAGGAAAAGGGGCTGGGGGCAAAACGAGCCCTTGGGGGGGGGGACACGACAGCAGCTGCAGTGGGGGGGGATGCAGCTGTGCTGGGTGGGGGGCAACAAGGTGGGACACACAGGGGACAGAAGCCTTGGACTGAAATGCACCCGCACCAACAGCACGTGGAGGCAGCAAGTTTGTGCCTCCTCTGCAAAGGGAGCAAGTATTTCCTATGCAGGGGGCTGCCACCCGCCCACTGTGCTCATATAGGGCAGGGGGGGGGCATTGGCAGCCCCCAGCCCCACAGGGGCCTCACTGTCACAACTTGTTGCAGCACTGAGCCCGTGGGTCAGAGCAGAACAAACACCACCAGCATAGGAACAACAGCATTGAGCCTCTGTGCACCACGCAGGTGGAATGGGAGGGGGCTCCAGACCCACCCCAATAACACCCCCCCCCCAACCCCACCTCTGTGGGGCACACTCATCCCATTTCTCTTTATAACAATCTGCTCACCCCTAAAGTGACACGGTGTGTGCACACAGAGGAGGGGGCTCAGCCTGATCAACCCCCCCCCACCCCCCATTTCTCTATCTCCCATTTACACACAGCTGTTTTCACACCCCCACCCTTCATGGGGTGCCCCTCACTCCCTGCCCGACCCCCCATCGCAAAGCTCACCTTCCCTGCTTGGTGATGATCATCTCGGTCTGATGCTTGTGGAATTTGGCCCATAGAGGGAAATTGTTGAGCATCACCTGCACCTTCCCGGCCGCTCGGTACCCGGGCAGCGCACACAGCGGCCCGGCTCGGGGACACAACGTTGAGGCTCCTCCTGGACCGTACGACCCCTCGTATAACTCCGCTCCAACGTAACCATCTCCCACCGCCCCATAAGTGCCCCCCGCGGTCGGAGCGGGCGGAGGGGGCCGATAAGTCGGGCACGGCCCCAGGAAACGGCCGCCCGTTACGGCTGGAGCTCCGTAAGGCAACGGGGGTGAAGCGAGCTCCGGAGCCCCCGCTTCGTTATAATAACCGGGGGGGTCCCGGGGAGGTTCTTTGGCTGCGCCGCTCAGCATGGGGAGGGAGGAGCGGGGGGGCTCCAACGCGCCCATGGACGGGCGGTGGGCGCCCGGCCCCCTTTAGCCGCTCATTGGGCTCCGGTGCACCGAGACCGAGTCCGGTCTAACGGCGCCCACCGTGCTCCGAGCCCACCGCCCCCTCCATAGCGGGCAGCGAGCCCCCTCCGAGAGGAGAGAAAACAAAAAGAAAACCCCGAACAGCCGGAAAACCCCTTGAAAGTGCCGTCGGATGGTGGGAACGGGGTGGGGGGTGTTGGCGGCTCGTGGGGGTGGGTGGGGGGCTGCCCGTCCTGCCCCGTTGCTGCCGGTACCGCCGCACTCAGCGCACCTGCCCCATCCCCGCCGCCCCGCTCCGCTTTATCCAACCGAGCGGCTCCGCTCCGGGAGCTCCGCCCGCACCGAGTCCCGCCCCGCCCCGCAGCCCCCACCGAGGGGGGGGTTAATGAAAGGGGGGGGGGACACACTTGGGGAGGGGCTGATGTGGGACCGGGACACGCGAGGCCGTGGGAGGGGATGGGGATGTTGAGCAGGAGCGAGCGGGCACCGCGCCCTCAGCCCTCCCTTCCTGCACCATTAATTAAGCCTTAATTAGCCGGGCTTTCCCCGCTGTCACCACGGGCACGGCCTGGGGGTGGCTCAGGGCCCGCCCCCCCCCCCCACCTTGTTTGCTTTGTGCCCCCTCAGCTCTCCCACCTCCATCAGCCCCATCTCCATCCCTCGGACTGTGCTGGGCAGAGGGAAAACCCAACACACAACCCAACACACAACCCTCCCCCCCCCAGCACCGAGCCCCTGTGGTTCCCACCCACCCCCTACCCCCCCCACAGGGGCACCCCATGTCCCACCCCATGTCCTGCCCATTCTCTGCCCCTTCCCGTGCCCACCCCACATCTAGGTCTCCCCACTGCCCGCCCTTGACCCGGCCTGGAGAAGTCCCCGTGTCCCCGCAGCCATCACGGAGGCATCACTGCCCCGGGGGGGCCACTTCCCTTGGCCGCTCCCCAGCTCAGCACTAGTCAATACTTTCCATTCCCTGTGGGGCAGCGCCGCAGGAGGGTGGGGACGCCCCACATGCACCACTCCTGACCCACACAAGGGGGGAAGAGTGACCCCAGCATTGGCCTGGATGTCTCCAGTTTAGGGTCTGGGGTCCCATAGTGGTGGGGAGGGGGAGGTGGGGGGTGGGAGGACACAGGGAGGGATGGACACTGCATCACCTGCCTCTAAAACATCCAAACCGGCTCCAAACAGCCCAAGGATTGGGATGGGGATGGGATGGGATGGGGTGGGATGGGATGGGATGGGATGGGATGGGATGGGATGGGATGGGGATGGGATGGGGATAGGGATGGGATGGGATGGGATGGGGATGGGATGGGATGGGATGGGATGGGATGGGATGGGATGGGATGGGATGGGATGGGATGGGATGGGATGGGATGGGGATGGGATGGGGATGGCTTTGGTTCCCCCATGAAAGGCCTCAGCTATAGGCAGGAGGGAATGGAGACATAAGGATGTGTAGGGTGGGGGGCCATGGCTGGAGGGGACCCCCTGTCCCAGCACTGCCACTTCTGATGGAGGACCTGGGGGGGTCTCATTGAGGGGTTGTGTATTGCCCATCAGGCAGCTTAGCAGCCATTGGGGATGGCTTTCAGTGCCCAGTGGGGTCCCCGAGCTCACATCTCTATGCTAAACCCCCCCCATTACTCTTCCCTCCCCCTGCCCCCTCCCCACATATTTCTGGCTCCTAACCCATAGGGGGGAGCAGGATGGGGTGGGGGGGCACTGCTTTGTGTGCATGCAGAGCACAGCAGCAGCCCCCCAACCCCCCCCCACATACACACACCCCACCATGAGCACCCCCAACTGTGGGGTCACAGCTGCCCCCCACCCGGAGCAATGGGTTCCCCATTGAGAATAAGAAGAGGAAAATTCCAGAAAGCGTTTATAGGAAGGAAAATAAGAAAGGCCGAGGGGCATGGATGGAGTGTGTGGGGTTGGGGGGGTCTCATTAGTGAGGGGGGGCCACAAAGTGCTGCAACACATGTGTCCCCTGACGTCACCATGTGCTAATTCATTCCCATTGCAGCATGGCTGGAGAGGATAAATCCTCAGCACCCCCCGCTGTGGGATCAGCCCCATGGAGCGGCCATGTCACTGCTATGGGGTCACAGCGGGGTGAAGGAGCACGGCCTTGGGGACATGGCTCTGTGTCCCGTCCTTCAGTCCCCCCCCCTTGATGGTAAAGTGACACCGGGTGGGAGCTGCCCTCCCTGGGACACACAGCAGGGTGACGGTGCCAGCGGTGTCCCTGCACGGGGGGGGGGGACACATATGGGGACACATATGGGGTCAGGAAGGAGAGCAGAGCTGGGAGCTGTCACCTGTGATGGTTGGGGACAGGGGATGTTCAAGGTGTCCTCAGCCTGAGGCCCTTTGCTGTGTGGGGTGGGAGGATTTGGGTCCCCATGAGAGGAGGGGCCCTGTGGGGACAAATCCCCCCTTACCACCATTGAGCTTCAGTTTCCCCTGCAGGCAGCAGGCACTGGAAGGGCACTTGTCCCTATATCTCACTGTCCCCATGTCCTACTATCCCCATGCCATGCTATCTCCATGTCCCAGTGTCCCCATATCCCACTGCCCTATGCCCAACCATCCCCATGTCCCATTATCCCCATGCCCTGCTGTCTTCGTACCCCACACCCAGCTCCCTCCATGTCCCGGTGTCAAGCTGGGACCATCTCCATGTCCCCACATCCCACTGTCTCCATGCCATTCTATCCCTCTGTCCCCCCCCAAACCCCATAGACCAGACCCCATCTCACTCTGCCCCCCCCAAACCCCATAGACCAGACCCCATCTCACTCCTCTGTTGGGGTTTTGGTTTACTTATCCTCCAGGAATTTGCTCACAGGGGGGAAACTTGGGGGTTATTTTTCAGCCCATCTCATTGTTCCTCTTTTCATTATTAAAATGAAAGCAAACTTACCAGGCGCCCTTTTAGGGGGGGGCTAAATTTGGTCAGAGGGAAAAACACAAATAGTCCCCCCCCCCCTTCAAACCCCAAAGGGATTTGCATCTTGCTGCTGCTCGAAGGCAAAGCGATGCTCAGGGCTCCATGCAAACTGCAGCGAGGTGAGGCTGGGATGGTCACCTCAATACCAGGCCCTGGGGGGCAGAGTAGAGTTGCTGGACCCCCACCCCACACACCCCCCAGATGCCAACCTCCCCCCAGTGCTGGCTCACCCCATAACCACCCCATAAGGGGTGAACCATGCCCATAAGGCACGGCTGGGGGGTGTTCCCCCCTATGGGGATGATATATGGCTGGGGGGTGATTAGGGGGTCTCAGCCCCACTATGGCACATCCTGGTCATGGCTGTGTGCCCCCTTTGTCAGCCCTAAAGTCTGGGGTGGGGTGATATGGGGACAACATGGCACTGTAGGGCTTCTCCTGAGCGCCCCTTTGGGGGGGGGGGGTCATTCTGGATGGATCCTGGCTGCGAGGGGGGGATGCTGAGCACCCATGGGTGCTGTGTGAGCAGTCAGCAGCCGCTGTGGGGGTGGGAAGGGGGCTGGGAGGGGGGGGGACACACAAACAGACGGCTCCTTAATCTCAGGGAAGGAAGCAGGCTCTGGTTACCGAGCTGCCCTCGGTGTAAAAGGAGAGGAACAGGAAGAAAAGTCATTAACATTGCTTGGTGCCATCCTAAACCCTCCTGGTGCTCACCCCGCTCCTTTAACCCCTGCACAGTCCCAGCTTGTGGCTGTGGGGCTCACACTGCACCCACACGGGGCCTGATGTCCCCTGGGAGCCCAACCCAGATCTGCTTCTTCTTCCTCCTCCTCCTCTTCCTCCTCTCTGCCCCATGCAGGGGGAGCACAGGGCTGGGCTGTGTGCAAGGTGTGCAAGCAGCTCTGGGCATGCAGAGGGCTGTATGTGAGTGTGAGTGTGCAAAGGGGCAGGGTGCTTGTTGGGTGTGCAAGAGGTCAGCATGTGCACGGGTGTGCAAAGAGCAAAGGGTATCGAGTGTGCACGGCTGAGTGTGCTGGGTGTGCAAGAGGTTTGCGTGTGCAAAGAGTGGAGTATTGGCATGGGTGTGCACAGGGCTGTGTGTGTATATGGGCACTCACAGGTGCTGCTGTGTGTGTGTGTGTGTGTGTGTGTGTGCACACGAGGACGGGTGTGTGCAGGCTCTGCCCCCCCCCCCAGCATTGCCATCCCCCCGCTGGGCCGGGGGAGTCCGTTTCATCCCCCCCTTCCTCCCCCTGACCCCTCGCCCGATTCCTGTAGGACCCGATTTACTTCACAGGACTCAGATCAGCCCTGAAAAGCCTCGGTTCCCTCCGGATCGCTCGGGGGCCGCAGCCCTTGTCCGTCCGGCTTAACGTGACGGTGATGTTGGGGGTCTCGGGGCGCAGCCCCCGGCCCTTCGTCTTCGTCGGGGCGTGATGAGCGCTGACCGCACGGGGCGGGGGGGGGAAACATCGTGCGGCTCCTGACAGCGAGGGGATGGAAGATGGAAGGGGGGCAGCCCGGGGATGTGGAGGGGAGCGGGGGCTGAGATCGTTCGCTTCCACGGTGAGGAGGGACCGGGCTGAGAGCGGTGATGGAGCCGGAGGAGGAGCTGATGGCTGCGGGGTCCTGAGGGGTTGGTAGCGGGGGTGACACCGGGACACGGAGGTTTGGACCCCTCCGGAGTGGGGCTGTGGTTGATGGAGACCTGGAGAAGGGATGGGAATGGTGGACCCCAAAGGGACAGAGATGCTCCTTCATGTGCCGTCCTGCAGGGTCTGTTCTACCCTAATGGGTCATATCCCATCCCACCTCATTCCATCCCAACCTATGAGCTCCCATCCTGCCCTATTGGCTCTCATCCCATCCCATCCCATTGGATCCCAGCCTTTCCTTTTGGGTCCCACCCCATCCTATGGGGTCTCATTGGCTCTTGTGCCATCCCATGCTGTCCCACTCCATGCCATGCCATGCCATGCCATGCCATGCCATGCCATGCCATGCCATCCCATCCCATCCCATCCCATCCCATCCCATTCCATTCCATCCCATCCCATCCCATCCCATCCCATCCCATCCCATTCCATTCCATCCCATCCCATCCCATTCCATCCCATCCCATTCCATTCCATTCCATTCCATTCCATTCCATTCCATTCCATTCCATTCCATGCCATGCCATGCCATCCCATCCCATCCCATCCCATCCCATCCCATTCCATTCCATCCCATCCCATCCCATCCCATCCCATCCCATCCCATCCCATCCCATTCCATTCCATCCCATCCCATCCCATCCCATCCCATCCCATCCCATCCCATCCCATCCCATCCCATCCCATCCCATCCCATTCCATTCCATTCCATTCCATCCCATCCCATCCCATCCCATCCCATCTCAACCCCACCTCAAGCTCTTCCCCCCCCAATGAGGGTCCCATCCTCCCACCCCCCATCTCCCTTCCCACCCACCCCATCCAGCTGATACAGAAGGGGATTTGGGGAGGGGCTGGAGGGGGCTCTCCACGTTCCTAACCTAGAAGCCGGGCGTTAAAAATACCCATCAGGGCCACGAGGGTCGGAAGTGGAGGAGTCAACGCCGGCAGTTCGGGGATGGGGACCGTGCTCGGGTGTCCCGGCCCCCGCGGGGACCCTCCCTCGCAATACCCGGAGCACAGGAAAGGGCCGGGATGGCGGCACCGACAGCTGAGCGTTATCACGGCCCGGCACGGCCCAGCTCTGCACCCGTTTATTGAAGCCTTTGGGAAATGTAAAGTGACAAATGACGCCCGTGTCGGCTGCACTGATGTGACGCTGGGCTGACACCGCGGCCTCACCGGGGGCCGAAAAGCTGGAAGAGAATCCAATCAAATGTTAAAAATAGGTCAGGGGGAAGGAGAGCAGCCGGCTTCATTTCAGCTGCCGGTAGAACAGCATCTGCTGCAATGGGATGAAGGGGGGGACACCCCAAACCCCCCCCCAGCCCCGATATTGGATGTTTCTGCTGTGGGTTCAGCCCTGAACGACACTTTTCTCGGCCCCAAAAGGCCGAATTTTGGGGATGCTGAGCATCAATGAGCCCTGCTGCAGTGCATGGAGCCCTGCCCGGGGTGGCTGCGTGGTGATGGTGGCAGCACCCACCCTGTAGGGTCACAGCGAGTTGATGATGCTGGTGGTGTTGATGGTGCCCCCCCAGTGATGGGTTTGGGGCTGGAGGCCGATGATGTGGCAGCCACCACGTCCTCTGTGTCCCCTCGAGGATAGAGAGACCCCACGGGGCCATCCCTGCTCTGTCCCTATAAGGAGCTGGGGATGCCATCCCCCTCCATCACCCCCACCTCCCACTATGGTGCCCGGACACAGTGGGGACACAGTGATGATGTTGGGGGGGGGGGATGCCTTCAAAGACCCCTCCCCTTTCAATGCTCAATCTGGGTGACCCCGAATTTAACCCCACTTACAGCGAAAGGCAGACGCTGCCCCGGACACAGATCAGCTGTGACAGCCGTGAATTGCCCCCCGGCGGCCTTTGGAAAGGCGCTGGACTTGGTGGGGGGGGGGTGCGAGGCCTTGTCATGGTGTGTTGGCTCCATCACTGCCCCACAGCGCCGTCACTGCCCCACAGCGCCGTCACTGCCCTGTGTTGGGCCGGGCGGCTGCCGACCCCCCCCGGGGACCCGGTGGCACTTTGTCTCTCCGTAGCATCGATGACGGCGCTGGGCACATGGCAGCCGAGATGTCCCCCCCCCCTGCTCCTTAGACCCCCCAAATCACACCATAGACCCCACAAACCCATCCATATCCCCTATAAACCACCCCATATCCCCCCTTTAGACACCATATCCCCCCATAGACCCCCCACATCCCCTCATAGACCCACTTTAGACCCCATATCCCGCCATATCTCCCTATAGACCCCATAAACCCCCCCAAATCCCCCATAAACCCCCCTTAATCAACTCTTAGACCCTATAAACCACCCCATATCACCCCACAGACCCCCCATATCACCCCATATCCCCTATAAACCATCCTATAGACCCCATATCTCCCCCATATCCCCCATTCCCCTGCTTACATCCCCATATCACCCCACAGACCCCCCATATCCACCCTTTAGACCCCATAAACCCCCCCCATATCCCAACTTAGACCCCCCAAATCACCCCACAGACACCATAACAGCCCTCTTATCTCCCATATCCCCCCCTTTGGACCCCATAGACCGTTATCTGAGGTCACTGGGGTGGGAGATGGGAGGAGAGGGGGATCCCAAGAGTGGGGTGGTGGTGAAAGGGGGGTGTGGGGTGAGGAAGGGGTCTGAGCTGGCTCTGTGCTATGGGGGTGTCACCTCGTCCCTGTGCCAAGTGTGCAGGATGGAGATCACAGGGGTAAGCAATGGAGACCCCCCCCAATTTCAAGGCTATGGGGATGGGAGGGTGTGTGGGAGGAACACCTGTGGGTCAGGCAGATGTTGGCACATCTGGAGGGTGCAGAGAGCTGACAGTGGGCAGCAGCTGCAGGGGAACACACAGCTGGGGACCCACACAATGTATGGGGGGGTGAGCACCGATCCCACACAGGGGGATGTGGGCACCCAAAAGGAACTGAGATACCTGGCAGCCCCATTGCTTTACAGGGGGTGGGGAGCTGTGCCCTATGGGGCCAAAGGTTTCCTATAGCAGTGGGATGAAGGATGTGGGCAGAGATCCCACAGCAGCCACTGTCCCATCCCATGTCCCCATCCCCCTGGCCGGGCAGCCCCCCCATTTCTTATAAACGCCTCTGGTGGTGCTCCCCGGTGACACAGCAGCTCTGGGGCTTGTGGTTAAACCCCAGGGCTCCGGCTTTGACTCACACCGGATCCGCAGCACGGAGGGGCCCTTTCGGCGCCCACGGCTGGAAAGAAACGCTCAGCACGAGGGAGAACCGGGCGCTTCCTCGCAGAGTCGTTTCCTATAAACCCAAAGGAGGGGAGTGAGGTCCCGGTACCGGCTGCTGCTGCTGCAGCCCCTTGTGGTGAGTAAGGGGAGCTCAGGGTGTTTTGGGGACCGGTGTGGGTACAGACCCCATGGAGTTATATGGACCCCATGGGTGCATGGAGCCATTCATTTAGGGGATCAGTTAGACCAGGAGGGTTGAATGGAGGTGGCAAAGTGACAGCTCAGACTTTGGTAGATGGGAGAGAATCCCCTGTGGGGCTGTGACTGCATGGAGCCAGGCCCCCATGGCCCCATATGGTCCCAGTGATCCCAATAACCCCAACTGCCCCTATGGTCCCCAATGGTCCCAATGATCCCAATAACCCCAACTGCCCCTATGGTCCCAATGATCCCAATAACCCCAACTGCCCCTATGGTCCCCAATGGTCCCAATGACCTCAACCATCCCTATGGTCCCAATGGTCCCCGATGGCCCCATTGATCCCAATAGCCCCAACTGCCCCTATGGTCCCAATGGTTCCCGATGGTTCCAATGGCCACAACCATCCCTATAGTCCCAATGCCCCCATGACCTGAATGGTCCCCAATGGCCTCAATGATCCCAATAACCCCAACTACCCCTATGATCCCAAATGGCCCCAATGGCCTCAGCCAACCCTATGGTCCCAATGGTCCCCTATGGCCCCAACAATCCCAATAACCCCAACTGCCCCTATGGGTCCCTATGGTTCCCAATGGCCCCTATGAGTCCCAATGATCCCAATGGTCCCAATGGTTCCCAATGGTCCCAGTGACCCTTTATGGCTATGGGGAACCCATGTGCCACAGCCCCTGGTTGTAGGGGTTGGAAAGCAAAGCAGTGAGAAATGCTGCTTCATTTTTTTCCCCTTAGCAATAGAAACGCTGAGCAAAAAAGCATAAACAACCCAAAAAGCCCGTTGGAAAAAGAAACCTTTCAGGCAGCCCAAAATAAGAGGGGGTTTTTGATGGGAAAATAAAGGTTGTTTCATAGGAAAAGCAGAGCTGTGACCCATTGTGGGGGGGGGGAGGCATAGGGTGGGGGGTACAGGGTATGGTATAGGGCCATGAATAGATGTGGGGTGTCCAAAGGGGGGTGGTGTAGTGCTGGGGGTTGTGTGTGGGTGAGGGGGGGGCTGAAGGGTGATGCTGAGGAATGGGACCCTATGGTGTGGATGGGATGGGGGGGGGTCTCATGGCACACTCCAGGTTAATTGGAGCTGTGGGTGCTTGGGGATGTGGTGCAGCATCGCCATGGGGTGGGGGGTCCCCAACCCTTAACACCCCAACCCCCCCCCAGCTGAATCAGCAGCCATGGGATGAGTAACGGCAATGGCTGGAGATTTATCACGTGATTTCACAAAAAGAGAGAACATGGGGGGGTGTTTGGGGGGAGGGGGGTGTTTGTTTGGGGGGGGCATCCCCTCTGCTCCCATATCCCCCCCCCCATAGCACTAAGCTTTGATGGAGCTTTGGGCACTGCCGCTGTGTGGGATGTTCAGCTCAGAGATGAAGAGCTCAGCCCTCCACCCCTGCATGAAGACCCCCCCCCCACATCCCATCCCGCTCCCTTAACCCCATCCCAGGTCTCTGCCCCCCCCTCTCCCCCCCATATTTCCCTCCCCCCCCCCCCCCAGCAAACAGCAGCAGAGCAGAGATCGGCTGCGATAACAGCGCTCAGCTGCTGCGCTCCCACAGCCGTATCTGCTTCACACCATCACCGCGGCCCCGGGCGGTGGGGAGCAGAGCGGGTCCCCCCCCCTTACCCTCCTCCTTTCCCCCCCCCCCCACCCCATAACCCCATAACCCCAGAGCTGTACGCTGCACCGCCCGGGGAGGGGATGAGGAACTCAATGCAGTTCTAATGCTGGGCAGGGTTTGCCCCTAAATAAGACACATTTGGGGTGGTTTGGCTCCTCTGAGGGGCACCCAGTGAAGACCTAAAGACCCCTCCCCCCCCTCACCCCAGGGCTCTCCTTTACCCTCTGTGTATATGGGGTTATTGTAGGCCCTATAGAAACACATAGAGGGAGAAGCTTCAGTGCTGGCGATGCCAAGGAGGTGAGAACCCATCCATCACCCCAATGCTGTGCCATAGGGATCCCCCTCCTCTGTGCCCCCACCTCACACCTCACTGCTCTGCCCCCACCCCATAGAGCTCCCATCAGTGGGTACAGGCCGTTTCCTCACCCCTCCGCCCACCCCACCCCCCAGCAATGGGGCACAGCTCACTCTGGGGTCCTGCTGGATACCCCCCCCAACCCCCAAAAACCTCATTGACGCTCAGCACAGTGAGCAGCTCAGGGTTGGGGGGGGGGGCTTCACAACACACCCATAGCCCTCAGATGTGGGACAAGCCCCCCCACAACCCCAATCCCTGCACTGAGACCCTCCAAAAGGGACATTGCATCCCACCCCCCCCCCCTAGAAGAAAGGGGACAGCAGTTGGCACCCAGCAGCGTGTGGGTTTTATTGGGGTCGGCCCCTCCGGGTGCCCTGGGTTGGTGCGTGTGGCACAGGGGGACATGCAGCAATGGGGCTGGGAGGGGGGATATGGGGGGGGACGACGGTGCCATGTGCCCCCTCCCGTTGTTGGGGGCCGTGCGGAGGCCTTGAGGTAGTTCAAACGTGGGGCTGTGGGGTTGTGGGGGTTGTGGGGTGATGGCTGCGGGGCTCGGTGCAGCGGAGTGGGACGGCCATGCTGCGCCACAGCCATATGGGGTCTGGTTTCTCAGCAGCATCGTTATGGGGAGGATTTTTGGGGGGGGGGGGTTGTTTGTCATGTAAAAGACCAGAAAGGTGCTTGAATCAGTGGGAAAGAGGTGGGGGGAGCGAGAACAAGCAGCTGCCCCTCCAACCAGCCCAACCCCCCCCCCCTTTAACCAACTGTGAGCCCAGAGCCCAGGGAGGGCAGCCCCCTCCTCACTGCTGCCTGTGGGCCGGATCCAGGATCCAGCCCTTCAAATCCTCCCTGAGATCAAGCAGAGAAACCCAACGGTGCAGGGGGGGGGGTCCCGGCCCCAGCCCTGAGCATCCCGGGTGAAGCATCCAGCTGTGCTTGGGATGCAGAAGGGGGGCACAAGGGGAAACCCACCTACACAAGGGGGGTTTGAGGCCCCCCCCTGGGCTCGGTCCTTCCACAGCTGCTGCACACCCGGAGGTAACTGGGAGCTGTGCTGCTCCACCAGTTCTCATGCAGCATCCAAAGTCCAGGCAGCAGGGGGCAGCCCTTGGCTTGGGGGTGTGTGTGTGTGTGTGTAGGGGGGGGATCAGCCTCAGATCTTGCTGTTCTCCAGGTGTGAATCGATGTGTTTTATCAAAGCATCGTCCGGGTATCCGATGGGGAAGGCCAGCTGGCACAGAGGGCAGCTCCGGATCTCCGAGTCCACCGTCTCCAACAGCAGCTGTGGGCACAGGGGATGCTCTGAGCCCACCTTGCAGGGCCAAGGCCCACCCCCATCATCCCTCAACCCCATCATCCTGCATCCCCATCACCCCCATCACCCCATCACCCCTCGTCCCATTATCCCCATCACCCCATCACCCCCACCATCCTGCATCCCCATCACCCCCATCATCCCTCAACCCTATCACCCCTCAACCCCATCACCCCATCACCCTTCGTCTCCATCACCCCTTACCCCCATCATCCTGCATCCCCATCATCCCTCACCCCCATCACCCCATCACCCCCATCGCCCCCATCACCCCCATCGCCCCCATCACCCCTTGTCCCCCTCACCCCTATCGCCCCCATCATCCTGCATCCCCATCACCCCATCACCCCTCACCCCCATCACCCCATCACCCCCATCATCCCTCGTCCCATTATCCCCATCACCCCTCACCCCCATCACCCCTTACCCCCCTCACCCCCATCACCCCTTGTCCCCATCACCCCCCCATTCCCTCTCCCTTGCTTGGAACAGGCTGGGGACCCATGGGATAAACTGAGTCACGCTGCATTTTTAGGGGGTCCCTGACCCCCCCACCCCACCTCCCACCCATCACCCAGCACCCTGGGGGTCTCACATTGATAGAGGGCCAGGACTGGGCGTGCTCAGCCCTGCTGTATGCAGCAGCCGTTCGGTCGGGGATGGGGAACCCAGCACAAAAGGACGCACATCGAACAGCCCCCGCCTCGGGGCTGGGGGGTCCAGGATCCGCCCAATCCTCCTCATCCGACGATTGTTTCTCGAATCTCAAATGCTCCTCGAACGGTTCCCGGGAGCTCAGCGGTGCCCCAGCCCCCCCCAGATACACCTCACCATAAGGCCGGTGTTTGGGGAGGGTGGAAGCTTCGGGTTGAAGCCAGAGAGCACGGCTCTGTTGGTAGGGGGCAACGTTGGTCACCTCCGAGTAACTGCGGCGACCCTGGAAGCCGGCTTTGATGTGACGGCTGGAGGGTTTGGAATAACCCAGCTCCATCCTCTCGCCGGGCAGACGATGAGGGGATGCCGATGCCGGGGATGGGCACGGAGGTGGGGCCGGGGAACGGCGCTGTGGGGCGGGTGTGGGGCTGGAGGGGGGAGCGGGGGAGCGGCGTTGTTGGGCTGGAGATTGGCAGGGTCCTGGGGCGGGGGAACGGCGTTGTTGGGCTGGAGATTGGCATTGAGGGGCTGGGGAGCGACGTTGTAGGGCTGGGGATTGACATTGAGGGGCTGGGGGGCGGCCAGGAGCGGGTGAGGGGCATTGAGGGGCTGGAGAGCGACGCTGCTGGGCTGGGGAATGGCAATGGGAGAGAGGAGAGTGGCGCTGACCTGCGGGGAGAATAGGGGGGGGGGATAGGAAATAGCTGGGTTAGGTGGGATGTGATTGTACTGTGTGTGTTGGGTGGCATGGGGGGGATGTGGTAAGAGGGGGGACTGTGGGATGGCACCTCCAGGGGGGACACATATGGGTTAGATGGTTATGGGATGGCCACAGGACACATATGGGTTAGATGGTTATGGATGGTTATGGGATGGGGACCCATAGGATGGCACCTCCAGGAGGGACTTATATGGGTTAGATGGTTATGGGATGGCCACAGGACACATATGGGTTAGATGGTTATGGATGGTTATGGGATGGGGACCCATAGGATGGCACCTCCAGGAGGGACTTATATGGGTTAGATGGTTATGGGATGGCCATAGGATGGGGGCCCATAGGATGGCACCTCCAGGGGGGACACATATGGGGGATGGTTATGGGATGGCCATAGGATGGGGGCCATAGGATGGTGTTCTCAAGGAGGGACACATATGGGTTAGATGGTTATGGATGGTTATGGGATGGGGGCCCATAGGATGGCACCTCCATGGGGGATACATATGGGTTAGATGGTTATGGGATGGCCACAGGATGGGGGCCCATAGGATGTTATTCTCAAGGATGGATGCTCATAGAACCCAAGCAGGAGGGATGCTGCTGGGATAGACAGCCATAGGATGGCAGCCCAAAAGAGTGGGGCCCATAGGGTGGATGCTTACAGGGATGCTCATGGGATGGATGCATGCAGCTCTGCACCAACACAAGGATGAGGGCAGCCAGCTCTGTTTCTTCCAGCCCCATGAACCCCTTGTCCCTCCTTACCACCATTGAGGCTCTTCTCCTGCAGCAGCGCACGCAGGATCTGGCTCTGCAGGGAGCTGAGGTTCCGCAGGCGACACAGCTCCTCCGTCAGCTCCGTGTAGGCCAGTGCCAGGTTCACCCTGTGTTAAGGATGGAGTGTCACCTTATGGGGGTCAATGCATGGCACTAAACAAGCCCAAACTCCTCCCAAAAGTGATAGGGAAGGAGAAGTTGTGAGCAACGCGTGGCTGCTTTCCAAAGGCCCAGCTAAAGTCAGCAGATCTCTGCCGAGTTTGGGTGTCGCTGTGAAATAAAAACCAGATTCTTTGTGGTGATGTGAATGGAGAACCCATCTCCTGTGCTACCCGCGGGGCTGGCAGCCTCCCTGAGCCCAGCAAAGGTGACGTGAGCTGCTGTGACACCGCAGGGAATGGGAGCTGCTGTGGGTAACTGCAGGCGACAGGGCTGCCCCGTATGGCTGGGCTGTGAGGTTGGGGTGGGGGGAAGAGAGAAGGGAAAGAGGGAGAGAAGGGGGAATGTGGAGGGAAGGAGAAGGGAAAGGAGAAGGGGAGAGAAAAGGGAAGGGGAAAGGAAGTGAGTTGGAAGGGGAAAGGGAAGGGAAGGGGAGAGGAAGAGAAAAGGGAAAGGAAAGGGGAAGTGAATTGGGAAAGGAAGAGGAAAGGAAAGGGGAAATAGAAGGAGAAAGGAAAGGGGAAAGGAGAGGGAAAAGGAAAGGAGAAAGGAAAAGGGAAAAGGAAAAGGAAAGGGGAAGGGAAGTGAGTTGGAAGGGGAAAGGGAAGGGAAGGGGAGAGGAAGAGAAAAGGGGAAGTGAATTGGAAGAGGAAAGGAAAAGAAGAGGAAAGGAAAGGGGAAATAGAAGGAGAAAGGAAAGGGAAAAGGAGAGGAGAAAGGGAAAGGTAAAAGGAAAAGGAAAGGGAAAAGGGGAAAGGAAAGGGAAAAGGAAGGGGAAAAGGGAAGGGGAAGGGAAGTAAGTTGGAAGGGGAAAGGAAGGGGAGGGGAAGAGAAAAGGTAAGAGGAAAAAGGGAAGGGAAGTGAACTGGAAGGGGAAAGGAAAGAGAAGGAGAAAGGAAAGGGAAAAGGAGAGAAGAAAAGGGGAAAGAAAAGGGGAAGTGAGTTAAAAGGGGAAAGGAAGAGGAAAGGGGAAAGAAAAGGAGAAAGGAAAGGGAAAAGGGAAGGGGAAGGAAAAAGGGTAAGAGAGAGGAAAAAGAGGAAAGAAAAGGGTAAGAAGAAGAAAAGGAAAAGCTCCCCATGGATGGGGGAGAAGATCCCCACTCGATCTTCTCAGGGTCAGCCCATGCCTCAGTTTGACACACTGCAACCCATCAGTGCCAGCACCAAAAGCTGTGACCCACAGAGCCCCTCACGGCACCGCACCCCATAGCGGGGTTGGAGTGGGGGGAGGATGAGAGCTGAACCCCCACTGCTGGATTTTGGCCCAGTGGAGCACCCTGCACCCCGGGGCCACCCCAGAGTCGCTGCATTGCAGGGAGGAAGTGTGAAAACCACAGCGTTGGGGTGGAGGAGCACAGAGCAGGGCTGGGGGGGAGCGGGGTGAGGAGCAGCCCCCAGCCCCACACCGACCCCACAGCGGGCAATGCAATGGGATGTGGGGCAGCACAGTGGGTCCATCTGGGAACCAAGAGTTTATGGAGAGGGTTGGTACAATCTCACCCCCCCCCCCACCACCACCTTTACCCCATCCTGCACTACCCAGCCCCAAAAAGAAATTGCTGTTTCAGGATAAAATTGTGGCACTCGATACGTAACTGCAGATAAGGTGTGAGAACAAAACAGCCGCCCACAGCCCCGAAAGCACCGGGGAGCACCCGCTGCTGGGCCACGATCCTACAGGGCTCCTGGCAGCACCAAAGGGACCCAAAAAGGACCACCCCATTGTGGTCATCTCTGGGTCCTTTGTGAGCCCAGAGCAATGGCACAGCATGGGGGGGGGGCTGGGAGCAGCAGGGGGGGCATGGTGGGATGGAATGGGGTGACTGTGTTGAGATGGGGGTGGGCAGGGATTGATGCACCCCAATCAATGGGGTGGGGGCTGCAGAGGGGGGCACCTGTGTTGTATCTCCCCACAGCACAGTTGACATGCAAGGAGATGCCAACCACATCATAACGTGCCATTGGGACCCTGCAGGTGAGGGGCTGCGTTGGGAATTGGCCCAAAAGAGCTTTTCAGCCCCAAAAAAAGGAGCAGGTGGGGGCAGCCCCCACAACAATAGGTGGAGAAAGGGGGGGTGGGGGTGAGTCAAAGCCCAACCCTGCTGCCCTTGTGGCTGCATTATACAGAGGGAGGGTGAGTCATCTGGAGAAGGAAAGAAAGAGAAGTCACCCCCGGGGATGGAAGGCACTGAGAGCCCTGAGTGCTGTAAAGGGGCAAGGGCCAGTTACCAAAAAGGGCCTTATTTACAAGAAAAGAAAGCTCTGGGGAGGACAAAAGCACAGAGATGGGGAAGGGGCTCAGCCCATGGGAGGGTGTTGTGCCTCAGTTTCCCCTTCCTGAGTAGAGAATGGCTGATAGATGGAGCGGTGTATGGGGGGGGGTTGGGGTTTAAATGGGGGGGGGGGTCTGCGGGCACGGTGGGGCTGAGCTTTGCAAACCTGAAGTGAATGAATGGGGAAGGCCTGGGGCTGCTCGGGGGGGGAACTCAGAGCGGATCAGAGAGAGCAGAGAGAAAGCAAGGCGTCCATTGGGGTGAGAAAAAGGATGGGGGGTGATGGGGGGGGGAAATACGGCACCTTCCCACCCCGCATCCCAAACGTCAGCTCTCATCTGTCCACAGCTCCCCACGCGCCCGGGGAGATGCAATGTGTGCTGAGGCTGAATCCGTCACAACCCGGGGTGATGGGGAGGGGGAGCAGGAATAAAGCCGACCCCCCCCCCCCGACCCCCTCCCACCCGCATCCCAGCGCCCCGAGATGGCACAGGGATGGAGCTGATGGGGCTGACGTGCGGTAGCAGCGCCCTCTGCGGGCAGTGCCCCGACCCATCCCATCCCATTGCATTGCATCCCATCCCATCATCGTTGTGCCCCATCTCATCCCACCCCACCCCATTTACCCCATCACAGTGCAGCCCATCTTAGCATCCCATCATCTCATCCCATTACAGTCCATCCCATCCCATTACACCCCATCACCTCATCCCATCCCATTACACCCCATCACCTCATCCCATCCCATCATCTCATCCCATTATATTCCATCCCATCCCATTACATCCCCATCACTTCATCCCATCCCATTACATCCCATCCCCTCATCCCACTATATTCCATCCCATCCCTTTATACCCTATCACCTCATCCCATCCCAATCCATCCCATCCCATCCTATCCCATCCCATTCCACCTTAATGCATCCCATTACACCCCATCACCTCACCCCATCCCATCCCATCCCATCCCATCCCATCCCATCCCATCCCATCCCATCCCATCCCATCCCATCCCATCCCATCCCATCCCATCCCATCCCATCCCATCCCCATCCCATCCCATCCCATCCCATTACACCCCATCACCTCACCTCATCCCATACCATCCCATGCCATTCAATCCCATCCCATCCCATCCCATCCCATCCCATCCCATCCCATCCCATCCCATCCCATCCCATCCCATCCCATCCCATCCCACCCCATCCCCATCCCATCCCACCCCATCCCATCCCATCCCATCCCATCCCATCCCATCCCCATCCCATCCCATCCCATCCCATCCCATCCCATCCCATCCCATCCCATCCCATCCCCATCCCATCCCATCCCATCCCCATCCCATCCCATCCCATCCCATCCCTCCCCATCCCCCTTCAGTCACTTACTGGTCATCTCCCATTTTCTTCACCCAGGCCATGTCCCGCTCTGACTGCTCCTGGGGATGTGATGGGGGTGCACTGTGAGCTCCCATTGCCCCCCACTCCCCCCCATGGGGCCGCAGCCCACACGTCCCTACCTGCTGCCTGCTGTCCTGCAGGTGCTTCAGCTCCAGCTGCAGCCGTTCACACTCAGCCTTCAGATGCTCCTCACGGTGCTGTGCACGCTGAGCGTCCTGCCGTGCTGCTTCCAGCTCAGCTTCCAACCCTCTGCTCTGCCACCCCCCCGGGCGCTCCAGCACTGCGGGCACAGAGCATTTCTCAGCCTTGAAAGCATGGAGTGATGCTAAAGGAGAGTATAAGGGGGGTGTCTCACCGTGGCTGAGGCCGGGGTTGGGATGCAGGGAGAGGAAAGGCACCTCCTGGCCGGGCATTGGAGCACTGAGTGCAGGGAATGCGTTGGCCTCGCGCTGCCGCAGCTGCTGCTCCAGGCTGCGGATGCGGCTCAGGTGAGTCTCCACCAGCGCCCGCTGTCAGAGGGGGGGGGACAAGACAAAGATGAGCCCCATTGACCCCCCTGCCTCATCCTGACCCACGTCAGATGGAGGTGGGATGCTGCCCCCAGGGCAGGGCAGCACTGTGGGGGTTTGTGGAGCATTGCATGCACTGAACCCAAGCTATGATGTGGACATGCAACTGGGAGCACTGCTGGGCATGGCAGGGATAAGAACCCAAAGCACGGCTGCAAACCCCAACACAGCCCCACAACCACACGGGCACCCCATCAGCTCCCAGCCCTGTATCAATGCAGCCCCCATAAGCCACAGCAGTGACACCAATAGCCACAGCTCACTGGGATGGGAATGGATTTGTCCAGCTGGGGATGGGGACCCTGAAGTGCCACCCCCATAGTGCCACCCCCATAGTGCCATCCCCATAGTGCCATCCCCATAGTGCCACCCCCATAGTGCCATCCCCATAGTGCCGTACCCCATCCCATAGTGCCATCCCCACAGTGCCACCCCCACAGTGCCACCCCCATAGTGCCACCCCCACAGTGCCACCCCCATAGTGCCATCCCCATAGTGCCATCCCCACAGTGTCATCCCCATAGTGCCATCCCCATAGTGCCACCCCCATAGTGCCACCCCCACAGTGCCACCCCCATAGTGCCAGCCCCATAGTGCCATCCCCATAGTGCCATCCCCATAGTGCCACCCCCATAGTGACACCCCCATAGTGCCATCCCCATGGTGCCCACCATCTCTCCCAGCTCCGACTCCAGGTCTGCCTTCTCCACGCACAGCTTCTCATAGGCCTGGATCATCTCATCCAGCTGCTCCTCGCGCTCTTTGCTCTTCTCCAGCTATAGGACATGGCAGGGGGGGCTCAACACCCACCCAAGTAACCCCCAAAGCTCCCAATACCTACAAACCCCACCACGTACCTCGTGCTGGAACTGGTTGAGCTGTTGTTGCAGCGACGCCTTCTCGCTCTTAAGCAGCGACGTCTCCTTGGCCTCATAGATGGAGAAGATGTGCTCCTCACCGAACTCACTGAGCAGCGGGCACTGCACAGAGCATCAGTGGGACCCCAGCCCTGAGACCCCCCCCCCACCCTTTATACCCACCCCAAAGCTCTCACCTTGACCTCATACATCTTCAGGCGCCGTTTGAGGGTGGAGTTCTCCCTCTCCAGCCCACTCAGGCGGTTCTTGATGTCATCGTACGCGGTGATAAGGGCAAAATGGGATGCTGAGCACATCTCACCCGACAGGTCGGTGTTGGGGCTGTCCAGCCAGTCTTCATCCGGCCCCAAAGCCTCCGGTGTCAGGATGCTGATGTCGTCCTCAAACATGGAATCCATGGCGCAGTGCAAGTTCTGTCTGGGGGGACACGGTGAGATTGGGGGGGGTATGGACCCTATGATGCCCCCAGGGCCACCAAGCAGCGGGGAGGGGGCAGCAGCCACAATGAATGGGAGCAGAGGGGTCCCAGCAGCCTGCAGAGCACTGCTATCATGGAGCTGGGGCAGCAATGAGCATCCCCAAGAGGGGGGGGGTGACTTTCCCAAAGCCCCCCAAGGAGCTGAGTGCCAGAAATAGAGGCTGGTGCTGCCGACTCTCACCCTGCGACGCACGAGAGCTGCTTCCCACCCTCCCACACACACGGAGCAGTGCTGCCCTATATAAACCAGCACGGGGATGGAGGATGTGTGCCAGCAGCTCGGCCCGTCCCGGCCTCATCCGGGAGCTGTGGCCACACAAATAATTCATGGCAGCAGGAAGGAACAAGAAGCCGGAGCTGCAGGGTGCGGCGGGGACAGACTGAGGCCAAACCCGGCCATTCAGCCCCCCCAGAACCAAGGGGGGGACATTGAATGATCCCACACCGCAGCTCCTGGGGTCGCAGGGGGGGATTGTGCAGCCTCTGATGGGATGAAGGGCATGAAATGCAGACAGAGCCCCGGCACTGCAGTCCCACATCACCATCAGGGCTTTAAATGACCCTTCAAACAGTGATGGAGGGGATAGAGCCCCCTCCCCCCCTATACCAGCTCAGGCATCATCGCTTCCCCATGGGGCATGCACAGAAATGGGGCTCCCTCAAAGCCAGACCCCAGGAGGGCCGGATGGGGGCATCCTATGTCAAGATCCCAATGGGATGCTGAGCCCCTTGTTCCCCCCAGACCCCCCCATCAGGACCCCCCCCCCCCAGACCATCACTTGCCTTGCAGTGGGCCCCGTGAGCGGGGCGAGGTGATGCAGGCTGGGCAGGGCTGCGGCACAGCACCGGGGCTCAAGTGAGGCTGGGGGGCAATAGGGGCAGCACAGCGGGCATTGGGGGCTGGGGGCCACAGGGGGAGTTTGTGGGGTTCCACGTTGCTGTTGTTGCTCCCTCCTTATTGCCAGCGGTCAGAGCTTCCTGGAAAGAGATGGGAAATGGGGCTGGGGGGGGGAATGAGGGTATTGGGATGGGGATGGGAATAAGGATGGGGGAATGGGGATGGGGATGGGAATAGGGGAAACAGGGGAGTGGGGGTGGTTATGGGGATGGGACAGTGCTGGGCCCAGTGCTCAGCTCTGCCCACTGCACTGGGGGTTGCAGGTTCTACGGCCCCAAGTGAACACGAGGGGGGTGGGTGTGCAAAGGGGGGGGGTTGTGAACGGGCACGGCGATACAAAGCAACGTGCAAATGGGCGTGCAATGCACACAGCGAGCTGCCCCCTGCTCCAGCGGGCGGGGCACGAGGCTGCGGGGCACACGTGTGTGCACACGAGGCCAATGGAGGCCAGGAGACCCCCAGAGACCCCCGGCACCGGGGCAGGGGTGGGGGGGGGGATGGAACGGGGCCCGGGATGGGGATATGGGGATGGAGACGGGGATGAGCAGCTGGGGACAAAGCGGGGCCGGGGGTGGGGAGGCGGGCGAGGATGGCGGCGGGGATGGAAAAGGGGATGGAACGGGAGGGGGCCGGGCAGGGGGAGGGACGGCAACGGCAACGGGAACGGCAATAGGAACGGGAACAAGGCGGCAGGAACGGGCCGGAGGAGGCCGGGAACAGCGGGGGGAGCCCGGTTCCATCCCGCATCGCCCGCCCCCGGCCCAGGGCCCCGCACTCACCGGCGCTGTACCGGGATGATGCGCTGTACCGGGATGATGCGCTGTACCGGGATGGATGCGCTGCGCTGCGGCGCCCGCCGGGCTGCGGCTCCTTCTCTTCCTTCCCTTCCTTTCCCTTCCCCCCCCCGGTCCCGATGTCGGTCCCGCCCCGGTTCCCCGCCGCCCCCGCCGCAGTCCCGGCCCCGACCGCCCGTTTCTTCCGTTCCGGAGACACCGAGAAACCACGTGGGCACCGGGCGGCAGCCAGCGCCCTCCCCCCGGGCCGAGCCGGTACCGCCCCGACCCGGCCCAGTCCGTCCGTCCATCCGGCTCCGATCCGAACCCGACCGCCCCCCCCCCTTTGAACGGGTGGGAGCGGAACCGGGGCAGCCCCTCGGGGTAACGGAGTGGGGTCCTCTCCATTAGCCAAAGCGATGCCCCTATAGACACGTGCAGCCCCATCGAGGCTCCATCCCATGCCCCCATCATTGCCCCATAAGGAGCAATTGATACAGGCAATGCTGCAGGTCCGGCCATACACCCCAATGCAGACCCCCCCTGAGCTATGCATAGAGCAGCTGCATCATGGCTGGGATGGTGGTGATTCAGCAGACGTCACTTGGAGTTTGGCTGCTGGCACATGGACGGACCCCCACCATCCATCAGAGGGTCCTTTGTGGGTGGGGGGGGTTGATAGAGCAGCAGACCCATGGCTAAAGGCTGAGCTGAGCACGGTGCTGGGGGCTTCTGAGCTTCTGAGGGGTCCAGGAGCTGCTTGGAGGCCAAAAGAAAAGGGTGGGCACAGAGCAATGGGGGCAGGGAGGGGGGCTGCGCCATCAGTGGGGCCTGGAGATAATCCCAAGCATCAGCTGTGGCTCTGCTCATGCTCCCAGATTGCTGCAAAGTGCTTTGAAGTGCAAATGAAGGTTTTTAGCATCAGGTTGGAAGTTAATTTGGACGAAAAGAAAACAAACAGCTCAACCCCGTGTGTGTGTGTGTGTGTACAGGAGGAGGAGGTGGGGGTTGCAGGGATGCAACCCAGGGCCTCCAACCCCAACCTGGGTGTCGGGATGGGGCCGAGCAATCCCCTCTCCCTTTGCTTTCCATGTTAACACAGGAACACGAACCTCAATTTACGCTGCCAGCCACAGCCACGCTGGGAGAAGCGCTATTTTAAGCAGTGAGGTTAGAGCAGTGCAGATAGAGAACCTAATCGCCCTGCCACGGCCGCTGACAGCGGAAAGCAGAGGATCGTTTTCCACTCGGTTGATCTGTGCCTGCTGCAGAGCAATGCTGGCGTGGAAGCAGAGCACGGAGCTCTATCTATTTGCTTTGCCCAGCTCAGTGCTGGGATCAAACCCTCAATGGTGGCACCATAAATGTGATGCCTGGGGGTGGCTCAGGAGATGCATTGGATGGTTCCAAGCTGATCTATGGTTCCAGGTGTAGAGGTTGCATTCATTCATGCAGCAAGACACTGCAGCGCTGGGTGTCCATCAGTGCAGCTCTATAGTGTCCATACTGTCTCTATTGGGGGCAGGTGATGAGGACAGAGCCCCCCATGTCCCTCCCAGCCCTGTTTTAGCTGTAGGTTCCTACAGCTGTTTGTCCCGTCCTTGCAGAGCAGGGCCCAAGTTGTACAGCATGGCTGCTTCCCATTGAACTCTATGGCAGGAAGCCGCTCCTCAGCAGCTGCCGGCAGCACCGTTTCCTCCTGTGTCCCTGACACGAGTTAATTCACCACTGGAAAATGAAAGAACATCCAGCCCAGGACTCATGGCTGACCCTACAAGGCTTAACTAGGCCTAACTGAGGCCTAGTCCTGAGGCCTAGTCCAGCCCTGAGGCCTAACCCAGGCCCCCTGAGGCCTAAGGCCCAGCTCCAAGGCCCAGCTCCCTCCATTGAGGCCCAGGCTCACCCTATAGCCCAGGCCCTGTCCCCAAAGCCCACATTGCGGCCTGTCCCCAAGGCCCAACCCCACACTGAAGCCCAGCTCCATCCCAAAGCCCAGGTCGTGTCCCTGAGGCCTACCCTGCAGTCCCGCACCGAGGCCTAGTCCTGCACTAAGGCCCAGCCCCACAACAAGGCCCAGTCCCGCAGCCCCCAGCCCCAAGGCCCACACAGAGGCCTAGCTGGGCCCATCATGGCCACGTCCCCATCCCCACCTCCTGTCCCCAGCACACACAGCAGCTGACACAGCTCCATCAGACGGAAGCGGCCGCACACCCACACGTCTCAGAGCTCCGCGGGGGCTGCGGCTGCTGGTGGGGGGGAGGGAGGCAACAGCTCCATAAGTGTTGGAAACAACAACGGAGAGGCTTTTCTTTAGCAAAGTAAATCAATCAGCCCTACCCCTTCGTTAGGAGATGGGTCCTTGGCTTGTCTGAAGGCGGACGGGAGTCAAAGAGCTGAGAAATGGATGGAATGAAGGCAACGCCGGAGCCAAAGAGCTGCTACGAGTGAGAAACAGAATAAAGGTAACATAGGGGTCATGTTGGGGGCTGCTGGAGGTTCTCCTTCCCCCACAGAAGCAATCAGTGCAATGGGGGCACAACACAAAGGCTGGAGGTACAACACAAAGGCTGGGGGTACAACCCAAGGGCTGGGGGCTGTGACCCACCAGAACCCCCCTCCAAAGGACACAAGATGGATGCTCAGCCCTTAGAGGAGCCAGCAGCCACCTCTGATCACAGCCGAACCCAAAGAGCCCCCCACAAACACACCAGACACGGGTTTATTTGCACTACTGTCTCAGTGTACTTTATTCTCCTGCTGTCTACAGCCGAACAGCCACACAGGACAGAAACAGGTAGCACTGAGGAATGATCAGATTTTCTTCCCTCCCCAATTTCAGGAATGGCTTTTTTTCTTTTTTTTTCCCCCCATTTGTTTGTTTGCTTCTTTTTCCCCCCCTCTTTTAGGAAATCATCCCACCCCACTTCAAGAAATGAAATAAAAAGAAAAGGCATTTACTCGAGCTTGCGGCCCAGGCCTCTCGCTGCCCGTACTTGGGAGCTCCTCCTCACCTCAGCACCTGGGAGCTCGGATCAGGTTTGTACACTGGTTCAAAGTCGGCACTTGGACTTCATTATCTGAACCCAGCACTGAAAGGCACATATCTGATACCCTGTACAAGAGCTAGCGTGGATGCAGACGCCGACGGGTCCGAGGATCAGACTGGGAAGAGGAAACTGGGGGGGGGGAATAACACAGATTGCCACCTGCTTGCTGCAAAGAAAACACCATCAGCTAAAGATTTCCTGACTCCTTCCTCCCATAAAGAGGTTTTTGAAATGCCCGCGTTCAAACTGCAGATTCCAATGGTGGCAGCATCAATATCTGCCCTTCAATACAACTGAAATGAGCAACACTCACACCCTTCTCCTCCATTCCTCTGGGCTTATTGCTGAGGGTTTGGGATAAACAAGGTTTGATTCCTCAAAACCCTCATTGAAATGAGATTCTGATCCTCGACGTGGCAATAAGACATTGTGCGATCAGGGGAGCAGTGAGCAGCCAATTGGTTTGGGAGTCACCCCATCAGTCTGTAACTACTCGGGTTCCCCTTTAGAAAACTGGAAAGACCAAGAATACGAAAAGGAAGTTTTGGGGAATGTTTGACACCATTTTTATTCATCTTTCAAACTGCAGTGGAAAAATAGAACCTTTTACAAGTGCCGTCTTTGTGTAAGCTCAAGTCAGTATATATATATCTTATATAAATTTATTTCTTCCTTATTTTTTTTTGTTGTTATTGTTGTTTTTTTTCAAGTGCAGCAAAGAGACCAAAACCACGTCGGATTGGATTAAATAAAGAGCACAAAAGGCCGAGCAGTTTCCAAATGGCATTTTTATCAGGATTTACGTCTGAACATTGAATTTATCCTCATCTCTTTTTGTTGTTTTTTGCAATCCAAAATAATACCTGAAAGTTTCATTTTTGTTTTTTTTTTCAACTCTTTGGCACAATTTTCCTGGCTGTTTTTGGGGGGCTGCTACAGTACAAAGTCAAGAGAGCTCTTTCCCTTTGCGTTCTCACTGCCAATTCAGAGCAACTCGATGCCTGGCTTTGAGTCGTGAGCCTGAAATCTTGTTTGACCATTAATTCTAGACCCTCTATACCCAAGAGTTGGAGTTGGTTTGGTTTTATCCCCCTCCCTCCCCCCCCCTCCCCACCATTTCTACATTCACAGTTGAACAACATTAAGGAAGGAAAGGCGCTTTGATGAAAGGAGACCATGAAAAGCATCACTGGGGATGGGAGCTCTGAACATTCGTCAGTGTTTCCCCAAAATAAAAAGCCCTAAAAGGAGCGACTTTCCTTTTTTTTTTGTTTGTTTTTTTTTCCTTTTTTTTTTAATCTTTTTTTTTTCCCCTTTTTAATACATCTCTTACGCTGCATCAGTAGACTGAAAGAAAAACAAAAACTTCGGTTAGTTTATGAAATGCAACAGCGAACCCCATGTTTGCTCGTGGGAAAAGAAAAAAAAAAGATCCAACTGCAATGGACTCGAATGTGGAGAAACCGCCTCATTCACACACACTCACTCTTTAGACCCAAAAGAAATCCTTCACCCCTTTCTCTCTCTCTCTCTCCTCTCACATCCCGTGCACCGACAGCATCGCGTGGGCCCAAGTTACCGCGGGCGGATGGAGGTCGGCTCCCATCTCTCCCTCTCTGCTGAGCAGCCCAGGGATGCCGACCCCACGCTGTCGGAAGGGGCTGCCCATTGCCAAGCAGAGCCCGGTGCTCTCACTACTCCAAGAAGACGACCACAAGGAGGCCAAAAAAAGGCTTTCGACGCTCAAGTCAGTGCTCAGCTCGCTAACAGCGCTGCTGCTGTTGTTGCCGTGGTGGGGTTTTCGATGTGGTGTGGTTTCAAGCCTCACTCACTCATCATCCTCTCATTCCCAAACATTCAGCATCCGTGCACACTCCTTACTTCCGGGTTGTTGGTTTTGTTTTGTTGGGTTTTTTTTTGTTTGTTTGTTTGTTTGTTTTCCTTTTTCTTTTTGTTTTTTCTCAAAAGATTGGAGATTTCCAGCGGGGGGTCTCAGGTGTCATCCCAATGGTAACAGATCTGCAAGCAAAAAGGCACCATTCAGAATTGAACCAAACACGTGCCAAGTCCAACCTTCAGCCAGTGAAACGCCAGCAAAGCAGCACAGACATAAAGCAAACAACAGGAACTCAGAGGGTGATGCAATCTCACACCCCTCTCAACAACCTGCTCCTGTTAAAGGTGCTTCAGCAGCACTGCAGAGCACACAGAGCTCATCTGCCACCTCCTCTGCGTATCTCACAGCACAATGAGCCCCCCAAGTCCCCATCAACACGCTCTCGTTTACAGCAAGATAAACTAAGAACCAGCTTAGTTCTTAGGAGAGCCAATTTCCTAATTACACAACATGAAAAGGAGGTAGGTGGGTGTTTTATCCCTTACCAAGCTTGATTCTTCAGTTTTCTCAGCTCTTTAGTCGCCCAGGTAGCAAGGGTTTTCGTTTTGTTCGTCTTGGATCTTCTTCCTTCAGTTAGCAGTTCATGTATCATGGGTCTAGCTTCTACTAATTTCAGTACGTCTTTGCCAAACGCTGTACACAAATCCCTGAAGAGACAAGAGAGGTTTTGAGGCTGAGAGCTACAAACAGTTGTGCCAACATCCGCCCCGATCAGCTCTTGGTAGCTGGAAGATGATTCACAGCTCATGTCCTTTATGAACGGCTGCATAGGGTCACTCATTGCAGCAGAAGCACAACTGAGCTTCTCTTAACTGGGACTAAATGGAGATGTTCAACCTCCTGTCCCAAGACAGATGCTTCCATTGGCTCTCCATCTAATTCCAGCCCTGACTTGAGCTCCTCTGGCTCCACTGCTGCTCTCACCCTCCCAGTTAAGGACCTCACTTACATTGTCTGCTTTACACTTTCAGCTAAATGCATGGCACTGCACTGAATAACCCAGGACTGGTTGACATAATAGCCATAAAAATGCAGCTTCAGATGTAGCTGATGCACAGAGTTCTACCTAACAAACAGGCTGTCGGTGCTCACACGGGATCAGGATACTCACCCTATCAGTCCAGCAGAACACGCCACTACTACGTCCGTATGATCCTCATCTCCAGCAATGTGGTCAATGTAAGACAGAATAAATTCTACTCTGGGCTGCACCAGCATCACGTCCGCTGAAAGAGAAGAGCCTCGTTAGAGCAGGGTGAAACACAGTTCATGTTTGATGGTCCCACAAGTCTCACAAGGCCTTCCTGTATGGATGGCCCAACTCTGAGCTGTCAGACAGGGAAGGAGCACATAATGCCAAAGGAGGAAGAACCACAACGAAGGGCTCTAAGGGAACTACATGGGCAGCTGAGTGCTCCCTCCCCCACAGAAGTGAATTAACAAGGACGTGCCCATCCAAGCAGGCTCTTATCACCCCTTCATCACTTCAATCACAAAAGGAACCCCCACAGATGACTTACGGTGCACGTTTTCTTGGTCTCCCTTCAATCCCTGAATGATTCCCGTGTAAGCTTCCAGGCAACCCTCCCTCAGCTCATTCAGGTAATCCACCATGTCATAGTCCGACTGAAAGGCAGCAGGAGAGCACCAGGTGAGCAGCGCCCTCAGCAGAGCACACAGCCCTCATTTATGACTGTAAAGAACCACAGAGCAGTGGCTGCCTCACCTTATCAACCTGTGCTTGGGAAGCCTGCTGGAGGGTATTCAGTACAACATCCAGGTACTTCTTGAATTCCCCTCCAATAGCAAGGGCGATATCTCCAAACACAGAGAGAATCTGTGGCTTCACAGACCTATGAACGTTTTCATTCTGGAACAGAATTCAACACCGTTACATTCAGCTGCACTTCCCTGAGAGGAGGAGCTAATAAACCACGACCTTCACTGGCAATGGGAATCCTTATCCTCAACAGAGCTGGATCCCATTCAAACACTAAGTGACACAGTTGTCAAACACGAGATCTTCAGAGCACGCCTAGCACTTCAGCTTCTCCCACCTCCCACTTTTTCCCCCTCAGCGTGCAAGCCAACTGTTACTAACCGCTAATGAGAAGGTAAACACTCACCCCCAAGTTCTCCAAGAGCAGCTGCATAACCTCGTCACAGAAAGGCAAGATGTTGGATTGCAGGGCTCTGCATAAGTCACCAACCAGGCCCACTGCAGCCAGACAGACCTGCAAATAGAACAGCAAGTCAGACACCCACCCGGTGAGTCAGGCTTCCTCTCCATCCTCACAGCGTCAGCTTATTAAATTAAAGCACTGAGCAGTGGTGACACTATATGGGCATTAATGTCACTACCAGTAACATCCCCAATGGCAGCTGATGAGCCCTATTGAACTTTATGAAGCATTGAGTTGTGAAGAGCTGCACCTCACCACCACGAGCTGTGCATAGATGCACACCTGCTGAACTCAGCACCTGAGAGCAGATGGCAGTTTGGAGATGGCAAGCACAGGGCTGCCTGCTTTGACCTCTACCTGGTATTCAGCATAGTTCTTCAGTCCAATGCCAAGGAACGGTTTGAAGGCATCCATGTACTTCAGGAACTCTCCACCTAAGACTGTGCATGGAAAATAATCTTGTTAGAGAAAAGAACTCCCAACCTGCCATGCACTTCATGGACCTCAATAAAACCCACAGTTATCCTCCACCTAAAACAGTGCATAGCACAAAGGCTGAGCACTGCTGAAGCACATACATGGGGACCACAAACACTCAGAGAACTGTTCCTTCATGCTGCAAAGTCCACTGTGCTGTGTTCCCCCCCTCCAAGTTCCAAGGCAGCTTCTGACCATCAGCTCATGCTGCCACCACCCCATTTGATTTCATTTCACCAGCTCTGACTCACTCTAATGCTGACCATCACCACTGTGATTTTCTTTTAAATAAGAACAATGACTTTAAATCGACCATTGAGAAAACATCCCCAAAGCAGCAATGGGTCTCAAGCAGCAGCAGCAGCGTGAATCACTGAGCCACTGAAGGCAGCAGGTTCCCATTGTGCTCAGCACAGCACACAGCAGAGCTCCTCCTTTCTCTTGGCAGAATTTGCATTGTAACCACGTTATTAACAGAAAACGAGCTATTCATTCAAGAAACACAGCCCAGAATAATCCAGCAGACTCAGGGCTTCAGTGACAGATGTGGCAAAGCTGCGCTGTCAAATCCACACCTTGAGGAAAAGCAGGAACTGAACGTGGTTGCTTGAGGTTTTATGTTAATCTATTCGGTCAATGAGAGCAGGGAGCACCCCGGGCTGCACCCTGCCCTGCTCCCCAATCCCAGCATAGCACCCACCTTCCACCAGGGTGCTGACTGCCATCAAGGCGTCCTCCTGCACACCCCCTGAACCCGCCGTGCTCTGGAACATCCTCAGCAGAGATGCCATCACCACGTCTGAGATCTGCAGGGCATCCTGGTGCTGCACCTTCCGCAGGACGTTCTAAAACAAGGAAGGGAAGAGAGAAAGATCATCATTGCTTCCACTTATGCTCAGCTGAATTATGCCTCCACCTCCCTGAGCGCTTCTGAGCATGTTGGGCTGCTGAAAGCGAAGCTGCTGTTTGAATTCTGCTGCTGCTGAAATATGCTTTGTCAGTGCAAGCACAAAGTCCCATTCGTTTTTAGCTGCATTCCGTTTCCCAGCTACGGAATGAGCTGAATTGACTCGTTCCTGCTGCATAGGCTGTTCTGCAGGTTCCCTTTTGTAAGCTGGCATTACATGTGGCCAGCCCAAATTTGGCCCTACATTAAAAGACGAGCCTTTCTCTAATGACAGCAACGCCACAATGATGCCTTGCTGCCAATTACAGGTGGCACAGAAGCTCTGCTGGTGCACCACAGAATTGCATTTCAGAGATAGGGGTTGTTAATCCAAGACACAGCACATCATCTTTACAGCCAACTGCAGCTGAAATCTCCTCTGAGAGCAAGTATAAAGGGCAAAAAACATCCATCTTAAGACCAGAGTGACTCTGTTTAGGAAATGAAAGACCCCCACATGGAAACAAGAGGCATAATAGGTCATGCTGAGCCAAAAGGAAAGGCTCCATACGCAGAGGGCTCCCACTCCATCCCACCTTCCTGCAGTGCTAAGCAGCAAAGCTTCAATACTGGGCAGCCTGTGCTTCAATGGGACGATGTGGTGAAGATTTGGGGAGAAAAGTGGCTGTTTTCAATGCACTTTGTAAGAAGAGGAAAGGAGCTGAAGTGCGGTAACGCTCCAAGCCACGTGGGTGTTCATTACCAGATGTTTAATTTCAAGGACACTTAGTGCATTTTAATTAGTGCCGTTTTAAATAAGAACACCAACCACAAGAGGCAGATGAACAAATTAAATCTGGTGCGGAGCTTTTTTGCTGGTGCCAAACAGAGCAATTGTTCACCCTGAAGCCAATGTAAGAGCCAACCTTTCACAACCCCCAAACCTCCTCCTCCCCATAACCACAAAGCAGGAATGAGGAGCTTACCTGGAGAGTAGCGCAGAGAAGAGACTGAAGATCATTGAACTGGATTCTGTCTGAAGTGCTTTGGATGTGAGACTGAAAAGCAAAGAACAGAACCTCAAATACAGAATACTTCTCTCATGGTCCACGCAAACCCAGCAGCAATATATAGGGCAGAAACCCCCCTTTTAAGTATTTACTCCTCCCAATTTAAGAGGAGAGGCACCCTTCATAAAGCATCCAACCTGTCCATAAAGACACACAGCACTTTATACACAGCCAAGGCTCAAACCTCCACCTCCTACCTCCATCTGCAGCACTTGTTGAAGCCGCTCCATGATGACCAACGTTGTCTTTTGGACAGCAGGGTAACAGTCCTTGGCACTGTTCTTCACTATTTCCATCAGAGCTTCGTATGCAGAGCTCCTCAAGTTATTCTGGTGTCCATCAGGCCTGGAACAGAATTTACAGTAGATCTGTAAGAGCTTACATCTCAGCGCTGCAATGAGCCTCTCCCTATTGCAAGATGTGAAAGTCAATGACATTTGTAAAGCCGTTTTTGGACTTTTCCCTTTTTAATTTAACTTGCTATTAATAATGACTTCCAGTATCTTCAGACAGCGAGCCCAGGAGCAGCAAACAGCTCAAAGCCACACACAGCTGTGTGCTGCGACGCTGCCTAGGAAGGAATGGTGTCAGGAGGTGAGCTGTGCCTGTAGGTGCCTCCCCTGAACCATAAGCTGAACCAGAGACAGCTGAGAGCTGTTCTGAGATACCTGATGGACCACAGAGCCCTGAGGCAGACACCACAATGCTGGCTGGAACTGAATAAGACACAAAGCGAGTTCAAACTGCTCAGACAGGAACCCCCCATTTAAGATCTTAACCTTCTGCTGAAGGATCAAAAGTGACCCAAAAGTTGAACCGCAAAGCTGTCAAAATCCCTTACGTGACCTTGAAAGCAGAACAGGACTTCAACACGAGCCTTACTTTTGCATCTGCAGAACCCAGAAAACATTTTGCCTTGTCTATTTATATTTCAGCTTAGTTTGGAAAAGGACACTATGCCAGAAAGCTCTTACAAAACACCATTCAGATCTATGCTGCAAGAGAAGGAAGACCAAAGCCTTAAGGAGAAGGGGTAGAAAAGGCATCTCTTGTGTTTCAGGCCAGCTGGGTTAACGTTACCTATCTGTGGTCTCCAGAAGTTTCTGAACTATTAGCTCAAATGAAGAGGATAAGCAGTAGGTTGCTGGTTCTTCCTGATCATCAGCTACATCTGCAGCTTCATAGGCAGCTTCAGCAAGACTAGTGAAGGCCTGGAACACAGAACAACCATTTCTGTTACCCAATGACTTCACCCCAGAAACACATCCCAGCCATTCAAACAGGTGCAGGGCTAACAGCTCCCTTAGGTGCCCATTATTATTCAGGGTGCTCAACTTTGGTGCAGGAGTGGTGAGGATATGGAAGATGTGAAATGAAACACAGCAGAAAGTCAGACTGCCTGAGCCATGCAGGCTGTTGGTGCTGGGCAGACAGGACCTGCTGTTATCAACCCCAGCTTAGAACAGGCTGCAGACTGATGGTAACAGCTCTGAGATGGGGGGGGATTAAAGAAAGCTGAAGATCCCTCATCGTCACTGCCATCTATAGACACGTGCCAGTCATCGCCTTCCCAACAGCAGCCACAGCTACGTGGACATCTGCCAGGAGCAGCAGAACAGGGAGAAGCTCCCACGCTGATTTGAAGCCTTCAAACCTCTGTCATAGCAAGAGAATGGATCCCATCGTTTCTAAGGGTTGTTCTGACGTGCAGACACCCATCTGTAGCTGAATTCCTATTGCAAGCAGCAAGGGATACATCTTCTATATAGGGGGGGGAGGACAGTGATGCTGCTTGGTAGCACACACCCATCAAGATGATAGAACTGAAGTTAACCCAAGGGACTGCAGCTCTGTCAGGGGAGAGAAAACTTCATGCTCCTCAAAATGAGTCCTGAAGCCACTTCTGAACCGAGTTCAGGTGAGGGGAAGCAAGGTGGGTTGTGTTCCCCTAAGAACGAATGGGCAACTCAGCTGTCCCAAGAAAACATGAAAGCCCAGCATGTCTGGAATGTGACCATGTCTCTACACACCCATTATTGGGGACAGCCTTGGTTGTTCCTACTTGAAATGCTTTTTCTTCCCTTGTTTTGCCTCTCAGAGGCACAAAACAGACTGGAGATAACAACAAGAGCTGTGTTTGCTGGGTGACCAAGTCAGGGTTCATCTCTGCCACCCGTGTAAGTGTGCAAGCATCAACCTGTGTGTCTGCATAACAACATGAGCTGCCTCCCTTCACTCACAGCAGCAAAAGCAAAGGGGCTGCCTTACCCAGCACACGTTGGAGGCCACCCGGGGCTCAGCGCTCAGGCCCTCAATCAGACACTGCAGCAGTGGGGCGAGGTAAATGTCATTGATGGCTGCCTCAGGGAGCATCTCACAGATCCTGCCCACGGTCCAGGCTGCTGTGTCTCGAACCACAACACTGGGATCCTTCATCAGCTCTATTAAAGTCGGCATTGCCTGGGAGATAAAGGAGGTCAGGAGAAAGGCGTGAGCATTTGCAGTATGTGGGTACAGGAATTTGTCAGTGTTTCTAGCTTTAACGTTATCTATAGGCTGGCTGACTTGAGCCTGGGACAGCAGGGAAGATCATCCAGATCCAGTGAGTCCATCACTCTGATATCTTAAAGTTTAAGACTAAGAACAACACAAAATATGAGTCCTCCAAATAAACCAAAGGTTTTTGCTCACAAGCCTCACCATCATCTCACCTGTATAACTAGTGGTTTGAGCTGGTTAGGCTCTGGTCCTTCCAAAATGCACCCAAAAGCCATCACAGCTGCATCTCTGTATCGCCAGTCTGGGTTTTTGATGTGTTCTTTAATGAAGGGCAGCACATGAGGAACAATGTCATCTTCACAGCAGGTTGCCAGCAGCATGAGGCAGACACCTGCTGCTTTACAGGGGTTCCAGTCATCATCGTCATCGTTTTCATCCTAGGAAGAGAACAGCACCCATCAGCATGGGGAAAAACCATCCCTTCCCACTCATAGGCAATACCACCCCACTGCAGGCAGCACCACCCTGTTGCCAGGTGTTAAATATAAGGGTCAATTCAGGTTTAGAATTGCAAATCCCACCCCTGGCAGAGAGGCAGCCCAAGTTACGTGCTTCATCCATCCCATTTTAACCATCACTTGGGGTTTAACCTGCTGCATTGCAACCCTCTGCACCCAGACAGACAGTGAGAGAGAATCACTTTCACAGCACTTCATCACAGGAAGCCAAAACTCCATCCTGCACAGCTTAATTAACAGCTTGATCTTATTATTAGACCTGCTGCAGCAAGTGACTCCATTAACTTCTATCAGGCTGCGGAACGGAGTACAAACAAGTCCCCGTGCAGCTCTCAGCACCCACTAAAATAAACAGAGACCTCAAAGCTCAGTAAAGCCAGACACTGAACCTCCAGTGATGCAGACAATGTTGGTTTTACCCGTGAGGAACACAGAGAAAGATACAAACCTCTTCTGAAACCATAAAGATAAATGTGATGCTGAGTGCAGCCGAGTGCAGGAGCAGCTGTTTCCACACCATCCCCCTGGATATACAGTGTTTTGCAACTCACCTGTTTTGTTAACGTCTGTGTTAGAATTGGGACCAAATACTGCAATGCTCCCTTAGCATAAAATTTGCTCGTGTGCTCCGGAGGTTTCCCCTGTTCTGCTGCCTGCAAAGAAGAACACAATGCAATCCTCAACACAAGCACCACATCTATCACCCCACACTTATAGGATCTCTCCTGCACACTTCCCAGCACCAAGTCCCCACTGTACACATTAACCTTAAGGTCAGCCCTGCACCACATCCAGTTCCATCTTCCATCAGCACAGCTCAATCTGCTGTTCCATAAACATAAAGGGCCCAAACAGAAATACCCTGTTCTGTATCATTAACAAGTGACCCCATGTAGGAAAAGCAAGAGGTCCTTCTGCACACAAGCTGAACCTACACGCTGACTGTCCTTTTCTCCTTGCTATTTTGGGCAGGCAACACCAAATATATATTTAGCTGCTTTTCAAGATGGCTCTGATTCATCTACAGGCCTTCGAAGTTTAAGCTCTTATTGATCTGTGCCACTGATTTCTACACAAACAGCACCTGCATGGGGAACAACACCCCAGATTCATCCAATGCGAAGGGGAAAATCATTCCTTGCATCCCATGGCTTCTCTCCTATGTCAGAATAGGACGGCACTGCTGTTCCTGGGGTCTGTTAGAGGCACAGAGCCTATAAATGCAGACCCACCAGGCACAGGCAGTGGGTAAACACATAGATGCTCCCCCTCCAACTCAGACCACGTTGCAGGAGTCCAAGGTGCCATCAAAGCAACAGCTCCAAGGCATTCAGGACAGTGGGGATCTCCCAGCGCTGTGCTGTGCCTGCTATACATGCATAATGTGCTTTAAAGTGAACCTTACAGGAGCTTAAAACTCGACTCTGGGATGCTAAAGAGAAATCAGGTAGCTGTCATGTATCATCTTCAGGAAAGCAGCACCTCCCTGTCACAGTGTGTTCACATCAAAGATGTCAGGAAATCTTTATCTCAAGTTGTTGATTCCCAGCCAGGTTGGCATTAAACCATTTGGTTGGTTAAAAAGGCAGCTCGTCTTCATCTGATCTGGGAAGCAGAACAAGTTGCATTCGAGCTTACACCGAAAGCAAAGAGTTATGGAAGGGGGTGATGGACAGTGGCCCCCTGTGCAACTTTAACCCCAAGCTTCACATTTACCTTCAGCAGCAGAACAAATCAATCCCAGCTGAGTGCTGGGTGAGACAGCTGCCAGAACCGAGCCAGCAGCTCGAAGCCAAGCTGCTCTCTGCAGAGCCAACACGCCCCGTGGGCTCCGTGCAGCCCCAGGTCTCAGCTTCTATCAGTCATGCATCACGGAGCATCAGAGTGGTGCATGATGTTTCATCATAGACCAGGACTGCCACACCAGGGGCATGGAGGGGGGCTACAGAGAACAGCAGGACTTGCAGATGTTGTTAAACCACGACTGCAGCTCTCCCAAAGACAATATTACTCACCTCTGATGCCTCTATAGCCAGATCCATCTCCTCATCACACACGTTTGACCAGAACTCGATTCCCTGTAGAGCCACCTCATCTATGTCACTTTTCATCGCTTCAATAGTTATCTTTAGGAAAGAGGGGAAGGGAGAGAAGAATGTCTTTAGCACATGGTTTCTCCTGACACAAACACCCCAAGGCTCCACATCATCTGAAATCAGGTGCCACGGCTGAGTTCATTGAGGACAACCTCATGTCACATCAGTTACCCAGGCAGGGCTGCTGAGCAGACCCAGCAGTCTATTCTGCCCCACACTTGGGGGTCTCAGCATTGGGTTAAGGGGCATCAGGAACACACAAACACAGCCAGAGAAAAATCAAATTGAGGACGTAGGAAGAGGTTTCCTCCCAGACGAAGACAAAGCAGCACAGGTGGATGAATTCAGCTGATTTTATCTAAGGTAGTCCAAGTACTCACAGCAAAAAGTGCAGGACCCATATACGTCTCCATATACTGATAATAAAGGGACATGATCTTCACCAGGTTCTGTAAGGCAGCCACTCGTACCTGTCAGAGCACAGAATGGACCCAAGGTGTGACAATGAACAAGAGAAACAGGCCCAGCATCCCAGCATCTCCATTTACTCCACACCCAGTGAGGTCTTTGCAGCTTAAATCCTCCGAGCATTTCACAGCTCCTAACATCAAATATGAAACTCAGGGTGTCTGAGGACTCACATGCCCATCCCCACCTTAACAGCCTGCTGTTATTGCTGCTCATTATAGTGCTATGAGTTCTGTTCAGCTCCCCAAGAAGGGAACAGTGATAAAAATCAAAGCCCCTTTCCAGCCATCAGCACATCCTTCAGCCTCCACTCACCCTCGTATCTGGACACTGCGTTGCTTCACAGACTACTTGCATAATAAAGTGCCTTTCAGACTGCAGGAGAAACAGAAGAACATCAGGTCACAAAAAGCTCTGACGACTTTGCAAGGCTTCCTATGGAGAACGTGGTGTTGAACCTCTACAGCCCCTCTACAACCCTTGGATAGACATACAGCCTAGGAAAGGTTCCCATTCAAAGACCCTCTAAGCTGAGGGTTCAACCTTCACCCCATCCTCCCCCCTGGTATGGTCCTATGGGATTATCCTTCACCCACATAGAGGAAAGGAAAAGCCACCCTGCAATAGATACCCCCCTATTTGAAGGCTTGCAGGCCTTCCTCCCCCAGCCATTCCCAGAGGCAATGTAAGCTGGATTGCTGCCATGTAACTCGAAAGAAAGCGCTGATCCAAGCGGGTAACACACACAGAGCAGCATTACAGAGAGAAGCTGGATTAGGAAGCAGATCTAACAGCCCAAACTCAGGTCAAATTCATCCCCAAAACTCAGCAAAAGCCTTTTTTGGGGAAAAAAATACATCTCTGGAAGCTTCCAAAGCATTTCTGCATCACAGGAACACCCAGCCAGCATGGAAATGAATCCAAGTCTCAGATGTCATCGGGTTATGCATCAAAACTCAGCGTGGTGCATGATTTCTCATCATAGACCATGGATTCTGCCCTTGTACTTTACACCCTTTCTCCCCCTTTTACCTCTTTGTCGAAGTTTGCTTTGGTGAATTCCAAAGAGTTCAGGAGTGCGTTTGTAGCTGCAAGCTTCACATTGTTGCTGGGCTCTTCCTTTCTCATTCCCTGGATGATGGCTGTCAGGATCTCGTTGGATTTGTCTTGAAGTTGCTCTGGGTCCTAAAAGAAGCATTGAGAGCCACACATGTTAAACAGCTTCACTCCATATATCAAAGCCGTTGCTAATGCTTGAATTCCATGAGCAGGATCATAAGACATGAAATCCTTATGTCCACTGGGAGCACCAGAAACCAAACGTGGTGGATCCCAGCCCTCCCTCACACCCCATTCTGCCCCCTACCCACCCTCCATCCCTCCCTGCTGCTCCTCATTTCACCCTTTTCAACCCCAAAGAGCTCCGTGCTGCCTCCATCCTTCCCTTAGCAGGGACTGCCCTGCTGTGCCACAGGAGACTGGCATGGATTTGGATACAGCCAAACCTGCTCAAGAGCAAACCAGCCCCCCTAATACACTGAACATCCTTGCTGGCAACCCATCCTTGCACCTAAACCTCCTTCCGTGAGGTTAAAGAGACCCTTCTTTGCATGAGGAAGGAGGTCAGCAATTCCTCAGCCATGTAGAGGAAGCTCCCTGCTCACCTGCAAGGTTTGCAAACTGCAGTTTGCCCACCCCGCAGCTGTGCAGTGACTTTGAAAAGCGACCTGGATTCGTGCTGCAAAAACAGGTCAGCTCCTTCAGACACCGTGTGTGTGCGTTTGGTGCTGGCAGAGGGATCCTAAGGACGAGCAGTTCGGCCCATAGAGGTGCCACAAACAGAAGTGAAGGTACTCACAATATCCTGGCAGATGTACCCGATGGCCTCCAGCGTGGACTCCTTCATGTGCTCAGTGCTGTGCTGGTTGGTGACGTTGGCCACCAGCTGGGGGATGAGCTCAGGCCATTGGTTCATTGGGATCTCGGCGCAGGCGATGCCGGCCACGCACTGAGAGGCAGAGCTGGGCCGATATGTCTCTGTGCCCAATGTCTGCAGGACCTGAAAGCAAAGAGCAGCGTTGGGGTCTGTGTGTAGACAGCTCTGCCAGCCCTATATGTGGTACTACAGATATATTGTAATGCCTCCTTGGCTCAGCTCACCCCATGGGATGAAGGCAGCCATGGTCACAACTTTAGGAAGGGGGTTGTGGTTGTGACTGCACACACTGCTGTCACATCATACAATGGTTCAGGTTGGAAGGGACCTCAAGGGTCACAAAGCTTCTGGTGCCACCAGCAGGGCCACCAACCTCCATAGATAACACTGCACAGGGCTCCATCCAACCTGGCCTTGCACAGCTCCATGTGTGGAGCATCCACAGCCCCTATATGCAGCTGTTCCAACACCTCCCCACTCATAGCAAAGAGCTTCCCATTGACATCCAGAGCTTCCCATTGACATCCAGAGCTTCCCATTGACATCCACACACCAGCAGCTCACCCAACAACTCCCCTACAGATACAAAAGCAAACCAAGAGTGCTCTGAAATCACCCCCCCAACCCCAGCCTGCTTGTTTCGACATGGAAAGAAACGAAACTCTTTGGTTTGCAATTTGATGAGGTGGGGTTTTTTTTTCTTACATACTTATGTAACTGTTTCTCAGAATGAACAAGGGAGGAGCCCCTGCTTTAGCACTATCCAAGCACACCCTTCCCTTTCCCAAATACTCACCAAGTAACACCAACCCCCCCCTCAGTCCCTCCCATCACTCAGACTCTCCCAATCCCTCCCATATAAAGGGGTTTGGGGTCAGACCCCCCCCCCACCAACAACCCCATTGCTTATGGGTCACTGGATGCAGCAATGATGGAAATAACAGGCAGCCCAGAGCTGAAGGAAAAGCCCACGATGGGGAACTGAGGGATAAGACACAAAGGATTCTGCTTTCATTTAACACCAAGCAGCAACCCAGTGCTGTGAGCTCCAACACACAACACAACAACTTAATGCTGCCAACAGGAGCTATGATCCCTTTCCTATGCCATTAGAGCACACAACTGTGTCAATGACCCAACCTTGCCCTGCTAAATACAGACTCCAACATCTTTATTAAGACAAAACCAACATATAAAGCTTAAAACTTGCACCACATGGAGCCACACACAACCATGCACCCCTATAATCCCATGAGGTGAAAGAACTCAGGCACCACTTGTGTCACTGCAATACCGAGACTCCTTTGTAGGAGCCCTTACATAAGACAAATGGAAAAGCAGCAGCCCTAAACCTGCCTGATTTTCACCCCAATGCTTCTACAGCTCACAGCACAGCAAGAGCCTGAGCAGAAAGCAAAGAGGACACCAGCCCAAGAGAACCCAATGGGCTCAAAACCAGATGAGAAGGGAAAAGGAAGAGACTCACGTAGTTCTTGACCTCCCTGCGGGCGTTGGCGTCGATGGCGAGCCATCGCTGCTGGTATTGAGCCTTGATGTCGGGGTCTTTAGAGGTGAGAGAGTTCTTGATCTGCAGGCCGGCTGCCACTCGCGCTACCTGGCTGTTCCCGGGGTTGGCCAGCACTCTGGACAGTTCCACCAGGAAGGTTGGCTGTGGGAGAGAAGGGGAGGAAGGGGCTGAGACCCCCAACCCAACCCAGACCCCCAACCCAACCCCACCCAGACCCCCAACCCCACCCAGATCCCCATAAGAGGGCAATGCTTTGCTTGGCTTCCACCACCTCACCCAACAGATGGCTGCCTCCTGCACTCTCACCTGCATGGAGCATCCTCTGATCAACCCACATAGGCCCCACATTGGGATGTGAGCATCTTAGGGGGGACCAGAGTGGTGGGGGGCATCATTACTTTGCCCCTTTGTTTGAAGGCAAAGGCCAAACCCACAACCCAACACCCACAACCCAACCCAACACTGAGTGTTCTGCTGCTCCTCCATGCACAATGTAAGGGCTGCTGGCCCCCATAGAACCAAAACCCCACAGCAGGTCGATGCATGAGGAACTGCTGAAGCCCCAGCAGCATAAAGCAGAGCTGCTGATCCAGCTGCAGGACACGCTGTGCCTCCTAAAGGCTGCACAAAGGCCAAAAGCTTTTGGCTTCCCCAAATACATCCACATACAGCACAGCCCTCGTCACCCTGCAATGGGGAGGGGGCACAGAGGGGGGCAGCTTTGCTTTCAGGAAGGGGGGATGTTGCTCTGTGAGGCTCTGGAGCATCACCCTACAAAAGGAAAGGCTTGGGAGGTGTGGGTGTATGGAGCTCTATGGGGTGGGACGGCTCTGAAGGGTCCCAGCTCTGAGCACGGCCCCTATAGGGGTTATCTCATGTGATGAAGCCGGGTTAAAGGTGAGGAATAAGGGTGAAATGAACACATTGCTGCTGCCCTTAAAGGAACGACCCTAAATATCCTCCAGCACCGGCAGAGCTCTTCCATTCCTCCTCTGGGTTAATCCATAGAGCTTTAAGGGCAACCCCTACAGGGGGGGGGGGGGGTTAAATGGCCGCCCCACAGCCCCTAATATCCCTCCCATCCACATCCCTATAACACTGGGGCAGCTCAGAGCGACACAACCCCATAATACACCGACATCTCCACTCAATACCAACACACCACAACCCCAATACCCACACGTGGCTCCCGTTAACCCCATAGGGCCGATATCTCTCCCCTTTCAAACCCTATTTCCAACCCTAAGCCCCCAATTCGGCCCCACCCGGGATAGGCCCCAGCGCTGACTATGGCCGCACATGGCCCGGCCGCTCCCCTTCAATGCGCCCCCATTGGCCGCCAGCACAACCGGGAGGGGACGGGCCGCCATTGGAGCTGAGAGGAGCGGGAGGGACCGAACCGAATGGGGGGGGGAGGGTAGGAAGGTGGGGGTGGGGATGGAACCGAACCGAACCCAATTGAACCCAATGGGATGGATAGAACCGAATGGGACAGAACCGAACCGAATGGAACCGAATGGGATGGACAGAACCGAATAGAACCGAATGGGACAGAAGCGAATGGGATGGATAGAACCAAAGGGTATAGAACCGAACCCAATGGGATGGAACCGAACCGAACCAGATAGAACCAAATGGGACAGAACCAAAGGGTATAGAACCGAACCGAATGGGACAGAACCGAATGGAACAGAACCGAACCGAATAGAACCGAATGGGATGGAACCGCATGGGACCGAACCGAACCGGGCCTCACCAGGTTCTCGATCGCCGCCTGCTCCAAGAACTTCTGAGCCGCTTCCAGCTCCGAGCGGTCTGTGATAAGGGATGGGGGGGTCGGTTAATGGGGGGGGTCACATATAGACTCCTATAGACCCATAGAGACCCATAGAGACACATAGAGGCCCATAGAGGCCCATAGAGGCCCATATACCGGGTGTGGGGGGGCACAAACCGGGCCCCCCCCCCATCTTTACCACACAAATCACCACACGGCCCGGCCCCGCGCGGCCTTACCCGGCGACACCGTCTTCTCTAAGATCGTGATGAGCTCCATGGCGGCCAGAGGAGGAGGAGGAGGGAAGGGAGGAAGGGGAAGCGATGGGGTGGGTTGGGGAAGGGGGGGATCAGGAGCTGCCGGTGGAAGCGGCGGAGGGAGAAAAAAGGCCGCGCGGGTGGAGCGGTGCGCGCGCGCACACCGAGCGGCGGAGGGATATCACGGCCTCGGCCCGCCGCCCCGCGCCCGAGCTGTGATTGGTTGGAACCGGCAGGCGGCTCGATTCTTATTGGTTGATATGAGTTTAGGGGTGGGAGTTGGCGGGCGGCGGGGTGGAAGAGAGGGGGTGGGGCTTCCGGTGGTGCTGAGCGCTGATTGGATGGTGGAGAGAAGGGCGCGCCGGGGGGCGGAAGTACTCGAGGCCGGAAGTAGCGAGGACCGGAAGTAACACGGACCGGAAGTGACGTGTTTAGCACGTGTTGGGTTGATACCAGGATGGAGAAGCGGCTCCAGCCCCATTAACCTACAACCCCCCCCCATATAAACCCCCCCCATAAGGCTGCATTAAGAACAGGCCTTTGGGGCTGGGGGGCTTCTGAGGGTGTTAATGGCCATAAGGAGCCCCAATATTGAGGTCTAAGGGTGTTAATGGCCATAAGGAACCCCAGTATTGAGGTATGAGGGTGTTAATGGCCATAAGGAGCCCCAACATTGAGGTATGAGGGTGTTAATGGCCATAAGGAGCCCCAATATTGAGGTATGAGGGTGTTAATGGCCATAAGGAGCCCCAATATTGAGGTATGAGGGTGTTAATGGCCATAAGGAGCCCCAATATTGAGGTTTGAGGGTGTTAATGGCCATAAGGAGCCCCAATATTGAGGTATGAGGGTGTTAATGGCCATAAGGAGCTCCAATATTGAGGTATGAGGGTGTTAATGGCCATAAGGAGCTCCAATATTGAGCTCTGAGGGCATTGTGTTAATGAGCACTCCTGCAGCTTCAAGCTCCATCAGCTCTATATGATCATAATCCAGGTAAAGCTTCCTGAATCCCATTGCCACCCATGGCACTGAAAGGAAGGAAGCAACCATTGCTGTTGTGGCTGCTTCGAGGTGGGAGCCAAGCCCTGCCTGCAATAGGAGAGCCAGGCAGGTTTGTATGGTGAGCAGGGAACCAAAAAGCAAGGAGATAAAGGATAGACGGAGCGAATCGTTCTCTTCTTTAATGTGGCTATGAAAGATGTTTCCATACAATCTCTAAGGAGGACATCAGAACCGAGAAGTGGGAGAGAGACAGAAAGCTGCTCCTTTCTGCTGCGAGGGAACACAAAAAGGTGGGGGGGAAACCTATGATCTGATGGGGGGATGAAGGAACATTTCTCCCCCCAATCCTTGCACTGGGAGCTGTTTGACCTCCTGCCTTCTGAGCTCCTGCCCTAAAAGGCTGCTGAGCTCACACTGCTGGGTTGTCTCTATTTGGGAAGGGGGGGGTGGTTGGGAGGGCATTAAACAGCATCAGCAGGAGGGGGGTGTTCAACACTGCGACCACCGACAAGGCTGGAGGAAGTTTCACAGTTTTGTTATGCTCTATTTTATTACTATCATATTTACACATCTCTTTTTTTTGTTGGTTTTTTTTTTTCTCTCTCTTTCTCTTTCCTCTTTGCCTTCAAATTGCGATTAATTGGAATAGAATCTTAATTCTGGAGTGTGAGCAGGAACCACCTCACTACATTCACAGTCCAATCCACATCCACGTGAGAGAAAAGACTCCGAATTCTTGGCGTTATCAATCAGTTGTGGGGCAGCAGCTCCTCCTTTCCCCCCCCACCTCCCCCCAACTCCCATCCCCACACCCCACACCCCCCCCCCAATCCCCACACACCCCACAGATGCTCAGTGGGGTTCAGCAGCACCTCAGGTTCACGCCGTGGTCGGGGGGGGACCCTTCCTGTGCAGGAAGAACTGATGGATGTCCTCGCTGTCCCGTTTGAGCCAGGCAGCATTCAGCAGGATGTTCTCGCAGCACTGCTGGACGGTGCGCTCTGCGGATGGAGCCGGGTGGCTCTCAAAGAAAGCCTGCACATAAAGCACAACACAAGTTATTAGTGGGGGGAGATGGGCCCAATGGCTGCAGGTGGGGCTGTGTTTGAAGTCCCCCCCTCCTCTAAGTCTCCTCCTGAGTTTGTATGGGAAGAAGTGAGGTTTCTCTGCTGGCTGCAACAGAACAGCTCTGCTTCCATCTCTGGAAGTGGGAGGCACACATGAGCATCAAACACTGTGTGTTATTTCTGGGTGCACCCAGTGATGCTCAGGGCCATTTTGCCAAAGCTCTGCTCTATGTATCATGTTTCTGAGTGCTGCTGCCCACCCCACAACCTCCAGGCACTGCAGCTCCTGGTTCTCATGTTCATCCTTCAGCACCTCTCTATCATAGAATGGCCTGGGTTGCAAAGGACAGCAATGCTCACATCCAGTTCCAACCCCCCTGCTATGTGTAGGGCTGCCCAGAGCCACATCCGGCTTGGATCACTCGCTTACAGCTCCAGCTGAGCACACTGCTGTGCGCACCATCTTCACCTTCACCCCAACACACATGGGGTGACATGGGGACAACCCTGTGTTCCAGCAGGGAATTGTGATGGAAACAAGTTACTGTTTGATACTGAAGATTTCCATGGGAAAGCAGTAACTGAAGGCCACCCCTTTATGTTTCTTTTGCCAAGGAGCACCCATAAAACTGCAGGCAGGGAGCAAAGAAAGTCTGTGCTTCCCAAAGCTCACAGCCATGGGGATAGTGGAGCCAGCAGAGCCCTGCAGACACTCATCTGGCCCATGGCAAAGCCTTGCTCTCATTGCACAGCACAACTGATGGCACAGACCTGGACTTACAGCATGGAACTGAGCTCATTCTTACCATGTGAATGGTAATAAGCAGTGCTCATGAAATAGGGGTTGTCAGCAGTTATGTCATGAACTGCTCATGTATGACACTTCAATGGAACAACTCAAAGCAGCAACAGCTCAGGAAGTGCACAACAACCCCACAACTCAGAGGCACAGACCCCCAACTCACGGCTCTCCCATGAGGTGCTTACAGCTCAGAGCAGCCAATCTATGGCAAATGAAGTTGGTTACCTCCATCAATCGCGCTTCTTACCTTCACTTCCGCTGCCATTTTGTCGTTTGCAAACCCATCCACTGTTAGCTGCAGGAAAACAACACATATAGAAGCAAAGGTAAGCAGCCAGCGTTTCATATATAGCTCAGTTTGGGGCTCTCCATGTGAATGGAGCCATTCTCAAGAGCCCCCACGTACCTTTATTAGTCTGGATATCAAGAATCCACCCTGGTATCGATTATAAAGTTCCTCCCAGTTGTCCCGTACGAACTTCCATGCAGCTTTCCTGCCCTGTTTGCTGCCTCCTGCCACTCCTCCAATGACAGACACTGTGTCCTGGGGACGTACCTCTTCCTGGGGATGAACACATCAACAAACACTCCCAGCTGTTCCAACCATGCATTGCTAACAAATACCCAGGGCAGCCCTTCTCCCCTTTGCACAGATTAAGGTATAAACCCCATTGAATCACCACGACTCCTCCCAGATCCAACAGCTTTCCCAATAACTTACTGAAAGTGCAAAGGTGAGGACTTTTTGTATCAGTTCTGGCTGGGAGATGGCTCCGAGGACACGCTCAATTCGGTTCTTCTCCTCCTGCATGTCTGCTTGCTTGTGAAGCTTCAAAGGCAGAGCAAATAGAGTTAGCACAGATATGAAGTGACCAGCTCTCATCACCTGGCACTGCTCACCTTGCTGGATACGCTGCTGGGTTGGTCTTTAAGCATAAGGTATGACAAAGGGAAGGTGTTCATGACTAACACGGCAGTTATCTACATGAGGGATCTCTCATTCCACATGTATGAGTAGAAAGTACCATTAGTAACAAGCTGATCTTCACCACTGTTTATATAAGGCCGAGTAGAACCGTGCCTCTGAGCAATGGGAAATGATACTACAATGAGAGAGGCAGCAATCCACTAGGTGGCAATTTCACACCACTGGAGGAGCAAGGAGCACAATTAAGGCTGAATGAGATCATCTGCACATCACCCCACCCGGCTCAGCTACACAGAAGCTCCAGCTCAGACAATGAACCCACAGGGGTGGGATGTTCAGCTCTATTCACTGAGTGAGCTGGTTGTGTGAAGAAAGGAGCGTGCGCTCACCTTGAGCATGGTGTCTAAAGTAGCGCTGTCTCCATGCTTCAAAATAGTGACGTAGACCTGGGAGAGAGCACAGAGACATCCATCACACATCACACCTGGAGAGATGCAAAGCTCACTGTGGGTGAATGGGCTCTGCAATAAGCAGCTGCTGTGCATTTGGGCTGCAGTTCAGACAGGTGAGCTGCACCGACCCCTTTTGTTTTAGCACTGAGTTTTAAGAAGGCTTTGCCAACCCCTCTTCCTTCATTTCAGCTTCAGCAAAAGAAACAGAGCATGAAATCATTGTACCACGTGCTGACAGCTAGCAAGCACTTCGTTTACACCCAATCCACGTCCACCAGCCTCCAAAACCAACACCATCCAGAGACCAGAGCCGTTCCTGTGTCAGTGTAGGAGGAACCAAACCCTCTGATAACCTACAGGACTCCTCAGATCAGCTGACAGGATGTTTTTTCCTTCAACGTGGTCTTTAAACCGACGTCGGGCTTCTTCCAAGGTGGCCTTGTGCCCAGCTTTACCTAGTTTGCCCAGCACCAGACCTCTCAGAAGGGCATCTAGATGACCTGATGAGTAGAAGGAGAAAACAGTGAATGAATGTCATCCTTTAATTGTTCCACCCACACTGATAAGCACAGAGCTACCAAATAATCCTGCATATGAGTGGATAAAGAAACAATGACTTCCCAGCTCTCCTCAGTGCCACTGGAAGGATAGTTTAGTTTTTAAATGGTAAGAGGATTAGGAGAATAAAAGTCTGGACCAAACACAGCCCGCAATCTGAGTCAGGCTGGTCATCAGAACCTGTTGGATTTACACTGGGACTAATTGGGACAAGTGAATGTGAACCTACATGGCTTCCCACCCCGACAGCCTAAGAAGTTTGGAGCACTCCAACAGATGCAAACCTACAGCAGAGAGTTCTTAAATCAACCACAGGGCAGGGAAACGTTTACCCTTTTAACGTGCACTTAAGAGAGTTGTTTAGATGCTTTGTGTTTGGCTTTTTAAGCATAAAACCACCCCCAAAATGCCTTCCTCAGCCCTTCCTCTTCCTCCCTTCTCTGCTGTTCCCAACATTTTAATGGCTTATTTCTTTCAAAACCCAAAACCACGCTGTGAAACCCAACTCTTACCCTCTCCAGGTTTGGGGTCCCATCCCAGTCTCTCCCCTATTGGTGAAAAGACATCTTTCACGAACACCTGGATTTCCTCATAGAAGTCTGTGTGGGACAAGAGAGTCGAGAGGATCTCCAGGTTACAGCTGAGGTCGCTCCACACAGTATAATTGGGCTCATTCACAAAAGCTTCCATGACTTTTAGAACTTCTACAGTGCTAATGATTCCAGCTCGGGCCTGGGAGAGGAAAAGACACAGGTTAGTTTTACTTCCATGCAGAATTAAGGCATTCAGGTGCCCTATAAGCTGTGCTGAGCTCACAGGGCATGCAGTGCTTTCCATACAAAGGTAAGGGCTAAGCCTTACCAAGTCTGGATTTATTGAGTGACTTAACAGTCCAACACACACAGTAATCCCAAGGGTGCTTTGCCTCCAAAAACAGAGACTGGCTCTTCAAACACTCATTTCTATCACTAGCATTGATCTCATTATTAGACACAGCAGCTTACCAGAGAGAAAAGATCATTTTGCAGGCCCAGTCTGTCCACGGGGGGTAGGGAGAGGTCTTTGATGGCTGGTATTAAACTCTCCAGCATGTCGGGGCTGTACTGAGTGCGGTAGAAGCCCACTGTCCCGAGGTTTAACTGAAATGCACCAAAGAGCAAAGGATTAAAAGCAAGGGAAAATAATAATGGTAATAATAATAAGGATTTGTTTTATTCTCAATAAGGGTTGATCACTAAGAGGTATGGTAGATGAGAGAGCTGGTGTGAGGAAAGAGGATGGGAGAAAGGAGGAAAGAGAAACCTCCACCCCTAACCAGGGTAAGGGTTAGGAAGAAGAATACACAGTGCAGAAGGTAAAACACAAGACAGACTGGCCATGCTACAAACGTCACTTCTGTAACCTCAACATGACTCTGATACAGAGCTGTTATCTCAGTAAAGGAGAACAAGGAGCCCCTGCCCTGCATAAGAGCAAGTCATGCACATTAAGCCTGAAGGGCTGCATGTGGGGTAGGAAGGCAGAGATCATCAGCATCTTCACTCCTGTTGGGGCTGGTTGCGATGTGCCCCTCTGTCACCAGGGTGAAGCAGACAGATGTGGGACAGCAGGGAGCACACACAGCTGATGGCTGAAATACTCCCATTAGTTAAGCAGGAAGATCTGACTTAGAATAACTCTTACTGCTCTCAAAGTACAGCTCAGAAACCACAGTTCTAAACCTCACTACCTTCCTGCAGTAATAATCCCAGTCAGTTGGTGCCTTTCCCTTCTCAAGTCTTCTGCCCTGTGTCTGCATCTCAGCAGTGGGTTTTTTCCACTTGCAGATTCCCACTCGCCTGGTAAAACCCATTGAAAACCTTCACGCCAATGAGAAACAAACAGGAATGTTTTTGCTCAGAATGGGCTTGAACTAAACCTGCAGTTGCCACGGGATACTGAAAAAGCCACCGTATTTAAAAGCTGCCTCTGTTTAATGGGAATCTGCTTTTCTGGGCTCACAATCTGAGAAGGTTCCAGTTTACATTGTGTTGATTGCTCCTGCAAACAAAGGTCTGAAGGGAAAAGATCCACGTTAAGCATAACAGACAGGAGCCAATATCCAGCACTGAGAGGCCCCTGCACAACAAATATAAGATCGCATGGAATAAGAGAGGGAAGAAGAAACTGGAATGAAGGAGAACATCAGAGTGACAACCAAACTCACTGCTCCCTTGTGGCCACTCACCTTCACCCACTGGTCTGGTTTAACATCTTTCAAAACCAAGGTCAGCTCTGGCTTGTCCATCAGCACTTGCATTTTGGCACTGGTGGGGTCGTCACTTGTACAAATACTTATGGGGACCATCCACATAGGGAAATCCTCCCCTAAAAGAGGAAACCAAAAACAAGGATGACCTAAGGAAAAGGGGGTGCACGCTGGGATAACTTGCATGAGGCTGAAAACATTGCAGTAGCTGATGTCAGTATGTTTAAACTGACAAAAACCTGAAGGAAAAGGGCAGTTCTAGTGTCCAGCACCAAGGGTTTCCACAGCACCTTGGAAGCCTAAGACTTTACTTTACAGAGAGTAAATAGAGGAAATAGAGAAAAACAGAGGAAATAGGCAGAATTTGCATCTTAAAATAGAGCTGACTTACACCCAAGGCATTTTTACTTATTCACAGCCATAAGACCAGCAGCTTTCAGAGCTCCTCAGATGGCAGCAATGCCCTTAAAGCAGACATGGGCAGAGAAGAGCCTCAGAATGAAAGCTGAGCTGAAGACTGCAGCTTTCACCATAGCAGGAGGACATGGAAAGCATCACAACACTCAGCTTTATATTAATTCTGAAGTCTTAGCAAATACTTAAACACCCAAAGCCAAGCAGTGCAGCTGCCTGATCACCCAGTGTTGCTGTCATTGCATAGAAAGGAATGAACACTGCTGCTGTCATTGCATAGAAAGGAATGAACACTGCTGCTGTCATTGCATAGAAAGGAATGAACACTCTGCTTCTGCTCCCAGCCCTCATCTTACCAGCATATGGTCCACTGGCACAGAACTTCTTCTGGACTAACTTCAACACTTTGTCATCTTCTTGCTAAAAAATAAAAGCAAAAAAATCAAATCAGATTCTTTAGGAATCCCAACTTAATTCAAAGTTCACAGAGTTAAAGGAGAAAGGAATATTTAACCTCAGCTTCCATACATCCCAACTTCTGTGCACTCCTTAAACTTGCATAACTTCCACTCTCCCCCACAGACAGAAGTTAACTCAAGGATTCATTCCAGTTTACTCATCATTACTATTGTTGAGACATACGTGCCCTAATTACCCATTGCTTTTTTGGGGTCTGATTTCACTTTCCAGCCACTAATCCCAGCTCAGCCTGCGATGTTGCAGAGTAAGCACAATCAAAATGGAGCTGGAAGCACAGTGTGCACTGAGGGGACCTACAGCAGATATTCCACTGCCCCTGCAGCTTTTCAAACACAAAGAGCAAACGGGCCATGTCAGCAAACCCCAGGCACATGGCCTAGAGAGCCTGTGGATAAACTCTTATTTCACTTTCCACTGGGTTCCTTCTCTTCCCCTCCCTGTAGACACAGACCTGCCACTAAACAAAGCCATTCACTGCACCACGCTCCGGTCCGAGAGATGTCTTTAAGTTATGGGAAACCACCAAATATGTTCTTAAACACAGCTAAAATGCAGAACATCTGATCTGAAATGAACCAATACGGGGAATTACTGCACAACTCACCTGTTCAGCTTCCACGTAAATGAGTGGAAATCCCATTTGTTTGGTCCATGTATTCATCACAGCAGCAATAGGTTTACCACTAGCTTTTTCCAGGCTTTCCCAGAGGTCCTCTGCAAGAGAAAAGTCTGACTAAGGATCCCCAGAGCCCCACCATGTCAGACACTGTTACACTGTGGGGCCCTGCGGGGTTGGAGCTGTCGTACTGCTCCCATTTGCCTGCTGGGACCTCCACTGCCCTTCTGTCAAGTTGTGAAGATGATGGGAGAGGAAAAGGAAATAGTTTAAGCCATCTCCAGGTGAGGAGAGGGAGGAGGAAACTTCACAGCATCTAAAAGCACATAATCAATCCATACTGTATATGCAAAGTGATAAAAAGGAGAGCCTTTCCTTGAAGTTTCTATTAGGACTATTCATCTATTAGGCCAAAAGAGCCAACTGAGTCATGCAACTGCTTAAGGCTGAGGGTCCAATTCCACGTTTATGAATGACACCCAAAAAAGGTCGAAGAAAAGAGATGTCAGAGCAGACTTTGAACTGTTTACTCATCCATGCAATCAATACTGCCAAGCATGGCGTGCAGCTGGCAAACCACCACGCTCCACTTCTATCATTACATGGACGTGCAGGTCCTGCAGATCACCTCATCCAAGAGCCAGAACCCCCAGATGATGCAGATTTCTAACTGTGCAGGGGAACATTGCATGAAACTGGAAACAAGCCCATTATTTCCTACTTTCCAGTTACTCAGTTGCAATATATAAGAAACCACATCAAAAAATTCTCTCTCCAGAAATGAGATTTCTTAATCATGTAATGATCACTGTTTACCTGTGGCTGCATTCTTCTGCAGGAACTTTGTTAAATATAAATTCATTCCTTTCCGAAAGTCCTGGGAACAAACAATTGAATATATGTAATGGCACCATAGCAGAGGTCCCTTCTGTCCTCCCTCCACGCTGCATTCAGATTCAAGAATCAACCATAGAATCCCAGGATCCACATGTACACCTGTAATTCCCTCCCACACTCTGCTGCTACAAAGATTAACTCTTAACGTGTTTTCCTTCAAGCCAGATTTTAGCACTGAAATCATTTCACTTTTCCCACTGTCTCATTTCTGCTGGCTAAGTTCAAATACAGCCCCAAAACCCCCACAGAAGTCATATAAACTTCAGCTTTTTGTAATGCAGTTAACCTACAGTTAGCTCCTGACAACAGCCTCCTTACCTCATCACCAATGTAGTCGTGCAGCATTCGGATGACAGATGCTCCCTTGCTGTAAGAAATAGCATCAAATATTTCATCTACTTCGGATGGATGGCCAACGCTAACCTGCGATGAAGAGGATAATTAGCAGTGAGTTAATTGCCTCAATGCTTTGTTTGTTCTGTTGCTTAAAGGGTTCTCTCACTGAAGGAAGTATAAGTGTAATACAGGAAAATCCACAAAGATTCAATGCAGTTTAATGGGCTTTTCTTTGCATTATGAATGAGTGTATGGTTCTTTCTGAATAAGGAAAACTTACAACCAGCTGACAAGAAAAAAAGAAGGGATATATCCAGCAGGAAGGACAAGACTCACTTCAATCGGATGACTGTTGTCTAAGGCATCGAGCTCTTGAGCTCGTGTGTAATCAGCAGAAACAAACTGAGTCCAGATGTCATACTCTGGAAAACAGTGATCGACGCACAGGTACTCAATCCAGGAGGCAAACCCTTCGTTCAGCCAAAGATGGGTCCACCATTCCTGGAAAACAAGAAGGTGGAATAAAGAAAAAGATTCCAAGGGTTTCACTTCATCGACAAGAAAACAGGAGCAAAGAGAAGCTGTTAACGTCCTCATTTAGCACAGGGTAGAGGGACAGGCAATGCTTGTGAGCACCAGTTCCTCCCTATGAAGGAGTCAGCAGCCCAAGAAGAGCAATGAGCACACTTGGTCTTCTCCTGTCTTAGAAGGAAGATCTAGAAGTACCTTTAGAGGACACACTTGTAAAGAAGAAACTGATAATAAAGCCATTTTTATTCTAAGACAGCACATCTGTTATTACAGGACGCTTTTAATAAGGACACTTAATAATGATGATATGAAGCACGTGTCCACAACAACTGGGATTTATAACTGTTACATACCATGGTCACGAGGTTTCCAAACCACTGATGAGCGAGTTCATGTCCCACAACCAGAGCCACCCACTGGCGAGATGAAGAACAGGAATTTTTGGGGTCAATGAGCAACGCAGTCTCCCTGTATTTAAAAGAGAGAGGTCACTGAAATAAGCCTAAGTTAAAAAAACACAGCAAAAGTAGGTTAAATGACCTAAACAAGCTACAGAGTGATCGGTACGACTGATAAAAAACAAGAGGTATCTCAGTTTAGACGTTGGTTTGGTAAGTTCCACAGTTATTGGAATGCTTTGGAGCAACAGTTCCTCACAGCATGCAAGAAGACAAGTGCAATAACCCAAGCAGGAACGAGAAAGTTTATGCTTTATATATAAAACAGCTCACCTACTTAATCTAGGAAGGAAAGGGGGAGGACATGACAAGTCTCACCTTAACTCAAACTCCCTTTGCACTGCATGGTGTATGTACAGTCAACCTCCTCTGCCTCCCTCCTCCCCATAGGAAGCCCAGCTCTCTCCAGCTGTGTCACACACCCACTGCAGACACAGCTCCTCCACACACAAGTGCTTCCCCAGCTCAGGCACACAACCTTCCTCTGCAAACACCCCATTGCAACCAGGATGCAGTGTGGGGTGGCTACAGCTTCAGGAGCTGCTGCACTCTAAGGGGAGCACAGCAAACACAGACTGTGCCAACCTTCTGTCCCCAAGGGGATAAAGCAAGTGTGCCAAATCGAGAGTAAAAAGGGGGAAAAAATGGAGCAGCAAAAATTAAGGCTTTAAAAAATAATAAGAATTCTGCTCATCCAAGATAAGTAGGTGGGGTTATTATTTCCCCCCCTCACAAGAAGTAAAAGATTTCATCAAAATTGTAATAATTTAAGAGATAGATTTTAAACTGGACTCGAGCATCCATTGCAATTGGTGTGTTTTTAAAGGCCAAATTGAAAGGTTAACAAAAGAAATTGGAAAGGATTGAAATCCAAAGCTTCCAAGTCCAAGGTACAAAATGAAGGAGGATCAGTCTAACAAAAGCATGATCAGATGAACACAAAAAAACAACTGAAAAGGAAGGCAAGTTAGTGCTTCTCATTGACATGATAATCATGTGGCTGCTGCCTTGACCAACTTGCCTACAATGTAAAGTAAGGAACCCTTCCAGCTGTGCCAGCAAAAGCGTAACTTGGATGGGGAAAAAACAGCCAAGGGAAGTTCTCTTGGAGAACAGTCAGTGCTGCCAGGCAGCTAAAAACCCTCACACCCTCAGACAGTGCTTAGAGCTCATTCCTGCCTTCCTAAGGTTCGTGTGAGAAGTCAGCCCGATTCAAACTGAAGCAAGAGCTGAAGGTATTGATTTGGTCTTAGTTGGGATGATGCCAGTTCCCTAAATCTAATCCAGTTACTGCTAAGAATTAGTGAACAAAGGAGGGGAAAGACAGTATTTTAACAGCATACCTATAAGTAACAAGGCCCCAGTTCTCCATGGCACCTTTATAAAATAAATACAAAGGTTTATTGATATGGATACACACCTCTTCCTAAAGGTTTATAATTCAAATAAAATACAGTTCATCAACAAAGTGAGTGACTTTACCAGCAGCAAAATCTGCAATAGCTATGAGATCAATTTTAGGAAGAGGGTAAGGAACATTGAAGTAGTCCTTATAAAAAGGCAGAGTTTTAGCAGCAACCTGTAAGAGAGAAGAGGAGAAACCTGGTTAATATTTTGTTAACATGGAACAACTGGTAAAACTAAAAGCTTCCTGATGGCCAAGACCAGCCTATGAGAGCAGCACATACAAGCTGTCCTCCAACAGACTCATTCCCAGCTTCCAGGGCACAATGCTTTGGAAGGCTCCCATCCCCTTTCTCCCCCAGGCTGTACCCTTCCCCTCAGTATCCCTCATCATCTTTGGATCACACCATTACATCAAAATGACTCAAGTCATACGTGTGCTCTTTTTTTTCCTCATTAAAGACATGAGTTTGTCCCCAAGCAAAGCTTCCTTTAACACAGAGCCCAGTCCCTGCAGGAGCTCACAACATCAATAACCAAATCACCCCGAGTGCATTTACCTCTAATGCAAACTTTCCTTGCTCAGCTTTGCCCACAGGAGTGTAAACACGCACTAAGACACCATCTAAGGACCTGGTCTCTACGAAGTCGTATTCTCCCACCACGAATGCCACCAGATATGTTGACATGATGGGGGTGCGAGCAAACTTGACTTCCACCAGGTTTTCATCATCTGGGTATGGCTTCCGGTCAATGACATTCTTCAACATGAAAGAGAAGCAGATTTGTGGAAGTGAAACTGTTCTGAAGTGCATGGGATGAACTGCTGCATCATTAGGAATCACGTGTTGAACATGAAAGAAGTTCCCTGATTTAATAACACAGCTTAGATAAGAAGCCCCACAATGCATGGAGACACGCTTCCATAATATACACATGATATTCCATTACTGGAAAGGCAGGTGCTCTTTTATACTATATGGTTTATATTCTATTAGTGGAAAGGCAGCTGAACACGTTAGCTATCAGCTGCTGCCCTCCAAAGAGGATATTGTGCAGTTACCAGTAAAGCACGAGGTTTGTATAAAATACTGAAACAGAAACCAGAACCACGTGGTCAGTGAGCAAAGCCAGACCTCTCCCAAGGGACGAGGAAAGTGAAATAAACTGAACTCACTGAAACTAAAACCTAAAAAGAAAAAAACCCATTTTCAAACCCTCACGTTGCTCTTCTCCAGAAGCACATTCCAGAATTATCTGCACCGTATTTAAAATAGTAACCTGAGAATGCCTGCTTGTATCTACTTCCACTTGTACATCTTACCCTAATTCTGCTCAGCAATTCTCCAGGGCAAAAAACATGTTTATCTCCAGTTGTAGCAGCTACACAAACATGCAAAGGGTTGGCTGTTTTTATTCCCCCCCCTCCACCCTAAGTCACTCTACATCAAGCAGCACGTGGCATGACATATGCTAGACTTTAGCTAAGAAAACAAACACGCACCACTGTGGTTTGTAAGGTCTGTTTAGGTTTTGTGCTAGCATCTGAAATAACAATAGCATCTTTTAAGGGTTCTCTCAATTCAGAGCTGCTTACTCATAGCTACTACGACAGACTGCATTCCTAAGTCACCAAACACATTTCACTTTCCATCAGGCAGCTGCCTTTAGTAGAGTTGTATTCAGAAGACAGTTGGTGCACCAAGAACTCACCATATTTGACAAAGCTACTCTGTCCTTCGGAACCACCAATGAAATATCAAAAGTCGCCTTAATAGCAGGCTCATCCCAGCAAGGGAAAGCTCTGCGAGCATCAGTAGCCTGAAAGAAGAAAAGAAGAAGGAATATTAAGCCAAGAAATCACGAGAAGCTGCTGCAATGGAAACATACACAGAATAGGTATATTTGATGGGCAAGAAGTTGGATTAATGCTGTCTAGTGGTGATGGCACTGTGCAGCCCCCTAATCCCTACACTAAAGCATTTTGTTACTACTGTGATAGTTTATTTCCCTCTTTTTGTTTCTTTTTTCCTTCGTAAAGCAGCTAAAAAAGCACTTTGTGCTCCGATGGAATTCTCCAGTCAGAGCAGAATTTAGCAGAGTCATGGCAGGAGCAAAGCTCAGTCATGTGAAAGCAGAAGGGCACGCAGACGTTCCCAGACAGCACACACAGGACCACGTACCCACATCCAAACACCAGCCTGCACCCAAAGGGAACCTTCTGTGAGTATGAGTTAAGCTCTCCATGTTTTCATGTGGCACAACTATGAAATCACAATATGGAATGAAATTCTGTCCTTCTGACCAGGGTTTACGTAACGCTTGAGCCATTTTCTGGCTCTGTTTTTGGATGTCATTAGGATGCTGAGATAAAGGCAGAATGTTCTAATTAAAAATTAATCTATTTCACAAAGGGAAGTTATCCAGATGTGTTTGACCACATCTACATAAATAGATGTTTCTAAACACCGCATCTGCTTTATTTATATAAAGTGCATCACACATCAGCGTGACTGTTGGCTGGGGTAGGTGCCAGATTCTGAATGCACTGACCTTCAAGACAACAGCATAAAGGGCAGTTTTAGCATTGCCCATCCACAAGGAGCAAGAGAAAAAGAATTCATTAGTGAAGTTTACCCAGAGCAGAATTAAAGCCAGGACAGCAGGACCTGCTCTGCAGAACAAACACCACAATAAGAATGACATCCCTTGAAAACAGGAACACAGCCCATACCTCAAACTGAGTGACAGCAGCATAACGTGTGTCTCCAGTAGGGGTAGTATATTTACTTCGATAAAAACCTTTCATTTTATCATTCAGCTCCCCTACAAAGTCTATCTTCAGCGTTCCCGTCCCTGAAAGAGAAGCAGGTTGGACATTGATATGGATACATCATAGAGCAATCCTTTGGCCCAGATCTGGGCTTCTCAGCTGGACCAGTTCATCCCCTCCCATGGGTTTTCTGGCAGCCCCCCCTTAAACCCTTTGCTCTCCTTATGAAAAAGTGAGATCCAGCAGAGCGAAGCATCAAAACCAGTGCAGGCAAAGCCAGGTATATCATACCACAGACCTTCTCATCCTCTAAACACAACACACAAAACAGGAGAGATCTCCCTTGAGTTATCTGACGTCTGATCCCACAGCTCTTTCTTTGCAAAGGCATAGGATGTGGCTATTCATCCTCTGAAACCCACTGCAAATGCCAAAGTGGAGCACTGGTTGCATTCAAGCTTCTAAGTCAATTAGTCTTAGGATTTATTCTGCCCTCTATGTCTCGGTGTAAAAGGGGAAACCTGATCTCGAGCAGAAAGGCAGCAGGCCAATATCCAACAGAATGTAATGGCTGACAACCTTTACATTTGTGTTTGAAAAGATGAAGTAAAACAGCTTCATCCAAACCAAGGAGCAAAGCTTCAACCCACAAACCCAGCACAGCAAAAAAAAACCACACAATAGTTTCAAAAAGATTTAGTGCATTCAAGCCTAGGAAAATACTGCAGTAACTCAGATTAGCCCTTTCTCAGTAAGAGGAGAAGAGATCATCAGTATGTGACAGAAATAGCTTTGAGCCTAACGCCCAATAGCAGGTAAATAATTGGAGTCACCTTCATGTTAGAAGCAAACACCACCATTAAGGAAACAATCTCTGCAGTTCCAGGGGCCCACAGTCAAAGTGAGCTTATCATTTCTGCTTCCCATTAATCTCAACCATTTTAATACTAAAGGGACCTTGGAAAAGAGGTTTCTTAAGTCAGGTGTTAATCTGTGCTGCCTGCTCTCTAAGTATCCATTCACTGAACAGTCACAGAGATAATCAAAGCGCTTCCTAGAGAAACAGATTAGAAGAGCAGCTTTTTATGGCACTTACTTGAGCTGCATTCTTTCTGCTAGAAAAGGGAACTCCAACTTTAAGGGATCCTCAGAATTCAATCTACTTCAGCTTGACAGCTGATAGCTCAGGTCTCACTCCCTCAACCTCCAGGGGACACACAGCTGCTGCTCCAGCTTTGCTAATGCAAGCACCATAAATGCACAGGGCAAAGCGAGCTGAAAGCGTCTGAATAGCTCTTACCTTTCTGAAGGGTGCTGGGAAAGGAGAGGGTAACCTTCTCATCCTCATTTTGATAGTTGAACCCCGTGGCGTGTACCTCTGAAAGAGAAACAGACATTGTTTGAAATACAACCCAGTGATTCTTATCTCCTGAGTGCATAAGATGAACCTGATCAGCTGCATCCAACAGCAAATCTAGGGAGGATTTGAATCCATAAGGATGGTTTTGAGCAGCTAAAGAAATGCCAGCTTTGTCTGGGGTGATGGTGCATCACCCTGCTTCAGACCTATAGATGTGTAGTAACACCAGCAGCCTGTGCAGCACGACTCCAACCCTTGAAAACAGTAAGAAATAGCTCTGTTTTCCCTCAATATTCAACGCTTACATTAGTGCAGCAGGAGTCCTGTTAATTATCCTGAGCAGAACGCTTATGATTGAACTAATAATTTGTGGGCTGGCTTCAAAAGTGCACTAATACCCACAGCAAGGTGGTTTTGTTTGGTTACAATCACTAAGAAGAACTTAATGCTGGTTTTATTTAAGGCACGTCTTCAGACCCACAGACCTACCTTGGAGATTCACCATTCAGCAAGGGCATCCAAAACCAGCTGGAATATGAAGCAGCCCGACATTCACGCAGCATTGGGATCTATTTGTAGATGCAAACATCTGAACTATGAGAGCAAGCAGGAGAGCTGGGGGATGGAACCAGCAGAACTGAGCTGCCCTGGAGCCCATGGACAGACCCACCTCCCCATGGTGCTCCTTCCTTCCTTCCCAGCTCCCTGAGTGCCACTGGGGCACATGAAGCGATGCACGATGATGCTCCTCCAGCCACAGATCTAAAATAGCTGCACAGGGCCTTGCTGTGCAAGTTCTGCTATCTTCGTCCCCCTATAATTAACTGTTGCCATAACTAGCTATCTCTAAGGAATGCAAATCTGCACCAAAACAGATCCGCAGAAAGAGAGACAACACGTCGGTGCCTTGAATGAACCGGCTGGGTAACCCCGGGCATGGCAATACACCTCGCTGTGCAGGAATGTGTAACTCCAGGTTCACGGTGAATATCTGTCAGGTCAGAACAGTTTGTGAAGATCAAGGAGATGCCCAGACCAGTGTCCAGGTGTCAGCATCCCCACCCCATGCACTGACTGCAAATGCAACAGGAAAACATGGTGTGGGTGCTGAAATAGCAGGGAAGGTGCATAGAGCTTTACAGAATGATCCAGTAAACAGCCTCTGCAATCATAGAATGGCCTGGGTTGAGCAAAGGACCTCAAAGATCATCTTGTTTCAACCCACTGCCATAGACAGGGTCACCAACCACCAGACCTGGCTGCCCAGAGCCACATCCAGCCTGGGAAATGCATAGAAACACAAACTGCCTTCTGAACAATCACTGAAAGAAGGGATAAAACAGAACAGCTTATTGCTCCATTGGCTGTGCAATCAGAATGAAAAGCTTGTTTAAAAGGCGGCTGCAATATACAGCATGCCCTGCCTTCCCTGCTCAAGTGTCACTGCAAGAACCCAGGTAGGCAGCTCCAGAGGCAGGCTGAGCGTTCTCAAGATGCTCAGATAAGCTGTTCTATAGATAGTAAATGGAACTGGAGCCATGTTTTTATTTCATACAAAACGTGATGTGTTGTTCTTGTGGAATACGAGGCTCTCAGCCTTAAGCCAGAGCAAACACCACCCTCTGCTCCCAGAGCACACAAACCACATGGGTGCTGCTTTCACACCGCGCTGCTCCGCCTTCAGGCTGGGCAACACCGTGACACAACCTGAGCTGTGCAAACAGACAAAGATCTTTAAAGGATGGAAAACAACTCCGGGCTGTACTGGGAAGCTCCAAGAGTTTAAAGATCAGTTGTAAGAGGGTTGAGATCGACCACTAAAACAGACCTGCTTGGGTTTGTCTGATGGGAGCAGTCAGCTGAACCCTCTGCAATGGGAAGCTCAGTCTTGTGGATGGGCTGTGGAATATAATTCTTGTTTAAGAGAACCACTCACAACAAAGATGTAATTGCAGGAAAAGGCGGCCCGAATTCCTACCAGCACTGAACACAAAAGCTCCTGAGGAGAACAACACAGTTTTGGCAGCCTGTTCACTTTGGAGAGTCTGGCACTGCAAGGTTGCAAGTTAATCACTAGCACATTAGTGCACAGTCTGGACCAAATAGCATGAGAAAATACAAAGCTGCTAGAGCTGCCTTGGAAATAAAGGCACCCGAATCAGAGCTAGAGACTCTCCCGGCCTGGGAGTGCTGCAGATTAGATTTTACAGCAGCATTTTAAACAAATTACAGTCATCCTACAAAGTACTTCCTGAAACTGTACGGTAACGAGATGGAAACGTCAATTAATGATGCCAATTTCTGTATTACATACTTACAAACGTGGATCCTCGCCAACAGTTTTAACCGGTGTCAGTCGTACATAGAGTACACAGCAAAGGTAAAATGGGAATGGTGGGATTGGGAATACTGGAAACCAAGCTGGCTGTATAAGAACACATAAGAACTATGCACATAGGTTGGGGTGTAGAGTGGGGTTGTGTTTTGCTTTTCAAATAGGCCCCCACTTATGGTGGGATGGGATCAACAAGTCAAACAGACCTTGCTTGGGTCTGCTCATGATGTCCAATAGGAGTCAGCTGTACCCACAGCAATGGAAAACTCACTCTTATGGAGGAGCTGTGGTCCATTACAGCTGAGCTCACCCAAACTGCAAAGATAAGGCCTCTACTTCCCATCACTGAGCTTTGGCTTGGAATTCTTCTATTGCAAAGCACTGAGCAATCAATATCTCCTGCTTTACTCTTCGCTGTCATTCAGCTGTGCACTGTGTATAGCAGAAACTCATACTTTGATTTGAAAACTCCAGCAATCAAACTTTGGGAACACCATCAGATTTCCTTGGATATTGAAATACCAAAGTCTGAATTCCACCCTCTGCTGTCCCCAAAGAACAAACAGGTGGAGCCTTTGAGGAGAAACCCTCATGCAATTGAGCTCACTCATTCTCCATCAGCAATATGAAGAAGGCTCATCCAAGGGACCAAAGTGCTGATGTAGCTGATTTTCTGTTGCTTCATGGGACCACGTTCCATCTTTTGAGACCAGATCTAAAATTACCATCCAGAAAGCTGGGCACAATAGAAGCATTAGTAAAACTGACTTGATCTGTATCAACAGGTGCCAGCAAACAGTCTGCCAATTTCATGCAATTTTACTTCCAAAGCCATTATACTATTTGGCAGTTTACCAACCTGAAAGATATGTTTTAACCCCACGAAGCCAGACTGTAATTACAGACAACATGGCAAACTGCACCTCTGGTATTTATGCTACAGCAGTTGGAGAGGTGAGTGCCTACACTGCAGCTCTTCACGTCCAGAGACCCACGAAAGCTGAAATCAGAATGAAGGAATTCAAGCTACAAACTGACTTCCAATTTACCCAGTTTTAAAGACAAAAGCCTCCGTGAAGTTCTGTTATTAATACTTCAAGGAGAGCGCACCGCTGTTAAAGGATTTATAAAGCAGACCCCCTGAAGGACAGTGAGATCAGCTCTGAAAATACACAAACATCCTCTCTATTTTATTAACTTCCCTTGACTTGAGTGGAAAGTGATCATTCTCAGCAGCAAAATAAGGAGTCAGTAGGTGGTGTGGGCCCGGGGCGCAGTGTTGGATGGAACAGGAGCTCTGCTCCAAAGCAATACAATGCCTGAGGCAGCAAAGGCTCCCAACAACAGCCAGAAACCCTTTACCCTCCACAGTGAGGATTTCTTATTGCCAGCCATGCCTGATCCAACTCTTAGCTAAGCCCTCGCTGCAGCTTTTGTCAATATTGCCAAGTCCAGAGGTACAGACCACGCTTCTTGATGCAGGTACCCACTGTGCAAATAAACCGTGTCACAACAGTCACCCTTTTGCCTGTGACACATAAACGTGAGAGCAGGACAAAGGAAACTTGAGGCAACACAAAGGAATGGGAAAAGAATGAAGGCTGGGGAACCCACTCCATGCTTTACAGGGAGGTCAGCTTCTGCAATCATTATATATCTTTTCTATTGAAGTTGATAACAGTTGGCAGCAGCACTTTGTGTCCAAAATACATTACCATTAAGCAGCAGAAGAGCAGCCCCTACCTTCATCTCCTTCTGGTGCATAGGAGGCTGTAATGATGTCGATGTCAGCACAGTTCATCACAATCTGGTTGGTGGCATTCTTCACCTGTAAGAGAAACATCATCAGCATCAGGAATAAGAGAACACAAGGGGGAGGGCACCCCAATGAGGTGGGCAATCCCACCTCCACTTCATCTATAAACTCCCACATCACCACGTGCTTCGAAGAGGCAAAGAAGAGAAAGATTTTCCATCGACTGCTCTTGTCCTTTTCAGAACCTGAGTACCTGAATCCCATCCCTGCTTATCAATACTGTAAATTATTTAAGGGAATGGACTGCATGTTCAATACCAGTGCGTACGCCGGACAATAGGGCCCTTGTACATGCCTGGAATCCAAGACCAATGAAAACAGATAAAGAGCTGTAGGTTTCCTTTCAGTGGCGACCCAGAGGAGACTGCAGAACAAGTGGAATGCTTGTGAACACAAACCCACATCTCCCAGAGATCGCAAGCAGCACAACCTACAGCTCAGCACTCTGTACTGGTGATGCTGTAAGAAGTTCTTAGGATCAAAAACATCTGCCAAGAAATTCCCTTTACATTTTCCTGATAGCTTTCCTTCTGCCAGCTCTTGGCTACACACACTTTGCTTTATTTAACAAGTGGCCAGCTCCCAGCGTAGTAACAAACCACCTCCCCGTGCCAGCTCCCTATTTGGATGCAAGAGCTCGAACACAGAAGAATTCAAATTAAATATCAATTAATTACAAAAAGGGACTAAATATTTGGGAACTAAACTAGGAATTATTCAGAACCTTAGGGTTGCAGCCACCCAAACCAACACGCTGGATGGAGCCGGACACCACTTCAGGCAGTGCCAGCTCTTCAGGGACAAGAGAATCTCTCCAACAGCTGAATGCATCTTAACAAAGGCACAACCATACCCAGACACCTCATTCCTTAAAGCACGAGGACTTACAGCCCTTTCTTGATTGCTTATTGGGTCCTATAATGTGCTCTCTTAGCCCATGTGCCTGTCCCAGATACCAACAGAGCTGCAGCAACAAAGTGTGAGCATCAATGCTGGGGGGCATCCAAGGAGGTGAGCACAGCAGCTCTCAGCCCAGGCTGACTGAAGGAATGCTTCCTTAGTCACTGTGTACACAAAACCCAAATCTAGTCGGTGATGAGAGGCTTAAGAAATTCAAACCTTGTCACTTCATAGCAGCTCAAGCATCGTAAGAACGGCCCATTTAATCTAATAATCCGCCTGCTCAAGTGCCATAACCTGATTTCCCAAGGAAAGCCATCCCTCTCAGATGCTACAATAGAAGCAAACCTCCCCCAGGAGTCTCTCCATTCTGAACAAGCAGCTGCAGCTCCCTCCATTGCAGCAGAGCAGATCCCAAAGAACTACTTGGGATTCCACAGCAATGGATCCAACACGCTCGCAAGGCATGAAGCTAACAGATGGAACAGCTGCAGAGCTCAAGCTGGAGCTGATGCTTCCAGTACAGACTTGCAATCTGAAATGCACGGTTTTCCATTTGGTGTGAGTGAAACCGAAGGATTGCAACACCTCCCCAAAAGCAGAGATCCACACCCGATGATTTTCATCACAATTCGAAGGTTTGGGGTATTTCGAGGTCTTCTAAAAACACAGAAATATTAAGGATGAGAAAATCTTTTTTACACAAGAGTCCTCGTGAAGACCTTTATTCAATCTACAAATCCAAATCTCTCTGGATTAAGAATTGAAGATGCATAAATAGTTGTCCAAATTGCAGACAATACTGGGTTTAACAATAGACTTGATCTGTAAAAAATGACCTCTTTTGAGGACAGAGGAATTTCCAGTGCAGCACTGTGCTGCAGAACAAGTTTATCTTAAAGTGGAGATAAATCCAGAGGCTCCTTAGAAAGGGAATTACTCCTTGTCTCCTGCAAGGTGTTATGGAAGAGGCATTTAAAGGCACTGAGTGAGCCAGGATGGGACATGGGACCCTCCAACTCTGAAAGACAAAGGGTAAAACTCAGTATATGGCTAACAGATATGGACCATGCATTGCACAGTGCACTTCTGAGGTTCTCCTTAATGAATTGTGGAAAGTTCTCACGTTGATGCAGAGGTCCTGGCCAAGAGCCTGCTCCCTCTGATGGCTCAGATAATCAACAACAGACACACCTGTAGGAACACCACCAGCACAGAACCACAAAACACCCGTGCTTTGCTTCTGACCCATTTATCTCATGAGAACCTTCAGCACGGCCCCACTGGGTATGGAACGGAGCTTAAAGCTTTGCAAAGCTCATTCCTCACTGCTTCCCACGGAGCTCCAACAGCATTCAGAGCCAGCACTGCCCCATAACACAGTGCAGACCATAGAATGGTTTGGTGCTGATGCTTTCCCAGCCCAGCAGATCCCTTTCTATGCTCAGCTGGGGAGGCAAATCTCACCCCCAACAGGAGATCACATCTAAAGCTGCTCCCAAAACGTTTTCCAAGGGAATATCGTGCTGCACAGAAGAGTTGAAAAGGCTGATTACTCAACTATTGTGCCCAGCACAATGTTCATTTAGCACAAAAAGATGAAATCACTCTTGCCTTAGTGCTGCCCAGCTCCTTTCCTCCTCCACTTGTGTTCCAGTTCCATTTCCTCCTATGGACAGGCTGAGCCCATGGGCAGGGGCTGAGAGCACGGTGGCACCTACACTGTTATTCTGACAGCGAGAAACAATGAAGACTTCTGCAGAGCTGTGCCAAACATGACTCAAAGATGCTGTGAGGCCATTTATTTTCTCTAGCAGGAAAGGACTTGATGGAAAAAGTTTCTTTCAGGACATGAGAAATGGGATTTTGAATGGCTTTCCTACCTGAAACACAGCACTGGGTGCTCCAGAAGACACCTTCTGCAGCCCAAACTGAATCTCCAAGTCCCTTTGCAAGTCCAGGTAATTACATCTTATAGCCCTGCTTCGGAATATTATCCTTAATGCAGCATTACATCAAGCACGCACGCTTTAAGCTTTTACCCTCTAAAAATAGTCAACTAAAATCACTTCAGTTCTCTTCCACGAAGCAGCTTTTTAAGAATTCCTAAATGCAACGAGAAATGCATTAAAAGCTTTTATTTGTTCGTATCTTAGAGGAAATCAAGGTAGCCAAGTAGTAAAACTACCAACATCAAGAGCAAAAATCCCCCTCATTCCATTGACCATCTCGACTATATCCATCCACAGTGGCTGGAAGAGAACAGACAAGTAAATCCCTCTGTAACTGATATCAATGCAATCACCTTAGCACTGTGATCTACAGAGCTGGAGGGGAAAGGAGCAAAGATTCCTTCTACTGCACGCGACTGAGGAGCAGCAGGTTCCAACATTAATGCTCACGTTACCCAAATTCAGCCCTAATTTAATGTATTGCAAATGCAAACTACAGAGCTGGATAATAGAGCTGTGTATGACACTCACCGTCCCCTGCCCACCTCAGGAGATGCTGAGTACAAATACTACACCTATTACAGCTTCATTCTTCAAGGTTTACATATTAGAGTGTCAATCTTTAACCGGTATGCAGCGAGATGGGAAGACTGCATATCTTCAGCTTAGCTCACTCTGCCTTATCAGCCTATTAAAAGCAACAGATACAGGTTAAACATTGCTAAATATAACAGAGTATCCCTAAGACACATCGAAGGGACTGGGGAGGATCCGTGAATGAGCCATCCACCTCAGGTTGTAAATTCCTTACACAGACCACACGTTGCTTTGCAGTTTGCAAGTGGTGAATCACTGCTCCACTCCCAGCAGCAGGAAGGCAGCACTGCACCTATTGCACTGCATGGACAGGTGAGGGCTCAGAGCTGGGATAGCACTGTGTATTCCCTCCTGCAGGCTCATAGAGGGCTGAGCTTTAGCAGCCAGATGTGTTTCTGTGTTACTTATGGCTGGCTTTAAGTACAGGGCTGACAGCACATCCCCTCTTTGTCCCACACCCTCCAGCACTGACCCAACCACCGAGCAACAGGAGTGCTCAGCGCTGATAACTGCACCAGGGCTGCCATCAATAAATCCCCAAGCTAACAGATGAATTAAGCAGATTAACCGCTTCCACTCGAAAAAAAAACCAAAAAACCCCCAACTCTTCATTGTGCTCATTGCATAACATCCATACACCCCAATGGCTCATGTAAGAGTGCAGCTGATGGAGGGGCACAGGCCCATAGCAAACAATGCTGCTCCAGACCCACAGCTGACACTGACCCCATTATGTCCCATCCTGGCTGTAACCAAGGGCCTATTTCAGAGGGAACCTGTAAGGATTCCTGGGTTTTAAAGCACGCCAATGGAAAACTGTCCATTTATATAATTGTTACATAATTCTACAAGCTTCCAACATCCTCATTTACAATTCACACCATTTAGGAATCTCAGGTAACCACTCCAAACTTCATCTTTAAGCTGCCACATACTTAACAAGCGGAGGTATTAAATGTTATCGCGAGACAGATTAGATCATTGTTCCTGTATCAAGAACAACAATTAGCAGACAGAGGGTCATTTCCCTAGCATGAAAACTCCAAGTGCCATTAATAAATGCCAAGCACGCACCCTTTCCTTTTTAGCCTCTGAAACCAGCTCATTCCTTGCTGACACTGAAGCAAACTCCCTATCTTTCCAATCACAAAGGGCTTCACCCTCTGATGCTGATCTGAAGGAGCCATGGAAGAGATGCATCAGTTCTTACTGGGGGCAAGAAAGCAAAGGGTTTCATTAAGTTCCTTATAGAACCTACCTGAGCTCAGTGCCCACAACCACGAGGGGTCACCACACCTTCCTCAAGGCCTGGTACTGAAGCTGAAAGACTTCAACCCTACATAGAAAGAGCTGCCAAACCCTGTTCAGAGCCAGCAGCACAAACTCACCCATCAAAGCGTTTGCTCCCGGTGCCTTGACTAAGAATTACAGCCTTGGTTAATACCAGTTTGCTGTTAAATATGCAAAGCAGCAAACAAATGTTACTGAAGTATAGAATGAAGTTCCCATCGTCCTGAAATTCATCTTGGGTGTCACCATTTCAGCATTGCAAGGCAGAAAGCATCACCCCTTTCAGTATTTAAGGTGGGTTACCACTCACCCAGCTATAATCGTACTGGAATGGGGCAGAGGGATGACTGAAAATGCTTTATTAATTATTAAAAACCATTTCTGAGCCTGCAGGAAGAGGCAGCTGATCTAAGGATTATCTTCATTCCTTACCTCAAAATCCTGAACATTCAGTTTATCTTAATATTAAATCACTTCCACCTCCGTGCCTGCGCAAGGGATGTTGAAAATAGGATGAACCCCATTCTGCCTCATTAAAGCTGCTAGTAGGAATGGTCAACAGGTCCTTTATGGAACCAATGACAAGGCAGACCATTTGTTTTTTCCATACTCAATTCAGTAATGCATAACTAGCCAACGTTAGCACATTCTCATTCCCTTGCACTAAAAGCTCTCTGCCCACCCAGCGTTGTTGGAGAGCTGGTTCTTCTTCTCCCCATTAAGTGCAGAAGTTACCCTCTCATTTTCTGGAGCACGCCTTCACCATAGCACCAAGTGAGCTTCAGATCTGCAGCACTCAATGCACACAGCTGGGATGCAGGCTGGAAACTCTTCCACCTATGGCTGTGATGTTACTTAGAGACTTAAGAATAAAGACGTGTCATATTAGAGGCTTTTCAGAACATCCCCCTACTCTGTTGCTCTCTACAAAGGGAACAACGCGCTCACCACAACCAGAGCTGAATTGGTGACAACCTTGAACCTTCCACATCGATATTCTTCCTTATGCCCTCAGCTGGTAGGAAAGTCCAGAATCCTGCACTGTCAGGTGGTACCTTCAGCTCTAGGAAATCATTGAGCAATCCCCTGAACAGCAGCAAAGAGCATTAGCCCATATCCCAGCGGCTCTCAAATCCAGAAACCCCACACCCAGACCCATTTGAAGGCTCCCGAACCAACACGATTCTCTTGGATTAAAACGAAGTTTCCACGGCTGCAGCTCAACACTCTCTCCCAGCAGCCAGCCTGGCTTAAAAACCCGACGCTCCCCTCCCCCCCCCCCCATCCCCCGTGTTATTTTTAACCAGGCTGATTGCAGTGATCCCATTTGTAGAGCAACCCCACAGCTGTACCGGGGTAAAGCAAGAAGCACTTGGGCGCCAAGACAAGAATCAGTGGTTGGGATCGAGGTGGAAGAGATGGGGAATATCTGCAGCTCCGAGGCAGCACGTTGCAGTGCTTTATGGACACCAGCACGTCCATTTACGCCCTATTTTTTTCCCTTCTTTTCAGGATTTCTTCCACATGACACAAACTTACTCATCCTCCTGCGGGTCTGAGGTCATGAGGGCTCACAATGAGCTCAGCCCCCATCAGAGGGTCCACCATCAGAGCACCACAGCGCTGTGAGCCTCGGGGCTCCAAATACCCCATAAGGCAGCTGACATTGGCCCCTAACCAACCCATAGGGCCTCATACACCCCATAGGCCCTCATACACCCCATAGGCCCACAACCAACCCATAGGGCCTCATACACCCCATAGGCCCACAACCAACCCATAGGGCCTCATACACCCCATAGGCCCTCATACACCCCATAGGCCCACAACCAACCCATAGGCCCTCATACACCCCATAGGCCCATAACCAACCCATAGGGCCTCATACACCCATAGGCGCCCAACCAACCTATAGGCCTCCATACACCCTATAGGCTCATAACCAACCTATAGCCTCCCCCCCATACACCCATAGGCCCATAAGCAACCCATAGGCCTCCATACACCCCATAGGCCCCCAACCAACCTATAGGCTCCCAACCAACCCATAGGCCCCCATACAACCTATAGCCCCCCCCCATACACCCCATAGGCCCTCAAGCAACCCATAGGGCCTCATACACCCCATAGGCCCATAACCAACCTATAGGCCTCCAACCAACCTATAGGCCCCCACCCCATACACCCTATAGGCCCCCAACCAACCTATAGGCCCCCATACACCCCATAGGCCCATAACCAACCCATAGCCCACCCCCATACACCCCATAGGCCCATAATCAACCTATAGCCCCCCCCATACACCCTATAGGCCCCCAACCAACCTATAGGCCTCCATACACCCTATCGGCCCCCATACACCCCATAGGCCCCCAAGCAACCTATAGGCCCCCATACAACCTATACCCCCCCCATACACCCTATAGGCCCCCAACCAACCCCATTGACCCTCAGATCCCCCTATAGCCCCCCAACCCCCCCCACCTCACACCGCGGCCTACCCCGACCCCCCCACACCCCGATTAGGCCTCACGGGGCGGAGCCGCACCCGGGGCCGTCCTGCACCTGCCCGGCCTTACCGAGAAGGGTAAAAAACGGGTTGTGGTGGGTTTAAATCTCACCTGCACGGCGGCTTCGAGTTTCCCTTCGAAGGTGAAATCGATCAGGTCGGGCTTAAGGCAAAGCCCGTAGTTCAAGGGGCTGACGTCGGCTGGGAGCCGCTCGAAGGGCCGCTTGGCCGGCATGGCTCAGAGCGCCCCCCGGCGGCGGGGCGGTGAGGAGGGAGGAATGAAGGGGGGGAGATGAAGGAGGTGGGGAAGGGGGGAGAAAAGGGGGGAAGGGGCTGAGAATGGCGGCGGAACCGGCAGAGATAACACAGAGCGATACGGAGAGCGGCGGGAGGGAGCAGGGAGGGAGGGGCGGGGGCGCGCGCGCGCTCCCGACACGAGGAGGCCGAGAGGGAGGAGGAGGAGGAGGGGAGGACGGACCGCGCGTGCGCGCGCACGTAGAGAGGAGGGAGCGCGTTGCGTAACGGGGGCGCGCCGCCCCGCCCCCAGGGGAACTGAATTGGGGGGGGGGGGTGTATGGGGTGTGTGGGGGTGTATGGGGTGTATGGGTGTGTGGGGGTGTATGGGAGTGTATTGGGGTGTATGGGGTGTGTGGGGTGAATGGGGAGTGTATGGGGGTCTATGGGAGTGTGTGGGGGTGTATGGAAGTGTATGGGGGTGTATGGAAGTGTATGGGGGTGTCTGGGGGTGTATGGGGGTGTCTGGGGGTATATGGGAGTGTATGGGGGTGTATGGAAGTGTATGGGGGTGTCTGGGGGGGTATGGGAGTGTATGGGGGTGTATGGGAGAGCTGGTCCGGCCCTATATAACAAATGGGGGGGGGGGGGATGTATGGTAGTGTATGACAGAGCTGCTGTGCTCTGGCCCTATATACCAAATGGGGGGGGGGGTCCGGCCCTATATACCAAAGGGGTGGGCAGAGCTGCTCCAGCCCTATATAACAAATGGGGGGGTGTATGGCAGAGCTGCTTTGGCCCTATATACCAAATGCATCCTCAGTGCTGAGAACAATCCCTTCAGCTCCTGTATCTATGAGCTCAGGGCCCTTTTTGCTGCATTTCAGCAGTTTCTACACCCAGATGAAGCAGCACAGCATTGCTCCCCACCCATCTCAGCCCCATAGAGCTGCAAAACACCCAGCTCAGCTCCACGGGGCTTTGTGGAAGATGCAATGCAAAGAATTTGCTTTCCAAAGGCTTCGTGCTGGATGCAGCCAGTGGTATTTACAGGGCAATCAATGTCCCAAGTGGGTGCTGCTGACCGGCTGCTTTCCATGACCAAACAGCAGCAGGAAGTTGAAAGATTCCCCATAAAGCCTTTATATGGGAAAGAAAATAGGGGTGACAAATGGAATCCCAGCCTCTCCAGCCTTGCTTTGCCCTGAGCTGAGCTGGTTCAGCCCCCAGAGCTGCTCTATGGGGTCAATAATTGCCTTCAGTTTGCTACAAAGCCATAAAAACCCCATTGAAACCCAACGATTGATTTTTGCTGGTTCAAGATATAAAGCAAAAAGGGGAGCAGGGATGGGCTGAGGGCTGGGAGAACGTGCAGCACTGAGCAATGGGCTCCTATAGACCTATATGGGCTCCTATAGGCCTATGGGCTCCTATAGGTCTATATGGACTCCTATAGGTCTATATGGGCTCCTATAGACCTATATGGGCTCCTATAAGCCTATATGGGCTCCTATAGGCTTATATGGGCTCCTGTAGGCCTATATGGGCTCCTATAGACCTATATGGGCTCCTATAAGCCTATATGGGCTCCTATAGGCCTATATGGGCTCCTGTAGGCCTATATGGGCTCCTGTAGGCCTATATGGGCTCCTATAAGCCTATATGGGCTCCTATAGGCTTATATGGGCTCCTGTAGGCCTATATGGGCTCCTATAGACCTATATGGGCTCCTATAAGCCTATATGGGCTCCTATAGGCCTATATGGGCTCCTATAGACCTATATGGGCTCCTGTAGGCTTATATGGGCTCCTGTAGGTCCTATATGGGCTCCTATAAGCCTATATGGGCTCCTATAGACCTATATGGGCTCCTGTAGGCCTATATGGGCTCCTATAGACCTATATGGGCTCCTGTAGGCCTATATGGGCTCCTATAGACCTATATGGGCTCCTATAGGCCTATATGGGCTCCTATAGGCCTGCAGGGATGCAGGCAGCAAGGATGGATGTGCACTGGGCATTGCATAGGAGAGAGGATGGAGCTGTGATGAGCAACCCAGGCTGCTCGGTGCCTGAGGCAGCTGCTGGCCCACACCGCTGCATTGTTCCATGACAGATGCTGCTGTCAGCAAGCAGCAAGAGAGAAAGGGAAGAAAGGGAGGGAGAAACCTGGCGAAGCCTCTGCTGCATCCGTTTGCTTTGGGTTTTGTGGTAGCACCAACACAGGCTCAATGGGGAGCCCCAAATCTGCACCGAGTGCTGCCCGTGCACTGTTTGAACTGGGAAAGCAAAGGGAAAAGCTGACAATAGAAAGATCCCAGAGCAGCTTTTCCCTTTTTCAGCTGGAGTTTTTTGCCATCCCCTGCCAAGATTGGGAACAGCCGGAGGGCACCGGGTGCTAATCCTGCCTTGCAGGTCCAGCCATGGCTTAGGGCAGGAATCTGTGGCATTTGGGAGCATTGGGGGCAGCAGGAGCAGGGCTGGCTGTTCTGCACTGCTGCATTTGCTGCGTGCTGTGTTGCACTGTGCTGTATTGCACTGTGTTGTGTTGCACTGTGTTGTGTTGCACTGTTGTGTTGCACTGTTGTGTTGCACTGTGTTGTGTTGCACTGTTGTGTTGCACTGTGCTGTGTTGCACTGTGCTGTGTTGCACTGTGTTGTGTTGCTCTGTGCTGTGTTGCACTGTGTTGTGTTGCACTGTGTTGTGTTGCACTGTGTTGTGTTGCACTGTTGTGTTGCAGTGTTGTGTTGCACTGTTGTGTTGCACTGTGCTGTGTTGTGTTGTGTTGCACTGTTGTGTTGCACTGTGCTGTGTTGCACTGTGTTGTGTTGCACTGTTGTGTTGCACTGTGCTGTGTTGCATTGTGCTGTATTGCACTGTGCTGTGTTGCACTGTGCTGTGTTGCACTGTTGTGTTGCACTGTGTTGTGTTGCACTGTGCTGTATTGCACTGTTGTGTTGCACTGTGTTGTGTTGCACTGTGTTGTGTTGCACTGTTGTGTTGCACTGTGCTGTGTTGCACTGTTGCGTTGCACTGTGTTGTGTTGCACTGTGTTGTGTTGCACTGTGTTGTGTTGCACTGTTGTGTTGCACTGTGCTGTGTTGCACTGTGTTGTGTTGCACTGTGTTGTGTTGCACTGTGCTGTGTTGCTGTGTTGTGTTGCTCTGTGTTGTGTTGCTCTGTGTTGTGTTGCACTGTTGTGTTGCACTGTTGTATTGCTCTGTGCTGCCCGTTGTCCTCCTGTTGGCCAAGTACCTGGGGCTGGTTGCACAAGCCCCTCTCTATAATGCAGGGATGGAGCCAAATGCAGCCAAACCCTGCTTGGAAAAGCTGCAAGCAGCTCAGCCCTGTGTGTTGAACACTCATTCCAAACCATGCAGGGCATGCATCCCCATAGGGTACAATGGGGCAGATCTGTAAGGGGTCAAATGCTGGCTCAGCCCACCATTAGTGGCTTCAATCAGTGGATGATCATTGGCTGCTGGAGCAGGTTGCAGTGCATGGCTGTGCTCTGCTCCCCCCCAGCTGCTGCAAGGACCCCCCGTGGTGCACGGGAGGGGGGAAAGGGGAATATGGGGGGGGGGGGTCAGGCCCGATAGCAACACAGGCTGGGATCAACGGTCTCGAGCACAGAAGAGCCGTCACTACACATTAACCAGCTGTGAGATGGAGCAACTCTTCCTCCTGGCCAATATCAACAGTGCCCGGGAGCACAGCCAGGAGATGGGAACGAGCCGAGCCGAGCTGAGCTGATCCATGCCGAGCTATGGGGCTGCCCTATAGGGGGGATAGGGGTCAGGATGGGGTGCATATTGTGAAGGGTCTAGGCCCTATATACAGACCCTATATCCCTATATACAGACCCTATATCTCTATATACAGACCCTATATCCCCATATACACACCCTATATCCCCATATACAGACCCTATATCCCCATATACAGACCCTATATCCCTATATACAGACCCTATATCTCTATATACAGACCCTATATCCCCATATACACACCCTATATCCCCATATACAGACCCTATATCCCCATATACAGACCCTATATCCCCATATACACACCCTATATCCCTATATACAGACCCGATATCCCCATATACGGACCCTATATCCCTATATACAGACCCTATATCCCCATATACAGACCCTATATCCCCATATACGGACCCTATATACCTATATACGGACCCTATATCCCCATATACGGACCCTATATCCCTATATACGGACCCTATATCCCCATATACAGACCCTATATCCCTATATACAGACCCTATATCCCCATATACAGACCCTATATCCCTATATACAGACCCTATATCACTTCCACGCTACACGAGGGGCTCCTGCAGCCCGCACAATGGAAGGGGGGTCGCACAGCCCTACAGGGCCGAGCATCCTATTGCATCACACCTGTGGGTCAGAGGAATCCCCCCCACCCCCCACGTCCACGCGTGTCTATGGGGCGGATCCTCCCTTCGCCCCATGGAATTTTCCACTCTCCGCCGGGCGCGCGTGTTCCCGTTGGCCACGCCCCCTCGGCGCGCGCGCGCCCCCCTCGAAGCCACGCCCCCCTTTCGAAGCCACGCCCCCTTTCCCGGCGTGCATTGCGGCAGCAAGATGGCGGCCGCCGTGGCGGTGGGGTGGAGGCTGCTAGGCCGCGGGGTGCGTGGGTTGTGAGGGTCGTTAATAGGGCGACGTGGGGGTCTATGGGGTCAGATGTGGGGTGGAGAGGAGGAGAGGGGGGCGATGAATGAGGGGCTGGGCCTGGTCACCTTCCTGTTCCCCTATTACCTTCTTATCCCCTTTCCCTTCTGGCTTCCCACCTTCTTTCCCCCCTCCCCACTCTTTTCCTTCCCTTTCTTCCCCCATTCCCTTCCCCTTATCCCTTCCCCTTATCCCTTCCCCTTATCCCTTCCCCTTATCCCTTCCCCTTATCCCTTCCCCTTATCCCTTCCCCTTGTCCCTTCCCCTTGTCCCTTCCCCTTGTCCCTTCCCCTTGTCCCTTCCCCTTGTCCCTTCCCCTTGTCCCTTCCCCTTGTCCCTTCCCCTTGTCCCTTCCCCTTATCCCTTCCCCTTATCCCTTCCCCTTGTCCCCTTGGCTGTGTGTTCCCTCTCATCCTGGTTCTCTATTGATAACATCTCAGTTCTCATTGCAATCTCTCCCTATGTCGGTTCTGTTTCTGGCCCATTGGGTTCATCCCATCCCATATTATCTCTCCCTTAGGCCTTGGAATCGCTGCTGCGTCCCCATGGAGCCGTTCCATCCTGCCTCGTTATCCCTGTGAGGACCAAGAGGCGGCTCTTTGTCCCCCAATGGGCCCGGGAGCTTTCACCTGAAGAGAAGATGAAAAGGCTGCAGTCTTTGGGCAGGACGATGCCTGAGGATCGCATGGAACGGACCTTTTACTTGGCCTGCACAGGTGGCAATTTGCTTTGGTCTCTTCTATAGGGCACAAATAAGGCAGAGGAGAAGTCTGACTGCGTTGGCTGTATCTGCATGCAGCAAATTCAATGACTTACTCAGCCCTAAAGGAGTAATAGCTGCCATCAGCCCTGTGTCTCCTGTTGGCCCCTTTGTACCCAGGGCCGTGCTTCCTACTGTTCTTTATCCTATCCCCATACCTCAGGGCTGTCTGGAACAGCAGGCAGCATAGCACAACATGTCAGCACTGCGAGGTGCCCCCATCCCAATGCTCTTATTTCATCCTACAGATGTTCTCAATTCTGCTTCTCCAGCTCCCAGCAGCCAAAGTGCTGCTTCTTGGTCTCCTTGATTCCCCTCCTGACCTCCTTTCTCTCTCACATGCAGCCAGTATTATAGACCCTTATGTCCCTCCTGAGGGTGATGCTCGCATGACTTCCCTGTCCAAAGAAGGGCTGAAGCAAAGGATGGAGAAGCTGAAGCAGTCTGCTGCCTCTCAGTTAGCGTGAGTACCTCCTGTTCACTTAGTGCTGGGTGATGCAGTCGTCACCATCCGAAACAGGGGATGTTTTTCATTTGCTCAGAGCTTTTTCTTTGTCATTTCAGCCTACGGAAAGTGAAGGATCACGATCCCAATTTCAGCACCAAAACTTTCCCAGAGATGGCACAGGAGATCTATGTTGAAGCTCACAACAGCCTGGCAAAGTAAGACCCGTTCTGACCAATAGGGTTACATAGGGTTTGCTTTTCTTTGCTTACATGCTCTGGTTTTCTTGCCTTTGTGATCCTTGTATCTCATTTACAACAAGTACTTTATCTATTGCTGCCCTCATCTGTGTGAGCAGGAGGTGGCATTGGTGCTTTCCCTTGACCTGACTTGAAATGGAGACTAGAATAGAGCACATCTTAAAACTGCATCATTCTTGGTTACAATTCCATACATCAGCAGGAGATTTAGGCCACAACTGGCTTCCAAAGGATTCCATTCTATCTCCCCCTGCAGTCTTTTAACCAGCTTCTGTTCTGCCTTCGTGCTCAGCTCATCGCTGAGAACCTCACTTCTGCTTTACCAGCAGGTTGTGAATCTTCAGGTGGAGCAGGGATTTGTGAGTAAAGCCTCTTGACAATGCTCGTATTTGAGTAACTGGGTGTGTTTCACTTGCAGTTTTAACAAGCAGAAACTTCACTCCCTGGTAACAGAGCGCTGCTACCCGGTAAGTGTTGATCTGGGTGTTACAGTTCCTCAATGGGGTTTAGAGGACCTTAAAGACTGTGGAAGGGGTTGAAATGATCTTTTAATCTTCTTTTTCTCACCCAAATACAGTAAAGACAAGGCCTAAGTCTGATTAGTAACACAGCATTCAATCCATACCCGCATATCGCACTTTGCTTCTTCAATTCACACCCCACTAAAGTTGGTGCCACCTTTATATTCTTTTCCCTTTCTAGGACATGGTTCGTGGCAACAGATACAAAACCATCCGCTGGAGCTTTGTGGAGTCATTGGAGCCTCCACGAGTGGTTCACGTTCGATGCACCAGCATTGTGAACCAGGGCAACCTCTATGGACAGGTGACAGTGCGGATGCACACCAGGCAGGTACGTCCCCTTGTGTCCCCCCCCCTCCTGCCTTTCCCAGCTGATTCCATCTCAATGCATCTTTCTATTTGCAGACTTTGGCCATCTACGATCGCTTTGGACGGCTGATGTACGGAGGGGAGCAACTACCCAAAGATGTTCTGGAATATGTTGTGTTTGAGAGGTACTTGGTCAACCCTTATGGCACGTGGAGGATGCATGGCAAGATCGTCCCAGAGTGGGCTCCACCAAAGGACCCCATTGTTAAGGTAAAGCCATAAGGAGCAACCTGTGTCTGCAAACAGAGTGCTCTGTTTTCCTTTGTTCCTATAGCCTGGCTGTTCCCCTGTGCAAGGCACTGCCACTCTGCTCACCCTTATGCTCTTACTGCACTTTGGGGTTGCTGTGTGTCAATGCTGATTTATGTCCTTGCTGTTTCAGACGGTGATGATTCCTGGCCCAACCTTGGATCCCTCACAAGAGTATGAGGAGATGAAGTAGGGAATATCAGAGCCTTGCACATAGAGAACAGTGCAAACAACCCCGAGGGCACAAAATGGGATGTATGTGGAGGCAGCAGGATGGACGTAGCTGTGCCTGCAGTGAGCAGTCAGCAAACAAAGCAGCTTCAGAAATGGACTCCAGGCACTGAGAAACTGCCTTGAAAAAGGAGCAAGGGGGACTTGAGAGGCTCATGTGAGCTCTATGGGGCTGCTCTCCTGGCTGACTTCTGTGCTTCCAGGGCAAGAACTGCTGTCAGCACAGATGTGGGGTATAGGATGGACCTGGGGACTCATTAAAGCCTGCAGCAGAAGCCATTGGAGATTTCTTTCCCCATCCTTCCCCCATTTGCACAGATCTCTGGTCTTTTTCTTCTAACAAAGAGCGACAAACAGACTTTACATTGCTTCCTCCTGGCTGGGTGCTGCACTTGGAGCCCTGCTGGATGCCTGGCTTGTTGCTGACCAAGCTGAATCCTTCAATAAAGCCCATGATTCATAATGTGTGTGTCAGTTAACATCAGAAAGCAGCACTTCTCACAGCCCACGTGTCTCAAAGCATTGGCTGCAGACACTCAGGGATCTGGCAGCGTTGCTGGTGGGGAACTGGCACCATCCTGTGGACGTTGTGACATTGACACCAAACCCTTTTGGTTTTGCAGGCTGTGTGTGATTGGAAGCCTCACCTCCCCTATACACAGTCACCTCTATTAAGAGAGCAGCCAGAGCTGGAATCCCTGGTGTCTTTTGGTTTGGAAATCAGGGGTGGTGTCACAAAATCTGGCTGCATCTCATGGAGGATCCTCTGATTATAAAGCACTGCTGTTCCTGGGTGTTCTTTGCAGCCCCTACCCCATAAACCAGCCACTGTGAGCGCTCAGGGTAAACGTTTATTTCCCATCTATTTGCTTCCTGATGGATATTTGCTGCTGAAGATCCCAATGCTCCTCTTGAGGAGAGAGGAATCAAATAGAGAAGGGATGGTGGGATGAGCCCCACACCAAAGCAGGCTCTGGGTGCTCCAATGCCCCCACTTTGCCTCCCCCTGAGCTCATGACATACAGCACAAACCACAGCCCCGTGGTGCTCAGGGCCCTGATGCCATTCAGCTCCGAACCTCTGTGATACCCAACCAGATCTCTGACACAGGCAGCCCCATTGCTATGGGTGCCCATGCTGCAGCAACGTGGCTTTGGTTAACATCTCTATCCAGCTCCCTGCACCCCAGGGCTCAGCTCTACTCATGGTCCCATGGACAGACCTCAGCACTGGACCCCCCTGTGTCCTGTCCCTCCCCAGGGCTGTCCCATGGGCACACAGCAGACGCTCCCTTTGAGCTGCTGGGGGTTTCTGGACCCTCCTCTGCTTCCCATGGACAGACCTCAGCCGTGCTGGCCCCGCTGTGCTGCTGTGCTGTGTGTGCTTGGCCTGGTGCTGCAGGCAGGGCTCTGCACAGCACCCGGTGCTCCCTGACCCCAATAGGGGCTGCTCCCCCGGGCTGTTCTGCAGCCCCAGGCTCTGCTGCTTCCCACGGGCAGATGGCAGCTCTGCTCTCTGCGCTCTCAAGCTTTCTAGATCCTTCCTTCCCCATTGCCGTGCTCAGGGCTGGCTCCTCTGCCCCCATGCTCTCCCATGGGCACACAGCCTCACGCTCCCTGCTGTCCCTCTGCTTTACAGATGTGTTTTCTCCCCTCTCTTTCTGCAGACCCCGATGTGCAGCAGCACCTCTCCTTGTTCCCAATGTGCCATCCCGGGCCTCTCTTGGCTCCTCTTTATCAAATGGAGGAGCAGCCCCTTCCCAGGGACAGATTTCCTCTCTCCCCCCGGAGCCCCCCATGGTCTCCCAAGGGCAGATCTCCACCTTTGGGCTCCCAGCACTGCGGGACACCCCTGGGCTCTCTATGGACCTTGCAGGGCTGACAAGAGCTGCCTGACGTGTGATGCGCTTCGCAGCCCCCCCTGAGCTCAGCTTCATCCTCGGCTGCTCCATAATGGGGGTGGCCGCCTCCCAGGGGCAGATCTCCTCTTTGCTCCCCCCTGATGCCCCCTGACTCTCCCAGGGGCAGATTTCTGCTTTGCTGACCCCTGATCCTTCCTGTCCTTCCCAAGGGCAGATCTCTGCTTTGCTGCTCCTTGGCCCCCCCTGTTCCTCCCAAGGGCAGATCTCTGCTTTGCTCCCCACCGACCCATCTTGACCCTCCCAAGGGCAGATCTCTGCTTTGCTGACTCCTGACCCCTCCTGTTCCTCCCAAGGGCAGATCTCTGCCTTTTTTTTCCCTGACCCCCCCTGTCCCTCCCAGGGGCAGATCTCCCTTTGACCCTCAGCCCCCACCCGGCCCCACTCCACACTCCTGCTCCTGATGGGCAGCCCCTCAGTCTCCCCCCTACAAGCAGCAGGTTGGCTGCTGCCCTTCCCCAGCACCTTCATGGGGCTGCCCCGCATCGATGGGACCCCCCCGACCCCCTCCTGCTGTGACACAGACCCCACTGGGGCACTCAGTGCTTCCCAGGGACAGACCTCAGCCCTCAGCCCCGTGCCCCCCATGTTCTGTGCTGCATAAAGGGAGTCAGTGCCATAGGGCTGCATGGCCACTGAGGGTGACATCGCCCCCCCCCCAGCAGTGCCATCCTGCTGTTCCTCTGCTGTCCCCTCACTGTCCCCCATCACTGTGGTCTCGGTGGTGATGAACTGAGAGGGGTCTGCACCCCCATCCTGCAGGCTGGGATCCGGGCTGCTCCCTACTGGGGGCTGCGGGGGGGTCCCTACCAGGCCGGGCTGCCCCCCCTCGCTGCTCCCCTCCCTCTCACTGCCCCGTTTCCGAGCGCTGCCCTCCCTGCTCCCTTTCAGGCTGCGTTTGGCTCTGGATCTGCTGATGGCTCTGATGGCGAACCCCAAACTCCTGAACGCTCTTTGTGGGGGCGGCTTGAGGTTCGGGGGGGTCCCCGCCGTGTCTCCGGGGGGGTCTGAAGGCGGAGGTTCGCCGCCGTTCTGCTTCTGCTTCAGCATCTCCCACGGACACACCTCGCCGGGGGTGGGGGGAGCGGAGCGCAGCCCCGACGGGGGGGACGCCGGTTCCGCTGCCCCCCCCGAGGGCGGCCCTGGAGGCTCCGCGTTGTCCCCGCGGCGATGCGGGAGGCTCTGATAGCGGACGGGGGGGGGCGGGGGGGTCCTTTTCACCACCACACGCACCCGCCCCGCGGGGTGGGGGCCGTCAGCGCTGATGCTTTTAACGGGTGCGTAAGTGACGCGTTTCGTCCCCTTGTTGTCAGCGGGGGGGGACGCATCACGACGGGGACCCCCGTCCGGTAGCGGGGCGGTGGGGGTGGCAGCGGCCGGGGTTGGGGCGGTGCTGCGGGACACCCCTCCTTGTTGTGGGGGTCCCCAGTTCGGGCTGACGGCTCCAGCACCGGCGCTCAGCGACTTCTGCAGAAGCACCTCCCGGAGCCGGGGGGGCTGCCCGTGCCCCCCGAGCTGCTGAGCGCTCACCGACCTGGGCAGCAGCGGAGCGGCACACAGCGATTCGTTGTCAGACGGCTCCCCGCAACCCCCCGCAACAGCGTCCAGTGCGGGATGTTCGGAGCTGCGGGATCGGAACGGGCCGCCCCCATCCAGCCCCCACCCTCCGGTACCGTCGTGCTGCCGTTTGGACGATGAGCTGCCGGAGCTGCGGGTCGGGGGCGGCGTGGGGAGGTGCGGGTTACGGGCCGCCATCCGCCGTGTCCGCAGCATCTCCAGCTGCGCGTACAGCTGCTTCAGCTCCTCCTGCGGGGCGGGGGGGGGGATACAGGGAGGGGAGCGCGTCCGACGGGACCGAACCGGGACCGGAGGGACCCGACACCGCACCCATCTCATCGGTATCGCCCCGTTATGCACCGTCCCGGTGTCCCCACCCCGCACCCTCCATCCCTTCCCACCCTCCTCCTCCATCCCCCCCCCGCTTTGCATCAGGAGTAAGATCGCAGTCAGGCACCTCTTCCCGTGCGGGGCGGCACAGCGAGCGTCAAAAGAAGGTTCCGATCGTGTCACCCACCCGGATGTCATCGGGATCGAAGCTTCGCTCGCTCCACGCGGACGCGATGCTGCTGTTCAACCCGGAGCGTCTCGCGTCCACCTCATCCTCGTACACCTCCGCCGCGATCTCCTCCCGCAGCGGCGATCCGGAGTGTAGGAACTGCGGGGGGGCAGCACCAAGGGAGCCCCAAAACCACCAGCCCACAACCACATCCCTACTGCCCACCCCTCCATAACCACCTCCCCATACCCATCACCTCATCATCACCACCCCATAGCCGCCACCCCACGACCCACCTCCCCAGAGCCACCACCCTATAACCACTGCCCACCTCCTCATATCCCATCTCCCTACTCACAGCCGCCACCCCACTGCTCAGCACCCCATAGCCATCATCCCATACCCAGCACCCCATAACCACCTCCCCATAACTCCGTTGTCCACCACCCCATAGCGACCACCCCACTCTTCACCATCCCACACCACCACCCCACAGCCACCTCCCCATAGTCATCATCCCATAACCACCACCCCATAGCCACTACCTCATAACCACCTCCCCAAATCCTGCCTCCCCATAGCCACCACCCCACTGCTCAACACCCCATAGCCATCACCCCATACCCAGCACCCCATAGCCACTCCCTCATAACCACCTCCCCATAACTACCATAAATCCACTGCCTATCTCCCCATAGCCATGATCCCACACCACCACCCCACAGTCACCTCCCCATAGACATCATCCCATAACCACCACCCCATAGCCACTACCTCATAACCGCCTCCCCAAATCCCACCTCCCTATAGCCACCACCCTACTGCCCACCTCCCCAAATCCCCATAACCACCACCCCACTGCTCACCACCCCACAGCCCCCCATATCCCCCATACCCTATATTACCTTGGGGACAAAGAGCAGCCCCAGGGTGACAGTGACAGTGCCGTGGGTGTGGGCAAAGCAGAGCAGCAGCGTCCAGTCGGGGTGCAGCGATGGCACCGCAATGAACCTGAAGGGGATAATGGGGGACACTGTGGGGTCCCACAGCTCCAGCCCCACACCCACGGTACATGGGCATCCCATTCTATACCTGACGGCGTGGAAAGCGGCCGAGAGGAGCAGCTCATTGTGCAGCGCGATGCCCATATAACGCGGCTCGTGGAAGGCAGAGGGCACAGCCCGTGCAGCCCAGCACAACGCGCTGCCCCACAGCAGGAGCAGCAGCTCGGCTATAGGACAGAGCACAGCGTGGGCACCTCCTCGGGTACGTGGGGCAGCGGGGAGGGCTGAGGGCAGCATGGGGGGGCTCTGGCATCTCTCACCGACCACCATCATGTAATCCCAGCGGTCGTGGCTGCAGATGGAGAAGTGCAGCCCCAGGGCTGTCTGTGCTCGGACCACCAGCGGGACGTTCCGACCCACGTTCTCTAACGTTGCCACGGTCCATGAAGCCAGAAACCACAACGGGGGGAGCAGCAGCAGCCCCAGAGCCCGCAGCACACGCCCGCTGGCCATATAGGGCACACGCTGCGCTGAACGGGCCAGGAACGCCCTCAGCACCCTACAAGACACAAGGGGTGAGTGTGGGGCCGGATCCCATCCAGCAGGACCCCCCCCCTCCTGCCCCATTACCTGTACAGCTTTAGGGTGATGGTGCCGTACACGATGGCGAAGCCCAACACACGAACCCAGCGCAGCGCGATGCAGCGGAAGGTGCTGGGTTTGAAGTAGAGGATGAAGACCTGAAAGGGGGGGGTGGTGGTGTGGGGCTCTGTGCTATGGGGCTTTATGCAAGGAGGTGAATGGGGTGGATGGGGGCCGTGCACTCACAGGGAAGTAAAGCAGCAGAGACCCGAAGAGGATGATCTCCAGCAGCACAACACCCGACGCCCGGATCCTCTGTAGGGACAGGGGGGAATCAGCAGCGCCCCGGAGGGGGGACGACCCCAATAGGGGGGCTGGGGGGTCACAAAGGCGGTGGGATCTTGGGGACCCCGCTCTGCTCTCGCCTTGCTCCGCCGGCAGTGATAAGCGAGCAGCATGCAGAGGAACACGGCCAGCATGCAGCACGCCTGGCAGCACAGCACGGCAGCACGAAGGGAACGATCCTCCTGCACCTCGCACGGAGCATCGTCCCGGCAGCTCGTACAGCCCTCCCGGCACCGGCGGCACGACAAGCGAGAGGCACCATCAGCCGGTACTGCGGATGGAACGGGGAGGAGTGGGGGGGGGGGTGACCCAAAGCATCACCCTGTGGGGCTGGGGAGGTGAGGAGGGGTCGGGGGTCCCGGGCACTGCACGCACCTGGCTCGGAGCTCAGCCCGTAGAAGCCCGGTTTGCAGCGACACGCGTATTGCCCCAGCACGAAGCCGCGGTTCTGCTGCGGGATGCACTGCGGGATGGATGATGGGGGGCTGCACTGTGGGGTCTCCCCGTTCTATGCTCATAACCCCCCCATGAAGCAGCGGTGGCTGCGGCAGCTCGGTGACAACCGACCCCCCCTCACCCGAGCCCGGAACGCAGCGGTTAAACATTTGGGAATTAAAAGCCAAAGCCTGGCACCCAAATCCCCCCCTAAAACCTAAATGGACACCTAATACGGCGCTAATCCGGGGGGGGGGGGGGGACCGGCCCCTAATCCATGTGGGTGGGGGGGGGCACCCCCGGGGGTCGGGGTTGCTCAGCCCCGTCGGGTTCGCTCCCAGCTCTGAGCTGGGGTGGGCGCAGCCACTGGGGGGCAGTGCCAAACCCCCCCCCCCCCCACGGGGGATGCTCCGCCCATCGGTCCCCGTTGTCCCCACGCGGGTGGCAGCCGGGTCACCCCACGGCGCTGCCGAGGGAGGGAGATTTGCACAATAAACCGCAGAGCAGATGGGGGCGGGGGGGGGATCAGCACCGACGGGCGGGCGGAGGGGACAGAGCGGCGGGGGGGGGGATAGAGCAGCCCCACTGACAGAGGGGACGGGTCCGATGGGGGTCCAGAAGGTGGGGGGGGGTGATGGGGAGTGGGGGGGGCTGAGATCAGTGGGGTGATGGGACCGGTGCCATGTGGTACCTGGGTGCTGTTGAGGTCGCAGCGGTGCGTGCCCGCAAACCAGCCCGTCCCGCTGTCGCACTGATCGATGCTCACATCCCGCAGCTCGATGTCAACCCGCACGGCGCCCCTACAAGCAGCAATGGGGTCAGACCGGGAGGGGCACACAGGAGGGGGGGGGGCAGAGGTGACAGAGCCCTGTGCCGGGACACAGAACCGGGGGGGGGGACATATGCGGTTCCAGAACCCATTTGGGGGGGGTCCTCCCCTTCGGGGGGGTCTCACACCTATAGGTTCACACCAGTGCTTACACCCCCCCCTCGCCCACCTCCCCCGGTCTCACACTCACTTGAACTCAGGGCTGAGGTCGGGCTTCAGCCCATAGAAAGCAGCGGACAGAGCGACGGCCCAAACGGGCACGAACTTCCCATCACGGCACTCCAGGAACGGCTGCGACCACCGCACATGGCCCGGCCCCGCCACGTACCCATCGCCCCGCAACCACTTGGGGGTCTCCATGGATCTCAGGTCGTTGCTCAACACCCGTTTACGGAGCGGAGGACCCCGTCGTTCCCGCAGCTCCGCCACCCATTCACCATCCGAGCTGCGGTTCCCCGGAGCGGACACGTCCCGCAGGTGAATCTCCCCGTCGGCTGCCGTAGCTTGAAGCACCAGCCGTGGGGAGGGGGCTGCAGGGTGGGCGTCCAGAGCCAGCAGGGAGCGGCGAGCCCACGGGTGCCCCCCGGCCAAGCTGCGAGTCAACGCCTGGTACCACTCCACGTCCTCGGCCACGCTGGACTCGCGGAGATCGTTTCCCTGCAGCAACATGTTGAGGAAGTTGGCGGCCTGGGTCAGAGCTTCGGGGGCGGCCCTTAAAGCGGCTCGTAGCGTTTGGGGGGGGTCTGGAGCCGGGGGTCTCAGGGCGGCGCTGCGGCTGCAGTTGGTGAGAGCCAAACTCCGCACATCGCCCGTCCGTAGGAAGGAAAGAGCTGCCGAACCCTCCGGGTCCGTCGTGGGGTCGTCGGGGGGCGGAGGAGCCCCAGCCCGAAGCGATAGAAGCGGCAGGAGGAGGAGGAGGAGGAGGAGGGAGGTCGGAGCCCCCCCCGGGGGGGTCATGGTGGCTCGGTGCCCGGAGCTCCAGCTCCGACCGCCGCCCGCTTTTCCTCCTTTGGCAGAACGTCACGGCCCCGCACTGAGCCCGGCGCTGCAATGACCGCCCCGACCCCCCCCCTCCATCCCCCACCCCCCCCCGGTCTCCCTCCCGCCCCCTCCCGATGCTGCCGTCGGGATCCCGTTACGCCGCGGGGAAGAGCTACGACCACCCCCCCCCAAAAGGGGTGGCCGTGATGGAAGAGCATCCCCACGGGCCGCCATGGCAACAGGGATCGGGCAGCATCCCTATGGTCACGCAGCCCCACAACCCCCCCATCACACTGCACAGTCAGAACAGTGTCCCGTTATCCCAGCAACCCAGCACCCCGTTATCCCATTATCTCCATACCCCATTATCCCCATATCCCATTATCCCAGCACCCCGTTATCCCAGCAACTCATGATCCCAACATCCCATTATCCCCATACCCCATTACCCCTATACCCCATTACCCCTATACCCCATTATCCCTATACCCCATTATCCCCATACCTCATTACCCCTATACCCCATTATCCCCATACCCCATTACCCCATCACCCCATTATCCCATCACCCCACTATCCCATTATCACTATACCCCATTACCCCCATACCCCATTATCCCCATTACCCCATCACCCCACTATCCCATCACCCACCATCCCTTCTCCCTGCTCCCCTCAGAATCACCCCCATTACCCCCAACCCACTCCGGGTCACCCATGGTGGGGTCCCATAGGTGTCCCTATACATCCCTATATAGGGGCCGCCCCATCTAATAGGGGGAAACTGAGTCAGAGTGGGCGTGGTCTAATAGAGGATGTGGGCGGAGCCTGTTTGATCACGTGTTAAGAAGTAGGCGTGGCTAACACCGGAAGTGAGAGGCGTGGCCACGTGCTGTCTGGTACCGGAGGAGGGAGCGGCGTTGGCGGCGGGGCCGAGCGGGGGGCGGCGGGTCCGCTCCGCTCCCGGTTCATTATGAGGCGGCCGTAGCGATGCAACGAGACGGGGAGGCGGCGGCTGCGGCCTCTTACCGGGTGCTCAGCCGCCTGCTCGGTTATGGGGCCGGGCAGGAAACGGGAGCGGCGGGCGGCCCCGGTAACGGAGCGGTGGTTGTAGGGTTACAAGGCCCCGGTGGAGTGAGGCTGCCGGTACCCGCTCCGGGAGGGGCCGCTCGGCCGCCGCCGCAGCTGATGGTGTTCAGGAATACGGCTGAGAACCGGACCGGGAACGAGGAGGAGGAGACAACGGGCGGCGGGGAGGGACCGGAGGGTGGAACCGAGCTGCTGTGCCCGCGGCATCGTTGTGTGTTAGAGCCTAAAGGGGCAACCGGAGCCGGTTATGGGCCGCCCGGGGGGCTGGAGCTGCAGCTGGCCGCCCTCGGGTTGAGGGCACCGGGAGCGAAAGGCCCCGCTGCGTGTCCGTGTGTCGGTCCGCCCGCTGCTGAAGAGACGAGCGACGCGCTGCTGGTGCTCGAAGCGTTGGAGCCCGATGAAACCGAGAGCTGCTCCGAGGATGAACCGGGCAGCCCCGCTCATAACGAATCGTTGGAGCCGCCCCGAGGAGCCACAGCAAGGAGAGCAGCGATGCCCGGCCCCGGTGCTGCGGGAGGAAGGAAGGGATCGCTGAGGGTTCGGCTCAGCCGCTTGTTCCGCACCAAGAGCTGCAGCGGAGGGTCGGTACCGGGGGATGGGAACGGAGGGAACCGGCGGGGAACGGAGCTGACGGGCTCGGCTCAAAGCCTGAGCGACGGCGGAGGGGCCCGGGGCCGCGGGCAGGAGGAGGGAAGGTACGGAATGGGATGGGGACACGAGGGGCTGAGCTGATGGGGTGGGAAGGGATGGATGGATGTGGGGCTGGAGGGGCCTTGGAGACCAGGGGAGAGCAGCTTAGAGGGGCATGTGAGGGTCTATGTGCCCCTCATGTGGCTTATGGGGGTTCCCTGGGGGTCGCAGCTTTGTGCAGTGCTTGGGATGATGCTGGGCTCGGTGCCTTCAGCAACACACAGTGCTCCATCCCTGCAGGTGGATGGGACCCTACACAGCCTGGACTGTGCATGGCTTGGAGCTGGGTGGGCTCATTCACTTTAGGGTTCAGCTTCTGAGCTGCTCCAGCTCTGCACCCCATAGTGTCCCCCTGCTGTGGGGCTGCCATGGAGGGGCACAGCCTCCAGTCACCGCCTGGCACTGCCAACAGCTGCTCCCTTATCCCTTGCATCACACAGGGCACGTGGTTTGGCTCAGCAGTGCCCCATCCCAACAGGGTGCCCGTAATGACAACCTGTGATCAGTGGGATATTGCAATGCTGAGATCAAGGGGGGCACAAAAGCAGCAGCTCCATCACAGTCACGGAGCTGCTGTGCTTCTCCCTGGTCAGCACAGTGCTGCTGTTCTACCAAAGGTTACTTCAAGGTGCCTCGATGCAGCAGCTGCTGTGGTTCAAGGCTTGAGAAGAGGCAGAGCTTCTGCCCTAGAGCTCAGGGCTGTTCCTTGTGCTGCATTGTAAAGCTTCTATCTGAAAGCTTCATCCATGGGGCTGCTGTTCTTACAGCTCAGTGTTGGTGCAGGTTTGACTGTGGTTCTATGGTCAGCTCACAGGTTTCTGAGTTGGGCTGAGCTGACCTTGTTTTATAGCCCGTCTCTATTGATGAGGTTTTATATATTGAGTTGGGTTCCCTCAGCTCCATGTGCCTGTGTTCATATGGTGTGTTTAAGGCACTCTCAGCCTGTTGTGAAACAGCTTCTTGGCTCCACCAACCACACTCGCTTGGGGTTTTCTTCCTTAAGACTTGATTAATCACATAACCAGAGATTTGCTTAGCAGCAGGACGGGGCTCTGGCCTTGTTGCTTGGCTGTCCTACTTAAACCAGAGCTCCAGGGGTCGGATCAGCTCATGGTGTTGCCTCCAGGCTGGGTACACTGTGCTCTCCCAGCCCCAAAGGATCAAATGAAGACCATTCATTCCCCCTCCATCCCCATCCACTCATTGTTTTCTATTTCCCACAGGAAACACAGACTGACAAGAACTCAAAGTGCCTTTTCCCCGGTTGTTTTCAGCCCCCTCTTCACAGGTAAGGAGTTGTAAGGGGTTGCACTTTGGTCTTGTGAATGGCAATGAGTGCTGCAGGGAGATCCCTGTGTTCCATGTGTGTTCATTGGGCACATCAGGGCTGCTCCTGCTCTATCAGCTGTTGTTGATGGGAGATGGGATCTGTTCCTTCACCTGCTGGGCACCTCAGCATCTCTCAGCTTCATTTGCTCATCATACCTGGATCCATTTGGAAATGAAGGAGCATCTGCATGCACACACGTGTGTGCAGCCACACAGCCTTGGGGCAAAGCACCTGGGGTAACGACTGCACCTAAATACCCCTCTAATGATCCTAATGAATGGGCAGGGAGCTTTCGCAGGCAGCAGGAGGAAGCTGAGTCAGTGTTGTCCTAATGCTGAGTGTCACGGCAGGTTGCAGGAGGTCGGGGAGCTGCTGTTGCTTATGGAGCACTCAATAGGGATAGCAATGCTCACAGTTTATCTCTGCCATCCTCCAGGTGAAACAGTGTCTCTGGTGGACGTGGACATCTCTCAACGAGGACTCAGCTCCCCTCACCCTCCGACTCCACCACCTCCTCCACGCCGAAGCCTCAGCCTGCTGGGTATGGGGTCCGTTTGGGTGCTATAGGCTCTATTTGCTGCCCCATGGTGTTTCTTGCTGTTCTCCCACAGCATCAGCGTCTCTTATAGGTCCCTGCTGTGCTTCAGGCTTTGGGGAGGTGATGCCAGGAGCCCAATGTGGCTGCTGAGCATCCTTCTCTGTGCTCAGAATGAGGCAGCCCCAGCCAGCAGGTGCCCCACACATCCTATATGCCAGGGGAGCAAAACCTTCTATAGACACCTGCCTTGTGCTGCAGGCTGCATGCATGGATATAGCCAGGCTGGACAACTAACCCCTTTGCTCTAAGGGTGTGTGTGTATGTATGTATGCTGCTGGGCTGCTCTCAGAAGCTGCTGGAGCATCACAAGCTCCATCTCTGGTTCCTCTTGCAGTGCTTGGTGCCAGTTTGCTCGTCCTACCTTGCTGGCAGCGCAGAGCTTGCTTGCTTTCCTTTCTTCTGAATGCCTCTTGCCTCTGTTCTCTCCTAGATGATATCAGTGGGACGCTGCCTACATCTGTCCTAGTGGGTCCGATGGGGTCTTCCCTGCAGTCTTTCCCTCTGCCTCCGCCTCCTCCGCCCCACGCCCCAGGTCAGAGCAGCTCTAGGGCTTCCTATTCACTTCCCCTTTGGTTTCCAGTTTCCTGCCCTACAGGACCCAAAGGGCTTTAATTGCCCCTTTGTGTTGGGATGGGTTAATTCCTTCCTTTGGTGCTTTTCCCCTTGCCTTCCCTCTAAGCTAACACAACAAACAGCAGGTGAAGGCTCTGAGTCATTTTGGAAGAGCTATTTGACACCTCCCAGTGCCCTTTATGAAGATGCTGTCCTGCTCTCTATCAGTCCTGCTTCCTCTTCTGCCTGCTGCATTGGGAACTGAGCACTCTGGGATCTCATTAGCTCAGCACTGACTGCATCGTGTTGTCCCTCCCTCTGCAGATGCCTTCCCCCGGATCGTTCCCCTCCGACCAACAGAACCAGCACCCACCCAGCCCACCCCACACCTCCAGTGCCCGCTGTACCGCCCAGACTCGAGCAGCTTTGCAGCCAGCTTACGAGAGCTGGAGAAGGTGATATCTGCATGGGGAGATGTGGGGAGGGAAGGGCAGCGGGGCAGGGCTCTGTGTTTTGAATCGTGTCTTAAGGGGATGGAATGACTTGGGTTGGAAGGGTTCGTCCTGTTCCAACCCTTACCCTGTGCAGGCTGCCCAGAGCTCCATCCCATCTGGGTATGGGAACCTGCAGAACAAGCCCATCTCACTCAGCCTTTCCTTAAAGGAGAGATGCTGCAGCCCTCTGAGAGATGCTTTAGGAGCTGGTTGTGGGCATAGTGTTAAAGCAGGGCCTGAAAACACCCCTAGTGAGGTCCTGGGTGAGTCAAGGAATGCATTATATGCTCCACATCTGGGTGATAGATGCAATGGTGCTTTCTTATCCAGCAGCAATGAGTCCATGCTTGGGGTGAATGCAACCAGGAAATGAAAGTTAGGTCTAAAAGTGAATTAGTGAGAGCAAATGTTGGTTGTGCCTTCGGTCCTTCGTCACCAGCTGACGTGTGGTGTATCTCATCCCTGCAGTGCGGGTGGTATTGGGGACCAATGAACTGGGAGGATGCAGAGATGAAATTGAAGGGGAAACCAGATGGATCCTTCCTGGTACGGGACAGTTCTGACCCCCGTTACATCCTGAGCCTCAGCTTCCGATCGCAGGGCATCACCCACCACACCAGGATGGAGCACTACAGAGGTGAGGGTGGCTCTGGGATGCTCTAAGTCAAAGCTGTGCCCTTCCCTTTGCTCCGGCTGCACTTGGTGCTGCCTGCATCCCTGGTGCAGTGTTTGTGGCCTGAATGGTGTTGAAGCTGAACGCTTTGGCTGCAGCTCCATAGCACACAAGTGCTGCTCCCTGGTGCAAGAAGCAGGCAGTGCCTGCTTGCATGCATGCAAGTGGTCTGGCCAGAGGCTTCAGCTTATGTTAGGGATCTGCGTGCAGCTAGGGGGCCTGCCTCCCTGCTCTGCATTGAATTAGCCATTCAAAGCATAACGTGCTCTATTTGAGGTTGCAGAGCTGGCTGGGGGGCTGTCACCCAACCTATGGGTGAGTGTGTATCTCCTGCAGCTCTATGGTGATGAAAAACTGTTTTGCCGGCAGGGACCTTCAGCCTGTGGTGCCATCCCAAGTTTGAAGACCGCTGCCAATCCGTGGTGGAGTTCATCAAGAGAGCCATCATGCACTCCAAAAATGGGAAGTTTCTCTATTTCCTCCGATCCAGGGTTCCAGGTGAGCATCACACCAGGTCCGAGGGGCAGCTCCTGCTGTGGGTGCAGACAGGAGCGTGTTGGGAGCATCCTGGGTTTGAGACAGTGAGCAGAGCTTGGAGGGAGGCTGGGAGGCATCTTAAGGTCTCTTCCCTTGAGAATAAGGCCCTATGGGCTCCCCAGGGCTCTGGGCACATCTCTTAGTATCTCTTGCCATTGTGAGAGCCATCCTTGGGTGTAATGTTCTGTGCTGCTGCCAAAGCTTTCCTATGGGGGGGTGCTGAGTTCTGCAGCTCCCTGTTGAGCCCATGAGTGTGTTGATTCTGCTCAATGAAGGGATATTCCCTGTGCTGTGTCCCTGCTGTGCTGGCTGAGCTCCCAAAGGCAAATTCCTTTCTAATAGGAGAGTCAGAATGGGGGGGGGGGTGGTCTGGAGGGGGGGTGGAAATCCAGCCCTTGAATTGCTGGCTGTTCTTTGCTCTCTCTAAAGCTGGCTCACAGCTTCCTGAGCTGCCCGCAGCGGTTCTGAGCCCATCTTAGTGTGAAGAGCTTTCCCTTTTCTCCTTTCACTCTGTTGTCCTCAAGAGATGAGCCAGCAGGAGGATGGGGGGGTGGGAGGGGGGGGGGTGGAGCGTAACCAGCTTTGAATCAGTCTTTAAAGATGGATAAACCTTATGCAATGAATGAGCCCAGCTCCAAGAGATCCTTCCTGGTGCTGCTGCCCACCCCTTGTGCTCTGGGGCTCAATTGTTGCCCTTAAGTCATGGGGAGGGCATTGCTCCTTGCGTGGGGGGGGGGGGGTGGGCTGGCAATGGCTCTGCTTTCCCATTGTAGCCAGCCTCGTGACCCCAGGAATGAGCAGCCCTCGTGCTGCCCAAACCCACAGCTTTGTTGTAATGCCTCAACAGAACCCTGCTATGGGGGGGGGTTGTGCAGAGCAGAGCCTACGTGCTGCCTAACTCCCCCCCCCCCCCATGCCTCTCCTTTTGGCTTTGCTCTGCGTCCTTCTGAAGCCTAGTTGCATCTCAATGCAAAGTGATGCTTGGGGGGGAGGTGGGCACTGCGTGGAGCTTCTGCTTCCTTTACAAACCACTTCAACACCCAACGTTACCTTTTGCTTTTTAACCCCCCCCCCCTCAAGGTCTCCCTCCGACACCCGTCCAGCTCCTGTATCCCGTCTCCAGGTTCAGCAATGTTAAATCTCTCCAGCACCTTTGTCGCTTTCGGATCAGGCAGTTGGTCCGGATCGACCACATCCCTGAGCTGCCGCTGCCCAAGTGAGTCAATATGGAGCTATAGGTTGGGGATGGGGGAGGAGGGGGGGGTCCCATATCCCCCTCAATGCACAGCTATCAGCTGGGAGGGGGTGGGCTGCTCCCTTTGGCCTTTGGGATGGGGGGCACAGCTGAGCAGTGAGGTTTGCTGCCATGATTGGGGTGAGGAGGAGCAGTTCTGGTCACTACTCCCCCCTCAATCCCATATTCTCACCCCCTTCCAGGCCCCTCATCTCCTATATACGCAAGTTCTACTACTATGACCCTCAGGAGGAGGTGTACCTGTCATTAAAGGAGGCTCAGCTCATCTCCAGACAGAAGCAAGATGCTGAATCCTCCACGTAGCGGGGCCACATCACCTTCCTTGCTGTCCCTGATGGTACGTTGTGCTCCCAGGGACCCCCCCCCAAAACAAAAAGGGGGTTGCTTTGTCCTTTACACACTCTATCCCCCCCCAGGAATATGGTGATGCCATCCAGCCCCACCTTGGGCTGCAGTGGGGATGAGACCCACGAAGGTGCAGCTCTGCTTCCAAGGAGAGAAAAGAGGCTCCAACGTTCCCACCCACCCACCAAGCACAGCAGGAAGGGACCCCTGGCTTGGGGGGGGGGGGGGTTGGGGAGGGGGCTCAGAGCCCCCATGGACTCCATGCAGAACCAAGAATGTCGTGGCACTATATAGGGACTTTTCAGAAGGTTTGGTTTTATTTTGTCATCTTCAGGTTTGTTTTTTATTTGGGGGGGGGGGGTTATAGGTTGTTATCTTTGGGGTGGGGGGGTTATTTTTCAGCATGAGAAATAATGGAGTTGGATTATATTTGCCTCCTTTAAGGGGGGCTTAACAGGATGAGCTCTGGGCATGGCGTGGGATCCAACCCCATGGCTGTCCTTGTTTATGGGGGGGGGGGTTCAGACAGAGCTGTATGGAGCCAGGATCAGCTCCCCCCCCCCCCCATCCCATCATGGCATCACCTCCATCCTCAGAGCAGCATCGAGAAGTGCCCGTTGTGCCCCTGTGCCAAGTGCTGCTGCAAAGGGTGCTCAGCAAAACCCCCCCCAACCCAACCTTGACTGTCACCTTCAGCCCTGGGCTGGGTTGATTGGGGGGGGTCCACATTTAGAAAGGATTTGGCTTCCAGCTGAACCCAGAAATGCAGAAATACCTCATTGTGTGCTGTGCACTGCTGGCTCTGTGCTGGGGGGGGGTTATTATGGCTGATAGCCCCCCCCTCTTTATCCCCCCCCCCCCATTATGCTGCAGCTCATCCTGGGGTACAACAGCTGCCCTGAGCTGCTTTGGGGGTGGGAAGAGTCATGCTGCACTATGGGGGAGGGCTGCACTATGGGAACCCCCTATAGGCAGCAGCTGGGGGGGGGGAGTTGAGCCTTGGGGGGGGGGGGGGGGTATCAGCTTTGCTTCATTTTCATCCATTTTTGGGGGTTATTTTGTGTGTGTCTGTGCTTAATTTATTAAAATAGTCGCCATATAATTTATTTTCCTAATGTATATTAAAGAGAAATAATGACTGAATGGTTAAAGAGATGGAAACCCAAGCAGCCTTGGAAAGGGGGGGTGGGGGGGCATCTGTTATATGGGGGGGGGAAAGAAATAATGGGTTTAATGGGGGTTTTCTTGTCCTAAAGCAACAAATGCACTTTGGGTGTGTTTGGTTATTATGGGGGGGGTCCTGTCTGTATATATTGTATTTATAGGCATGTTTGGGTTTGGGGGGGGGGGGGAGGTGAGTGATGCTGTGGGGTTTTTGGGGTCAGCTGTGTGAGGTTCTTTTGTATGTTATTGGGGGGAGGGGGGGGGAGATGAGGTTTGTGTTTGTAACTCCTTTCTATTGTTGGTTGAAAGATGGAGTTTTGGGGGGTGTTTTTTGATGGGGGGGGGGGGAGGTGGGAGAGAGTTTGGGGGTTTGGAATAAAGTGATGGAAATGGTGCTGGTGTGGGGTCTGAGTTTGGGTCTAAAGGGGGGGGGTTAAGGGGTCCTTGTGGGGTGGGGGGGTCCCAGAGGATGGGGGAATCTGTGGGGTTGGGGGGTCCCAAAGGTGGGGGGGGGTCTTCTGGGATGGGGTGGTCCTGGCTCCTGCCCCCCCCTCCTTCTTTCCCGGAGCGCTTTGAACGCCCCCAGCTCTTCAAATCAAAACGGGGAGCGACAGAATGGGGCCGAGATGAGCGACACCGCCCCCCCCCTGAACCCCCCTCCCCCTTTTCCCGCAGTAAGTGGGGCCGCCCCCCAACCTCCCCCCCCCACAACCATCCCTGTCTGTCACCCTTGAGCTTTCCCCTCCCCCCCATAGTTCGGAGTGGGAATGGGGGGGGGGCACCCGGGGAAAGCCCCTTTGGGGGGGGGGGGGCACATAGAGAGCCCTTTGTCCACGCTCTGCCGCCACCCCCCCAGCACAGAGGAGCCCCAATATGGCTGCGTCTCTCCGCCGGTTCGTGCCGTTCATTTGCATCTGAAAAGCGGCCCCCGCATAAAAGGAACGTTCCTCCCCCCCACCCCCCGCTGATAAACGTGGGGGGGGGGTCCCCGGCTTTGGGTGGGGGGGGGCGTTTGGGGGGATATTCCGTCCTAGGAGGGGGATGTGGGGAAACTGAGGCAGCGTGGGGTTGTACAGCGGGACATTGGGATGCGCTATGGGGCTGTGCAATGGGAAATGAAGGCATGCTATGGGGCTGTGTAGATGCCCCCCCTCCCCAGTTTGGGACTGGGTGCCCCCATTGGGCATTAATATTTACCCTATGGGGCAGAAGGGCTTTAGCATCGCATCTATAGGGCCACGACCCCACTGCGTGCAGCTGTGGGGCTGGGAGAGGGGGGTACCCAGAGCCCCATATGGGTTGGAGGTGTTTTGCCCACCCTATAGGGATGGGGTGGCTGTGGGGCCAAGTGTGGGGTTGTGTAGCCGTATTGTGTTGTGCGAAGGGAAACTGAGGCACAATGTGGGGCTGTGGAGAGGGAAAGGGAGGGGATGGAGAGGGTGGGAAAGGGTTTGTAGGGGAAGGGGGGGTGGGATGGGATGGGATGGGATGGGATGGGGTGGATGGGATGGGGTGGGGTGGGGTGGGTGAGCATTAGGAAGGATGGAGGAGGAATGGAAGGGCTGGATTTTGGATGGAGCTCAAGGAGGATGAGGAGGAGATGGGAGATGATGGAGCGGAGGGAGGAAGGACGCCGGGCGGTTCGGTGGGTGCGGGCAGGGAAGGGAGGGGGAGGATGAATGAGGAGGGGGGTGGGGGGATGGAGGGGGAGATGGGAGGGGGGGGATGCGGGGAAGGAGGCCGGGGGGGCGGTGCGGGGCTCCGGGTGGGGCCGGGCGGGGCCCCCTCCCCGCCGCTCAGATGACGCCGCTCCCGGGATGCGCCGGGCGGCGCCGGGCGTGGGCGACGGAGACGGAGAACGGCAGCGGCTCCGGGAGTGGTACCGGTACCGGTACCGGCACATGGCACCGGAGCGACCCTATGGAGCAGGTGGGAGCGGGACGGACCGGACGGGGCGCGGCGGGACGGGGCGGGGCCGGGTGGGGCGGAGCCGCACCCCGGGGCCGGGCCGGAACCGGGACCGGGTCGTTGTCGTCCATCCGCTGCCCCGTAGCATCTCTATCCCGGCGCTCCCACCGGCCGCGCTCGGAACCTCCCCCCCGCCCAGCAGCCCCTCAGTCTCCACGTCCCGGCCCCACTGACGGCATCGCTTCCCCGGCAGCTCCCGGCCCCACGAGTGGGATCCAGGTGTTGGGGTGGGTCCGCGCCCCTCGCGTGGGGAGGGTGGGTGGGTGGGTGGGTGGGGGGCTGCGGGGTCGGTCCCGTTTTGCCATAGGATCCCTTTGCATCCAGGTGTGTGCGGGGGGCGGTGGGAGGATGCGAACAGCGGGGTATGGGGAGGGGGTCCGCCCTGTGGGGTGCGGGAGAAGCGTGGGGAGGGGGGGGGGGGTCTTTATGGGGCTGCGGCTGTTGACGTTCCCACATCTGTTCCCGTTGTTATCTCCCAGCCAACGCCTCTGGGCTCCGTTCCGTTGCCGTGTGCGGGTGCTCCCGGGGGGGCGGGGGGAGATGCGACCGTCCCAGCCCCAGCATTGAGGAGGGGGGGGGTTAAAACCCACCCTGCTCCCCCTTCGGGTTCTGCCTCTATCCAGACCTGACCCCCCCCGTGCCCCCCCTCGTACCCATCCCGGCCCCAGGGCTCCACGCACCGCATCCCCGCGAGCTTTTGTTGCACGTTGGGGGCCGCGTGCTGTGCCCCCCCCTATTCAGCCCATGGTCAGCGGAGGCGGGTTTGGCTGCGGGCACGTGCGTGGCGTGGATGAGTGCCCCCCCCCCCCCCCCCGCAATGGGGCAACGCGGGGTCTGTGCGTGATCCCCTTCCGGGGGCTGCAGGCACCGGAGCCGCCCCCCCCCCGCCCCAATCCTCACCCCCCCCCCTCACACCTCCAGCTGCAATGCAGAGGAGCTGCCGAGCGGCAGCGTGAGCCCCCCCCCCATCCCCGCCCTATCGGAGCGATGCTTTGGGGCGGCGATGGGCAGTGAGGGATGGGGTGGGGGGCAGTGGGGGCTACCGGGGTACGTTGTGAGACCCCGACCCTTCCCTGCTGCGGGGGTGTCCGAGCTGCCCCACATCGCTCCGCCCCACAGCCGCGGTGGGCTCGGGCCGATGGCCCCACTATGGTTTGCCGTGGGGGGGGGGGGGGGGGGGGATGAGGGGTGGTCGCCCCTCCGCCTCTCGTTTGCTGCCTCAAAATGGCTCCGTGCTGCGGAGCTGCGGGGGGAGAGGGGCTGCGTGCTGCGGATGGGCAGCAGCCCCAGCGACCCCCCCCTTCCACCAGGCACGGTTATATGGGGTCGCTTCCCCAACCCTATGGGCACAGCTCCGCACGGGGGCTAAGCTGTGCCCCCCCCCATCCAGCTCCCTGCCCTGCGGTTGCTTTTCTTTGTAATTCATAGGATTAGGTTGAAATATAATCATAATAATAACGCCCAGACTCGATCCACCCCCCCCCCCCCCCCTTTCCCTTTGTCTGTGAGCGGCTCCGCGGGGAGAGGCCGCTCCTGGTGGGGGGGGGGGGGGGTCAGTGCCGGGGGTCGCAGCGCGATGCTCAGTGCTCCAGCTGCTGCTGCTGCGGGTGGGGTCGGGATTAGGGGCAATGAGGGGGGGGGAAGGGGGGAGATCCGCCCTGTTGATGCCGTTGTGATGGTGTTTGAGGCCGGGAGGGAGGGGGGATTTGGGGGCGTATCTCTATAGATGGGGGCTGCCACCCCCTCTTCTTCACGGTGCCAGGGTGGGGCCGGGAGAGACAAAGAGGGGTGGGGGGGGATGGGGGGGGCACGGCTGGGTGTGTGGTGCCACCCTTGTGCTTGGAGACCCACATGGGGAATATGGGCCAGGACCCCCCCCGCTGCTTGTTGCTTCTCTGCCCTGAGTGCCAATGTGGGGGGGATGGGGGGGGGGGGTGCAGAACGATGTGATCCCATAAAGCAGAGGACCCCCGAGATGGGTGGTGTGAATTGGGGGGTGGGGGCTGATCCCATTGCTTCCTATGGGATGGCTGCAGTGGGGTCGGGGGGTGCCCCCCCCCCCCCCCATCACAGGGCTCTATGGCCGTCAGTTTTAGCAGTGCTGCTTTGGTTTCTCTCTATGGCAGTTCTGTTGGTGTCATGTGCTGGGGAAGGGGAGGGGGATGCTGATACCTCATGGGGGGGGGGGGGATCAGGGAGTGCTGGGGGTGGCACAGAGAGCAGCCCTTAATTGCTGCCCTCCCTACCCCATGCATTCCTATCGTGTGGGGTGATGAGGACACAGGAGCTGCTCTGCTTCCCTCCTCCATGGGGGAGGAATTATTTCATGTGTCCCCCCACCCCAAAAGGGCCATTCCGGTGTCGCTGGGTTCAGGGCAGCTCATTCACATCAGCAACCCGAGGTGAGATGTGGAGCTCAATGAGCTGTGAATGGCCGCCCTCCACGTGCTCTGAGCCCCCACCAGGCCCTGTCTGTCTGTCTGTCTGTCCGTCTGTCCGCCCCATCGTTTCCCAGCCTCCCTATTTCCTTTCCCTATAGCTCTGCGTCACCCTTTGTCCCTCCGTGGCCCCCACCCGCTGTTTCCGTCCCCATGTGTCAGCCCTGTCCCTCTGTCCTGGCTCTTCCTGTCCGTCTGTCCCCTTCTCATCCCTATATCCCCCCCCCAACATCCCCCTGTCCGTCCGTCCCCATCTTCCCTCCTGCTGTCCCCTGCTGACCCCCATCTCTAGGTATCTCCCCCCCCCCCCAACTATTCTCGTTCTGTTGCCGGTTCCGATCCGAGTGTCCCATTCCGGTACCGTCTAAACCTCGTTATACCGAACCGAGCTGCGTTGTGCCGCCGGGGAGGGCTGAACCATGTCCGCCCCTCCCGCCCCCTCCCGCCGCCGGCACCCGGAGGAGGCGGAGCAGTAACCGGGGCCGTGCCCGGCCCAACCCGAGCAGAACCGAGCCGTGTGGAACCGGGCCGAGCAGCACCGGGCCCCGCAGCCCGATGAATGGCATCGCATTCTGCCTGGTCGGGATCCCACCGCCCGCGGTGAGCCCCAAGATGGTGGTTGGGTGGGGGGGGGAAAACGGGGGCACAGCCGGTGGGGGAGGGGGTCTGGGCGGCGATGCTGACCCCGTGGGCTCCCGGCTGGACCGGACCGTGGTACCGTGGTACCGTGGTACCGGGTCCGTCCGTCGGAGGGGCTGGGAGAGGGGCACAGCATCGCCCCCCCGCGCCCTTCCAACGCTCTGCGGGTGGGGACGGGAGGGTCGGCTCCGTGCACAGCGCCGTGGGGTGGGGACAAGGATGGGGGCACCGCCGTGTGTGTGTGGGGGGGGACATAGGGACCGGGCGGGGGTCGGCAGCGCTGGTCCATTGGCACAGCAGAGACTGAGACCGCACGTCCCGACCCAGAGCTGCGTTCGGTTCCATCCTTCCCTTCCTGGGTGTCGGGATTCGGCGTCCCCGGCCCCGCAATGGGGTCATCGCCGCCCTCGGAGGATGAATTGCCGTGCGAAACGTCTCAGAAACGAGCAGAGCTGCTCAGCCTCGCAGCGCCTGGGCGTGAATCGAGGTTTCCCTTTGGATTCCACGGCGCTGAGTCTGTGGGGTTGGGATTTGGGGGGTGTTGGGATCTGTCTCCTCCTGCAGCCTTTTGGGGGTGGAAACTGTGCCCTCCTGGGGGGCAGCAATGGGGCACAGTGACATGGGGGATGTGGGGCACGTTCAGTGTGAGTTACTCAACTCTTGCCCTCCCTGATGTGGTTGGGGACCTTTGGGGGGGGGGGCAGGAACGGGCACAGGACCTGCTTTGCTTTGCCCCCCCTTGATCCCTTCCATAGCGTTGGCCCAGCAGAGCTGCTCCCTCCCTCCCCATTTACAGACCCTGTTGGTTTCTTCACCCTTGCTGGTATTTTTCTTCCCCCCCCCCCCCAGCTCCTCCTTTCTTTCTTTCTTTCTGAACCCTGAACTTGAAAGACAGGAAAAGCGTGTGCTCGGGGCTGCCACGCTGCCTGGCAAGCACCAAACCTGGCAGCGAGGTCGGGGCGAGGCACTGGATGCAATGGGGTCCTGGGTCCCCCCCATCCCTATAGGGTGTAACCTGGAGCCATAGGGTGACACCTGAATGGCTTGGGGTGTCCCAAAGGGCTGACGGTGTTGTTTGCAGCACTGAATGCAATGGGAAGGCTGAGGATGGATGAGCATTTGGGGTTCTGCTTGCTTGGGGGGGGGGTGCATGGTGTGGCCCCATAGAGTGTGGCTATGGGGCAGTGTGTGGCTCTGAGCATGGAGTGGGGATGGAGTCAAGGGTGTGTGATGTGGAGCTGCTTTCTTATTGCAAGGGGGGGGGGGTGGAAAGAAAGAAGGAAAACAACCAAGCAAACAAGATTAGGTTTCGAGCCGGTGCCGTCCCATTAATAAACCAAGTTCGTCTTTGGCAGGAGGCAAGACCTGGTTTTAAAGGAGTGGAGATAGATAGATGACCTATTTTAAGCACTCAAGTTGGAAACTATCGACCCCTCTGCCTGCGGCGGCCACAACCAACCCGCCCGGCTCCCTCTGCTCTCTGCTCCTTTTCTATGGGTGCTGGTCCCTATGAGTTCATTAAGTCTCTTTAATTGACTCTCTGGGCAGGGGGGGGCTGTGGGGGTCGCTGCATTGGGGTCTAAAGGAGCGTTTGGTGCCGTGCCCGTCCCATTTGGATGCTGGATGTGGGGTCGGAAGGGCTGAGCAAAGGGAAAATGTGAGCCGGAGGATGGGGGGGGAGGAGGAGAGGGGTGGAAACCCGACGTATGAGTCACCATAAAGTGGCCCAAACCAAAGGCTGGCAGTGATGGGGGGCAGCGATCCGGCACTGCTGGGGGGTGGGTTATGGGGCACAGCCCGGTACCGGCTGTTCTCCCACCGGGGGCGGTGCCGTTGCCCCGCGGTCCCGAAGCCTCCGGCGGTTCCCATCCATCGTTATGGAGCTCCGTGCTCAGCACCTGCCCTGAACCCCGAGGGCCGGGAGGGAACAGCCGCTATGGGGCGAGCCCCGGGGTGCAGGTGTGGGATGTGGGGCGGCGGTAACAGTGGGACCGTTGATGGGACGGAGCGCGTGGGGCGGCCCACGAGGGTGGGTGGGAGGGGGGGCTGGTGGAGCAGGGGGACAATCGAGCTATTGTGGTGCATAGTGGGCTATTGAGCCATGGAGGGAGGGAGGGGGGGGCTGTGCCTGCTCTATGGGCTGTAGTGTGGTCCCTGCTGGTGCCAGCGGTGGGCAGCGATGTCCCCGTGTTGGGGGGGGGGTGCCCACAGATGTGGGGTGAAAACACCGCTGGGCTCTGGGTATCACCAAACCCCAAAGCTGCATCCTCCGGTCCTCACTGCAGCCCCCAAATTCCAAGCAATGCCCCATTTTTAGTGATGAACCCTAAAGATGGGGCAGCAAACGGGCTTTTCCCTATGTATCCCCACCCCACAACCCCCATCACCGGGCTGTATCCCCCCCTGCAATACCCAACACGGTGCCCTATGGCTGCGAGTGGTACAAGGACGTGACCATCCCTTTTGGCCCCCCACCCTCTATGGGGCAGGGCTGGAAGTGCCGGCGGTGCCCCCGGAGCCGCCGCAGGAAACGTCTCATTGTTAGTAATACCTAAAGAGGGAAAAAAAAACCCAAGAGACCCGAAAAAATAATCGCAGCCGTGAGGCCAGCTTCTATTTGAGGGTTTCCAAGGGGAAAAACAGGAAGCAGAATCGTGTTACTTTTCTAGGGCTGGCTGCAGATAACGCTGCCATTAGGATGTGGGGCAGAGAATGAGGAGGAGGAGGAGGGGATGAAGGCTCTGGGACCCTCCATGCTGAGCCCCCCCATCGCTGTGCCCATGGGTGGGGGATATAGAGGGCATGGGATGTGGGCCTGGCTGTGCCCCCCCAGCTTTCACCTGGGTTAGGCTGGATGTGGTGTGAGCCCCCTATAGGGCAGAGCCGGCAGTATGGGGCTGTGTAGGGGATGCTGCCGAGATGGAAGTTGGTGTTGGGAAGGAGCTGCAAGGATTTCCTTCCTTGTGTTCACACCCAGAGCACAGCAGGAGGGGTGGTGGAGGACACGGGGCTGCCCTGCAGTGCTGGGATGGGCAGTGGGGGGGTTGGGTAACCCCCTACCCCCTACCCCTTAAACCCCCTCAATTCCCCCTTCTAGACACCCCCAAGACCCCTTTATCACCTCCAGGATCCCTTTAACCCCCCCAGGACCCCCCAAACCCCTTATGGACACCCCTAGGATCCCTTTAACTCCCCCAGGACCCCCTAGGCTCCCCCAAACCCCATCCCCAGACCCCATCAACACCCCATAAACCCCCCTCAAGGACCACCCCCCCACCTTTCTCTTCCTTGCAGCCAGCCTTTCCAGCATGTCTTTAGGTTGGGGAACTTGCTGGGGTCCCAGATGAAATGGACCCCCCCCCCATGACACCCCCAAATCCCCCCCCTGGTCCCCCTAGGATCCCCCAAGCCCCCCCATGGTAGGGTCAGGTGCCCCCCCTCGGGCGTACAAAGCTGTCCATGGGGTCCTGTGCTCAACATATGGCCCTATGGGGAGGGGGCATCCTAAGGATGGGCTGTGCACCCAAATCCCCCCTGAGCCATCAGCCCCAGGTTGGGTTAAATCTTAGTGCTTTCATCTGGATGCATTGACCACTATTGCCAGCTGTGTGCCCCCACCCCACTATGGTCCCTCTGTCCATATCCCTCCACCCCATACAACATCCCTGTGTTCCCTTGGCTGCATAGGGTGACCTATGGACCCCCATCCCCTTGGCCCCCGTTGCAGGTGGGAGCTGTGAGACTCTGCCCTATAAAGGCTGAAAATCAGCTGTTGCCCCTATGCAGCTTTCTCTACCCTGAAAATCCTATTAGAACCTCATTTTTCTGACCCTAATCTCGGCTCAAGGGAGATTCCTCCTTCAGGAGGGATTTATATTTGCCTTCTGCCCCCCAACCCAGCGCTCTCAGTGCAAAGGGGGGGGGATGCAGCACATAGTGGTGATGGGAGCTGCCTGTCCCTCTGTGCCCTATTGATGTGACGTTATCCTGTGTGCTGTGCCAAGGGCTCACGTATTCCCACAGCTGGGATATGGGGAGGGGTTGGGGGGGGGGGGAGAAAAAGGGGGGGGTCACCCATTGGGTGCTGAGCTCACTGTGCCTCAGTTTCCCCTCAGCTCAACCTGCTGCTTCATTGGGTTTGGGGCTGGGTGTAACAGTGCATGGCAGCAATGCATGGTGCAGGCAATGCAAGGGGTGCATGGCAATGGGGTGGTGCGTGGTGGTGATGCATGGCAGCAATGCATGGTGCAGGCAATGCAAGGGGTGCATGGCAATGGGGTGGTGCGTGGTGGTGATGCATGGAAGCAATGCATGGTGCAGGCAATGCAATATGCTTTCATTGCATGCCGGGAGCACGCTGCATTGCCCCCCCCTTGCTCACCCCCCCCCCCTTTGCTCCCCCTTGGCTGTATATTTAGGACACTCCTGTGCAAAACACCAAGTATGTTGGAAGGAGTCCAGGCTCGCTCACATTCCTCGGGGTGGAATCTGCCCCCGCGAACGCAGCCTGACCTTTCCCAGTTTGGGTTGTAGGAACAATACTGGGGCCCATCCTGGGGCAAGCAGACCCCCCCTACCCCTCCTCCCACCCCCCATCCCATGCACTCAGTACTACCAGGGAAGGCGTGCACAGAGCTGGTGGGGTCAGACCCCCCCCCACACTGTGCTGATGTGAATGGGAAGAGCAGACCCCCCCCCCAAGGGGAGCACAGCCCTCAATGGGGCCATGCATGAGCTCTGAGGGTCCTCAGGGTGCTTCCCCATTGAGTGTGTTGTAGCTGCCCTGGGGGGGGGTCGTAGTGTGTGTGTGTGTGTGTGTGTGTGTGTGTGTGTGCAGCCCCCAGCCCCACTTCACCTGGTTCCAGAGGGATAGCAAAGCGACCCCCCCCCCCCCCCGCCTGTCGGGACACACTAAGGAAGGGATGGAGGGGGGTGGGACCACTGGAGACCCCTAACACAGCACCTGGGGATGGCCCGGGGTGGGCAGAGGAAGCGACACGGATGGATCCCATGTCTCCATGCCCCAAATTCACCCGGGGATGTTGGCACAGAGACTCCGGGATGGAGCTCGGGGGGTGGGGGGGGAGCAGACAGGACCTGGGGGCACACAGCTGCCACTCAACCTGCTCTACCTGCCCCCCCCCCCCCCCCGTGGGGCTGTCTGGGATAATAGGGACGTGGCACATCGGCCTTAGGGGGTGCGGGGGGGGGGGGGGGGACGTGCGGGGCACCGGAGCGATGATGGTGCATTGAGGACCGCAGTGTTATGCGGTGATGAACGGTTCCATAGGGGGGGGGTGTCGGAGGAGGGGGGGGTGTCAGAGGAGGGGAGGGGGCCGCGGTGGGGGCTGCAATCCCAGCAATGCCCGGTATTTCCCCGGCGCGGCCGCACGTGTCTCCCCCCGGCTGCAGCGCGGCTGGAATGCGGTGTTAGAGCCCCGCTATGGGGACATAGGGGCTGCCCCCCCCCCCAACAACGGGATGTGCCCGAAGCCCTGGGGGCTCCCGCTGCTTCCTCCCGTCCTTCCTCACTCCTCTTCTGGGCCTTTATCTTTGTCCTTCCCATCTTTTGGATGTGGGATCCCTCCCATTCCCCCCCTCCCATCTCCAGGTGCTGCCTATGAGCGTGGCTCGCTGTGGGCTGGGGGGGGGGAGTCGCACGGAGCTCCGTGCTTTGCTCCTGAATGAGTGAGGGGGCTCTGCCTGGAGCATCCCCCTAATAGAGGTGACACCGCTGTGTTATTGGAGGGGTGTCTTCATTCCTGCCTGGGGGGGGGGCACAGAGGGGTCGGTGGGGGCTGTCACACCGCCCGGAGGAAGGAAGGAAGAGGCTGGGATGGGAAAGAGGAGGAAGCGGGGGTTGGGATACCGCCCTGAGGGGAGGGGGGGGGGGTTATAGGAAGGAGGGGGTGGATAGGGAAAAATAAAAGGGAAAGTGCACGTGAAGCAAAAGTTGGGGCGGGGAGGGGGGGGGGGTTTAGTGGGGCTGGGCTCTGAGCGCTGCCAGCAGCTGGAGCCGGAGCCTCCCCCTACGTTGCCCCCCCCCCTCCATTCTCCAGGCCCCCGCCCTACGAGCCATTAGCGCTCGGCAGCGGGACGGAGCTCGGCCCCGTACGATGGTGGAGGAGGGCGGAGGGCAGCGGGGGCTCCGTAGGGCTGCACGGCACCCCCCCCAATCCCAAACAGCCCCCAACCCCGTAACGGTGGTGAGCAAAGCGTTATGGAGCGTGGAAAGAGCCGGGAAGGGCTGGGGCTGCGAACGAGCCGTCGGGGTGGATTGCAGCTCACCCGAACCGCGATGTATTTGGCTGAGCAGCTTAAGGAGGTGTGCGGCTGGAGCCCCCCCCATCCGCCGCCCCCCCGGAGCAACGCACGGCCACGCAGCCCCACGCATTGCTAAAGGCCTCCGGGTGAGAACCGTGGGGTAAAGGGGGGGGCTGGGGTTGGAGGGGAGGCGTTGTGTGCCCCACACACTGTCTCTTTTGGGGGGGCTGGGTCGTTTTATGCCCCCCAGGAGGAGTCAGTGGGGTGTGGGACACCCGTGGCAGCTGTGGGGTGTAGCATGGTCCCACAATGGGAAATGCGGGGGGAGAGGGCAGCTCAGGACGCCCCCCCCCATCACTGTGACCCTCACAGGGCTTTGGGTTTGGGGATGGGGGGGGACACAGATGATGGGAGCCCAGCAAAGGGCTCAGGGATGTGGTTCAAAGCAAACCCTAAAGTGGGAGGGGGGACCCATGGCTGAGTGTCCAAGTGTGTGGTTGAAGCTTTGCAGCCCCAAAAGCTTTGGGTTGGGGAGGGGGATGAGGTGGTGGGGAGTGGGAGCTGAGGGGCTGGGGGTGCTCCCACCCCACATCCCCATCCTTGGCTGCAGGTCCAGGGGCTGCGTCCCTATGGGGTTGTCCCCAAGCAAATGTGGGATGTGGGGACGGAAGCAGCTCAGACAGAGCAGCCCAGAAGGGCTGTTTGCAAAGCAGTGCATCTCCTGCAGCTCTTTATGCTGGTGGGAGCAGGGCTGGGTGATGGGCTGCAGCATCTCATTGCATGGGGTCTGTGTGCTCTATACAAAGGGGCTGTGGGGTGAAGCCCCCCTTCTGTCCACCCTGCTGTCCCCTCCAGGTGATCTGCAATGTATAGGATGCTATTGGGGGTCCTGGGGTGGGCACTGAGGGTCCCAGGGTGGGCACTGAGCAGCTGCTGGTGGTGCTAAGTGCTCTGTAATGGGCTGTATGGTGGGCACGGTGGCTGTGATATAGGGCCGTGTGTCCCCATGGCAGTGGGTCGGTGTCTGCTCGCAGGGTGCTGTCTGTGCTGCTTACTGTCAGCGGGGCACATTCAGCTGTCAGCTTAAAAATAATCCAGCGTGCCGACGGGCCGACACAATAGAGGGCGCAGATGGGGACGGGCATCCTGGGGGGTGGGGGTGGGTGATGGTGGGGGGGTGTTTGGGTAGCTTGGGGTCCCTGTGATAATGGGGTACCCGCTGCTGTCACACATTGGGTCTCTGTGGTGCACCAGGGGTGCTGGTGGGGGGGCTGTAGGGTTGGGGTTGTGGCTCGCCCTGCTTGGAGCATCGCAGCTCTTTGCCTCTTGGGGTGACCCCAAGTGCTCCCTGTTGGGATCGGAGCACATGGGGCTGCTGTTTGTATAGGACACAGGAGCTTTAGTGGGGGCTATGGGGCTGCCCCCCTCTTTCCCCAGCAGGAGGGACCCCCCAGCCCCACAGCGGGGTACAGGGAGCCCCATTTACCCACCAGCAGCCAAAAGGCCGTGCTCAGCACAGGCAGAGACAAAGGCTTTTTGTGCCTCGGCCCTTTGTGTCCCTCTTCCCTCCCCGCTTGGCTTCTGCCTCATCTCTCCCCATTCATCACCTCACCCTCACAGGGAGACAGGCTGAATTTGAACATCATGGAGGGGGGGGGGGGCAAACCCCACCTGCAGTGCAGTGAGTGGGGCTGGTGGGGAAGGAGCCCAACCCGAGGGCTTCTGGAGTGGGGGGGTGGGAGGAGGAGGGGGGTACAGCAATGGGGCTGGAAGTCAGGAGGGGTTTCCTAGGGGCACGGTGTGACATCTCACCCTATATGTAACATCTCCCTCTTGTCCCCACAGCCGACGCCGGGCCGCAGAGATGGGGCGTCCCCAAATGACAACGTGCCCCTGGAGGGGGGCTTCCCTTGGGGGGGCCCAAAGACGGTGGTGCTACGGAAGAGCACACAGGGAGGGGGGTTTGGCTTCACCCTCCGTCACTTCATCGTTTACCCCCCTGAATCTGCAGTGCATTCCCCCTCCAAGGTAAGGACTGGAGGGGGAGTGGGGACCCCCAGCTTTAGGGTGGAAGTGGGGGGACCTGGGGTGCTATAGGGCACTGCATCCATCACCCTCCTTGTCTGAGGGTCCCCACTTATGGGGTCATGAGCCTCCAGTTCCCCTTTGGGATGAGCTGCCCCTCACCCCATAGGGATGGAGGATGTAGCTCCATGGGAAAAGGAGGTGATGGTTTGGAGGATGCTTGGATGCAGGTTGTGGACATGCAGCGCTCTGACAGGGCTTGTGGGCATTGGGAATGGCTGGAACACAGCACAGGGATGGGCTCAGGGCTGGGCTGGAGGCAGCTGGGATGGATCTGCCCCTGGATCTGATTGCATGGCAGGGTCTTCATTCTGCTCCCACAGACTCTTAACTGGGCCTCCAATAGCTAAAGGAGCCAAGGGCACAGCCTGACCCTGCTGCTGTCCCATATCGAGGCCATTGAGCCCCAGTAGGATGGAGCCATAGGGCTGGGAAGTGATGTGGATGCTTTTGGGTTGAGCTGAACCCGTCTCTCCCATCCAGCCATGCAGGGTGTGTCTGCTGCAGCACCCATGGGTGCCCGGGGCGATGCAGTGGCAGCTCTGGGGGCTGAGTTTCGGTGATGCTGACTCAGCTGGATGGGGGTGGAAGCTCCACATTCCAGGTGCTGTGCCTGATGTCAGCGTCTCTATGGGGAGTGGGGCAGCCCAGGGCTGGGCTGGGAGTGTCTGTGCCTCCAGGGACCCTCATTGGCAGCACATGGCTGGTACAATGGTGTCCTTCCCTCTGTGCAATGGGGAGATGCACAGACATGGGGATCCACAAGGGGCTCCATTGGGCACAGCTGAGCTGTCCCAGTTAAGAAGCATCACCTCCATCCTGGTCCCCCATAAAACCCACTGTGGTTCAGCTGCCAAATCACTGCTTTTCTCTTCTCTTAACAGGAGGAGGAGAATGGGAACAGAGCAGGTAAGCAGCAACCTGTGGGCACCCATATTGGGGGGGATGTGGGGCAGAGCAGGAGCTGTGGGGTGGGGTGGAGCAAGGAGGTGCCCCCTGATGGGGGTCGTTGGGTGCTTTGCCAATAGGGGACGCTGCACTGTGGGTCTGGGGGGGGTTGGGCCGTGTCCTCAATGCTCTGCAGCCGCCGGTGATGGGAGTGAATGTGAAAGCGTCATAACGCATCGCTGAGCTGCTGGGCTGATGGGGAGCTGTAGGGCTGGGAGGGCTGTGGGGTGGCGAGACCCAATGCTGGGTGCTGCTGGGGGGGGGTGGGGGTGGGGGTGGGGGTTCCCTAGGGTAATATAACAATGCCATGTTGGCATTGCATCCCCCCACCCCTGCTGAAGTGGGGTGTGCAGCAAGGGGTGTTCTCTTGTGTTTGCAAAGGATGGGGAGGAGTTGTGGCTGCAGAAGCACATGCACGATGGCTGTGCATGGTGCATGCATGGGGTGTGTGCACGCATGGGGTGCTGCTTGCAGGAGCCAGCTGACAGCTCTCTGCCATCCTGTCCCCTTGTTGCAGGTCCCCCCCGGAGCCGTTTGGAGCCCATGGACACCATCTTTGTGAAGAATGTAAAGGAGGACGGCCCAGCACATCAAGCAGGGCTGCGAACTGGTGAGCAGGATGCAGAGATAGCAGAGATTCAGGGCTGGGGGGGCTGCACCACTCCCTGCCCCTCTGTCCTGCAGATTTGGGCCTGATTTGGACCCATTCTTGGTCCCATTTGTGCATTCTCTGCTGATGTTCCCATTTTTACCCCTGTGTGGGGATGCCCATAGCAGCACTGGTGTTCCCATGTCACACAGCACAAGGTTCTGCCCCCAGCCCTGCTGTAAGGGGGCAGCTGGGTGTCATCACCCCCCTCTTGCTGGAGGGCTGGGGGTGATTGATGCTGCCTCCCTCCACCCTGCAGGGGATCGGCTGGTCAAGGTGAATGGGGACAGCATCATTGGGAAGACTTACTCGCAGGTCATTGCTCTGATCCAGAACAGGTGAGTCCCCGCTGTGTCTTATGGGGATGTTTGTCCTCTTATGGGATGGGTGCTGTCACTGCTCTGCATGGCAGGGAGCTGGGGGTATAGGAACACAGCCATATGTGCCATAACCCTTCCTGACACCCCCCTTTCTCCACAGTGACAATGTGCTGGAGCTCTCCATCATGCCCAAAGATGAGGACATCCTCCAGCTGGTGAGTCTTATTGCCTTACTGTGATGGCCCCAAGCCCCCTCCCCTAATCCTGGGTATCCTTTGTGCTGCATTGAGTGCAGACCTTACAGCCAGGCAATGGGATTCCTCGTGCTGTTTGTTGGCTGGGGGCTCACCTGCTGGTGTCCCCCATGATGTATCTCCTCATGCATCAACCCAAAGGGACATTGGGGTCTGGCAGCCCTGCTGGGGGGGCTCTTATATCTGTGCCCACCCACTCCTTGGGCCCTGGGCAAGAAAAGTGAGAAAGGGAAGGGCAGGATGGGCTGGTGCTGAGTCCCAGGGTGTTTGGGGAAGGAGAAAGGTGTGTGTGGGGGGCAGCACTGTGGGCAGAATGGAAGAGGCCAGTGCTGGTGTCACTATAGGGGGGTAGACATGGGACAGCAGTGCTGGGGGCTGCGGGAGACCCCAGTGTGGCAGTGGGATGTTGTGGCTGCACCCCCCCCCCCCCCAAGCCTGACCCCTCTCTTCCTCCCCTATTTCCACAGGCCTATTCACAGGATGCCTACCTGAAGGGCAACGAGCCTTACTCCGGTGGGGCGCAGAGCATCCCTGAGCCCCCCCCCATCTGCTACCCACGCAAGACGTACCCCTTCCAAGCACGGGGCTCTGAGCCCCCCCCAGGCTCACTACCAGACCCCCGCACCCACCACCCCGCCGGCCCCTCATCCCCACACAGCACAGCCTACAGCAAAGCAGGGGGCAGCCCCTCACACCGCCCTGAGGACCCACGCATCGGGGGTCCCCCCCATCACCCCGTAGCCCCCCACGGCCGCCGCAGCGTTCTACCCTCCGCCTCCCCCTCCTGCTACGGGACCCCCAAGCACATGGCAGAGCACAGGACTCATTGCAGCCCTCGGGAGGGCAGCGTTAGGGCTCCAAGTCGCCGGGAGTGTCAGCAAGCTTTATCAAGGTGGTTCTGCAGCCAGGAGCCGCGACGCAGCGCCTCGGAGGAGCGACGGCACGTCATGCCACCCCGATCCCGCAGCGTGTCCCAGGAGAGGTTGGGGGGCTCGGGGCATTCCCGGGGTTGGCCCCATAGCGCATCACACGATACTCTCCTGCAGCCCAACCGTGAGGGGTGGGCACAGCACCGAGCGCGCTCTGAGCATCACTTGGGTAGATGTGGACGCTCCATGGAGGCTTTGGAACCTGCAGCTCTGCTCTCCCCGCGCCTCGACCGCTCTGCATGGCATCCCGAGAGGCTTTGCAGAGCTACAGCTGTGGGACAGCCCGGCGTGCACGGCTCCTTTGTACCATCCTCCTCCTCTTCTTCCTCCTCCCCGCGGGACCCTGCGGTGCAGAAACACCCATCGCAGCCCAACCTTCAAAGCGTGGACGATTCGGGTTATATCGGATACCGCAGCTACAGCCCGTCCTTCCAGCGCCGCACGGGGCTGCTGCACGCACTGTCCTTCCGTGATCCCACCTTCGGTGGGCTGCCCACCTTCAGCATCGCACACACCGCACCCCCCTCCGCCCCACAACCGCCCCCAGACCCCCCCAGGGAGCAGCACATAGAGAGCAGCCGCACAGAGGAGCGATGCGAGGAGGTGGTGCTGCGGCAGAAGCCCCCCACGGGCCGTAAGGTGCAGCCCCCACTGCGCCAGATGAACTTTGTTTTCACTGGGAGGGGGAAGGAGACGGACATTTGTGACCCCCCCGCAGCCAGCAGCAGGGAGGAGAGGTCTGGGGGTGAGCACACAGGGCGGCGTGTGGCCCCATTGGCAGCCCCCGAGGACTCGCTGGCATCCATCCCCTTCATTGGTGAGTGGGGGCAGCACTAGGATGGGTGCTGTGGTAGGGAGGGCGCCCGCATGGGGCTGCCCCCCAGGGTGGGTGCTGTGGGGGGTCAGCATGGCTCAGTGTGGCTCTGTTCTGCCCCAAACCCTCCTGCCCCCTCCCACAGATGAACCCACCAGCCCCAGCATCGACCTGAAGGCCAAGCACATCCCTGCCTCGTCCGTCGTATCCAGTGCCATGAACTCAGCGCCCGCCGTGGCCACCAGCCCCTCCTCCTCACCCACCTTTGCCTTCGCCCTGAGCCGGCACTACTCACAGGACTGCAGTGAGTGGGGCTGGGGGGGGGACTGAGGGAAGCAGCCCCCATAACCAGAGTTGTGGGGCATGGGGATGAGGAGCAGGGCTGTGGTTCTGCCCCACTATGCTGAGCCCCACGGCCACGTGCTGTGCCCTCCTCCCCATGCAGGCAGCATCAAGGCCGGCCGCCGCTCCTCCTACCTGTTGGCCATCACCACCGAGCGCTCCAAGTCGTGTGATGATGGGCTGAACACGTTTCGGGATGAGGGGAAGATCCTCAGGTAGGGCTGATCCCCGCAGCCCCCACATCCCCTCCCTGCAATGCCCCCCCCCATCCTGCTCATAGGGCTGCTTCCCCCCCAGGAGGATGCCCAGCCGGGTCCCCAGCCTCCGCATGCTGAGGAGCTTCTTCACCGATGGGGTGAGCTCTGGGGGTACCATGGGGTGGTGGGACAGGGCCAGTATTGCAGTATCCAAGTGGCTGCTGGGGTTGGGGGTATGATGTGGGGCAGTGGGGTGATGGCAGCCCCTGTGACCCTATATGTGATGTGTGACCCCCCCAGTCTCTGGACAGCCTCGGTACGTCTGAAGACACCCGTTCCAAACGACACTCCACCTCTGACCTGTCGGACGTCACGTTCAGCGACGTCAGGAGGGAGGGCTGGCTGCATTACAAGCAGATCCTCACCAAAAAGGGGAAGGTACGGGGGGCAAAATGGGGGGCAGGGGGTGTCCCCAAGCCCTGGTGGCTCTTATAGCCATATCCCCTGCTCTCTTCTCCCTACAGAAGGTTGGCGGAGGCCTCCGGCAATGGAAGCGTGTCTTCGCGGTGCTGCGCACCCACTCTCTGTACCTGTGCAAGGACAGAAGGGAGGCGGTGAGCTGCGGCCCGGCCCCAGGTGAGGAGGAGCAGCCGATCAGCATCCGAGCTTGCCTGGTGGACATCTCCTACAGCGATACCAAGAGGAAGCACGTCTTCCGCCTGACGACCGCTGACTTCTGTGAATATCTCTTTCAGGCAGAGGATCGGGAAGACATGCTGGCCTGGATCAAAGTCATCAGGGAGAACAGCAAGGCTGAGGGCGAGGTGAGAGCCACACGGCGCTCCCGGCTGCCTCTGGCTCTCCCGGCTGCCTCGGCTCTCTCCGGCTCTTTGCCTTGTGCTGCTTCCCCTGGCTGCGGCCAGCTGTGCAATAAGGGCTCCAAGAAGAGAGCGCAGCAGTGCGTGATGTGGCTCGGAGCATCGTGATGGCTCGGCCAGGGTTCTGTGCCAGGGAGGTGCTGGTTGGTTGCAAGGTGGTAGAGGAACGTGTAATAGCTCGGTTGGAACCCCAGTGCTTTGGTACCACGGGGTGTGTTGGCACCATGGGGCTCGTTGGCCCATGGGTGAGATCTGGATGTGGTCCCATAGCGCTGCCTGCTCTTGGGGCCGGTGTAGGGTCAGTGCCGAGTTCTTGCTGGGCAGCTGTGGTCTGTGCAGTGGTTGCTTGGGGCCACCAGCTCCACCTGGAGGGCTGCACAGGTTGGATGTGCCAATGCTGAACTGGTTGTGCCAATGCTGAGCTGGATGTGATGGTGCTGAGCTGGTTGTGTTGGCATTAGGCTGCTGTGCACCATATCCCTACAGTGCCAGGATGCCATGGATTGGACTCAGGCTTTGTGTTTGGTTGTGGCTCTGCAGGATGCATTGAGCTCAGGGTGGTGCCTGTTTTGCTGCTGTTTGGAGGGCACGGAGCTGGCAGGGCTGGGTAGGAGCACATAGAGCTGTGTGGGCACCCGATGGGGCTGCAGTGCCTGCAGGAGGAGAACAGAGCGTGTCTCAGAGTGCTGTAGGGTGCAGATAGAGGTGCAGGGATGGATGGATCCTTGAGCCTTAGCAGATGGACCCAGTGTGTGCTGCGCCGTGGTGAGGAGGCACCGCAGACCTCAGCACGGTGCTGGGTGCCACTATGGAGCACAGGGTGCTGTGCTCAGCCCAGCTTGGGGCTGGCAGGATCCCTCCTGGTGAGCAGTGCCAGAGGTGGCCGTGGGCTGTGGCTCCTGGCAGAGCGTGGTGCCTGCAGAGAACACGCTGCTCAAAGCTTCCCCTTCCCCTCTTCTCTCTGCTCCCCAGGACCCCGGTTTTGCCAGCCAAGCACTTATCAACAAGAAGCTCAACGACTATCGGAAAGTGAGGTAGGCACCTGGTGCTGCGGGGCACGAGTGTGTCCCAATGAGTGGTGGCACCCAGAGCTCTTTATTCACCTGAATCTCCAAGTGATGGAGCAGAAGCAGGGCAGCTTGTAATGGGGTGGCACCCAACTGCTCCTGGCTCTGCTTGGGGGGCAGGAGGGGCCTCATTCAGCCCAGCTGGCACAGAGCAGAGGGTGACCCTTAGTGCTGCCTTATGGGGTTGGTACTGAGGGCAGGAAGGTACCTATGAGCACACACAGAGCCAAGGCAGGATGCTGGGCATGATAACATAGATCAGGGTTTGCAGGGTGGATCCTGGGGAGCCACCTTACAGTGCTCAGCCCCTCCATTCCCCCTGACCCCCCTCTCCCTGCAGCCCAGCGGGTGCCAAGCCCGACTCCTCACCCAAGGGCTCCCGTGGGCTGGGGATCAGAGCAGAGTTCCTAAAGCAGACGGGAACCAGCGCACCCCGGTCCCCGAGGCAGGATGCAGCCGTCACCAAAGGTAAATCAACCCCCCCCTTCCATGCTCAGACATGGCAAAGCCTCACAGAGGGGGTGCTGGCGTGCAGCAGGGATGCTCTTGCTATAGCTAAAAGTCCCGTGTGTTTCCTTTTCTTTCTTCTGCCAGATGAAAGCAGCTCCCAAAAAGCCCCTTGGGGCATTAACATCATGAAGAAGAACAAGAAATCTACCCCACGAGCCTTTGGTGTGAGGCTGGAGGACTGTCAACCCGCCCCGGACAACAAGGTATGATATAGTGCGTGGCTGGGACAGCCCCATGGGTCCCATATGGCCTCAGCACCTCCATCACCCCATGTGTGTCCCCAGAATGTCCCCCTGATCGTTGAAGCCTGCTGTAAGGTGGTGGAGGATCGTGGCCTGGAGTATATGGGCATCTACCGTGTGCCTGGGAACAATGCTGTTGTATCCAGCCTGCAGGAGCAGCTCAACAAGGGAGCCACTGAGATCAACCTGCAGGACGAGGTGTGTGTCCCCATCCCAGTGTCTCTGGGATGCTCTTGTCCTGATCCCCATCTCCATCATGATCCCCATCTCCATCACAGTCTCCATCTCCAATTGTGGGGTGGGAGCTTCATCCCTCTGATGTTGAGGTTTTGAGCATCCTCCTCTCTCCCCACAGCGCTGGCAGGACCTGAATGTCATCAGCAGTCTGTTAAAATCCTTCTTCCGAAAGCTTCCCGAGCCCCTCTTCACTGATGGTGAGTCCTTCCCCTGCCCCACAGTGCCCCCATACCACTGGGACCCCCCACCCCTTGGTCCCCCCACCCCTTGGTCCCCCCACCCCTTTGGCCTCCTCAGGTACCACCCCACTCCTCTACCCAGCCCTGATCCCTCTGTGTCCCATGCAGATAAATACAATGACTTCATTGAGGCCAACAGGATAGAAGATGCCAGTGAGAGGATGAGGACGCTGCGGAAGCTGGTATGGAAGATATGGGGCAGGGTGGGGGGCACGGGCTGCCTAGGGGGGTGGGCAAAGGGGTGACCCAACATCTCCCATAGATCCGGGACCTGCCAGGGCACTACTATGAGACGCTCAAGTTCCTGGTGGGTCACTTGAAAACCATCGCGGACCACTCGGAGAAGAACAAGGTAATGGGGCTGAGCTGTACCCCACATGGGGTGGGGAGGGATGGGGGCAGCCAATGGGGCACTCAGTGACCCCCCCAAGGTTCCTATTACAGATGGAACCCCGAAACCTGGCGCTGGTGTTTGGCCCCACGTTGGTTCGGACGTCAGAGGACAACATGACAGACATGGTGACACACATGCCTGACCGCTATAAGATCGTGGAGACCCTCATCCAGCATGTAGGTGGGGCTGCCCCATAGAGGCAGCTTGGGGGTCCCGCTGCATCCCTGGGGTGTCTGCATTGAGCTCTGACCCCTCTCCTGTCTCCCTCTGCAGTCAGATTGGTTCTTCAGCGACAAGGAGGACAAGGGTGAGAAGGTGAGTCTTGCTGTGAGTGGGGCTCAGTGGGCACAGTGGGGTGGCTGCCCCCCAGCTCAGACCCACAGTGCCATCCCCACCCCCTAACCGTGCCCCCCCCATCCCTTCATAGACCCCAGTGGATGAGAAGGAGGCTCAGTCTGTGCCCAACATTGAGTACCTGCTGCCCAACATCGGCCGCACCGCAGCGCCCAGCGATGCCCCAGGTGAGGAGCTGTGCCCCACATGGGGTCCCCCCCCAATCTATGCCTGCTCTGTCCCCCCCCACTCACAGCCTCTGTGCATGCAGAGCCCCAGCAGCCTCCTTGCTGGGAAGTGGGGGCACCTGGGGGTCCCACCCTGTCCTCTGTAACCCACTTTAGTGGCTGCTCATCCCCACAACCCCATTGGGTGGCACCCACCCTGACCCCCCCCCACCCACCTTGCACCTCTCACGCTGTCAGCCCGGAGCTTGGGAGACTTCGATGTTGGACTGATTTCTATTGTTCTTTCCTTGAACTTCTCTGTGCTGTCTCCTCTTCCTCCTCCTCCTCCTCTTCCTCCTCCAGCGGACCTCCTCGAGAGCTAGAGCGGGTACAGTGTTGCTCTGGGTGCATTGCTCACACACTAATTCCTCTGGGTGACCATGAGAGAGGGGGACAGGAGGGGGTGTAAGGGGGGGGAGGGTCCTATCCTGCCCATCCCCAGGGGGCTGCATGCCCTAGGGAAGCCCCAACAACTCCTCCATCCCTCCTTCTCCTCTACCTCTTCATGGGGACCCTGAATGTCCCTGGGGTTGGTGCCATGTACCCCCAGGAGTGGTGCACCCCAACACTGGGGGGGGTCTGGGGGGTCCCTGTGCTCCCAAGAGGGCTCAGCGCCCCCTTTCTGCCTCCCCCTCTCTCATTGTCAGCAGCTTCTAACCTCATCCCTGGGCTGGGGTGTGCAGGGGGGTGAGGGTGTCTGTTGTGTTGTCCCCTACACTGTGGCAGAGCCAGGGCTGCCTGTCACCCTCGTGTCCCCCCATCACTCTCATCCCCTTACTGGTCTCCTCATGTCCCCTAACCCACCGGGGAGCCCCACAGGGCAGCCCCACAGCCCTATCTTAGCCCCCCCCCATCCTTGCCTCTTCCCCACTGCAGACCCAACTGGGTACTGAGGCTGTGTCCCATCCTGGTGATGCCCTGCTGCTCTCCATACCCCATTGGGTCGGGGTCCCACAGCTGGGCTCTCAGCAGCATTTTTCAGCTGCATATCCCTATATCTTCCCCCCCACCTCCAGCTCCTGCCTGCAGCCACACAGCCCCCCTTGGCTCTGGGGGCTGATGGCCTCAGTTGCATCCTCCTCCTCCATCTATGGGAGCAAAGCAGTTTCCCATCCCACCCCATCCCCATAATCGTCCTCCCACCCCACAGCGGCCTCCCTGACCCCCTTCTCTCCGCTCTGCTTTACAGACTCGACCCACAGCGGCTCCGTCAAGCTGAAGGTGAGAGGGGGGACCCGGGCTGGAGCTGGATGGGGAGGTGGAGGGACAAAGGGCGGTGCTGCCCCATTGCTTGTGGGGTCGGGATGCACAGCGTGGCCCTAAACCCTGCACTGCTGTGCTTGTAGGGCACGTGGCCGTCGCGGAAGGAGCCGTCGCCCCGTGAGCTCCCGGCCATTCCCTTCATCTCCGCCGTCGCCCGTAAGAGGAAGAAGTGGCGTGAAGCCGAATGTTTCGGCAGCAGCACCGACGACGACGCGGAGCACAGAGACACGAGGGGGCGGGGGCAGGAAGATGGAGCGACCACCGCACCGGGACCCGGCGGAACCACACGCACCGGGAAGGAGAACGCAGTAGAAACCGTCGGTACCGGGCAGGAAACGGCAGCGGACTCCCGTTCCATCGTGTCGGGGTATTCTACTCTATCCACTATGGAGCGCAGCCTGAGCTCCGAGGTGCAGTCGGTGGCCGAGAGCCGCGGGGAGGAGGCGGATGATGAGCGGAGCGAGCTGAGCCACGCGGAGACGGACACGGAGAGTCGAGTGGGGCCGGGGGGGGCGGTCGGAGCGGGGCTGGGGGGCGGCGATAGGGGGGGACCCTCCGGCCGGGCCTCCTTCAGTTCCCACCGCCTCATTCAGTGCGATACGTTGGCACGCAGGAAGCTGGGCAGGGCACGGCCGGGGGGGGACGAGCCGCTGCCCGTCGGGGATGTGGCCCCCCCCGTATCGGAGGGCGCTGGGGGCGGTCGGGGCCTCTCGATGCGGCCGTCCTTGAGGGAACAGCTCCGGCAGCGGCTGCGGGGCTCTACGGATGATACGGGGGTGCGGTTACGGAGGACCCCCTCCCCGGAAACCCGACGTAGGAAGAGTCGTTGGAGGCGACACACGGTGCTGGTGCTGCCCGGCGGCACCACCGACCTCAATTGCAACGAGTGGAAGGGGCAGCGGGGGGGGCTGCCGGTGCCCACCGGGTCTTGCCGCGATCCGGACTCGGGGCTCAGCAGCCTGGAGTCCACCAAGGCCCGGCCCGTCGTTCCCGACCCCCCCGGTACCGGGATTCCCCCGGTCAACCCCAGCCCCGCCGCCCCCCTGCGCTTCTCTCAGTGTCTGTGACCTCCTGGGGCTGCTGCCGCCCCCCTCCTCACCCCCCCCCCTCCTTTCAGCTTATGGGGTGTTGTGGGGGGGGGGCACAGGCTTTAATTTAAGGACTCGCCTTTGTGCTTGTATTTAATTGTGCTCTTATTTAACGCTCTCCCTATGGCTCCGGTGCAGCCCCAGGAGGGACGAAGCCACCTTGTCCCCAACCCCATGCCATGGTGGGGGGGTTGAGCCCATTACCCCCCTCCCTTCCTCCCCCAACCCATCCCGGTCCCCCCCCCCGGCTGCAGCAATGCGAAGTGCTGGCGCTTCCCCGGCTGCTGCGGTCGAGGCTGTTCCCCTCTCCCCCCCCCCCAACAAAAAAGGGAAGGGCCGTTGGGACATAGGTAGCCTCACAAGGGGTGGGCAATGGGGAAGGGGGGGGGGCGGACTTGGGGTTACGAGGTAGGAGGGTGACAAGAGGGGGCGACGCATCCCAGCTCTCGCCTTTCCGCCCCCCCCGTGCCACTCACTCCATCCTCCCAGGCTCAGCGGCTCCTTCCCCCCCCCACCCCGACAGAAGCACTTTAGGAAGGGGGTGAGGTGCCCCCCCCACCCTGGGGACCCACAGCCTCTGCGGGGTGGGAGGGGGGATGATGTGGTGGTGGTGGGGGGCACAAAGTCCAAGTCGCTGTCACTCCGTTCCGCGTCGTTCCCATCCTTTCTGCCGATTATTTGCTGTAAAATTTCGTTATTTCGATCCTTTCCCCCCCCCCCCCCCTTTTCCTCTTCCTATTTGTTATTTCTGGTGTGTAAATATCACCTCTGGAAGCGGCCCGTAACGACAAGGAACCAACCCCCCCCTCCTTCCCCCCCACCCCACCCCCAGAAAGGATTTCTAAGGATACTTTTAAAAGACTCGGGGGGAGAAAACAGCCCCGACCCCGCTCACTTTGTAACCCCTTCTGCATGAGTGTCACCCCCCCCTTCCCCCCCCAACCACCCCATACGGGGGGTCGGGATCTACCCAATGCCAACCCCCCCCCCCCCCCCCCTTCCCGAGTCTTGGTCTATATAACAGAAATAAAGCGGAGATTCGGGGTTATTCTTCTTGCTGTGCCTCCCCCAGGGATGGAAGGATGGGAGGGGGGGGGGGTAGAAAGGGAGGAAAGGGGGGGTGTGAAGGTGGGGGGGGGTTAAAAGAAAAGAAGTGCCGTCGAGAGAGAGAGAGAAAAAGAAAAGTCTTTATTGGTTCGTATTAAAGCCGGACGCTCTGATAGAAAAGAAAGAAGTAGGAAATAAAAGTGGGGAGGGGGAAGAAAGGGGGGGGGGGGAGAGGAGGAGGATTGGGGGGGGAACGGGGGGGGGTTGTTAATAAAATGAGATCAACAGCAACAAACCCTTCGGCGCCGGGAGTTCAAGAGACAGCGCTACAACCCCCCCCCCTTCCCCCCCCAACCCCCTCCTCTCCACCCCCCAACCCCCCCCCAGGCGCCCGGACCGGACACACAGACGTTCCCCCCCCCCCTATTTCCACCCCCTCCCTCCTCACCGCTATCACAGCTCACGAGAAAATAAATCCATGCTAAAGAGACACACAACCCGAACCGGAACCTCGAGAGAGCAGCAGCAATGAATCAGAAACAGCGGCTCGGACCTTTCGGTTCGGTTCGGTTTTGCCCTTTAATACAAGGGATCACATCCAGACGAGCACAGCGGGGGGCGCATGCAGCCTCCGCACACATGCTTTGCTTTTTTTTTGTCTTTTTTATGGTATTTTTTCCTTTTTTTTTCCTATTTTTCCAAGGGGGGGGAGAGGAAGGGGGAGGGGGGGATCGTTTTCACACCTTTATTATATACTTTGTCTTTTTTTCCCCCCCCTTCTCTTTTATTTATGTCCTCTCCCTCATAGGGAGCTCACTCCATCCTTTTTTCCCCTTTATTCTTCCTATTTATTCTCGTTATTCTATAAGATATAAGATATATAGCTAGATTTCTTTGCACGACGCCATGAAGGGACGGACAGACGCATTCACTCTCACAGAGAACAGCAGCCCAATGGGCGAGGGGGGGGGGGGTCACTAATAGGGTGGGCAGCACCAGGGGGGTCCATAGGGGTCCCTGTGCACCTAAAGGCTGTGCGTGCCCCCCCCTCAACCCCCCTTCCATCCTCACTTAAAGCTGAGCTCATAGATGGAACTGCAGCCCCCCACCCGCTGTGCTCTGTGCCTATGGGGGTGCAGGGTGAGGTGGGGGGGGATGCCATGCATGGAGGTTTGGGGTGGGGGGGGGCCTGGCATGCATAAGGCACATACCAGGACACGGTGCTGCAGCTCTGTGTTAACACAGCAGCATTCCCATGCCCTCCCCCCCCCCCCCCCAGCCCCGCTGTGCTCTGTGCCTATGGGGGTGCAAAGCTATTTGGGGGGGGGGGGGGGTCCTAGCATGCACATGGCACACAGCACTGCTGCAGTCCTGCATTAACATAGCAGCATCCTCACCCCCTTAACCCCCCCGCCCCTCCTCACTGTGCTCTGTGCCAAAGCTGGGTGTGTAGGGGGGTCCCATATGCAATGGGGAGAAGGGTGGGGGGGGGTCTTGGGTCTCTGGGTGGGGGGGCGGGGGGCTGCAATGCATTCAGCCCCACAGTGTGCCCACACCCCCATTGTGCAATGAGCAGAGGGATGGTGGCACAGCACCACGAGGGGGGTGGTGAGGGGGGGGCTGTTGGGCATAAAGACCCCCCTTCCCCCCCCCCCCAAAACCCCATATGTAAGAAGCTGAGGCTTTTGCTACAGTGTTCCACTTTGGTACCAAGAAAAAAACACACAAACCAAACCGACCACAATGAAGAAGAATGAGTCACAACCCGATTAATTCAACACATCATCCAATGACTTCTATTGCTGCCATGAGCTGCCGGCCTCCCCCCCCCATCCCCCACCCCCCAACCCCCCCCCCACTCATTGCCCCCAGCCTCGTTGATGGGCCATAGGGATGGAGGGGGGGGGGGGGGGGGCAGAAATGGGGGGGGGGGATGGGAGACCCTCTCACCATCAGAGCAAAGCATGGAAGGAAATCCCACCCCCCCCCCCAATGGGAAGGGATCATTCCCCCCCCCCCCCCCCCATTTTAAATATCTATAGATATATATATTCTCTTACGTCTATTATATATAGATAGATATATCTACTATGTAAATCTCTCTTTGAAAACAATATAAAATGTTAAGACACTTCACTTAAATGTAAAGAGTTGCTCTTTTGCAATCCAAAGTAATTGCAGCGTTGATTTTTCTTCTTTTTCTTCTCTTTTTTTTTTGCCTATTATTATTAATTATTATTATTCTTTGTTATCCAAAAGAAAAAAAAAAAAAAGGCTCTTTTTTGTGGGTTTTTTTGTCCCTTTTCTATACAAAAATGGCCGATATACAAAAGAAAAACACCCTTCACCCCCAACACCCAAATAAAGACATTAACATCAACAACGATAAGAGGGTTTTAGGTGTCCCGGGGTGGAAGGGGGGGGGGGAGGAGGAAGAGATTAAGTTAAAGGAGGAAATAATAGGAAAGCAAAACCAACCCAAAGGTGAAGGAATTGACCAACAAAAGGAGTGATTCCAGCTCTTTGTTGCACTGGGGACGGACTGCACGGCACGGCACACACGGGTACACACATGCACACACACACACACACACATACAGCGTGCCCCCCCCCCCCCCCTCCCCTTTGTCCCACCCCTTCTCCCTTAGCACTGTATGGGGTTGGGGCTGTGCTCATCCCTCACCCCGCTGCCCCCCTGCAATGGGGGCTTTAGGACCCTCCTATCCCTGTGGGTCCCCCATGGCCCCCCAAAGGGTGATGGGGAAGGGTCCCCACGTAGGCAGAGCACCTTTTGTCCCCCATATCCCCATGGGGGGGTGGCAAAGGGGACACGGGGTCCCCACATGGGCAAAGCTCCTCTTGTCCCCAAACGTCCCCAAGTGCACAGTGTGATGGCAAAGGCAACATGGGGTCCCACGTGGGCAGAGCCCCCTCTTATCTCCCACGTCCCTAAGGGCGCAGGGAGATGGAGAAGGGGACACAGTGCCCCACATGGGCAGAGCTCCTCTTGTCCCCATTGCCCCCAAGGGCACGGGGTGATGGGGAAGGGGACACAGGGTTCCAATGTGGGCACAGCCTCACTTGTCCCCCATGTCCCCAAGGGCGCAGGGTGATGGGGAAGGGGACCTGATGTCCCCATGTGCTCAGAGCATCACAGCATCCCCCTTTCCCTTGGGGGGGGGGGAAACACAGACAGACCATTAAAGTGCTACATAACGAACCGACAGCGATAGGGACGACGCCAACGGTCCCCAAACCCCCCCCCAACCAACACCCCAACCCCAACCCACCCACCCATATATCACAGCCTTCCACCTCCCCGGGCACCGGGATGCTCCTTGGGCAGCACCGACCTCAGGTGGCCTCGGAGCATCGTCCCCATGCTGTGTCCCGAGCTCAAGGGGGCTGAGGGGGGGGTTGGGGGGGTCCTCGGGCTGCTGCTTTTTGCCCCCTCTGCCTGCTGCATCCTCGTTGCTTGGAGCTCGTGGGGTGAAGCTCCGAGAGCTCTTCAATAAACAGCAAACGACGGTGGAGGAAGGGAGGGGAGGGGGTTTGAAAGGGGGGGGATTGAAGGAAGGAAGAGGAGGGGGGGGGGGGGAAGAACCAAAAAGGTGACCAACCGAAAAGAAAACAACGGAAATACATGGAAAAATAATAATAATAATTAATAAGAAGAGAAAGGGGAGAGAGAAAGAGAGAAAAGAAACAGCAAGAGGCTGTAGGGGGGCTGTTTGGAGAGAGGCGTGGGGCAGCAGCTAGGCCGAGTTGGGGGGGGATATGGATATAGGGGCAGGGGGGCATATGGTGATGCCCGATAGAGACAGTCCAGGGCAGGAGGAGCCTGGCCCCATAGTGGGGAAATGATGTTTGGAGCTGGCAAGGAGGCTCAGAAGGAGATGGAGGAGTTCCTTGCCCCAAAGGAAGTCAATACTGGGATGGATGTTCTGCCCGAGGTGGGTTTCTCTGCTGGGGAGGTCTCATTAGGATCTTTGGATGGTCTAGAGGCCTGGAAAGAGAAGTGAGATCCGAGGAGGAGGAGCAGGAGGAGAAAGGGAGGAGAGTCAGACAGTATGGTAAGAAAATAGACCAAAAAATCCCCCCCCCAAAAAATAAACAGGAAAACAATGGGAGAAAAAAAACAACCCCACGAAGAAACAGAAGAAGAAAATCAAATTAAAGGGGAGGCACAAAAAGAAAAGAGAGAGAAAACAGAACCAAACAGGAGTTTGTTCAGAAGCAGCATTGATTCAGGCCTGAGGTCAAGCAGCTGGAAAAGGTCCACCACAAAGAGAGCACGAGACGAGCTGGTTCCACGCGTTACTGGATGGGGTTTGGTTGGGGGGGGGGCATCCCCATGGTTGGGGTTTGGGGGGGGAGTGAGACGAGAGAGAGACACATGGATGGACAGGAGGACAGACAGGAGGACAGAGCAGGCAGGTGGGAGGGGTGGGGGCAGAGAGGTGGGGAGGGGGGACAAGAATGGCAGCGTTAGGGTGGGCTCGGGCTGCCGCAGTGGTGTTGTTTGTGGCTCCTCTGAGAGCCCACCCCCCACCCCCACCGACCCCCAGCCCATCTCCAGCAGCCACACCAACAGACCCTGCTGCTGGTGAGGCCATGAGGAGCAACAGCCAGAGGGGTTGGCACTGGGAGGGGGGCTCAGAAAGGGGTCCCTGGAGTAGGGGGTGGGCAGTGCACTAAGGATGGTGGGGATGGAGGGGGATCCTGGTGAGAAGGGGCTGTGATGGTGCTGCCATTGAGGTGAGATGGGGATTGAGCTCACACGTGGCCTCAAGGGAGAGGATTTGGTGGCATTGAGAGCTCTGTGCCCATCGAGGGGACGGCCTGGGGGCTGCTGGGGGGCAGAGCTGCATGCAGCTACCAGGAGAAGCCTGGCTGTGAGCACCAGGAGGTGCTGCATGGGGATGCAATGTGCATGGAGGGCAGCCATGGTCCTGGTGACAGCAGGGACAAATGGCACCAGTGCTGAGCCCTCATGTACAACTGGGGCCAGTGGGGAGGGAGAGACTCGTTTTGCTCAGGAAACATGTGCCCAAATTGCATGAAGTCCCCCCTGCTCATCGCTCAGCCCGGCTGCAGATTGAGGTAGATGGGAGAAAAGCTGTTTGGCTTTCCTTTCCCCCCCCTTTCCCCCCCTTGTTTTTAATGGATCTGACAGAATGAGCAAAATGGGGTTTGTTGGGTGGTTTGCCAAGGAATGGCCCAGGGAAAGGGATTGAGACACAGAGTGGGGAGGAGAGGAGGACAGGATGGGGGAAGGTCTGGGGGCTGCCCATGTGTGGGGAGGGGCAGTGCTGGGACCTGGGGCAGGAGAGGGAGGGGAGGAAGGAGCAGGATGGGGCTGTGGAACCCGGAGTGCAATCAGTCCCATTGACAAGGATGGGGATGGGGTTGGTGCTGGGCTGAGGGCAGAGTCCCATCCCACAGCTCTCCTCTTCCAGCTGCTGTGGCCCCCATCCCATTCCCTCACCCCATCCCAACACCCTCCTCCTATAGCACAGGTGCACGGTGGATGCACTATGGGGCTCCAGCCCCCACCCACATCACCCCCTCCTCACCACAGCCCACCCAGCATAGCAAAGAAGTGTCTCCTGCACCCTCTGCTCAGCAAAGGGCTGCACCCCCCCATTCCAGCATCCTCAGTAACTCCATGCCCACCACCCCATAATGGGGAGCAGGGGCTGTGGGCAACCTGCTGCTGGGAGCCTGCTCTAGAGATAGGCTACCTGCTGCTGTCCCTGGATCCGCATGTACTCCATCCTCTGCTTGATGTGCTTGCTCTTGTCGGGGCTGCCTTGCTGGCTTTGCTTCAGCCTGGATGCCGGGTTCACCATCTTCATGGGCGGGATGGAAACTCCACCACTCTATTGGGGAAAGAGAGTTTTGGAGAGATTAAAAACCCAGAATAGGCAGAAAGCCACAAGAGCACAACCTGCAGATGGGCACTGTGGGATCCCAGTCCTCCCAGTAACACAGTGGCAGCTGAGGAGGGGTCATCAGCTCCGTGTGCCACAGGACCCACCACCAGCCCCCATTGCCACGTACATGGGGGTGAGGAGCAAACACTGGGGGGGAATAGGGGGAGGTGGAGGGCAGGAGGAAAGCACCCAGCCCATAGAAAGGACAGGAGGCGACGGCAGGTGGAAGGAGATTCCAGGTGGAAACGGCGACAGTGGGAACGCAGAGGTATTTTATTAACAGGTTGCACAGGCTGAGATACAAAGACTTGCATGAGCAGCAGCAGGAGGAGCGCTCTGTGTTGGCACCCCAAAAACCCCACATCACAGCTGCCCCCCGCCTGCCCTGTGCCAGCTGGGGCTGGTGGCCAAAGTGGCACTGCTGGGCTGCCCTAAAGGAGAACATGGGATGATCCGGCTGCACCAGGTCAGAGCCAGCAGGTTGTCTCTAGGTCAGGTCAATAGTGCATGGAATATCAGTGCCTGTCCTCCCTGCCTGTGTTCTGGGATCCTCTGTGCTCCTTAGGACCCCTGAACCCATTGCAAGAGGGGTCCATCTCCCACCTGCATCCCCCCATATCCAGGCAGGTGCTGGAGCTCAGAGCCCTCTGCCCCCACTCAGTCCCTCCCACCCAGCCGTGCTCTCAGCTTTGCTTTAGGATCGTGCACACCAGCCATAAATCCACCCCATAGCTCTGCTCCAGGACCCGAGCAGAGGAAAACCTACAGCTACACCCACTGGAAAGGGCCATTCCTGCAGTGAGAGCCTTGGTGCAACCAGGAAACGGGGCTGAGATAATCGCTGCAAATGAAAAAGGAGATTCATTCAGCAGTGCTGATTGTTAATAAAGGAGCAGGCTGACTTGTGAGCAGCCGGGGGTGGTTCCTCCCCCCCCCCCAAACCCTCAATCTTTTTCCAGCTATTCAGCAAGCCCAGTGGCTGCTGTAGATTCCAGCAGAAACCCATTTGGATGGCGCTGGGGAGCCTGAGCTGTGATTTAATTAGGAGAAACATCTGCTGCTCCGCAGTCACGCTGTAACTGCAGCTCCTCGTGCACAACGGGATGGAGAGGAGCACCGTGTTCCCATCCTGCTCACCCCAACAGAGCTCATGCATTGGGCACCCAGCAGCATGGACAGACCCTGTTGCTCTCCCAAGGTCTGAGGTAGCAGCCCCAGCCTGAGGTGGGGGGGTCTGTGCCCCCTAACCAGTACCAACAGCAGCATGGGATCCTTCTGCCACCTGCAGGGTGAGTTGGTCCCTTCCAAAGCCAACAACTGCTGGCCCAAATGAGGGCTCCCTTTGCACAATGCTGCTCCTGACACACCAATGGAGCTGCAGGCTGTGAGCACAGCATTGCACAGCCCAGCACCCTGCATGGGGTCGGATCCAGCCCTGGTGCACAGCCAGGAAGGTGGCAGCGGGCAGGTGGGTGGCGGCGCTGCTGCCTTTAACACATCAGCTCCAAAAGGAGACGGGTGTCGCACCTCAGCTCTGCTTGGAGGTAGAGTCACAGAGAGGGAGCAGGTGGAGGAAGAGCAGACATCAGAGCAGATCCGAGGGCAGAGCACGGCAAGAGGAGTAACAGGAAATAAACCTGAGGGGTGCCGAGCTGCGGCTTGGGAAGCAGAGGTGGTTTGGTGTGGCTCGGGGATGGACTCTTGGCAGCATCAGCTTTGGTGTGGCTGAGATCCAGGGCAGTGCCATCATCACAGTGCTTGCTGTGCCCCACACCATCAGTCTCCTGGCTGGCATCCCTGGGTACCTCCTGTCCCATCAGTCCTGCATGGAGCGCAGCCTCAGCTGAATGGTGGCTGCTGATCTCACTGATGGTCATCTCCAGCTCACGGATGGTTTCTTCCAGGCTGTCCAGTCTCTGATAGGCACCTTCACAGATCTCCCTGCTGCGCGGTGACATGCTGTGCAGGGGGGACCCCTCGGCTTCTCTTCTTCCCTGAGGACTGGGAACCAACCCCCCCTCTTCAGCTCCAGCAGAGCTCTGACTCTGCATTGCCACACAAGGGGGGTGCCCAGCGTGGTTCCATCTGCTGTCCTGCAGCCCTGGGGTGCTCCTGGCTTTTGGCACCGGTGTGCTGCCACGCTGCTCCCTCTGTGCACATCCAGGAGGGAGGGATGCATCCTGCCCGGCTCTATCTTGGTGCTCTGCATCAGCAGGGAGCTGCAGGGCAATGCTGTGCCCTCCTCTGCTTGCACTGGGGGGGAGTGCTGTGAGCATTCCTTGGGGACAAGGAGATAAAGAGCACCGTGGGGAAGCCTTGCTGCTGCCTTCGTGCCTCCTGGCAGGGTCTCCATGTGCTCCTGCTGCTGGCCAGCTTGCTCTGTGCTTTGGAACAGCTGGGATCTTGCTGTGTGATGGGGGGAACCTGTGTGTCCCTATAGGTGAGTGGGGTGCGCTGCTCAGGGGCTGCAAGGCTGCGGATGGAGAACCCCCAGCTGTACATGGAGACCTGCTGGGGCTGCTGGTTGGCACTCCACCTCTCCTCCCCACCTCGGCTGTGTGCTCCCCTCCTGCTCCTCCACATCCATTGGGATCCCTGTGCTCACAGCAGCTCTGTTCCACTGCCACTGCAGGTTCAGGTTCGGGGGACGGCGGTGCAGACACCCACTGGGTGAGCACAATCTGTGGGAGGGAGAAAGCCCTGCTCCCCGGGGCTGCTGGGGCTGCCAGCTCCTAGATAGAGAATCAGACAGATTAAGGGCTGGGGAGAAGTGTGGGATGCTGTGCTTGGGGATGGGAGATAGCAGCAGCCTGGGCTATTTCAAGTCCTGCTGTGCCTCCAGGCATTGCTGCAAGGCTGTGTCCAGCCATGGAGGTGCTGCTCGAGGATTCCCCATGGGTAATACCCACGGGTATTGCAACTTTAGAGGAGGTTTAGGCTACAGACCCAGTGGTGCTGCACCTCCCTGATGTGTATGGGAACCTGAGTGCTGAGATTTCTCCTGCACCAGAACAGCAGCTGTCAGAGCACAGCGCAGCCCTCTGCTGCTCATCCCCGTGCTGCTCTCAGCAGATCTGAAGGCAGGGATGAGCCCTTGCAAATGAGCTGCAGTGGGTGCCAGACCTTTAAATCCCTGAGCAGCAAGAGGTCACCTGGAACAGCCTGTCCTTCCTCCCTTCACCTCTTTGTTAAGAGTCCCAGGGATTTGCAATGAGCTGTGCAGCACCCGGGGGAATGCAGCAGGTCGTGCCCTGCAGGAGAAACACTCTGGTGGGGGAGCTGCTACCATGAGCTGCAGCAAAGCAGCCTCTGCTCCATAGCACAGCACTGCCCTGAGCAGGGGCTGCTCCAGTACCTGCCCCACTGCTCTCCTCCATCTCATCCTCACTGCTTTTCTCCATCCCATTCCCATTGCTCTGCTGTTCCATCCCATTACAACCACCCTGCACAGCAAACAGAAGTGAGATGGAGCCCAGGCCATCCAGCATCCCCTCCCACCTGCAGTGCTGTGCCTCACCACCCACATCCCTGCTTGGTGCCATTGTGATCCCACCCCAACCTCTGCCCCAGGGCTGCAGCCCCACATCGCATTCATGCTCAGTCAGTGCCACATTCAGTGCTGTACACGCAGTGGTAGCGAGCAAAGGAGTGAAGAGAAGCCATCAGTTGGTTAAACCAGAGAAGGAAGAAGTGAGTTAAAAGGTGGGAGAGGTGGTGGTTAAGTGCAGCCAGCCAGGAGGAGATCTGCAGGAGGAGGGAGGTTACCTTCCATCCTTCGGCTGCAACGGAGGCTCCATTGGGCCACATGTCTGCGTGCCCAGGGGAGATGGCAGCCGTGAGAGGGTCGTAACGGAGCGTGGGGAGGAAAGGGGAGGCAGAGCTCCTCTGAAACACCTGGGGAGTCAAACAGCTGCGTTGGAGGAGGGAGGAACAAGCGGGTGGGAAGAGATGGAGCCCAGCCGGGACAGGGCTCAGCATTACGTTGGGGTAACCACTGGTGGGAGAGCATCACGCTGTCCCCATGTCACGGATGGGGGGAGGATGGAACGGCCTCCACTGTGCTTTATGTCCCCATAGATAGGGTGAAGATGGGGATAAGATGGGGATAGTCACTGCAGTACTGTCCATGGATGGGGTGAGGATGGGGACAGGCTCCACTGTGCTTTATGTCCCCGTGGGTGGGATGAGGATGGGGATAGGATGGGGACAGTCACTACAGTGCTGAATGTCTCCAAGGATGGGGTAAGAATGGGGATAGCTTCAACTGTGCTTAATGTCTCTGTGGGTGGGATGAGGATGGGGATAGGATGGGGACAGTCATTGCAGTGCTGCTTGTCTCCATGGATGGGGTGAGGATGGAGGACAAACACTGCTGTGATTTATGTACCCATGGATGGGGTGAGGATGGGACAACCTCCGCTGTGCTGCAGGTATCCATGGATGGGATAAGGATGGGGACAGGATGAGGACAGTCACCACAGTGCTGCAAATCACCCACAAATGGGGTGAGGACGAGGATGGCAGCCACTCTGCTGTTACGTGGGGATCTGTCTCAGAGCTGCTCCTGTGGATGCCTGGAGTTGGGTGGGCTGTGTTTCCCATGCCCACACCCTGCTGTGCTCACCTCCAGCTCCGCAATGATGCGATCCTCATCGTCGTCATCTTTGATGGCAGAGGCAATGATGGGTGGGGTGGATGCGGGTCTCACCACCTCCGACACCGTCCGTCTCAGCTTCACTTGTGGCTTCTGGGTCTCCAGCTCCTCCGATTCTGCTTTCTGTAGGGCAACGAGCAGTGAGGGGCTGCACCTATAGGGTGACCTCCATGGGGTGACCATCTCACGCCCAGCCCTCACCACCCACCTTCATAAAGCCAGGCTCCTTCTTGCTGGTGACGATGACTTCTCCGCTGCGGGTGGTGGTCAGCCCATGGGATGAGGGGAAGCTCCGGCGGGGTGGGGGTGGAGGTGGTGATTTAGAGGGTTTCTCAGTGCGGTACCGCGGCACCGTCAGTTCATCTGAGCAGAAAGCAGAGCTGGCACCAAGCCCTGCCCTCATCCCAATCCCTCACATACACCCAACCAGGCAGCCCTCACTCTTCTCCCCATACCTGAACCTCTGCGCCCATTGGGGTCCACCTTCCCCGTGGATTTCTGTGCATGCTGAGGCTTGGATGGTTTATGCTCCGGTGTGGACGCGGCGCTGCTGCTGCCCGTGGTCTGTTTGTGCTTGGCAGCAAACTCCAGGTCAGGGATGGCCTTCATGAGCTCAGCCTGTGTCTCCTCCAGGAGGCGGTTGATGTCCTTGGCACTGTATTGGGTCAGCGCTGCCCGCTTCTCCTCCCAGTCCCTCTCAGCAGCCTGTGACAACACAGCTCACTGTAATCCCTTATGGGCAACGTGTGACCCCACTGTCCCACCATCACCTCCCCATTGCCCCACAGTCTCCCACAGATTAGCAGTGCTGCTCTAACTCACCCCACATCCAGCCCATGGGCATTGAGATGCCCCAGGCTGTGCTGCAGCCTCCCCTTCCCATTATCTGGGGCTCCCCACTATTAAGATGCTCCATCAGTTCCAAACCCACCAGGGAGGTTGCACCCCATTTTTATCTGGGGGTGCTCCAATGGGGTTAGAGCCCCCCCAGGGAGGAGCCCCCTCAGGTTCTTACCTCCACAGACACAGCTTTGTCTGCACTCTTCTTACTGGGCGTCTCGGGACCCGTTTGGGTTTTGGCAGGCACCATCTCTGGAGCCCGGGAAGGGTTATTGCTCTTGGAGGGGTGGCTCTGGGTCTGGGGGGGGCTGTGCCCAAAGCTGGGCATGCCCAGGGGCTCAGTGCCAGCCGTCAGGTGATGGAGGCTCACGGGGGGGCTGGGGGGCATTTCCAGCTCCAGCCCTTTGCTGAAGTCTGTCTCGGGTGCCATCTTCTTGGGGGATTGGCTGAGGTTGTTGGGAGGGGTCCACACACCCTCATCCACTTGCCTGCAGGGGACAGAGGGAAGACACTCATTGGGTTAAGTGGTGTTGGCACTGGGTTACAGCACCATCACGGAGCCCCATACAAATACACACAGCTCAGCACGGATCTGCATCCCCAACGTCTGCTCTCCTGCAGCAGTGCATGCCAACGAGCTCCTCCACCTGCCTGTCCCTCTGCATAAACCTTGCAGGAAAGCAGCTCTCTCCAAATCCCACCCCTCCCATCAGATCTGCCTGAAATCACCCTTTGGATTCAGAAGTTATTAGGGAAGGAGAGTGACAGGTAGGCAGATCGGTGCGCTGTGCGATCAGACGAGCTCATCTCCATATAAAACCAGGCTAGAACAGCGCCTGGGGCGAGCCCAGCCACAGAGCCTGCCCCAGCAGTGAGCTCTGCTGTAAGGTCTCCTAATGGGAACAGGCAGGTGAGCTCCGGAGACGGCTTCCTCCACCCCAATAGCTCTGATCCTCAAGAATGAGATTCCTGGCCACGTTCAGAGCTCCCATCATATGGGACCAAGGTGGTAAGGAAGGAGCTGTTTTCAAAGCAAGGTTCCCACATATGCACTGAACAGCTCTGGGGGCTGTTAGGAATCGGATTCAATCTGCTGGGGCTGGGCTTGATGGATCCGTTCCACTTCGGGTGATTCAAACATTCGTTTTTCTTCCCCCCCCCCATCTCTCATTTCTAAGCATAAAAATGAACCTTGTGTCAATGGCTCTGGGAATTCCCATCCACAACTAGAGCACCCAAAGGCTGTGAGCCCCGAGGTGCATCTAGAACCCCTTCCTATGGGGTGCTGGGATGAGGAGGACACAAAGCAGGACCCCAGGGCACAGCTCTCACCTGCGGATCTGGGTGAGTGTGTCGGTGACCGTCTTGCAGCGCTTGAGCAGCCCGTCCAGGCGGTTCGGTTCCTCCTTGAGGAACTTCACAGCTTCCACCTCGACCCGAAGAACCACCCGCATCTTGCTCTGCAGGCTGGGGAACTGGGCTGAGGGGAACAGAGGGGTCACTGAGAGCCATGGGGTGCGGGTGGAAGGATCCCAAGGAGCCTGGGATGCTGCTCCTTCATCACCCTGTGCTCACTGTCCCATCACCAACCCACCTCATCCTGTGCCCTCCCCATGTCCCCATGTCCTCTCGCAGCCTCAATGACTGCACAAGCAAGCTGCTGGGGGGACTTGTGTTGGTTCTGGTAGTTGGTGGAGCATTGAGGACACCGCTGCAGCCCCATGGATCCCACTCACCCTTGAGGTCCGTCAGCGTCTCCCCGAGCTGTTTGAGCACCACAGCCTTCTCCTCCAGCTCCTGCACTGGGATGAGGCGGTGGTTGTGTGCCAGATCCTTCTGGATCTTCTCCACCGACTTCTCCAGGTCACTGTGAGCACAAAGCAGGGCGGGATGACACCAGATCCCAATGGAGAGTGGGGAGATGAGAGCTGCATTGGGGGACCACGATGGCACCAGGGATGGGGATGGCACCGCTGGAGGATTCAGGCCATAGAAGGAAGGGGGATGGAGGGGATGGGGGCAGCAGGACCCCACGCTGTGCTCACTTCAGTTGCTGGGTGATGAGCTCCTCCTCGTTCAGGTACCGCAGCCTCTCCTCCTCCACCAGGCTGCGCTGGCGCTGCAGCGGGTCTTCATGTTTGCGCATGGTGTCCGTCACCCTCACGCTGATCTCAGTCTCTGTCCGTCGCAGCATCGTTTTCACCGTCTCCTGGTTCTGCAGCTGGTTTGGGGGGATGCAAAACAAGGCTGGGTGGGCTGCCCTGCATGAGGTCACTAGGAAAGGGGCATACTCTGCGCCCAGCGTTGGGTTGGGTGCCCTTGCGGTACCTACCTGCAGCTTCTTGAGCTGCTGCAGCTGGTTGCGGAGGTCGCTGGCGTTCTGCTGCAGGTCGTGGAGGTGCAGCTGCATGTGCAGGCGGGTGATGGCTGTGGGCTGCCCTGCTGGCGTGCTGGTGGTGGAGGGTGGGGGGGGTGCAGGCACTGGGGTCCCTGTGCCGCTGCGGCTGGTTGCTGTGGGGTGGGGGAGACAAGAAGAGAATGCTGGGATGCAAAACTCCGTCCCCAGTACTGATACCACCTCTGTTTTGGCACAAAGGTGAGCCTGGAGCTCCCAGTATGGGATGAGGCTGCAGCACTCCAGCCCCTGGGGTCAAGGATCCCCAGGATGTGGGGATGACCCCCAAAACCTCTCCCCAGCCACTTACATGCTGATGGGGGAGTCCCACCATTGGTGGCTTCGGTCTTCTCACTGCAACAAAAGAGAGGAAGGGCTGAAGATGGAGCACAGAGCAGCTCCTCTGTCCCCTTTGGTGCTGTCCAGAGAAGCCCCCCTGACTCTCATTCCTGTCCTCTGCCCCCCCAGCTCCTTACCTGGGGGTCTCAGCCTCGGAGCCGCGGAGCAGTGCACTCTGCACCAGCCCCGTCAGGCTGGCGATCTGCTTCTCCATGGCCTCCATGCGCTCCCTGCAAGGACAAGGGGTGAGAGTTAGGGGCAGTGGCACACTTAGGGTTAGAGGCAAAGCTTCACCACCCGACCCTGTGCTTCTATGGGGCTGGCAATAGGGAACCCTGCCCTCACTCCCCAGCCATACCCAAGGACAACCCACCCAGCAGGGAACGGACAACCCACTTCTACATGGAAACCCCTGCAGGGCCATTTCTCACCTTGTTTCTGTGTCCTTGGCTGGCACTGGGGAACTGAACCCCGAGAGTGGACGGTCCCCAGGGCCAGGGAACAGCTCGGGGGGTCCCGCAGCACTGGGGTTACGTGGTTTGCTGACCGGGCTCTCCATGAAGACAGAGGAGCAGGAATCCTTACGGAAGGACTGTCGGACGGGTGAGGAGCGACTGGGTGGCCCCGAGTAGGGGCTGTGTGGGCTCTGCCCCTCCACCATCTTCTGTGGGGAGGAGGGGGGCATGCGAAAGCCCAAGCCGGGTCCGTATGTATCACTATAGATCTGCGTGTTGGGTTTATACAAGCTGTCCTCCAGCTCTGTCTGCAGAGCAGCCGCCGAGTAGGTGCTGAGCGAGCGCACCGAGCCCCGCTTGTACAGCCCCCCAGAGTAACCAAAAGGGTCCCCCATGCCGGCCAGAGACTGCGTGGAGGTGATGCTGAGCCTCCCCTCGTGCACCATGCCATAAGGGTCAGCATACAGCCCTTCATTCTTCACCAGCACCATGTTCTTCCCTGCCAGGTCCTCGTCAGGTTTGACATCACGGCGTTCCAGGATGGCGCTGGGGCTGGGAGAGACGCCGGGTGCTGGAGGAAGGCTGGCCAGGCGCTCACCGTGGTGCACTGGGCTGCCGGCGTAGGAGGGTGGGCGACCACCACTGTAGGACATACGGGAACGGGAGGGGGATGAGGACTGCAGGACGGGTGGGGGGGAGCCCGAGGCCAAGTGTGGGGCTGGGGACATGTTGTTCAGGCGGCGGGTGGGGGAGGATTCCCTGGAGGTGTAAACCATCTCCCGCTGCGGAAATGAGAAAGGATGGTCAGCATCATGTCCTGCTGTGCCCCGTCCCCTTCCTTGTCCCCTGTTCCCTATCTTGGGGGTGGTTCCCCCCTACCTGTCCCCAAACATCCATTCTTTTAAAGCAATGCTTAACAATGCCAGGACTGAGGAATACAAATGGCATCCATTACTCCTTCCACAAACACACCCTGTGCCCTCCTCATCGCCCTTCAACCGACCCCAGCCCCACACTGGGGTGCTGCCCACTCCCCAACACCCAGCCCCTTACCCTCAGGTCCCCGTTGGTGATGTGCGAGGCAGGGAACGAGGCGTAGAGAGGCTCTTTTCGGTATATTTTAATGATGCTTCTGTCCTGGATGTCACTGGAAGGAGAGGCAGAGCCATGAGGGGAGCCCCAGCAGTCACACAGGGCTGCACCCGTGCTGCTTGCAGAGCCCCATTCAACATCAGTGGTCCCAGGGAAGGGTTTGGTGGCCCTGCCTGGGCAGGAGGCACAACACAGCAGCATCAGGGGCTGCTTTAGCTCTGCAGAGATCAATGAGCATCACCTGCAGTGAAGCCTTTTCAGGACATGAACACCAACCCAAAGCCCTCCACCATCTCCAAGGAAACCCTTTGCCATTGCAAGGGTCCTCCCACCCTCATTGATGGGGACGGCATGGGATCAGCATGCCTTTGAGATGGATGTGCTCAGCTCTCTGTGCCAGCAATGGGGGTCTGTGTGCTCCCCGGGTCTGTCTGCCCCTCACCGGACATCTTCCAGCTCATAGAAGACATTGCGGGACTCGTCCTTGATGAGGATGGCGGTGTTGGGAGATTTCAACATCCCCATGGTGAGCTTCTGAGGGAACATGTGGACGATGAGGGCGTGCAGGGTGTCCATGCTGCTGATCTCGTGGGTGATGTGCACGCGCCTCGTCTCATCCCCAAACTGCAAGAAGAGGACCCCTAAAAACAAAGCAAGGAGCAATGGGGTGAGCCCATATCCCAACAGCTGCTGGGCTCACACATCTTTGGTGGGTTGCATTTCCCAATGCATGGATGCAATAAGGCTGGAGTACCTGGGGAGCGCAGCTTGGTCTGGCTGGTGGAGCGGGACAGAGGAAGGCTCTGTCGAAAGCGGTTCATCCTATTGAAGCCCAGGGGCAGCTCCGCTTCAGACATGGTTTCTAAGGATTCAGCTGAGGCAAAGGAGAGCTTGGCTTGGTCTGCCAGGCCGGGCTGGGAACCCTGTGAGTGCCGGGAGCTCCTGGTCTGCAAGGGAAGCATGGAGGTAAGAGCCCAGCACCAATCCATGCCCTGCACCCAACTATATGGCTGCACCCCCCATATATTCCCAATGTATATTCCACATTTCAAAGCCATTCCAAGCAACCTACTGCAAATAAACCCGGTGATGGCTGGCTGCTTACAGAGCCAGGAGTCACACGTGAGCACTAAGGAATAACCTTAGCAATTACAGGAGGTTACACATCCATTACACCAATGAACCAGCTCTTGGGAAACATAAATGCCCAGCTTGTCCTGGAAGCAAAGCAGCGCTGAGGTTTATGGCTGCCTGAGCTAAGGGAAACTAATGGGTTTGGGTTTACAGCAGGCAAAAATGAATATGCCAGGAGTCCAATTTCACACGGCCAAGTGTTAATTCCTCTGCATAGAAGTTGAGGGTGCAGACATGGGGGGTGTGAGCTGATGGTTGAAGGCTGTGGGTTAAGCAAAGCGGAGTGTATTGGGAGGATGGCTGGATAGACCTTGAGATCAGAACCCAGCTGAGAACCCAGCACAGAGCTCAGCACCCAGCTCAGCATCCAGCCCAGCACCCAGATCAGGACCCAGCATAGCACCCAGCACCCAGCCCAACACCCAGCTTGGCACCCAACATAGCCCAGCACCCAGCTGAGCATCCAGCCCAGCACCCAGCTCAGGACCCAGCACCCAGCTGAGCACCCAGCACAATGCATCACAACCCAGCACCCAACACAGCCCAGCACCCATCTCCATTTTCCAGACACACATTTAACATTAGCAAATGAAGCCAGGAGAACAAACAAAGCTCCCGGGGTGAGGAAAAGGCAGCATGGAAAGGACAACAGCTCTATTCTAAAAGCCAAAAAGGAAAATCAATACGAAATGATAACAGCCATCATCATCATTTAAATGAGACATTAATTGGAGGATTTAATTAATCCTGCGGGGCGGGGTTTTCTACGACTTGAAACGTTCTCACTGTAGTTAATTGCTGGAAAATTGACTGCTTGGTTTTGGTGGTGCTGTTTGAAGGCAGAGCTTGCAGAATGCACGGATGCTTCTATAGGTTTCCTATAGGAAAGGAGCAGGGCTGTAGCAAAGCAGCTCTGTGCATCACCAGCACTGCACATGGGGGGGCCCTATAGCACCAAAAGCTAAGGGGGCTCAGGGCTGACCCCAAACCCCATTGCTCTGTCACAATGGGGTTGAGGAAGGGGGGGCTCCATCTCAGCACAGCAGGATGGTGGGGATTGCTGTTGCCACGTAGCATTGCTGTTGCTATGGGATGCAGTGTGTGAGCATCACATCATCACCCTGCTGCACCCTACACATAGAGCTGCCCACCCCCCCTTAAAGGTGAGTCCGGACCCCTCCTATCCTCTGCCCCATGGCTTTGGCTGACCTCAAGTAATTCAGCTGCTCAGATGGAGCTCATTATGGCATCCACCAGAAAGGAAAAAAAAAAGAAAGGGGGGGGAAAAAAAGAGGGCAAGATGAAAATTAATGGATTTTTAGCCCGGAAGGGACTGTTCTGATCGTTAACCTGATGCTCAGCCTCATGTGCTCAAAGAGCTGCTCCTCCAGCCCAAGCAGGGACCAGCAGCGCTGCACAGCCCTCAGTGCATCCCTCTGTAGGGCACCTGCATGGCACACAGCCCCCTGTGTCCCCAGCTCACCCAAACCCCCCCATGGTACCCCCAGAGCCCAGCAGTGCCCCTGTGCTGGGCAATAGGGCAGGATGGTGCCTCAACCCAGCCCTGTGTTGCTGTAAGAGGGGTGAGCAGACCCCAGTGCTATGGGGGGTATGGGGGGGGGCTCTGCCCTTTCTGCCCCAGAGCACCACAGCCACATCCTTGACCTCCCAAGGCCCATTAATGAGCTGACTTCAGGCAACTGTATTTTATTGCTCTACCTCACTAATGACTTATCTCAGATAATAAGGCTCAAACACGCATCCAGACCTATGCTTCTCTTTGCCTGGAGATGCCAAGCGGGGGAGGGGGTCTAAATCTTGCCTTGCTGGGAGTCAGAGTAAGGCCTGGGATGGCCAGGTATCAAGGTATGGGGGCACCCACAGCCCCACATAAGTATAGGGAACATCTCACCCATCCAAGCATTGCCCAGGGCTGTGTGCAGGGCATTCATCAAACCCCGACATCAAACCCACACAGAGACTCCAGAATAGAAACCTGATTCCCCTCCTGGCCCCAGCCATATCACACAGCGCAGCTGAGGAGTGAGATATCGAAGCACACAACAAAGAGAGAAATGAGTTGAGGGCACCCCAGCTCCAGCAGCACCATGGAGCAAAAGGCATTGGGGTCCCACAGGGGCAGCTTTGCTGCAGCTCTGCCCCACAAGGAGCCCCACATCCCCTCATTCCCCAGGCACTGAGACCCTCCTTGTGATGCCTGAACCCACCAGCAGCAGAATGGAGGGGGAGGAGCCCCCCCCAGCCATCCCTATGGTGCCATGCTGAGAGATGACCCATTTCTGCCTGAAATTGCAGCACAGGGTTAATGCAGCTGGAGCTGCCCTGTACTCACTCCCACGAGTTCAGGGGCAGAAGGTGAATGGAAAGCAGAGGAGTTCTGCTACCCAAAGCAAAACAAAGCTGCCCAAGGCCACGGGTGGATGGTAACACTGCAGCTCCGGGCACAGAGGGAGGAAAGGAAGCTCTAAATGCACCCACAGAGTGGTGGGGTGATGGGCAATGAAATTGGGGTGGCTGCAGCCCCCTGTAGCAGAGGAAGCATGGGGTGCAGACCACCCTCTGTCCTGGGTGCAGCTTTGGTTCTGTGCCTTATGTAAAAGAAAGGGGGAGACTGGGGGAAGGGGTGGGGGGTGGGGGGGGGGGTTGTCTTTTATCTCCCTGGAGCTAAAAATAAGCTACAATTAAGTGATTCTTTCAGCTCCTAAAACTTCCAACAATCCCTTTTCCTGTCAGTGCTGAGGCAGCTCCATTCTGTCTGCCTGGCTGGGCAATGATGTTGCTCTCCGCCTCTCCCCCCTCCCTCCAACCCTGCCCCACTCCCAGCTGTGGTCAGAGGGTGGACTGAAGTGGGGGCAGCGATGGGACCCACAACCATCCCATCCCACTGCTGGAGAGCTGGGATGGGGGCAGGGAACAGGGAAAGGGAGCAGTATTGGGGCAGAGGAGCAGCAAATGGCCTCACCCTGCACTTCTGAAGGAAGAACTGAGACAAACACGGGGGACACAGCAGAGCACCCCGAGCCATTCCCATGCAAGACCCACAACCACCAGCACCAACCTCATACCTCACTTATCCGCTCACCCTCTGCTGACCCCTCAGCACATCAATGCCCTACAACACCTCAGCCATGTCAAGAACACCATTTGCAACACAGAGATGGAGCTCCCAGCTCCCTCCTTCCCCCTGCAGCCCACCTCACTGCCAACCCAGCCCCTCATTTCCCCCCACCAGCACCAACCTGGCCTTGCAGTGGGCTGGGATCAGCCCTCGCCATGTTACTGCTGCAGGCAGCATCCAGCCCTGAGCGCAGCCCCTCCAGAGGACCCTGCAGGCTGGGTTGGGTTGGAGCTGGGCAGCAGCACGGGGGGGCTGCAGCAGCCCCCAGCCCTGCCCTGCTCACACTGCATCGTGCTGCATTTGTAGGGATAATGCACTGCAAAGCACTGGGGGTAGCCAGGCTGAGTGCACATCACGCTGCTGCCGTGGGGGCACAGAGCCTGGAGGGGTCCCCCCCAGCTTCTCCAGCCCCTTTGCATTTCCTCTGCTTTGAGATAAAGGAGAAGGTCTATGAAATCCAACCCAGCTTGGGCAGCAGCTGGCATGGAGCTGGTGAGCCCAGCCCTGAGCGAAGCACCACGACTGGTTATTTACCGCACACACACAGCCCGGCTGCGGCCCCTGGTTGGACATGGATCTGGATTAACTCCCTGTAATCCCCTTCTCAGCACTTAATCCTGCATCTGAGTGCAGTCCCATCTGGTGGAACGTTGTGCTCACTGGGCATGGACCAGAGCTCAGCACTGTGTTGGATGGGGCTGGGATGGGAAGGGGACCCCCCCCCTACCCAGGGAGAGGGACAGGTTGGCATTGCTCAAGCCATAGGGATATATGGGGAACACCACAGGTGAGGGCAGGAGGGGAGCAATGGGATCCCTTAAATGGGTTGAGGCCTCATTCTTGATCCTGTGGCCCATCCCTATCCATAGACACAGCCCTTGGGGATGGGGATGCTGCAGCTCTGCCCTAAAGCCCCACACTTGGGTCACTTGAATTCAAGCTGCAATGCTGAGACCACAGCGCCGCCTCCATCAGGCAAAGCCAGGGATGGGCAAAGCAAAGAGTGCACGGGGCAGAGCTGCCAAGAGCATCTCTGCTCCCAGGTGAGCAGAACTCAGCACCAAAGGGATGGAACAACCCAGCTGACACAGCCCCCTCCACCCCACGCACCTGCAAAAGCCTTCACATGGACAATGCAGCTTTAATCCCCACCACTCAGTGCTGCTCAGAGTCCCATTTCATCCTCCTTTGATGCACTCCTTCCATGGCACAAAGGATATAGAACTTGGATAGGGACCCCTCGGGACGTGCAGGGCTGCAGCCGCTCATCCCCACGCTGCCAGCAGAGGGTCAGCAGGCAAGCAAAGCTGTTAGCAAAGCTGGGAGCAAAACAACATCTGTGCCTCCCGCAGCTCTGCTGCTGTCAACGCTTCCAAGGAAAATTTAATTGAAATTTGGAACTTCTTTTATTGCTTTTTCCTGAAGCAAAAACAGAAGCCGGGGGGGGGGGGTGGCGTGGGGATGTTCTGCCTGTCTTGTCCCAACCTATAGATGCTGCAGTGCAGCCAGGCCAGCCTGTATCCATCATTGGGGTGGTTTAGGGTCAGATAGGGAGCCCTGAAGCACAACACTGGGAGAGCTGCTCTCCCACCCATCTGCAAACAGAGGAAGGAAACACGAAACCGATGCGCTGCGTCACAAAGCGCTTCGTTCATTCATTGCTAACCAGCTCTGCTCATCCTTCATTATTGATGTGCCAGGAGTGGAAGGCAGCACGGGCTGTTGGCAGAGCCCAGGTAATGGGACACGGCCACTGTGGGTTCTCCTTTGGTTGCAACAGCCCTTGGGGAGCATCCTGGGGGCAGAGCCAAAGCACTGGGCAGCACTTTAGGGCAGCACACACTGTGGCAGCCCCTCCTGCACCTCCAGCTCCATGCATGTGAATGGCCAGGCTGAGCCTCATGTGCTGCTCCAGGGCAGAAAATCAGTTCAAGGGGGGTTGTGAACTGCCTGAGACACAGAAGGTGGCAAAACAGGGATGAGAAGGAGTGAGAACTGGAGGAAAATAGGGCTGAGCACCAAAGGTGGAAGAAACCACAGGCTCAAGGTGCAGCTCTGAGCACCAAGTAGATGCAATCAGGGTGCAGCCACATATGTGGTAACCCCCCCCACACCCCACCTGCATCTCACCCCCGAATCCAAAGCCCCCTGCTTACAGCACAACAGTGATTCACCCAGCGCCTAATGCTCAACATTTTGTCAGGATTATCCCGATTAACCCAGAATTAATCCCGATCTCAATGTTAACAGGATTAGCGTTCCAATCGGATTAGGTTTTTAAACCAGACCCCTTGACTAAAGGAAGGGGCTGTCCCGCCAGATGTGTGCAGCTGCCAGATGTGCATGGGATGGAATGGGGTTCCCCTGCAGCATCAGCCCCTAAAACTGCTCCTTGCTGCACAGAAGGATGGGAGGGAGCAGCAGGTGCTCCAAAGAAATCCTATAGAGCCTATAGTGCCAACACAGTATAGGTAGAGCTGGGACGGGGACAGCCCACCTCCTGGTTGTGGGGCGGGGAGGATAAGAACAGCTGCCCCATAGAATCAGCCTTGCTGCTTGTCCTGAGCTTGTTCCTCTCAAGCCTCAAAGAGGCTCATCCAGCAGAAAACCAATAGGAAAACAGCAGAGATGAGTCTGATCCACCCCTCTGAGCTGTACCCACTGCTGAGGACATGAGACAGGAGATGGGTTTGGGGTGAAGGCAGCGTCCTGCTGCCTTGGGGCTGCTTACCCCACATCATCCCCCCCCCCCCTTCCCCACTGCTCGGGAGCTGTGTCCAATCCTCTGCTTTCTGGTGGTGCTGTGTGACAGCATCTGCCAAAAATAAGCAAATTACTGCATCCTTCAGGGATGCTGAGGAGCGGAAGGAAAGGCAGGCATGAGAAAGCAGCAGGAAGGGGATGGGGGAGAAGGGGACAAGGAATTGCATGGGGCTGTGCTCACACACATACAGGTACCCTCAATGTACACCAGGGCTGGGCTCTGGGAGCCATCCCAACCTGCAGACCCCAACCCTTGACACCCCATGTCAGCAGCTGGGGGTCTCCAGGTGTAGATTAAACTCAATGCATTCCCACATGGAAGGCAGCGATGCTCCACCTGCATATACCCAACTGCTGCTGCTTCTGGGACAGCTGGTGCTCAGAGCTCACCCCCACGACATTCCTTGCAAGAAAAGAAAAAGGAATAATAATAAATAATAATAATAATGAAGAAAATCAGAGCTTTTGTGGCAGCCCTTCAGGCCCAGGAAATGTCGGAGCAGGGAGGACGCAGACAGCTGGATTTTGCACTGTGAGCACTTCAGGAACGAGCACTCAGAACAAGTGCTCATATTATGTGTTTGATGACTCCTCAGCTCCGAGCTGCCAGCCCAGCACAGAGCCTGTTTATTCCACAGGAAGAGCAGACCCACCAGGGATGGTTTGCCAAGGTCACCCAGCAACATGGTTGGCCTTGAAGTGCTGCCATTGCAGCCCCATGAGGAGGAGGAGGGGGGAGGAAGGCAGCCCTGGGCCATGCGTGCTGCACCCCCTGCTAATGGACTGACTGCCTGCAGTGAGAGCTGGGGCTGCTCTGTGCCATGCCCAGCTCTGTGCCATGCTGGGTGCAGCACTGGTGATCACCACAACCCTCAATGCTCCTCAGCCCTGACCAACCGAGGTTGGGAACCACAGCAACCCTATGTACAGCCATAATAAGCCATAAGAGCCTGATGAGCTCAGAACCCACCTGCAATGGGTTTTTTTTTTGCTCTGTCCTTTTCTCTTAAGGGGCCACGTGGTCCTCATCCCTGCAGCAGTGAGGTGACTGCAGAGCAGCACTGATTGCCTGCAGCCTGAGTTAGGGCATGGATTCCTGTCTCTCAAGGAACAGTTTCACCTCCATACAACACCTCAACCTGAAGCATCAGAGCATCCTCATCAGCTGAAGCTGAGAACAAACCTCTTTGGCACAGGAACCCTGAGCACAGCCCCCAGCTCCCACCCCCTGCATGGACACGGATGAGAAGTGCATGCAAGTCAAACCAGAGCATGACAAAAGAATCTGAAATACTGACCTTAAAGCTCCAGTAGTTGGGCTGCTAACGACAATAAAATGACAACAACAACAAAAAAAAAAGAACAAAAACGAAGGAGAACGAACAAAAAGGAAGAAAGAAAAGAAAGAAACAAACAAAAATACCATTAAGATTCTGGTTTGGGTTGTGTTTTCCTTTCCTGACTGCTCTGCATCCCCCTCCTTGCAAGCAATAGCTGGGGATGGGGGGGGGGGCTGTGCAAGGCATTGAGGTGTGCAGCTGAGTGCAAAGGGCTCAGCCCCACGCTCACACCACCCAGCATGTGCTGCAGGGAGCCAGAATGGCTTTCAGTTTTAAAAGCATCTTAAAATCCCCCCCTATTTCTTGCCACCCCCCCCCCCCCCCTCTTCAAACCCTGCTTTGCCCCTGCTACCTCCCTCTGGTGCTTCTTTGCAGCGTCTCCGCTGGTGTCATTGCAATGTGCTGCAGTGAGTGATGGGAGCTGGCATCGGTTGCAGCCCGGCACGTTGCAAAGCTCTCCCCAAACACCCGTCGATGAGCATCAGAAATGGATGCAAAGCTCTCGAGGATGTTCATAGCAAAGGATGCTCCCAGCAAAGCAGCTGCCCGGGATGGGGCTGAGGATGTGCCTCTAATAGATGGGGTGGGAGGAACACCTGCAGGGCGGCTGCTTCCCATCTTTTATTGGGATCAAAGTTCTCAGCTTCTCTTTGCTTCCCTTCTCACAGCCACCCCCCTCCCCACCGTGCTCAGTTTGTTGTGCAGAGCTCTCAGGGTTCCCCTGCCAGGATCCTGCACTGCCCATCCCATTGCTGTGCCCTGGGAGCACTAAGGAGCTCCCATCAGGTCGGATCAACGTGGAGCTTCACTTCCATCCACTGCTTTAACACCACCACCACCACCTGGGGGCATTAACCCTTCCCTGACCAGCTGTGTGTACATAAACAAGCCCTGACAGTCTGAGCAGAGGCCTGTTGTACAAACACAAACCTTCTAAGTCCTCTTTCACACCTACAGCCTCAGCAAGATGCTCTTATCCCAATGCAACGCCCTCATCGATGCCCTGACATTAATATTCCACCAGACACCAGCAGACCCACAAGTTCTGCATCAAACAAACCTGGGCTGCTTTGGGAGTGATTCAAGCCCAGCTCTGCTCACACAGCCAAGCCTGGAGGCACAAAGGTCTTTTCCAAGGGCACACTGTGACTCAGAAGCAGCACCAGGAACAGAAGCCCATAGAGAGCAGCCATAGGAACCATCCCAGGCACAGAACTTGCCCTAAAGTAGAACAAGGAGCTGCTTCCAAATGCCTTCAGGTAGTGGACGGCCCCATTGCAGGGTAACCCGCAGCATAGGGGTGTACCCACAGCCCTAAAGGACCCACCCCCAAACTAGGAGGTGATGCTCCCGAATGGCTCCTTCTGCCCTTTCCTTTCATTTTGCTGCTGAAGAGCTGCAGTAATTTTCCCCACAGCCAATATTGCTGATCCTATCTCACAGCAGCCCTTGGTATGCATTGGATTTATTATTTGAGGATGACTGGACAGGCTCATCACAAAGCCTGTCCTTTACATCCCTGCTGCATCCAGGGCACCTGAACCCCCCCCCACAACCAAAATGATGCTGATGGTCACAGAGCACAGAACCCAAATCTTTGCCCAAAGGCATCTCCAGAACCAGGAGGGCACCTCTGCAGGTGACTGCATGGCTCAGTGCTGTCCCATTAGGCTACATGGTATAAGGGGGGGAGGGACTTGCCCCATGCTGGCCCAGGGCTACCAATCTGGTGCCATGCACTGAGGGCAGAGATCCCTGCAGGCACCTCGGGCTCCATCTGTCCTTGCAGGCACTGAGCCCGGTTGAGCTCATTTTCTACCAACCTGGCCTCTCCCAAAGCAAAAAGCCACCTCCATCACACACCCTGCACTATGGGGACAGGGCTGGGATGGTCCCAGAGCCCTCCATGCTGCCCTGATTGGGGGGTTGCAAGAAGGGAAGGGGAGAGGAGGAGGCCGAGGTAGAATTAACACATCCCCGACTCTTCAAAAGCATCAAAGGGAGATAATGGTCTGAGAGAGGATTGGAAACGACAGCCTCGTTCCACGCGATAAAACAGGCAGCTCGAGCCGCGCAGCCAGTAGGGAGAATTACAAAGGCTGAGATTATAATTACAATGAAAGTCATGTACGCGGAGCTGCAAAACGAGGGACTAAGGAGGACTCGGACCCTCCCCAACATGGCCATGTATTTCAAGGGGCAAAGAAGCCACGCAAACCACGGCCACGAGGGGAACCTCAGGCACACAGCAGCGCTCATAGAGCTGCACCAAACAGCCGGTGTAAGGAAACACAGAGCAGGGGAACGCAAAGAGCATCACATACTTCAAACCCAACAGTCCTTGTGGCTGCCCGGGGGAGAAGAGCTGCCCCAGGTGAATGAAATCCAAGCAAGACAATGCTCTGAGTAAGGCAGGTTGAGCCTGGTTAGCAATTATGGCCCAGATCTGTTACTGATTAACAAGGCAGCACCAATGGATCCCTCCGAAACGGGCAGCAGCAGCATCCCAGCACACAGCGCCTTGGGGGGGAGGGACAGCAGCGCTTTCATTGGCTTTTTAATTAACTCATTTCCAGGAGTTGCAGTTCCTGATAGACTCTCCCCTTCAGGCACAACGTCTTGACAAACAAAAACCCTCCCCTAAATACACCTGCAAAGTGAATTGAAGCCGGTTTGTCCGTGTTAAAGTTTTCGATGCTTTTTTAAACACGAGCCGAAACAGCAAAACGACCACGCAGAACCGAATGCAAACAGCAACCAGAAGCAGCCCAGAGAGACCCCGAGGCTGTGCATTGCAGATACTGTTATCTGAGGTCCTGTAATTAATGCGAAGGGACTCTGCAAGCTGGGTATGGCAGCACCGGGTGAGCACCCACAGCATAGAGCCCACTGTAAGCAGCATTTGCAGCCCTCAGATCCCTCTGGAGCAGCTCAGGTGGTGTCAGAGCAGGTGTCAGACCATGACAAACGCATTCAGGCACCACCGGGTTTGTGCTCCTGGCTCTTCCCCAAGCCCCCCCCCCCCTTTCACCACATCAATACAGAGCAAAGCAGCGACGACGGCTGTTTGCAAAAGCTCACCGATGCATTGGGGAGGGACGGGGGGGGGAAATAGGGGGGGAAGCGCTGCTGAGGATAAGCCGTGTAAACCTGCTTACAACGCAGCCTCCCAGCTCAGACACCCCACCGGGACGGGGGGCTCCAATAACTCCATGCAGAAAGGTCGGGGATGGGGGGGGGGTCGCTGCGGGAATCCCGGTCCCATAGAGGCAGGGAGAGGCAGAAGGGGTGCCCCCCCCGACCTGAAAGCGGGGCCGGGGGTCGGGTTTTGTTGTGGGACGGGGCGATGGGGGGGGTGGGGGGAAGGAAGGAAGCTCGGGAGAAGTTGGGGCAGCTCGAATTGCGGAGTAACGATGGCAACGGCACGCGTAGGTGGACGGGCACAATGGGGACGTGCGAGGTAAGGGAGGAAGGAGATCCACGGGCATCGACCGGCGGCCCCGCTCCTATACAGGGGATGCGATCCGGGCAGCACCTGAGGCCGGCCCTACTCCTCCTCCTCCTCCTTCCCCCCCAACCCCGGGGGTTCCCAAGGGTGCGGAGCCGAGTGATGGGCACCGGGACGTCCCGCAGCATCGGGCCGGGAGCGCTCCGAGTTGTGGGGGGAGGAGGGGATTAGGATGACGAGCGGTTCCCCTTCGTTATTCCCATCCCGGGGGGGGGGAGCTGCGGCCGCCGCTGCCCGCACTGCCGCATTCAGCGCCGCTCCGCAGCCTCTTCTTCCCCGCAAAACCCCAACCGGAGCGATGCTGAGACCCCCCCCCACCCCAAAGCCTCCTCCTTGAACAAACCGGGGGGGGGGCGGAACGCACAGAGCCCGCGAGGCCGCACCGTGCGCTGCTCCTCCGCCACTGCAGCACCCGCAGCGTTCACCTTCCCGAGGCCGAGCGGGGCCGGGGGCGATCGGTGCGGAGTAACCGGGGGGGGGGGGGGGACAGGGAAAGGCGGAGTGGAACGGAGCGGGATGGGGGCAAGGAAAGGATATAGGACAGGGATACAAGGGGAGGGATGGACGGACTGACGGACATCAGCGGTACCTGCGCCAGGTGCTCCGCTCAGCCCCGACCGCCTCCGTTTCTCTCCGCGGTCCCGGAGCAGCGACCGCCGCCGCCTCCTCCGTCGCTGCGGCCTCCGCCGGCCGCTTCGCCCGCCCCTCCCGCGGGGTTCAGTTCTCATGACAACCACGACTCCACCTGAATCGGGGCGGCCACGCGGCGGAGCGCGCTCCCGGAGGAGGAGGAGGAGCGCGCGTGCACGTGGAGATGCGCGCACACACACACACACGCGTGTGCCCGCCCCCCCCCCCGGGGATGGTGCATAGGGGGGGGATGATGGGGATGGACACATCTGCATTGCAACCCGTTATCGGTTCCGAAGTGAATAAACCCTCTCCTTGTTGCAACAGCTGGATGCTGCAATGCACTGCAGGGCTGCACTGCTCCCCTTTGCATCCAGCCCTGAGCCAATGGTCCTTTGCATGGAGGGGGGGCTGTATAATGAGACCCCCCCCCGGTGCTCCCCCCTCTGGTGGGAATGCATGGATGCTCAGGCAGACCAAAGGCTTTGGGGGGTCACTCCTCCCCAATGGCATCGTGAAATTGGGTGTTCCATTCTGCAGATCCCTCTGGGGGAGAATGAAGTCATTGGGAATGCACAGCCAAGGGATGTCCCTGCTGGGATGTGGGCACCAGACCTGATAGCATTGAGCTCTGAGAGCACCTGACCTGGGACAGACTCAGCCCCTCTCTGCCTCCACTCCTTCTGCCCCACATCCCTGCCCATCTCAGGCAGCAATAGGAGACCCCCTCCCCAACAGCTGCCCCACATCCCCCTGGATCTGAGCATCCCCATCCCACTCAGGCTGAGCACCAACCACCCCCATTACAGCAGGAAGCTGCAGGGTGGGGGTCCCCACTATGTCAACCTCCCCCCTTTCCTTTAGCAGAGTGAAGCCTCATAGCCAGCACACCCACCCCATGCAGAGACACTGCCTTCATCTCAACCAAGGAAAAGAAATCTACCTGAAGACCCCCAGCCTGAGCAAAGGGGCTGCTCCTGCCCATACCACACCCCCTATGAGCCCCCCCCCCCTTCTCCAAATGAGGTGGGTCTCGTTCCCCCCCACCCCAAAAACCAAACACCGCCTTTACCTGGTCCCGCATTCTCTCCTGCTGCCCACGCAGCGCCAGTGCGTGCTGCGGGTATTTATTCTTCAGGTGATCCATGAACGCGTCCCGTTTGCGCTCCATCTCCGATTTCTGGAGGCCGGTGAGAGCCTCGAGGCTCTGGGCAGCGATGACGGTGTGTCTGCGCTCCGAGGTGTGAACCAACCCTACGTTGGAGAAGCGCCTTGTGCCGTTGCCCAAAGTGCGGTACTCCCGCGGGTACTCGGCATCGTCGGCCGAGATCATGTGGGCGCTGGTCCTGTCGGGATCTGCACGGGGATGGAGAGCAGAGCAGGGTGAGGGGCTGCCCCATGGTGGGTTTGGGGCGCTGTGGTGTTGGGGACGGGGCACGGGGTGGTGAGCCCGGTTGGTTGTGGGGCTGTTCCTTGGTGGGATGCAAGCGGTGCAGGTGGGAAGGATGAACATCACATCCCCCTGTGATGGTGTGGGGTTTGGGGGGTGGGGGGTCAGGCAGGGCTGAGGGAGGGACAGAGGGGGCGGGGGGTGCTTCCAAGACCCCAACATTTGGGCTGAAACATGGAATGAACAGCGTTAAGGCACCACCAAAACGGCACAGATGAGACACATGAGCCGAGAGCATCCCCCCCAGCACAGACAGACAGAGGGACACAGACACACGGACAGACCAAGAAAAGAAAATGAAAGGTGGGCTGGGGAAGCTTGCATCGTCCCATCAGTGCTGCTGCCTGCGGCCGGGGACCCCCCCAGACCCATTTAAACCCTCGCAGAGCTCAACCCCGGGCAGCGGGTGCCTGCAGCGCTCATCCCTTCACCATCACAGCCATTCATTAGCATCACACCGGGACTTTAATTCCCAGGGAAGCCGTGCCGAGTGCTCACAAACCACGAGTGTAACTCATGCCTGGAAGTCTCTTCGTGCTGCCAACACCCATCAAACACACAGTGGTTTCCTGACCCCCATCCGTCCCAATGCTGTTGGTGAGCTCGGGGACCTTGTTCTGCTCAGCCCACGTCACCCCACAGCCACCAGCTCCACCACGGCCGAATGTTTGGCAACCTGCAGCACTCCTGCTGCGGGAATCCACCACTATAAGGCTTCCCTTTCACTCCCGTTTAACCTTGATTCATTATTCATCTCCTTCCTTTTCCCCCTTCCTTCCCCAGCTCCCGCTAAGCAAATCATAGAGAGCTTTTCCTTTTCCCTTAATTATTTATCAGCCCAACATATCAGCTTGATAACGAGTGATTGTGTTATTAATGTAGGACAGGATTCCTGTCTGTGCTGCCGACACCGCTCGGCTGCTCAAGGTCATACAGAGGGGTTTGCTGTGAGTTGGGTGATGACATCAATGCAGCCTCCAGCAAAAGCTATGGGACACCAAAGCCATGGGATACCAAAGCTATGGGACACCAAAGCTATGGGACACCAAAGCCATGGCACACCAAAGCCATGGGACACTAAAGCCATGGGACACCCTTCCTTGCATGACCCAGCATCCACAACCCAACACTCAGAACCCAGTGCACAGAATTCAGCAGTTCTGGAACTCAGCATCCAGAACCCAACACCCTGAACTCAGCTTCTAGAACCCAGTGCTCAGAATCCAGCACCCAGAACCCAAGACTCAGAATTGAGCATCCAGAACCCAAGACTCAGAACCCATGAACCCAGCACCCAGAATCAAGCATCCAGAACCCAACACCCTGAACTCAGCTTCCAGAACCCAGCATCCAGAACCCAGCATCCAGAATCCAACACCCAGAAGCCAGCACTCAGAATTGACTATCCAGAACCCAATACTCAGAACCCAGAACCCAACACTCAGAATCCAGAGCCCAGAACCCAACACTCAGAACTGAGCATCCAGAACCCAACACCCTGAACTCAGCTTCCCGAACCCGGTGCTCAGAACCCAGAACCCAAGACCCAGAATCCAGAGCCCAGAAGCCAATACTCAGAACTGAGCACCCAGAACCCAGAGCCCAGCACCCATCCCAGCCACACTCCCAACTCCTTCCCACCCTCCTCCCGTTGCTGAGCCACACATCAGCATGCAGCTCTCTGCTCCCTAATTACACGCTCCGGGAGCGGAACGCTCCAGCTCTCTGTCTCTCTGCGATTGCTAAAGAGGATGATTTGAAAAGCCCTGCACAATCAGCACCGGGGTCAGAGCAGAGATGGGAACCGAAGGGGGCTCTTCCACCTCTGGCTGAGCTGCATCCGCTCCTGAACTCCTCATTGGGCTCCAGGAAGAACAGGAGAAGGCATCATGAAGGAGGAGATGCTGCAGACCCCACGTCACCCCTCTGGTTCCATCAGTGGGATGGGATGAGCATCCTCCAGGTGAGCTCCTTAAAGCAGCCAGAATCCAATAGGAAATCCTAGAAATCCCCCTCAGGGGGATCCATCCTCCATCCATCCTCCTTACCGAGTGCTGTAGGTGGGAGAGGACCCCAAAATCTTGCCCTGTGCCCTGTGTGAATCACACAAGGATGGGAGTCCAGCAGGGTGGTCCACCCCGATCCCCCTCCCCATCCCTCCCTACAGCCTGGAGGGGGTTTATCAGAAAGAGGATCTTTCAAACACAGTTTATTACTGCAGTTTCATAAATCTTCATGAAGCAGCCGGGCTCACGCGGGCCGTGAAAGCCGTGACAGTTAGCAGAGCATGAAAAATAGTCCCAGAAAGCAATTGTACCAAATGGGGAGAAGGGGAGGGGAAGGAGAGATTATGTTTAGGGAGAAAGGGAGGCAAAGAAGAATAGAAGCCCTTGGAGCTATGCAGATCCCCACATCTGGCCATTAGGGCAGCTCCGAGATGCAACGCTGCAGCCACTGAGCTGCAAAGTGCTGCTGTGTGCAGCACGTGAGGACACGGCCTGGAGAACCCTGTGTTGCAATAACCCCTTCTCTTCCACGCTGCTGCAAGGCTCTGGGATGCAGCCATAGGTTTGCATAGACAAAACATCAACCACTGGATGCTTCATTGGGAAGTTCCCAGCCTCACTCATCTGGGACCATGCCAGGACACCCCATGGGCTGGCAGTGCCCACAGTGCCGGATGTGTCCCTGCAGACCCAGCCCTGCCTGTCCCCATGATGTGCCCAAGAAGCCACACAGGATCCATCCGGGCACATAGGGGTACAATGGCAGCAGCCATGCCCCATCTCAGGCTGGCACCCAGCGCTGTGCTGGCACAAAGGGACACGAGAGGCTCAATTCCCATCTCTCAAACCCTGAGCTGAAGGAGAGAACCCATCTGGCCCAGTCCCATGAAAAGCAGCAGCTCCTTCCCCCCTCACTGGGTGTCATCACACCCCACACACACAAAGAGCTTCATGCTGGGTACCAACAGCAGCAACGCATCCCTCCATCCATCAAAGCCATTTGCTGGGCTATGGGAACACAGCCCCCTGCAGCCCCCAGCCCCATCCACAGCCACCCTCCCAGCCCTCCTCCTTCCTGTACTGTCTCATTGGCTCAGCATCTCCCCTCGAGCTGCTCCCATCCTCATCTCAGTGCTCCTTACAACTCCTCATGGAGCTGCCTTTGCTTTGGTTGGAGAGGGGAAATAAGCAGGGAGGGTGAGCTCAAGGAGGATGCGCGATGCACAAGGATGAGTCACGGCCAACAGAGCTGGGCAAAGCTTCCCTCTGCTGCCAGCTTCCTCCCTGACCCCTGGCAGAGGGCTGGAGCTGGCGGCATCCCCTGAGCAGCACTGCCTGGGGATGTGGGGAGGCACAGCATTGTGGCTGGGGGAGATGCCAACAGCTCAGAGACTGGATAAAAATACAGCAGGGATGGAGGGGGCTCTGATGGCACAAACACGCACTGTGTGGTGGTCTCCTCTCCCACCCGTTTGGCAGCAGCTCCAGGAGGTGCAATGGGGATGGGATGAGCCCATGTGGCTGTGGACAGATCATTACATGGGGGTAATGCCCTCAGGCTCAGAGCTGAGGGGGAAACTGAGGTGTGGAACTGAAGAGGGAATGGCCCATCCATAAGGGGCAAATGGCTCTGGCTGCCAGCAAAGATATAGAGATATAGAGGGGTCATACCCCAGGTGGGAGGGAGGGGAAAGAACAGGCAGAGCCACTTGGTTTGGATTTATATCTCCTGAAAGGACCCCGAGATTCCCAGCACCCAGCAGCTCTGTCTCACTCCCACCACTGAGCTGAGCCAGGCGTGGGGCAGTGACTCACTGCGTCGTGCAGCAAAGAGCTGCCAAACCCCTTCTCCACACAGGGACCCCAGGCTAAGAGACAGGGGGGTGATGAACCCGAGGTTGTGCAGGATCTGAGCACACAAAACCCTGCAGAGCTGCTGCCTCCATCACCCCTTTGCATCCGTACCACTGCAGGAGAGCTGCAGGGTCAGGGCGCAGCGTGGGTCCCTCCGCTTTGACTTCAGCTGCTCAGGCAAATTGCTCTGGAAATCAATTCCGATCCATCAGACATCAGGAAAGCGATAAACTGCCCCCTCAAGACATCAAATCAATGCTTCCTTTTAGCCCAGAGCAGAGCAGGGGGTGGGGAATGGTGGGTCGGGGTCCTGCTGCAAATAGGAGGGAAGGAAACAGCCCACCTGGTTAGAGGGAAATGAACTCAGAATGAGGGCAGGGGTAAGGCAGCAGCTCCCACCCCATCTGTGCCCCACCTGGCACCAACACATCCCTGCCCCCATGCCCAGAACCCCTCCCTTTTCCCAGCAGTTAAGCAGGTACAGAAGGAGAAAGGGAAAAGGAGGAAGGAGAGAACCCCAATGCAGGAGATGCAGGACCTCGGCTGAGCCCCATAGTCAGGGTTTGGGGTGGTTCCTTGATTCCTTTGGAGGCAGGAGCACAAACCCAGGGGGGAGAAGGGGCTGAAGGGAAACACACACACTGAGATGAAAAATCAATTCGCAACAGAACGACTCCTTCCTCTAATGAGACGCTGAGTGAAGATGTTGAGCAGAGCAAGGCCACTGTGATTGCTTTGGTGACAGCAGAAATGAGGATGAACAGCACACGGGCAGCAGCGAGGTGGCAGCTCCAGGACATGGCAGAGCCTGGTGTCACCCATCCCAACAGAGCAGGATGGCTGCAGCACCTCCCTGTGATGGATGATAGCCAAGAGTGCTCTGCTGTGTGGGGATGCACCCTCGTCCTGCAGATGGGAAGGGGAACATTGTCATTCCAGCTTGGAAGCAGAGGGGCAGGATTTGACCAGAGATCTTGCAGCCAAAGGTGGAAAAGAAATGCAACAGGTTGCTGTAGTTAGGGAGGCAAAATGATGCTCCTGCAAAGGGGAACGTGGCCACTCACAGCACCAGCCCTGGGGTTGTGCAGGATGCATTCAGTGCAGTTTTTCAGTCAAGTTAATCACTTCCTCTAATCTGCTGCCATTAGTGCAGTCATGCTAACTGTGATGGGAGGCCGGAGCTGCCTGACAGGAGCTTCGATGGCACGCTACACCTCATCAAAAGCAAATCCATCTGGAAGAACACAGCGGGAGCAAAGAGGGAGGGCACCCTTCCTGCAGGGAAGCAGGGCTTTGCATGGTGCCACAAAGGGGAAAAACTCAAATCAAACCCAAAGCTCCCCCAGTCTTTGCCTGAGAAGCTGGGAGCAGAGCCCTGGGGCAGAGCCATCAAAGCTCTGAGCTCTGAATGGGGGGAGGAGGGATGGGGTCAGGGCCTGGCACGGCTCCTGTGCTGGCACAAGGGCATGCAGCTCCTTCGAGGAGTTGGCTCCTGCTGTCATCAGTGCTGGCAGCAGCGCAGCCCGGAGCCCAGCCGTGCCCAGAGCTCCACGTGGGAAATGGGCATTTGGGGATCCTGTGCTGCTTTGCACGGAGCTGGGGCGATGCTGCGTGGGGGGGGAGGATGCTGGGGAAGCTATTTCTGTGTTATGGAGGGGCTGGGGAGCAATGCTCCAGACGGGGAAGGGAGGACAGCCCCTATTTATAAGCACGCAGGTAGCACGTAGGTGGTTGGTCACAGTCTGCTCTGCCAGCCCGGTTAGTCACAGCAAGCTACGAGTCAAAAACGCTGGGAAAAACACAGAGATCTCATGCCTGAAGCCTTGGAGGTGCCAGAAAGCGCAACCATCATCTGAATAACCAGGGGAGCTCTATCAGAACAGACACGGCAGGGACACAGCCGGGCCATATCCTGCTGCCAGCGGTCCCCAGGTCCCAGCACACCATGTCCAACCACGGGATGAAGGCACCGCGATGTCCCCCCCTGGAGCATCCCCACCCCTCCTCCATTAACCCAGAGCAGCGCTGCATCCCTCCCTCCCGGCAGCTCCGAGCCTTTCCACCAGCGGCCGCCCGTAGCTGTCCATACAGTGCGGTGTAGTCAAGCAAAAGGAGGACACAGCAGCTGCCTGCAGCACCCAGCATCCCGGCCGGCCCATCCCAGCATCGCCTCCGGGCACATAACACATCCCTCCCCCATGTCCCCACTCCGTACCCAAAAGCAGCGGCGACAACCTGCGGTCCCCGGGCTCCGAGGCTCTGTCCTGCTCCCGAAGCCGAGGGGAAGCGCCCATGGGATGCTTCGCCCAACGAGGAAGCATGATGGAACCGGGGCACGGAGGAACCGGGAGACGGCTCCAAAATCTGTACGACAAACACACGCATCGTACGGCATATGTTGAAAGCGAATCAAACACGCTTTTCCTAATCGCTCGGCATTTCGAGCAACACGTCGTCCCTGTCAGGTTAAATCTAGGGAGACGTTTAGCTCGCGTTTAGCTGCTCGCCTTAATTAAATACAGGAGCGGCTCATTACGAAACGCGAGCAGCGGGGTGCGCAGTCACCAACCCCATCCACGGGCACTGACCTCGAGTCACATCGGTGCGATGGAGAGGAGCAGCCGCGGTGTCACCGCTCCTTTACAGCGCTCAGATGCCACCACGCCGCCGTCCCCTCCGGTCCCCGCTGCTGTCCCAGCTCCATCTCGGTGCCTGACAATCGCTGCCCCACTTTCGGTGCCAGCGGCCATCGCATCGTCCCCGGCTCCGAGCCAGCGCTGCGCTCACATCATCTCCTGGAGCTCCAAGTATTTGTCCCCCTGCCCGGCTCTGTTTCCTCTTCTCTTTGCCGCTGTCTGTCTGTCTGTCTGTCTGTCTGTCTCTCTTTTCCGGCTCAGGCGCTTCAAAGCTCCCCGTGTGTCTCTGGGTATTATTTCTTCCTTTTTTTTTCCCCTCTCGAAATGTCACCGTGCCCCCTCAGATGCATCACATGGGCTGCAGCCAGCAGCCGCTGCACAGCCGTGCGCTGCGCCGACGCCGTCAGCCCATGGTTGCGCTCCTCCCTGCGCTCAGGGTCTGCACCCCCGGCACGGGGGGACACCGATAGAGCAGCCAACAGCCACCGAGCAACACCCGAGCACTGATCAGCAGTGATTCAAGGCAGAGCCCTGCAGCCCCCAGGCAGCAATAAGCAGCAATGAGCGCTGCGCTCCAGCACCACCCGTTCCCCAAAGCCGCCTTTGCCACCTGCCAGAGCGTGAACCATCCAGCAGCAAACGCTGTGCCCCCCCCAGCACTGCTGGGTGCAGCTCGTCTGGCACTGATCTGACACCCACCCGTGGGCAATGTGAGGATCAGCCCATAGAAACCAGCCCCAGCTGTGTTCTGCACAGCCCCTGGGCAGCCGTGGTGTATGGGAATGCTCCTGACCCCACAGTGGGGACATGGTGGGGATGTGGCAGCCAGCAGCGTGTGCATATAGGACCAGAGCTGGGCAGTGTCCCCCTCATCTGCTCCCTTCCTCTCCTTCCATCCCATGGCTTTTCCAGGGCACTGAAGCTGATTATTTTCTTCCTTCCCCCGTTCCCTGTGTTTCTCCCCACTGGTCCTGGTGCATTTCAGCATCCCAAAGGCTCTCATGAACGTATTGTTGCTCATCCCACACAACCCAAGAGGCAAAACCAACCAGTGGGGGCTACAGCACCCAGGAAACCCTTCACCAAAGACACACAGCGGGGCTTTAATCCATTATGCAGATAGGGAAAGTGAGGTGTGGACTGAGGTGCAGCACTTGGCAGAACCATGTATGAGAATCCCAGCCTATGAGATGAGATACCCCATCCTTGAGGGTCCTGCTGCCCCCCTCCCTATGGGGAATTGACATGGACACAGCACAGAGACAAAGAGCTGAAGGTGTAGGGGCACCAGGATGGTGCAGAGGTGGGAGGATGCTGTGCTGGAAAGCCAAAACTGATCACTGCTTGCAGTGAGGATTAATTGTTCTTCCCACTGATCCCTGAATCCTGGCTCGCACCCACAGCCGTGCTGCAGGGAGGGCCAGAGGAAGGGGTGACCTTTGAATTCTGATTGCTCTGCTAATGAGAAGCAAATAAGCATTAGTGCAGCTGGAGAGATGCTCAGAAGAGCCTGCATGAAAAGAAGGTGGGTGCCTGATCTGAAACTCAAAGCTCCCCATTTGGGGGCTCCCCAAAGCTACGATGTCTCTGCAGCACAACCCTGAGCTAGCAGCGTGATGGCACGAGCTGTTGTGTGCACAAAGAGCCCATGGCTGCGTGACACCTCGGCCTCAATGGGGCTGTGAGCAGCTGCATGCAGCAAGGCAGCTCCCAGGGGGAGGCTGGTAAAAGCAGCTCACGGCTCGGGGTGAGGCTCTTGCATTTGCACATGCGATGCCAGACATGGATTTGCAATCAGGGGCTCTCCCAGGAGCTGTCACCTGCACCTGGATGGGGACAGGGGATGGATGTGAGCACTGCAGCAGCCACCAGTGATGGGAGAAGGGGGAGCCAGGCACAGTGGGGTCTGAGCACAGTGGGGTCTGTGTGCAATAGAGTCTGGGATTAGTGGGGTCTGATCATAACGGGGTCTGGGTGGAGATGGGTCAGGGTGCAATGGGGCAATGGGGTCTGGGTTCAAAGGGTGCAATGGGGTCTGGGTGCAAAGGGGTCTGAGTAGCAGCTCCCTGTGCTCCCCATCCTGGTCCCTGCCATCTTTCTGCTCTGCAGACCCACTCCTGCACCACACAATGCTCACGCACAGCCCCGGCACAATGAAGCCCTGCTCTGCTCTGGCACTGCTGGCCGTGGCACGAACAGTGCAGAGCTCCATGGGCACTGCAGCCCCTTTCACCCCATGCTGCGAGTGAGACAGCACAGCTTTGTTCCTGCAGACACACAGCACAACGGCGGCACTGAGCTCGCAGTCTATCCAGCAATATTCGTGCATGCAGTGCCCTAACACCCCCAGCACACTGGGCTTATTGTATGTCATGCAATGACCAGATATCAGGGGCTGAGTGAGTGTTCCAGTGCTCGAGGAGGAGCAGGACTTGCCCCCATCCATCAGCAAAGAAGGGTTAACCAGCAAGGAGCCACACTGAAAGCCTTGCAAAAAACAAAGAGAAAACTGCAGGCAGTTTGATGCCCATTCGTGGCCTTTGCTTAGAGCTGCCTATGTGGTGGGCTGGGCTGTGGAGCAGCATTTCTGCCTATGGGAGAGGATGTGACCCATTGCTGGGGTGAACGAGAGGTTCACATGAAGGCAGGAGATCAGCCCAAACCAGAGAGGCAGATGTTCCCAGCTGTGGGGATTGACCACATGTTCGGACTTATGGGGCAGGTGGGTGCTTGTGGGGCAGAAATGCCTTTTCTCCTTTGGAAGCATCACACCAGCAGATGTGCCACTGAGAACCAGCAGCTCTGAGGTGTCTCCCCATCCCCAAAGGAACGAATCTATGGGGCTGCATTGCTGATAACATCTGCAGGGCTGGCACTGCGCTGCCATGGGCGCAATGATGGGCACCGGGCTTTGCCAAGCGCTGCCAGGTGGGGCTCAGGGAGGACTTGGCACCGGGTGGGTGCAGCCTCCCACGGGCCCCGTTGTGCACAGCTCTGCTGGCAGAGCCCAAGCTGTTCATGGCAGTCAGAGCCACCTGGGGAAGCGGGGAGCAGGAGCTCAGCCCCGTCCTGCTGCCTCCTGTGGCTCAGCTCCCAGCCGGCGCGGTGGCTGGGCACCAAGCCCTGAAGCTCGGCTCCCTTTGCTCAGTTTGCTGAGCACAGATGCTGCCAACACTGCTCTGCGAGACAGGAGCCACAAGCTGAGCCCCAGTGCTGGTGGGAATGGGGATGGGGATGGGGATGGTGGGGGTACAGGATATGAGTCCTTTGCTGCCTCCACCTTCCTTATTTTTCCAAGCTCAGTCCCCATCCGAAAGCAGTGAGGCACATCTCTGCTCTCAGGGATGCTTGGACACATGTCACACACCACGTGCTTGGTGGCACTAAGTGCCTGCAGACACTCCATGCTGGTGACATGGGATGTGACACGCTGCCAGCAAGGCAAGGAACGATCTTATCACCACAACAGGAGAGTGTTTGTCCTTCCCTGGGAAAGAAGGGGCCCAGAGGAGGGACAGAAGTGACAGAGCTGTGAAACTCAGCACACGGAGGGTTGGCAGCCCTGTGTCCCATATACTCAATGCCCATGGGTCGCTCAGGGCCCTGCACATCTCCCCTTGCCCCCATCCTCCGTGCCATTGTTGGCTCTGATTTAAGCCACAGCGCTGTTAGCTACAGTGCTATTACCACCACCTAAAACGAGAACTAAATGGCATTTCCCCACTGCTCCACTTCTATTTCTGAGCTCTTTAGCCATTTGTAAACTGCAGGAGGGAACAATTTAAGGCATCTGAGTGAAAAGTTTGAATTAACAATTTACAAATAGCTTAATTGAGGTCCCGGACTCTCTCTCTTTTCCCAAGCAGAAGCTGCTAAATGATTCTGAATCATTCCCATTTGTTGGTTCTTGGCAGCATCGTGCCCTGCCCTATGGCCAGTCTCAGCCAAGGCAATGGGGCCTGGGTTTATGCCCCCCACAATCCAAGCCCATGGGGGTGGGATGCAGCCCCCCATCATTGCCAGCCCCTGGGTGGGCTCTACTTGCAGCCTGGCGTTTCTCCATCTGCCCATTGGCAGCCAAGGACACTCATGTCTGCATCAAACCGCTCGGCTCCCGGTCTAATTCTGGCACATCAGACAGTAATTATAGGTGTATCACCAGCGCTGACAAGTCTGCAGCTCGTCAGCACGGCACCTGTCAGTGCTGAGCTGCAGACAGTGCACAAGGATTGAGGCCGTGGCGCTCCCAGCTTGGCTATAAGGATGACTCCAGGACCCCCACCCCACCAGCAGCCCCCATCAGCTCAATGGCTGCTCCTGGGGGCTCAGGGTTCTCAGCACAGGGTTATGTGCCCCCCTGCCCCGTGCTGGCAGCAGCAGGTTGCATCCAAACAGCTGCAATAGGGTTCTGAACTCAACCAGCCCAAGCTAAGCAGGGCTGAAGGGGAAGCACCCAGCCCTGCATGGCCTGCTCCTGCTAACCCCATGCTTTGCTCATGCATAGGGCAGAGCAATGAGCAGAGGCAGCAGAGCAGCTCCAGCCCAGGAGCAGCCAACAGCTGGGAAGCTCATCCAGCACTGGGGGAGCAGGGGAAGCTGCAGCTTGGAGAAGCAAGGAGGGAAATGCATGCGAGGGAGAAGCAATAATTTTAATTAAAAGGCAAACGAGTGCACTGAAAATTGACTTCAAGAGAGGAGATATTAAAAAGCCGTTGACTCTGTGAATGATTCCTCTTTGGGGGGAGCTGTGATGGGGTGTGAGCGCTCAGTATGGGCTGCTCCAGTATCTTCTGCAAGGAGCAGTGGGATGGAGAGAGCAATATGGGGAGGAGTGACCCCATAGAGGGTGACCCTGTGCCACACCGGACACAATGTAGGATAAAAGAACTACCTGCTTTCTGATGGGGTTTTATTGGGCAGCTCCCAGCCAGGGTTGGCAGCTTTTGGGAAGGGGTGAAGCTTTCTTTCTTGCCATGAGATGAGCTCATTAGCAGGCATCGTTACACAGCCACAGGGTGACCTCGGTGCTGTCTGTGTGCTCACCCCTGTGAGGATGCAGCTTCTGGGAGTGGGGAGGGGGGGGGGCTTTAATCTTGTTCAGACAAAGGCAGAACAAGATCTGATAGTTGGAAGCTGGAGCGTCAGAAACACAGACAGGAGACGGCAGATGTGCTAACAGGGCCGGAACAGCCTGCACCAAAGGGCAGCCATCGCTTCCCACCTTTACATCAAGGCAGGATGATGGGAATGACAACCCCCAGCTCAGCCACAGGTGGTTGGTGCTGCTGCAAGAGTCGCTGTTGGGGCTGCACAGCACGGATGGGATCAAATTGGGTTTGGGAAGGGTCCTATGCAGTCATGGAAAGAGCCCACAGACCCTACAGAGACCTCAGACCCTATAGAGCCCCTATTTCATATAAAGACATCAGACCCTATATATCACAGGCCCTGCAGAGCCCTCAGTCCCTATAGAGTTCTCAGTCCCCTTAGAGCCCTCAGACCCTATGGACTCCACTTACCCATCAGACCCCATAGAAATCCACAAACCTACAGACCTTACTTATCCATTAGACCCTACAGAGCCCACAGACCACACTGAACCCACAGACAGCAGCATTTCCCTTCACCCCTCCATGTTGAAGCACCTCCAGGAACTCTTTGGTGCACCCTCAGCCCCCCAGTTGCTGATATATCTGGCGATACAAACACCACCCAGCCCATCATAGGCCAACAGATGCCACAGAAAGAAAATCTATTATTAGGCCAGACCCAGCAGGGGTTGCTACTGAACAGATTCCACCTCGTTTCCTTCTCACAGCTCCTCTTAAGCCATCCACACTTGCACAGCTGGCTCCCAATGAAGGCACCTGCCTTCTCACATCACCCCCGCAGAGCCCCATGCTGCTTCTTCTCCCTGCAGAAACCTCCCATTCCATCCCAGCAAGGAAAGCCCAAACCCTGCAGGCTGTGCTGGGGTGGGGGGGGCAACACCTCTATCTGAAGGAATGGTCCAAGCAAAAAGCCCCCCCTCCATCCTGCAGAGAGGGTGGGGGTCAATATCTCCCTATGGGCAGCAGGGCACGATGCCTTCCACTGGGTCTATGGGGAGCAGACATGGAACATGACACAAGGAGGGTGGGCAGGAGCACAGTGCTGGCCCCCATCCCCGGTACTAACCTGGTGACTTTAAACAAAGGGAACAGAGTCCTGGCTTCTTTCCTCCTGCAATTCGATCGAGCCCTGGTTAGGGACAGGAAAGGAGGAGATTCATGAATGAAGGTGATCCGGGCGGAAAAGTTCGCCAGGGATGGAGGGGAATAAATAAATACATCAGAGCAAGCAAACACATAATGAGTCCGAAACAAAAGAGCAGCAGCAGGAGGTATCTGAGGATGGCAGTGTGGGGTGAGGTGGGGAGCTGGGCTGAACCCTATGGGTAGGGACCCCAGCATTGCCCCCTGAATATGGGAGAGCTGAGATGGGCACAGGGAGGTGCTGTGCACCCCGTGGTGCTCATCCAAAGCCTCGTGGTCTGTGAATGGATTTCACACCCAGAGTGAGTAAATCAACCTAAAAGCGTAATGGGAGAGAAACAGCAAAGTGGAAAAATCCTTCCGAAATGGGCTTTGTTTGTTGGTTGTGATAACGGAGCTTTAGGTTTCGTTATTGATGTTGTGTTTTTGGAATGTGCCAGGAAATGCTGAGAGGTGAATTTGTGGTGGTTGGCAGCCATGGGATGGAGCAACCCTTATGAGGATGGGGTGGGGGGCACCAGGAGGGGGAAAAAGAAGAGGGTCTGGCCCCCAAGCTGAGATGCTGCTCTATGGGTTGGACCCTGCTTTGCCCCAGGATACCAAGGATTGGCCTCCTGAGCCCCTCAGTGTGATGATGGATTTCTTCCTTGGGACTGGGAGATGGGAAGAGCCCGACATCACTTGTGGAGCACCTCAACCTTCCCAGGGATGCTTTGGCTGGGATCAGAGCAGGGAGCAGTGGGAGTGCCATGCAGTGCCCTTGAGTGTCCTTCAGAGGCTTTGCCTCTCTGGCAGCACAGCAGATGAGGAAGGACTGAAAATCCCAAACTGTTCTCCTCTTTGATTGCCCCCTCCCCAGTCACAAAGAGAGTTGAAATGGAGAAGGAGAGAGGGAGGAGGAGGAACATGGGAGATGGGGACACACTGCTCCCCTCCATCCCACCCCAGAATTGATGCCCTGGGATATGGGAGGGGGGGGATGTAGGGCTCCCCAAGAGCAGCTGGAGGAGGGAGAAGAGCAAAGGCTGCCTCTGTGTGCCCTGTGGGCATGGTCTGACTGAGCCTTTGGCTTCACCATCATCTTCACAGCCCAGTGGGTGCAGGGAGATGGCACAGACTGGTACCGGGAGGCGGTTGGCGGTGTGGGAACACTCACCAGCTCTGTTTGGTCTGGGCAATGTGTTTTTAATGAGCCATATAATGTTTTTCAAACGATGTCAGAATCATTAATCCTCCCCAAACGAGACAGATTCCGCGTCCTCAGGCACTGTTGGGGTATCACCTGTTGCACAGCTGAGCTGGCAGCGCTGCCTCTGCTCTGCCACTTCATGGTGGCATCGGGGACATTTAGGACTGACCCTAAATGTCACATCCCCATATCCAGAGGGGATCCCCACAGGGTTGGCAGTACCCCTATGCTGTGGGCACTGCGATGTGGGGATGGGCAAAGAGGAATGTAGGCAGTGCTGGATGATCCTCATGGGGGAATGGCACATTGCTGGGGGTGGGATGGAGAAGGCAGGAGGGGGCTGGGGTGGATAAAGAGGGTTGGGGGGCCATCAGTGCCATTGCAGGTTGGCTGTCTGTGCCTGCAATGTGCTTTCCCGGAGATCCAGCTCTAATTGCAGGAAGGAGGTGCTGTATTTTTCCATGCATGAAGATCCAAAGTGACACTTTTTCCCCCTTCTCTTTTCAGAGCTCGTTCATTACCATAAAACCACCGAGCCAAATAGGAGCCCTGTGTGCCGTGACAGCATCCCTCCAAATAACACGGGAGAGGAGCGCATCCGTCTCCAGCTCTTGCCCTTGCCAATCGCTCCGGCAGCCGCAGCAGGAGCTGCTGACAGGTGGGACTTCACACCCGCACCGCCTCGGCTCCACGGGCGCTGAGCCCCGGCTGAGCCCATGAAGATGGAGATGGCGAGAGATGGCGCTGCAGGAGGAGGAGAGCAGCTCTGCCCTTTGGAGAGGGTGGGTCGCATCGCTCTGTGCTCAGCTCCCACTGCTCGGCCCTGGATGTGACCCCCTCCTTTCCATCCCTTCTGCCCCCCTGCTCGCTCTGGTGAACAGAGGGGATCCCACAATGGGAAGAGCATTGCTCTGAATCCCCATCCCGTTGTCCCCACGCCACGCTGCCGGGTCCATACGAGCCACCACCATGTTGCCTCCAGTCCCATTTCAACCCCGAGCATCCCATTTAAAAACCAATCCACATAACCCAAGGCAGATGCCACAGCCACTATTCGACACCACCATCCTGAGTCTCTCTTCTGGGTTGGGGGTTACAGCCTCCCCTCTGCACCTCGAGCATCCCTGAATCCTTGGTAATGAGGATGACAAATGAGAGCCACCAGCCTGAAGATCTGGATGTCTCTGCATCCAAGGTGCTCTCGAGGAAAACACCACCAGCACAGCCCTGAGCCAGAGCTGCATCATCGGACACAGCCAGAGCCCTGAGCTACGGGATGGCAGCTGTAAATCTGGGCAGCTCCTGAGACGAGGAAGCTTTTAATGGGCTGTAATTGAAACGTGCCAAGCGGAGCAGGAGCAGATCCTACACCAGCAGCCAAAGTGGCCGCTTGCAGGATGTGCTGCAGCCCAGGAGGAGCAGCATGGGGACATGAGCTCTGCTCACAGCTCCTCTGGCCATCACAGCAAAGGGTTGTGGGGTTGGGTTGGCACAAGAAGCAGCTTCTGTCCATGTCACCTCCCCTATTAGGGCTGCCACACCAGTTCCCTCTTTGGGGATAGAGAGCAGAAGCTCCATTACCCAACACAGCGCCATGAGCTACGCAAGGAGCTCAAACCCATCCTCATCCCTTAACATCCCACCCCCCCCTTCCTTTGCAATCAGAGCATTTCAGCACAGGGAGAAGAGAACAACAAACCAACCACAAGTGTTTGTCCCCCTGCCTTCCTCTTCCTCCCGCCCCCACCCGGCCCTCTCCATCAGTCCTTCTGTTGGAGATGAATGTAAAAGAAAGGAATACATAGAATTTAAACCCTTCATTTGCATTTATTATATATATATATATATATTTCCCCCTTTCTGAAAGTGGAAACCGTGCAGGGGGAGGGGAAAACAACATAAAAACAGCTGACGGCAAAGTTTTATTATCCCCATTGGGCGGCGAGGAGCAAATCAGTAACGTTTTAACAAGCATTTAAGCTCCTTTCTCTGAGTGCCTCTTTGAGGCTCCGTGCACCTGCAGCCTGGCACAACCAGAGGGGGGGGGGTTAACAAGGGCTCTGATGGGAGCAGGCACAGCTGATGGGTGGCAGTGAGCTCTCCCCTCAGAGCTGCTGCTTCCCAAGTGATGCCAAGTGTTGCTCGCTGCTTTGTGCAGACCCCTGGGCAGGGGGTACAAGCACAGAGGTCTGGGCTGGGACCAGCAGCTCGTGCCCAGTTGGGATGGTCTGGGGAGACATCTCCAGCAGAGCAAGAGGATCCTTACAGGGCTGGAGGTGAGCTGCATCCTTTCTCCTCCCCATTCACACCCAAGGGCTTCTCCAAACCTGCCTGCAGCCTCCCTCCGCTTCTCCCCAGCACAGCTGGAAATAACACTCTGACAGCAGGAGCCTCAGCAGGCTTGTCTATGTACAGAGCACCCTGGGGGCTCCTCTATGGGCTCCTCTATGGGTTCAACACCCTGAGATCCCCTCCCTGGCTGTGTGTGGATGTGCCCCACAGCCCCATCCCTGCTCCACACCATGGGCACAGTGCATGCGTATCCATGCATGCCAGGCAGCATCCCTGGGGCACGGGGAGCTGCTGTGCGCCCCGGCTGGGATCGATGCATGGCAAAGAGGGGAATCAATTTCTATAATTAAAGCCTGCACCACTGGGCTGCATCTTCCCTCCCCACTCGCTGTGGTAGAGGAATGGTCCAGCCCCATGGCAACAGCCCATAGGGACCAGAGCTTCTGGTCGATGCCAAAGCAGCTCCCACTCAGGGCACCCCTGCTCCCATGGCAAGGCATCAGCAAGGAGAATTTCTTAGAGGAAAATGAAAAGCAAAGGCATGGGTGGGTGTTTCCTGCCAGCTGGGCCTTGGCTGTGAGGCTGAGGAGATGGAGAGGAGGAGGAGGATTTGGGGGAGGGGGCACAGCCAAATCCCCACCTCTGAAGCACTGTGTACCACGCAGCATGCCCAAGGTCACACAGGGAGCTTTGACACCAACACAACCACAAGCACCAGCAGCACCAGCCAGGGGTGATGGTCACAATGGGACCCAGCATCACCCACACTGCTGGATTCAAACACACTGCCCACCCCAGCCCAGCACACAGCGGCATTTCCTCAGCCACGAGCAGAGCAAGGGGACTGGCTGCTGGTAAATAAAGGCCCTATGGCACAAAGGCAGCTCTGCTATAGCCAGGGGGTCTGCAGCCCACCCGCTGTCCCCAGGTGCCCGTTAGGAGCACACGGAGCCATTTCCATAGGCATGCAAATGCTGGAGGCTACAGGGGCAGTCTGGTGGGAAATAATTAGCACATTGGAAATGCGTTCCTCATTAAAATGAGGGAAGAGCCACCGCTGGGGTGGGAGTGATCAGGCGGCTTCGGGCAGCCTGGATACTGCACAGCAGCCCCCACACCAGCACTAAAGTCACGGTGGGGCTGAGAAATATGGATGTCCCCAGAGCTGGGTAGGGAGATCATAAGAAAGCTCGGGGTCCCTGCGTGTGAATTCCTCTAATGCCAGGGGAGGGGGCACGCAAGTATCAGCCCAGCCCGGAGCCCCCTCCCTCCCATCCCCAGATAGGAGCTGGCTGGATGCAGACCCCTGCCCCCCCCCTTCCCCCAGGGCTCTGCTCCCAGTGCAGGGCTCGATCCCACGGCCACTCACAACCCAACTTCCCCACGACTTGGGTACACACGAAGATGGGGGGGGGGGGGGGAGGCACAGCATCCCCCTCCCCACCCGCTTCACCGCAGCCAGAGCAAAATCGCAGAGAACAAAGAGGGGAGAGGCTGCGGGGCGAGGGCTGGGCGCTGCCCGCGGCGAGGGCAGACAAAGGGACCCCCACCCACGGGCACCGCAGCCCCACGCCGCGACCCCAACCCTCCCCTTCAGCCCCTAACGCTGGGGGTGGACCCGCTGCACGGCGCGGTGGGGGGAGGGGGGAGGCAGGCAAGCAGCCTTTGGAGTTATTTTAAGTTTCCCTCCCCGCCACCTCCCCCCACGCCCGAACCCAGCCCGGGATGCGCCAGATTTTTTTCCTCCTCCTAAAAGGATGCTGAAAATAGCTCGGAGGGGCGACCCGCAGCGGCTCGTCCTGCCATTGTACCCAACGGGCAACGAACGAGGGGCGAGAAGCAAGTGAGGGTCTGCAGGTGGGGGGTCTGCAGGGGAATAGAACCCGAAACCCGGTCCGGGGGTCTAACAAAACGCTTCGGAACCGTCGGCACAAAGAGGATCGTTGCGAGCATCCCATCCAACCCCGCAACGCCCGGCCCCGAGCTCAGCCCACACCCCGACCCCGACCCCCGCATCTCCGAGCCCCGCAAACCGGTACAGCCCCATAAACCGGTACAGCCCCGCAAACCGGCACCAGCTCATAAACCCCCGACGAGCATCGGCAGCGCTGCACCGGGGCGACGTTTGGAGAGAGGAGGAGGAGGAGAAAGGCAAAAAAACCACACGAATAAAAACAAAATACCTGCTACTTAAGAATGGATGCACATAGTGAGAGTGACATGCCTTGAGAGGGTGTATTCCCCATCCTGCTCCTCCGCTCGCTCCCTCCGATCGTTCCTTGCCGTTCTCTGCCGGCTCAGGCCCGGCCACGCATGGGAAACGGAGACAGAACGGGAGCGCGCCGGGTGTGTGCGCGTGGGAGCGCGCAACCCGGCGCTGTACAAAGGAACAAATGGGAAAAACACATTAGCTCATGATAGATTAATGTGCGGGGAGACGCTCCCCCCTTCTCAGCTCCCTCTTAAAGGTCCCCGACGTTGAGATTTGGAGACTGGCGACTAGAAGGGCTGATGGGCGAGAGAAGGGGAGGGGGTCGGAGAAGCGGAGATACCCGGGGGATGCGGCCGTGGGTGAAGGAGGAACGGCCACAGCAGGGGACAGTAGGAACAGCAGCTGCCCAGCTCATGGGAGAGGGGCGTGGTGGGCAGCGAGATGCAGGGATGTGCGGTATCGATCTTGTTGTAAGGGAAGATTGAGGGGGGGGGACGGGAAAAATATGGGGTGGGTGCTGCCAGCAACGGAGCCAGCAGCTCCTAAAGAATGCATCCAGCTCGACCTCCCCATTGCATGGCAGCTGTCAGCCCCCCACGAGCAGCCAAAGACCCTCTGCAGCAAAGCGCTGTGATTGAATGGGGGGATCCATGCAGGGGGGTCCAGCCGTGCTGCAGAGCAGAGAGCAGCCCCTACCCAGTCACCGTGCAATGGATGCACGGAGGTGTCCAGGGGCACATCGCCCTGAGTGGCACCAAAACAAAACCCCAAACCCCACCCTGCAGTCCAGCAGGTAACAGCAGGGACAGAGCAGGAACAATAAATGCAAGCGGTGTTTTGAGATGCAGTTTCCAGGATTGATAAGGTGGGCTCACAGATTCCCCCTCCCCAAAACCAGCGTGATTCCCAACCCTGGGGGCTGTGGGACCAGCAGTCCTTTCCAGTCTGGGGACAGCAATGGGGAGACCCCCAACTCACCCCAACAGCCCCTTCCCCTGCAGCGCTGCATTAAGGGAGAGCTGCTGCCCAGTGGCATGGGGAGAGCTGCTCCATTAGAGCACGTCCGTGGGGCAAAAGCCCTTTTTGTAGCAGCAGTAAAGTGCATCTTGATGGGGCTGACGTGCTGCTGGCGGCAGCAGAGGCCAGGGGGGGGCAACGTGCAGGCTGGCCCTGCTTGGTGATGCACTTCATGCCAACATAGCCTCAATTTGCAGCCTTGAAACAGTGTCCTGCCACGGGGCGGGGGGAGAAAGGAGAGAGGGAGCTTTAAAATCATGAATGAAAATCCAGATGGAAAGAGACCCCGAGCTGCTGTTAGACCTGGGAGCTCTTTGGAGATGTAATAAGAGGTGAAGTGCTTATAATGCAGAGTGAAATGGTCTGGTTTGTGTCCCTGTTCCTGTTCCCCCTGGCATTAAATGTCTCATTGAGGACCTGGCCCTGATCTGTTGAATGCAAAGATGCTGCCAGGAAGGTCCAAACCTTGGGTAGCAGATACCCTGCAGGGGACAGACCCCCCCCTCTCCCCACTGTTCCCCACTGCAGACCCCACACTGCTACTGGTTGGGTCACCATAGGGTGGGAGATAGAGAACGTCAGGGCAAAACTCAATAAGCAAAGTGGAAAATGCTCCCTTGCAACACATGAAGGGCCATCAAGAGCCACTCAGATCCAGAACAGATATCAAACCCAGCAAGGACAACCTGCACAGCCCCAAAGCTGCCCCCCAGCACCCCCATAGCGATGCCAGCCCCCCCCCCAGGGCAGCACTGACAGCTGCTGGCTCGTAGGGAGGCAGCAGTTTTGATCACAGCAGATCCAAGGGAGGTGCTGAGACGTCTCTAAACGAGCTGAAAAGCAGCCTAATCGGCACATCTATTCTCTAACAAGTTACATACTCCCTTCAGAGCCGCAGTCGTTTCAAAAACACATTAAGGAGAAATATCTGAAAGCTAAAACGTATTAAACAAGCACTTCATCCTCATCAGCAGAGGGGTTATGGACCTTTGCTGGTCTCCTTGCAACCAAGTTGTTCCAAGGGGTTTAATAAGGTATCAGCACCAAACCCCCATTTCTTAGATGTATCAGATGTTTTCCTCTTATCCATCCCACTGTCACTTCACCTGGGGGAGTGGGATGGACACACACCTTTATTAAACAGGGAGCTTCAGGGAAGGCAATACCAAACCCACCCCAAAGAAGCAGCCCCATGTGTCTGTGCCCCCATCTTTCAAGCTCAACATCTCTTCCATAGGTGATGAAAGCAGCACTGATGAGCACTAGATGGATACGGGGCTGGGGAGGGGGAAAGGAGGGCAGAGGAACCCCCAGGTGTGCCCTGGGTTGGGGGATATTCAAGCAGACTCTGAGCATCCCAAGCATCGGTGTCTGCCTTGCTTGTATTTTTAACATTGCTTTGCAGAGCCATCCCACACACATCTGTCCCCCCACTGCACGTGATCTCAGCCTCCTGCTGCCCAGTGCTGCCCACACTGGCCCCACATTTCCATCTATAATGCACCCCATCATGCACATTAAGCATAGATATGGTCCATATTATCCCCCTCCAGTTCAAGGGTGTGGGGCTTCGCCAGGTCCCTCCATTATTGGGCTTTGCAGTGTCCCAGCAGTGAACCTATGGGAGCACATAGAGAAGCTGGAGTGCTGCAGGATGAAGCTGGGTGGGCAGTAGAAAACAGTTTGTGGAAGGGAAACACTGCAGAACCTGAAGGATCCCCCCAACCCGCTCCACGTGGGATGCAAACAGGAGGAGCCGGCCGCCCAGCTTCGCAGTGATGGGTGAGGGCTTAATAACAGCTAAATAATACATGTATTTGGCAGACGTGTGAGCAAAGCAAATAGATTGTGCTGTCTCAGAACAGGGCCCTTTGCAGCCTCCACGTCCCTTCCCATCTGGAGCATGCAGGGAAGTGGCAGAGCTGCTCGGAGCCTGTCAACTGTGCTGCAAAGCTGCTGTGTGCTCAGCACCCCATATCCTGCAGCCCTGTGGGTGCAGCAAGCAGAGGGTACAGAAGGGACAGCCTCATCCTGCACCCCAACACCCCACCTCAATGGGGCTGAAGCTGCAGAAGTGCAAAACCCAAAGGAGAAGAGCAACCTGGAGCAATGCATCGGGATCCCTTTTGCTATTAGGGAAGCAAAGACTTCTGCTCCGACATTGAAACCACACAGAAAGCAGAGCTGGGTCCAGGCCCTGCCCCACAAGTGCTGCCCACCCCATAGGACCAAGCAGCAGCCCCCCATCCAGCCCCTATCACTGTGTGTGCACTGCTTTCCTCTGGGCATCGGGATGAGGAAAAGTCTCCATAGCAACTGAGGACAGCTGTGACCGTGAGTTGTAATTGCACTCCACTGGGCTTGGTTTGGGGGCTGAGCATTTTGGGGCTGAGCGTGGCCCCATATTGCAAAGGTGGGGGACTCAGTGCCACCCCCTGAGCCCTCAGTGCCACCAGCAGCCAGGAAGGCACCAGGCTCAGCATCCACATGGGATGGGATCCCACTGAACACAGTGTTGGGGAGAAACCTCAAGGCTTCATGCAGCTTTAAGAGGATTTTGCCTTATTAGATGCAGCAGCTCTGCAGATGGTGGTGATGACCAATATTTGCATTGACCAGACAGGAGGTTTTATATGGATCCTGGGGGAGGACAGCCAGGAGCCTCTTGGATGCTTGATGGAGGATGATGGAGGTGACCTCAGCTCCCCAGTATTGTAACAGTCGCTGTGTCTGGGAGGGCTGTGTGCTCTGAAGGACCCCCTGCTGCCCTCCATGCAGTGCTGGGACTCTCTAAAGCCCCACAAGCTTATGAGAAAGCTGAGGGAGGTTCAGCCATCGGCCAACAGAGACGCATTATCAGAGGTTGATCTGAGGCAGCAGCTGACAGTTAAAAGAGGAGAAGAGCTGGGCTGAGCAGGGAGAGGTCATGGAAAGCCACGAGAAGCAGCTGATCTATTTGGTGTGTGTGTGTGTGTGTGTGTGCTGGGAGGAGGAACAACAGCAGAGAGGCACAAAGGGAAGAGCAATGCAGCAAAATTGCTGGGCCAGAAGAGCCAGCTTGGCACAGCATCCAGCATGGGTACAATGGGGGTAAAATGATGCGTGTTGAGGTCAGGGATGGCCTCGTGTTGCTGGGGATAAGTTGGGTAGGACCCCGAGTTGGGCTCCAGAGGGGTGGGAAAGAGAGGAACTGTGGCATATTGTGAGCAAAGGGAAAGAAATGGGGTTGTTAAGATTGAGGCTCTGTGGATGGGGAAGCGCAAGGAGCAGGCTGAGTCATGGCTAACACCTTGCTGATGGGTAAATGCCACAGCTCTGCTCAGAGCAGCAGAACGGGGCTGTCTGCAGCAACTGAAGAGGAAAGGAAAAGGAGAGGGGTAGAGGACTCAGAGGGGAGGACTGAATGTTATTGAGCATGGCTGGGTTTGAAGCTGATGGCCAGGAGGCAGCACACAGGCAACACCCGTCCATCAGTGGAGACACAGCAAGAGCTCAGCCCCTCTGCTCCCCCCTCTGCTCTGTGGGGCATTGGGCAGATGGGTTCCCCAGGCTCTCCTACCCCAGGGTTGGGGTCTTTGCTGCCCAGGGCTCCCACCAGGACTCACCCAGTGGGGAGAGTGGAGTGTGCCTGTGAACCATGGGGCAGCTTAGGGGGTGGGGTGTCTGAAAAGAGGGAGTTTGGAGGCTATTTTTGCAGCAGAAGGAACCAGGAATCTGGGTCACAAGGGATGGGGGAAGTGTCAGAAGTGTGAGGGGTAAAAACACAGCACTGCTCCTAACAGAGGAATGAGGCTGAGGTCCCCAACACCAGCAGCTCTGCCATCCCCAAGTAGTGCATAGCTCCCCATTAGGGGCTACGGGGCCACTTCCATAGCACCCATGGGCTGAGCATAGGGAAGACTGAAGGGTTTTAATGCTGTGCCTTCCACCCAGGCTGGGGGGTGTGTGTACTGCTCAGCACCAGGTTGTCCCCATCCCCTTGTCCCCATCCCCTTGTCCCTAAGCCCTTGTCCCCAGGCACAGAGTGACTTTAGGAGGACAAGGCAGCACTGATGAGCTCTGCAGCACTCTATGAGGAGCAGAAGCAGCTCATGTGGCTTTCTGCTGCTTCCCACTGACTCCCTGATCCGGACTTGGCAATCTAAAGGCTGTTGATTATCTCTCCTGCCATACAAAAGAAGGTTCTTGGCAAAGATTGCTAGAAAACTTGGGTTCATCCCAGTACAGACGAGGAAAACTTTTCAGAAGTCAAAAACGTACAAAGATTCTGGGGGGGAGGGGGGAAAATAAGTCTGTTCCTGAAAAGCTGAAGTTCGATGACTGCATCGCTCCTCTGTGCCTTCCTGTGCTGATGGCACATCCTCCATTTCTTTTGCATGGTGCCATGTCCCTGCCTGGCTGCCCCTCCTTGTGCTGCAGATGAGTCTGTTTGCATTGTAAGAGGACAGCAGGCAAAGGTGTGAGTGCTTCTCTGGGAGGGGTTCAGATAGAGATGGTGGGGAAAGGGTCCCCAGTAGCTCTTTGTCTCCTTTGTTCCCATGCAGCACAGCCAGGCAGGATGATCCCCAGGACAGCAGCTGGAAGGGGCAGATGAAGAGCTCTGCAGGGATGAGAGCTGGGACTTGGCAGACGTGGCTGCAGGGAGCAATGCCCAGAGCCTGCAGGTCCTTCAGCTCAATGCAGAGGAGCTGAGCTGGAAGCCAAAGTGAAAAGCACCCCCAAAATGAGTGTAGGAATGCAGCAGGGCAGGAGGGTGGGTGCTCACAGCCACAAAGACTTGCCCAGTAAGATGCTGTTTAGGACAGAAATGCCTGTCACATCTCCCATTGGTGTGCTCTCATCAGGGCTGGGCTCATCAGCCAGAGCTAATTAAACCCTGCATGCAGTCACTGCTTAACTGAAAGTTGGTTTCCTGCAATGACAGAGACAAGGATGCGAGCAGCCCACGGTCTCCTGTATCCAGCAGGAACACCTTCCATGCTGCTCCTACTGCTGCATTCAGCTCCACAGCCCCTTCCCCAGTGCAGATATAACTGGGAATCCAAAAGCATTGGCTGTGGCAGGAGATTGCAGCCTGTTTGCAGCACAAGGCTCTTGGTTCCCATGCAGATTCTCCCCTCCTGGTTTCCTCCTATTCCCCAGCAGAGCTGCTTTCAAGCAGCACCACAGCTTCAAAGCATTGAGGAAACCTTCCCAACCCACCTTCCACATTGCAAAGCCCCTCGTCATCCCACAGAGCCCAGCTCAGTCAGGGCTTTGTGGCTGAGACAACAGCACGACTGCATGGCTACAGAGCCAACAGAGAACCTGATAGCCAGGCTCTGCTCCCATCCACCATCTGCTTCCTATGGGACTCTCCGCCTCTATTTCTGGGCAGCTCGTGCCTGCCTGCCTTGAAGGGAAGGTGGGTGGGTAGGGAGGATACCTCAAGCTGTTGTGCTCCATGGGGCCTTTTTTAAGCATCACTTAGCAAAAGAAGGATGCTGGGTAAGTTGGATGGGGTGACCTCATTGTGGCAAGGGGGTGCAGTGGGGTCTGGGTGGGAACAAGGAGTAATGGGGGCTGGGGGGGGGAATCTCATCTCATCTGAGCCATACACAGCTCAGGGCAGGGAGGGGGGAAGCAGGACACAGAAGATCTCATTGCTGATAAGAGGAAAAGGGGGGGGTGCAAAGAGCAGGGATGGAGGGAGTGGAAGGAGGAGGCAGAGGAGGAATCCCAGGATGCTGCGCTGCCAGGCTCACACTGAGTAGAATTGCTGGCAATTTTGCTATAGAAATAAAAAGAACAATTTGTGTGAATCTTGAGGAAACAGAGCCCAGGCAAGGAGAGAGGTGGGGGAGCAGGGCTGGGGGGGCTGCCACCCATTGCAATGCATTTATCCTGGGTGCTTTACACCTGTAAAACATGAGCATTTCCCCAATGGAGCCCTAAATGCACCCGCAGTGCTTGGGGTGTGTGGGGAGCAGTGATGGGGTGAGTGGGGATAGAAGATTGAGGGCATTGTGAACACGAACCTGTTGGATGGCGGATGTTGCCCTGGAGACACCAATGGGTCTCACTGTTATTTCTGCTTTTCCGATGACCAAAACAGCACCGGGATGATCCAGCTCATCAATTTCCCTAATTGAAAACCTTGGTGAGCCGTAATGCCGGCCCTCAAAGCATCGCTGTGAATCATAGGAGCCAAAGAGGAGCTGCTGGGTGGGTCAGAGGGATGGAGAGCATCGTCCCACCTGCACATAGAGCCAGAGCACAGCTGGGGCTCATCCCTTCTGCTGGTACATACAGCATCCCCTGTGCTGTGGGGCTTTAAGGTGTTTTTGCATGGTGCAAACTATAGGAGAACCAAGTGTTGTCACCCCTCCACCTGTTGTATTCATCAGAACACCTGAAATGCAGCATCCGGAGGTCCCAAATCCTGCTAAAACAAATGGATCCCCACCAGGATGCAGGGAGAAGGGGCGGGGATGGCATCCCCCCTTTAGATATCAATAATGACTTGCCTGCAAAATACACCCTGCGTACACAGGCTTAGAATAGAGGGGTGGGTGTGGAAAAACTCCAAATTCCTTCTCCTGGATTTATCAGCAAACTGCCTCCTGCAGAGCTGACAGCCTGAAACAAAACAATCATTACACCACCGACTGCTGACGGGGAGGAAGAGATCTGTCAGGCTGCTTTGCCATTAAATATTGAACATGCAAATGGGAGCTGCAGCCTAACGAAGGGCAGAGCCAGAGAGCAGCGCCGGGACATGGGAACAGGGGGTTGCAATGGGAAGAGATGGGATGGAGCTTAGAAAAGCAGGAAGGTGGGTTGGAAATGGATAAGCCTGGGCTCCCAGCTCAGTGCATAATGCTGTTGAAGCTCTGCATGTGGGTCTGTAGCTCTGCTGCTGCCCTGTGCCTGCAGACAGAGCTCGGCTTGTCCGAGGGAGCAAGAGCCCAAGGGAAGGAGCAATGTAAAGCTTCAAAGACAGCCAGAGCGGTGGCAGAGGGAAGGAATTGTCTGTTCTTGGTGTCTGCTGTGGATAAGACAAGGAATAATGGGCTCAGACTGCAGCCAGGGAGATTTTTGTCTGGATGGCAAAAGGAACTTTCTAATAATAAGGACTATTAGAGCAGTGCGATAGACAGCCCGGGGACACAGTGGGATCTCCATCACTGGAGGCTTTTAAGAACAAGGCAGACAAATATCTGCCAGGAGTTACATAGGAATACTTGATCCTGCCTTGGGGCGAGGGATGAATTCAATTAGTTCACATGCAGTCCCTTCCAGCTCTCCCATCCTACGGTTCCATGTTTGCTGTCACCCAAGGCTGTGTGCCTTTAAGGGAGAGCCATCTTCCCCTGGAAAACAAGCACATCTGGCATCAGGAAAGTGCCAGTCATTAGCAGTGCTAATGAGGGCAGTGCAAGGAGCTGTTACAGAGGTTGAAGCCCCACAGAGCCAGGTGTTGGGGCATGGAATGGGTGGGCTCTGCAAAGGTGTGGATGGAGAAAGTGGGGTGAGAGCAAACTGCTGGTGCAGCTCCTGTTGGGTTGGCGAAGTATTTTGGATGGGGAAACCACAAAGGCAAGATTTCTTTCCACATCATCACTCTTGAAGGACCCATTTGGTTCTCACTGCTTTCAGTTCTGAGCTCCGGAGCATCCCAAAGCTGTGGATGAGGTCTGAGAAGGACCCAAATATGGGTCATGAGCCCTCAGAAGCAAAGCCAGGAGTGGGGAGGTGGTGATGTCCCTTTATAAGAGATGAAAGAGAGCAAGGGAAGCTCATGGGTCACCTGCCCCCATCCCATCCCATCCCATCCCATCCCATCCCATCCCATCCCATCCCATCCCATCCCATCCCATTGCCCCCCCCCCCCCCCAGCAGCTCCTCACCTGCACTGCAATCAGCACAACCCACAAATCAGCTTCAGGACCCATTTTATGCTAAATAGTGTAGGGATACAACAGACCCTGGCAAGGCTTCAAATTAAGACTGCCAATTAACGGTTCTCTTGGGGCAAATTAAATATTACATCCCATTGTATTTTCCCCCCTCCCCTCCATACTGTGCCAACCTCTCCCAGCCCCGACACAGTGCAGCTGCATGGGAGAAGGCAGCAGTGACAGCAAGGGGGGCACATGGGGACCCCCACCCTTTCTCTGTTCCCCCTTCACACCTTTCCATGTTCCAACGTGTGCTGGAGCCATTTGATTTCAGAGCAAATTGGCCTTGCAAGGATTTCAATCGTCACTTCTCGAAGGGCAAAGGAGTGCAATTCCTTCTCCTCTTCGCCTTATTGGAGCCCAGAAATGATGGGGGAGGGCTGGGTGATGGGTTACCCTCCCCTACCTGCACCAGCAGGTGGCAATGCTGGTCCCTGTGCTGCACCTGTAGCCCTGAGCCATGCATTTTGTGTTATGCTCTGTGACCCATATATATATATTTAAAAGAAAAAGCACATTTTGATCTCAAAAGCTACAATAGATGCAGTCCCTGTCTGGTGGAGAGCCAGGAGAATTGAGTTGGAGGGGCTGCTTTCTCAAGCTCCTTCATTCTCCCCATTCATTTCTAGGGAAAAAACCCCTCCCACCACCTCCAGACGGGTGTTGGGTGCAGAGAGCTGTAAAGTCACTGAGAAAATATCAATATGGGGGGGGAAGGAGGGAGACTGATAGATGAGAAAACATCTTGGCTGGTACAGCCGGCCCCCGAGCCCCAGGAGAGCATCAGCTACTGGGCTTCTCCTCCCATTTCTATGGCAACACAATTTGGTGCTCTTTAGAAGAGCATGTTCCCCCCCTTCCTCCCTTCCCCCCAGTTAATTTTATTTCATGTTTTGATATAAAAGTGGTTGATGTGGCTTTTGTCTCCAGAGCCTCGTGGGGGAGAAGAGGGGGCATCATCTCACCTGGAGGGGCTGCAGAGGGGAAGAAACCCCCCTCACTCCCTGATGCCAACACTGGGAGTGACACTGGGCACAATGGGGGACCATGGAGTGGGGTGGTGAGACACAGGGTGGGCTCATCCCATGGAGGTGATGGGATGGAGGTGGGTCCCACCCCTGTGCTCTTCACCTTGGAGCACCCCAGGACCCAGCTCAGCTTGCAGCCTTGCACCCAGAATGAACAAACGTGAGCACCCAGGACCCAGAGGGGACACACACACACAAACCCTGATGCAAGGAGCCAACCAAAGTCATTCTGTGGTTCTATGATCTTTCAGATCTCTTCCAACCCAAACCATATGGCAGCTCTTTAAGGTCCCTTCCTCACCATAGGATCACATGTATCTTCCTTCCAATCCAAACCATTCTATGGTTCTGTGATCTCTGAGGTCCCTTCCAACCCAAACCATTTGGCAATTCTATGATCCTTAAGGTTCCTTCCAATTCAAACTATTCTATAGTTCCATGATCTTTCAGGTCCTTTCCAAGCCAAGCCATTCAGTGATCCCATGACCTTTAAGACCCCTTCCAACCAAAGCCATTCTAAGGCCCTATGATCTCTGAGCTCCTTTCCAACCCAAAGCAATTCAGTGATCCCCTGATCTCTAAGATCCCTTCCAACCAACACCATTCAACGGCTCTAAGACCTTCAAGGTCCCTTCCAACCCAACCATCCCATAATCCCACCCCAGCACCTCCTGCAGGAGCCACCAAACCCATGCACAGAGCAGGGCTGTGTGCTCAGCTCCTGGCTGCAACCAGCTCGTTGTGAGCATTCGGGCTAATGAACAAGCACACATCTGTTGGTTGCTAACAGTTGGGCTGTTTGGGAATGTTTTGATTAAACAGTGAAAATTCCAACTGCCTGAGATCGAACTCGTTTGCCTGAAAGAATTGGCCTGGATACGTTTTTCCAGCTGAAGGAAAAGGGTTGAAGATGAACGTGTTGGAATTTGACTTAGTGTGAACTACGGTTACCTTTTATTCTCTAGTTTAAAGGGGGAAAAAATGCTAAGAGAGATCAAGGGAAGTTCTTGAAGGCTGGGAACAGTAATGCTTCGTGAGCAGGACGGCTCTGCAGGCCTCCCCCTGCTGCAGGAGAGAAGGAGATTGAGTTTTACCCTGACCAGGAACAGGAAAGCATCTCAGACCCTCAGAACTCCCATTGGATGGGCAGCCCCAAACCCCACAGCCCCTCTGAGCATCCCTCGTATCCACAGGGACGGCAGAGTGGGGAAATCGAGATGCAGAAATGATAAAGATCATGATAATGATGCTGATAACGGTGGTGATGAGGATGATGTTATTAATAATCCTCGTTATTTCTGGGTAGCGACCCCTGCGGTCTCACCCCGCCCCCCCCCCCCCCCTTCCCAACCCAGCGCAGCCCCCGCTGCGGGCGGACATTGCCACCGTGTGGGCACGGCCCGCAAGAACCTCATTGAAAATCACAGCACCCCCCCACATCCCCGCCCCCATCGGGGTCTTCCAGAGGCAGAAAACGGCCCCACGGGCTGAGAAGCGCTGGGACCCCCTCCCTCTGCCCCCGCAGTGCAATGGAAGCACGCGTGGATGTGGGTATGGGGCAGGGGGGGCTCCCACCAGCAGAGTAATGAAACCCATCCCTGTCATGGGGATGCAGAGATGCTCTGTTCACTTTGTGCCCCCATTCACACCCCCCACCCCCCTCCAGGTTGGGTTGAGAGAGGAGGGAACAACCTACAAACCATCACAGCCCCAAGGCAGAGCTCTGCTGTGCCCCCCCCCCCATCTCACTGCCCCACACTTGGGGCACCACCCCAGCAAAATCAATGGGAATCAGTGAGGGACACGATGCAAAGCAGTGGTCCATATATACCAAGGGCACATCCCCATGCTGATGCTGTTGCACTAAATGCAATGGCAGCTCTTCCATGCAGCCCTTTTGTCAGCATCTGACCCAACTCCAGTCAATCCAACATCGTTACGCTGCAGTTAATGTCACTTTGAAAGTGCTTTTATGGCTGAAACATCACTGCACTTAAATGTAAACATGGAGTTATGACTATTCCTGCCTTGATTAGCTTAAATCACTGTCATGTGGCATTGGTTAGAAGGATGGAAAGGGCCATTTCTGCCCTGCAGAGTAGAGCTGGGGATACACACACAGCACAGTCACCCCAGTGCTGCTGGCCACCCCTTGCATGGGAACCTACATGGGATGCAAAGGGGTGGCTTATAGTCATGGTTCCCTTCCCCTGCCCCCCACACCCCCCACCCCTTCAGTGCAACCCCAGCCCCACCTTCCCTCCTCCCAATGGGAAAACGCCTCTGTGTCCTTCCCCTTCCGCAGCGGTAGGGTTTGGAGAACCTTTATAAAGATCTCATTGTTGAAAGGCAAAATGGGATCTCCTTTCCTTTTTACCTTCCAGGGCAGCCCTAACCCCGCTCCCCTAGCAAGAAAACACACAGGAAAGGGGTTTCTTTTCTGCTTGATTAGATTCAAAGGGATCTTTGTCTGGGGGTAGGTAGGGAGAAGCCCTCCCCCCCTCCTCCCTTTTGACCCTCAGGACTCAGTCTGGTTTTGGTTTAAACTGAGAGAGACAGCGCTGAGCCCTTGGGATGTTATCAATACAGATCCTCAGGGATGGGGGGTGGGGGGGGGGGGTGTCTTTATGTCCCCCAGAGCAGAACTAAAGTTGGCTCTTGGATGCAAAGGGGACCCCTGAAGCATCACCCCTCCCCACCCCCATCATGGGGTCTTACAGCCCCATCTGCACAATGCAGACCCCCCAATAAGCAGAGCACCCAGCACCAGGCTGCAGGCGCACATGGCTGCACACACAGACCCCAGTGCATGCAGCTGTGCACACGTGTGTGCAACAGGTTCGTGGTGCAGGAAACTCAAGCACGGTGGGTCCTTCTTCTTCTTTTCTCTTCCTTTTCCTGCCCACGTTTTCTCTCATTGCAAAACAAATCGATGCGTTTTGTTGCTCCTCTCTTCATCTTTACCTGCAATTAATCCCAGCTCCCTTCCCACAAAGATCCCAATATTTCAATATTTGAAGTGTGTGTGTGTGTGTGTGTAAAGAAATAAAAAGGACGCTATTAATTATTCAGTAATTAACAAAACCTGAACGATTTTCTGTCCCAAACTCCCATGAACGGATTCTCGTAGCTCTCCCATCCCAAACCCCTCGTGCAGAGGGAGGACTTTGTTCGCAGCCCCATTACCAACTGAAAGGGGCTCCTCCCCACCTCCCCCCCCCCACAGGGCTGCACAGCTGGAAGAGCACAGCTGGAGGAGCACAGCTGCTCTGTGCTGGGTTCACAGAGTTCAACCGCACCATGATGGGGAGAGATAGAAGGGGGGGGAAAGCTGACACCCAGGGAGCCCCCATAGGCAGAGCCCACGCACCCCTGTGGTTGCAGCCCCCCTCCCCCCTCATTCAGGGTCGGTCTCTCAGAGCCACTCGGTGTCACCGGGTGGGATTTGGGGGGGGGGGCACATATGCATTGCTGTGCTCTGCAGCACCTCCCAAGGCTGGGAATCCCACCTGGGTGTAAGTGGGGGGATGGGATCAACAGAGAAATACCCAACCGTGTAAATAATGAGGGGGGGGTTACAAGTGGGGTGGAAGGGAGGGAGCAGAGCAGCCCCACATGTGGTCCCACAGTGTTCCCATGGGGGTGTTTTTGTCCTCGTGTGTTTCTGTGCTCCTGCTGCTGGGATGCTGGGACTCAGCCCCATAGCAGCCAGGAAGGGGCAGCCCTATGCCGGGGGTGGGGGGCAGCACCCCCAGGTAGGTCCCACATCCTCAGAGCTCTGTGCTCCCAAATGAGGCCTCCATCACACCTCTCCTTATTGCTGATGGTTCTGTGTATCCTTTGATGCTGCCCCTTTTCGAGCTGGATCCCATATTTCCTATAGTTATGTGTGTGGTGTTGGTGGGGGGGGGGGGTTAACAGCTGTAACGAATGGCTAATTGCCAGCGGTCTGTCCAGGCTGTCGTTGGTATTTCCAGCTGAGATGGATCCCAGTGTGCCAAACTGGAGGAAAAGAATGGCACTGGGGTTAATGGGGGGGGGGATATGGGGGAAGGCATCCAGCCCCAACCCCAGCCCCACAGCTCCTCTGCCCAGCCCTAATGACAAAGGGCAGGAAGAACCCCCCCCTCCCAGCTCCAAATCACTCCTGAGGGTTGGGGAGGGGGCAGGATGAGCACGGTTTCCCATATGGCCTCACTGAGGGTCATTTTCTTTCAATTGCTCAGAGTATAAACCCGACCTTTGGAGCCCCGTGTATTGATATGGAGAGGCTGAAGGACCCCGTAAAGTGTGGGGTGGGGAAGGGGAGGGGCTCCAACCTTCCGGAAGGATCTTAAGTATCTAAAATAATAATTTCTTTTTATTATTATTATTATTTTTAATGTGGGTATTTTTGGGTTCTCTTTCTTTTTTTCCGTCCCCTTTTAAGACGGAGATATTGATAACACAGGAGGTAGCGAGAGCCCCATAACTCACAATCAACCCTTGTCCATTCTCCTCTATTGACTGCGTGTAAACAAGGTAAATGAAAGGCCTTTAGTGACACTTAATCCCTCACCCCCCCCCCTTCAAGCCCCCTCCCCCCGCCCTCCCGGAGAGGGGCTTCACTGCTTCTTTCTCACAGCCCTCGGTGTCAACGACCCCCCCCCCCAATTCATCATTAACGCCCTGACACGAAGCTAAATAAAGGCAGCCCCCCCCTCCTCCATCCAGCACCTTGCTCTGTGCTTGTTCCCGCTTTGGAGCACCAAAGAGCCCCAAAAATGGGGGCTCAGAGCTCTCTCCCACGCCGATCCCTGCAGATAATTAACGTAATTATTAAATTACCTTCTTTAAAAGATAATCATGATAATAGAGGGGTCATTTGGCTACAATCAGAGCTCTCTTCCCCCCCCCTTCCCTCCTTCCACGGCAGCCCCGGGTCTTCCTGCTCTCTGCCCCGGGTTCTGTTCCATGTTGGGTTTCTTTGCCTCTGAACCACCTCAAGTGCTCCAAAGAGAACTACAAACTCACCCAAAGCTCAGGCACTGAATCCCGAGTCCCTCTGAACCGAACCACATACACGGGGCTACAAAGTAGATAGAAGCAGCTATTCGATTTCCTATTTAAACATCGAAATAAAACATTTCATTGGGGTCAAAATCGGTCCGGAGACCCCCACGGTGAAGCCAAACACTTGAGTGCACCGTGAGCTGAATGCTTGCACACAAAACAGCCCAACCCCACACCCGTAAAGCCCGTGTATATGGAGTGTGTGCAGCCAGATGTGCAGCTGCACATGGAGAAACAGCGTGGGACAATGCAGGCAATGGGGTGGGTTCACAACCAACCTCACCCCCTCCCTTCCTTATCACCCCCACCTCTGGGGCAGCGGCATCCCAATATCCCAACACCCAACACCCACACATGGGGGGGGGGGCCGACAGCAGCCCGGTTCTATAGGAGAAAAAAAAAAAGAGAAGGTATTTATTTCTCAGCCTAGATTCCATATTGCACGCAGGAATTAACACTTTCATCGTCATACACTTCACAACAGCTTCAAATAAATAAAGGTAAAAGAGAACAAACGATGCGTGGCTGGCAAAGCTCCATCCCCTCCCTCCCCCCCCTTTACGGCTGTACCCACCCCCCACAGGCAACTCCTTGCACCGAAACGGGGCATTTTTCAGCCCATTGATGGGGACAGAACGATGAGGATTTTCCACCCACATTGAGAGCACAGATCCCTGAAAGCCTCGGCCCTATGAAATAAAACCCTCCCGAACTGCAATTCCGCAGCACCACATCGGATCCAAGCTGAGATTTTCCTGAGTCTTAAAGCTCGCTGCGTTTTTGGAAGCAGAAACGCCCTTTCCTTCAAGTTTCCTTTCTTTTCTTTCACCAGCTCCGCGTTTTTCTCCTCCCCAAAAGAAAGAAAAACGTGGAAAACGGAACCAACGACCAAATAATAACTCAGTTTTTGCTTCTTTTGCATCCCTTTGGAACTCAAGCCATAGTGGCACTGCAGGGAAGGTGCCCTCCTGTCTGTGATGCCATCCTGGCCGTGCATGTGAAATCAATGCTCCCAACAAGAGGGGGTTGGTTGCACCCAGAGCATCCCTTCCTCCCTTCTCTGTGCTCCCAATGCAGCTCTATGGGCTCTGAGCTCTGAAATAAGGCCATGCCTGAGAACGCTTTGGGTTCCCTTCTCCCATCTTTCCTATCAGGAGACTTGCCCGATTTCTTGGCAACGCTGAAACAAACCAAAGGAGGGCTTTGCTTCCTATCATTATTATTTTTTGTGCATGTGAACGGGGCTGTTTCTGCTGCTCCAAGAGTGGAAAAGTTCTGAGGTATCTTCGTGCTCAACTCCCAGCCCTGCTGCCTCCCACCTGCACCGCGCACCGACACACACCCCGAGGTGTGAACCAACGGGCTGAGCTGATCACATCCCGGATAGAAAACGTTCCTGAGCTATTTGGTGTGTGTTTCCCACCCTCCCTCCCCCCTTCCTCCCTGCCCTTCCCTCACCAGCACCCCACGGCACGCGGAGCGGCGCGCTCTGTTCGCTGTTGCCGCTGCTGCTTTTTTCCCGTTTGCTCTTTTTTTCTCCCCGCTCCTTTGTCCTCCCTTTCCAATCTTTCCATTCTCAATTCGGCCGCTTTTTATTAATTCCTATTAATTATTTTCCTTTCCTAAAAAGAAAAGAGTAAATAGCGGTTTTAACCCGAAGTGGGGAAAGATTTGAGTAGTCACGTCCCTGCCGCGTTTAAACGCAATGTGCGGGGCCGGAGCCGAACGAGAGGGAAATCGCCTTCTGCTCTACGAGAGAGAAACGATGGGGGGGAAAGACGCCCCGGAGGGGGGGGGGGGGGTGTAAACAAACCAACAAACCCGCTCCAAAACCCAAGTAAAACAAACACCGCTTTTAGCAACAATTCGCCGTCTCCAACGTAAACAGCGCTTCGCGGAGACAAAATACGTTGGAGGTGGAAAATGCCCGTTTTTTTCTTTCTTTCTTTTCTTTTCTTTCTTTCTTTTTTTTTTTTTTAAACTCGCTGATGGAATTCAACCCCCAACCCTTCCCCTCCCCCCCTAACCAAAAAAAGAAAAAGAAAAGAAAAAGGCTAAAATAAAAGTAAAAAGAAAGGAAAGAAAGAAAGAAAGAAGCGGGCCGTGCCGTGCCGGCTCCGGGTGGGTTCTGTGCGGCTCTCCCTTCCTCTTCCCTTCCCATTCCCCTTCCCCAGGCAAAGCGATGGGCTCCCAGCCGGGGGTCTCTGAACGGCTCCCACCCCGATTCGGAGCTGAGAATGGAAAAGAAGTGAAACCCCCACCCTGCTCCATCTCTCTGCTTCGTTCAGCCTTCCCCAAACCAGAGGGCTTCACAGAGCAGCGCTCCAAAGGGCCGTCACAAAGACTCTGCTTTGCAAGGAAAAGTTAAAGCGGGGTTTGATTTCCTCTGCACAGAGCGATGCATTCCCTCCGCATTCTTCCCCGCATTCCAGCCCGGAGCTCGGGAAGGATCAAATTGTCCATCTGTGCTCTATTGCTAATGCTCCTGGATCCTATTTCTCGTGCCCGTAAAGCTTTTTACAGGCCTGCTACCTTCGGGCTGTCGGAGCGGGTTGTTATCCAGCGAACAACCCACGGCTTTTCCTTTCCTTTCCTGTTTTTCAATACACGCGCAGGAGTCTCAAATAACCTCCCCTCAAAGCCTCCCGTTTTCTTTTAGCAAACAGCATTTCCTGCTCTTTTGAAAGTCGGTGTTTTCTTCCCGTCCCTTAAAGCAGACAGAAAACATTACGTCGCGATTAACGCAGCCATTTGGGATCGCCGCCGTCCGGTTTAGTTTGGGACGGAACGGGGCCGAAACGAGAGTTTCTGCTGCGTGACATCATTCGTTCTCTCTGCGTGTGATTATTATGGGTTTAATCCAAAGCATTTATGGAGGAAAAGGGAGAAATTGGATCTATTTTTTCCTCGTTGCCGTTTTGTTTGTTGTTTTCTTTTTGGTATATAGAGGTGGGGCGGAGAATTAATGGGGCGATGCTGAGGGCCCGGACCCCCCTTCACCCCCCGTTCTGCCCCAAAGCCCCCATGGTGCAGGGGGGGGGGGGGTTGGGGGAAGGATGGGGGCTCTGAGCGCATTAAACCTCCGCTAAACTAAACCAACTCCGGATCGCGACACTCCCGGGGACAACGGAACCGACCCCAACCCCAGCGGGGAGCTCTCCTCCTCCTCCTCCCTCCCCCGGCCCCACTCAGCCCCACTCGGTTCCTTCCCCCCTCATCCCCCTTTCCCCGGTCCCGCTCCCCTCCCGCATCTGCTGCGCGCAACCTTTCCTGCGGGGCCGTCCGCTGTCCTTAGAGATCCTCCAAGCTATAGCCCCGGAATTTGAGGCTGGGGGGCACCGGGATGGCGTTGCCCCCCAAGTGCCATCTCCACAACGGGTGGGTTTTGGAGAGGGCCCAAGAGTTTTTGCCCCCCAGGGAGGAGGCAGGGCACAGATCCCCGTCTTCCCCCACGACCAGGGAGGGAATACACGGGAAGTTGCCCATGAGGCTGAAGGAATTCCGAGGCGGGGTTGGCCCGGCGCTGCCGAGGCGTTTGCAATGAGTGTTTCCCTTTTTGGCATTCCTCCTTTGAGTCTTTTGTGGCCTCCCTTTGGAGGAGCTCTGTTGCCTTTCTGCCTCAGCGCCTCTGGCAAGGCGTCTGCGCTTGGCATTCCTTTCCGAGCCATTGCCTCTCAAAGCTTTGTTTGACAAGGTGCCGGGGCTCTCTGCTCTTTTGGAGCCGGGGGATTTGAGCTCTGCAGTTTTGCAGGGCTCCGTCCTCCCTCCGTGCCGCAAACTTTTCCCGTCCACGTTGAACCCTTTGGCGTAGCACCACAGTTTGGACTGCCGGATCAGGCGGTCGAAATGCTCCCGCCGGGGTTCCGCCGCTTCCCCGGGGGGCTTCGGGCTGAGACCCCCCGCCAGAGCCGGGGATGGGGCTGGGGGCTCCGGGGGAGGCCCTCGGGAAGCCGCCGACCCGGCTGCGGCTCCGCTCTCCGCTCCGTCGCCGTGGCCTAACGAGGCTCTATTGTTCGAGGCATCTTTGTGCAAATCCTTCCCTTTGGCGCAGGGCTCCGAGCCCCCAAAGCCTCCCTCCTTTTGTGGCTGGTCCCCCCCGAGGGTGCTGCTCGGGGAGAGGGGGGGAGAGGACGAGGAGGAGGAGGAGGAGGAGGAAGAGGAGGAGGAAGGGGAGGCCTCCTGCTTCGCGTACGGCTCCGGTTGTGACCCCGAGCCCAGGGTCGGAGCCGGGCTCAAACTTTCCGAAGTTGATGCTCTCAAAGTCCTGGCCCAGAGCTGCTGCGAGAGGAAGAGGAGGTCGGGCTCTGCCCGCAGAGCTTTGCTCGCACCCAGGGGGGGCTCCGAGGGCCGCTCATCGCCGAGGGGCTCCCGGAGGGGCTGCGGCTGGAAGCGGGGCAGAGCCGCCTGCCTGTACCTGGTGCTCTGCACCGAGTCCCCGCTGCACAGCGAGCTGCTCTCCGACTCCGAGGAGCTGCCCTCCTCGCTGCTGCACGACGTGTCCCCTTCCTCCTCCTCTTCCTCCTCCTCCTCCTCCTCAGACGAGTCGCTGGAGGTGGCGGGGCTGGACCCCCCGAAGTCCAGGCTGGAGTCCGAGTCGCTGGAATACCCGGCCGATGTGCCCTGCCGCTTGCAGCCGGGGAAGGCGGACGAGCGGCTTTTCCTCCCCCCCGAGGGGTCCTTCTCGGCCGGGAAGAGCCCTTTGACACAGCGGGGGCCGAGACCGGGGTGTGGGGTGGGGGCTGCGGTGTGCAGCAGCTCCAGGTCCCGGGGGTAGGAGCCCAGCGCCCCGGCCAGCAGCCCCCCGCTCTCGGGCAACGCGCAGCCCCTGCGGCCCCGCGGGGTCCTCTCGAGGCCGGGGCAGCCCCGGGGGAAGGGCTGCGGGAGGAGAGCTGCGGGCGACGGGCGCGGCTTGAGGCCGGGGGGCAGCTTGGGGCGGGCGGGGGTCGGGGCCGAGCAGCAGTCTCCGGCTCTGTAGGGCGGCAGCAATTGGGGCCGGGGGCAGGAGAAGAGCTCCCCGGGGTCCGGCAGCAGCAGCTGCTCCCTCCTCTTGCTTTTCCTTTTCCTCTTCCTCCGCCGGGGGCTGAGGCTCTTGCAGGAGGTGCAAAGAGCCTCCAGGTCCGCCTTGGAGATGAGCGAGCACTTCACAGCTCGGGTGGGCACCGAGTTGATGGCTTTGAGGGTGCGGAGCTCCTGGAGATCGCAACGGCGGCTCTTGATCTTTAAGGTTTCCATCTTCTTGCTGATGGTGGTCCTGGGGATATCCTTAAACAGGTCGCTGAGGACCTGGGCCAGAGCAAACATCTGGGTGCCATTGATCTGTAAGTATCCCAAGTTTATCCCTTCGATTTCTTGATAGCCGGCGTGGAAATGCCCCGGCTCGGCGTCCCCATTGTAATCCATGGTGGTTGGAACAATCCCGAAGGTCCCTTCGCAGGTCAGGAACATTTTGCAAGGAGCGTTTACTTTGTCTCTTTCAAAGGGGGCATTGAAAGTAAGGACATATTTGTTTCCACTCCGTGATCACACATCGCTGCCCCTCCGGAGAGGTGGGGGAGGGGGCAGGGGAAAAAAAATATAGGGGAAAAAAAAAGGGGGGGGGGGGGAGGGGAGGGAAGGTGGGGGGAAGCCAAAGCAGTCGATCGCCCCTTCAAACGTTCCAGTCAACGGTGTGCAACATCTTCCCAACACCCCGCTCCTCCCGCACTGGAGCCGCACTCCTCGTCTTCCCCCTCCCCAGCATGAAAAAAAAGAAGGAAAAAAAAAAGAAGTCAAACATTTCGCGTCCTGCAGCTCCCCCCAGCCAGGTCCCAGCCCACCTTCCACTCCCAAAATAATCCCTCTGGGGGGCGGGAGGGGGGCGGGAGAAGGAGTGTGTGTGTGTAAGGGGAGGGGGGGGGGATCAACAAGCACGGAGCCCTCAGCCGCTCACTGAGATATCGGAGAGCACAAAGCTGCTCCGAGGGCCGGGGGTCGGGGAAGGGGGGGATCCGTTCCGATCGCTGCCTCCTCTCCGGGCTCTGAGCTCCGTGTTCGGTTCGTCCCGGAGCAATTGGACCCACCGCGGCCCGACGGCTGATTGGGTCCCGGCGAGCCGTGATGTCACCAAGCCCAACATTTCACACGCACACACAATGGGCACCGCGCTTTTTTTTGTTGCTATATATATATAAAAAAATAAAATAAAATAATTTTAAAATAATTAAATTAATTTAAAGATCCCATTAAACGCCCCGTGCCCGAGCTCAGCTCTCAGGGCGCTTTGTTGTAACCCTGGTGGGGTTGGGGGGGAATTTCGGTCCTTTCATATAATACAGCCCTTCCCAAAACGTTCCTTTGGGACGCACCGTGAAGGCTCCGGGCTCCCTCTATGCTGCTCACAGCGACTGAGTCCGAGTCCATTCATCCCTCAGCCCGGAGAGGAAGCTTTATTAATTGCCAATTACTGTATTTATGATGTATAAGGAGCACGGGCTGGAGGTACGGGTGGTAACTCCCTTCGATCCCTTTTCTACTCGCGAGTGGCCCTTATTCCCCTCTCACCTTTATCTCCCAACCCCCCATTCATTTTCATTAAGAAAATGAAAATTAAACAAAAAAACAAAAGGGATAATTATAATTAAAACTAAAGGAACCCGTTGCGCTGCTGGAACTTGAGCACAAAGTTGGGTGCTCACTCTCCATCCCACAAACTAAAGAGGGGATGATAGAATTCAGCCTCTAAGAGGAAAACAAACCCCAAACCTACAAAACGGCCCTTACCCGGCCCGGAGCTCCGCCGTCCCATCCCCTCTATTGCTCCCCAAATACGGAGGTCCCTGCAAGGAGCTGATGTGGGGGCTGCAGTTACCTCGGAAACCTTATTTGGGGAGGGGGAGAAGGGAGGCTGCAGCTCCGCATTGCACGCCGCTCCCTCTCGAGCTTCGTCTGTGTCCCACATGCAAAATCACTGTCGGTCCTCCGCGGCTTTTCCTTTTTTGTTTTGTGGTTCGGAAGGGCGAAATCGGAGTAATTTGATAATAACGATTTGTTCAACTCGGAATCCGATCGACCGCAAACGAGCCCGATTTAGAAACAGTCCCGAAGGAGGAGGAGGAGGAGGAGGAGGAGGAGGAGGAAGCGCATTCCTGAGGACGTGTGTAAAAAGCTTTAAAATAACTCCGCCGTCGGCCGCGATTTGGGAGCGGGGATCACCTGATTTCTCATTCACCTTCGGGCTGTTCAGGGGAGCTCGGTTCCTCCGCAGCACAAACGGGGCCGGCCGGATTTCTCCCTTCCCAACACACGTGTGAGCCCACCCCGCGGCCTCACCGGGTGGAGAAAATCCCCCCCCTCGTTCTTTGCAGTCTGCGGCCGCGGGATCGCGGTACGTTTTCGCCTTCGTTTTTCCACAGGCTGAGTTTCCTGTGAGTAAAGGGTCCGTTTCCAACACAAACACCGAATTCTCTCTTTGTTTGGGCAGAGGGGAGGGGAAGTTTGCATCGAGATGGACGGAGCTGGGCGGACGCCGAGGGTCCCTCTTGCTCTGCCGGGCTGCTCTGCTTGTTTGCAGCCCATAGCAGGGCCATTTTACCTATAGCTGAGCTCTGCTGTGTGCCAAACTGGAGGAGGGGAGCTGGTATTCACAGCCCCGTCCGATGTGGCTGATGGGGTTGAGGGGCTCTGGTAAAGAAAACAGGACTTGGGGCTGTGCAATAAACGGCTCCTTATGGTGTGTGGGGCTGCAAAGGGGGCAGGGGGACCCCAGAGCACAAAGCAGGGGGGAAACGGGCTCAGAAAGCTGCACCATTTCCCTGTAAATCTCTATCAAACGGGACCCAAACCAGCAGCGTTTTGATTGTGAATAAAGTTCAATGCAAGATCGGGTGGTGTGTGTGTGTGTGTATGGTGATTTGTACAGGCACAGCACGGTGTGAAGATGAACAGGCGCTTTGCAAACCCCATAGGTGCTTGGCAATGTGCTGGGTGCTTGCAAAAGGTGCTGCTTCCTGAGTGTTTCAGCAGCACCGTGATTGCTCTGCGCTGCTCCTGCTGGGGGTCATGAACTGTGTGCAAAGCAGGGGTTGCATAGGTTGCATGGGCTGCCTGGGGTGCATGGGGTGCATTAGGTTGCATGAGGTGCATGAGTCACAAGGGTTGCATGGCTTGCGAGAGCTGCATGTGTTGCATGGGCTGCACCAAGCCCTGTGAAGCAGGCACACATTAGCATCACAACCCAGTTCCTGCTCCTAAGGATTGGGGCTGAGAACCTTCCTGCTGTGATTCCTCCCTTTCAGGCAGATTTCTTCCTAATATCCACTGGGATATTCAGCAGGAAGCAGCGATGGGCTGCTGGGAGTCTCCATTTCCTGGGGGTCCCCAAGGTGCAGCAGGACCCCCCCCCCCACACACCTTCACTATTGGACCCTTCAACAAACAAGTGGGCAACCAAGAGATCAACCGAGGATAAACGTGGAGCCTTATATATATATATTTTTACCTTATACAAAGTATTCCTCCTGCCCGCTATTGATTGACAAGTTTATTATTATTATGAATGGATTCTCCCATTTCCCAGTCCTCTTCAAGGCTTGATGTGGATTGAGAGCCTGACCAGTTGCTTATTGACCCATGATGGCTATACAATGACCCCGCTGCCCCCAACGTGACCCTGGGACCCCCGCAGGACCCAGCCCTGCAGAACAGCGCTCAGATATGCAAAGCTGGAGCTTTATGGGCTTTGGGGAGGGGGAGGCTGTGAGTGGGCGAGGGTTTCATTGCCAGAGATGTGTTTATTGTAAATAAGAAGGCAAAGGGGCTGCTTAAAGGGACGTGTCCTAAAGGAGCACGGCTGTCTCTGCTATAGGAAGCCTTGCAGCTCTCTTTGCTGGTGGCAATGGCAGGGAGGGCTGATGTTCTTCCACTTCTTTCTGGGAGTATCTCATCGTGCAAGATTCAGGCTGAGGCTGAAGCCCATTTGAAGGAGGAGGGCAGAGAAAAGCAGCTATTTTCCCCTCTGTCCCCATTCACGTGCATGGTACATCCTGGGGAAGGGAGGCCTTGGGAGGTGCAATAGTGGACGGATGAAACAAAAAAGGTTTGGGCAGATATCAGTGCTGATGTTGCCCCTTTGTCTTCCTCAAGGAGGGAATGAAGGGGAAATCATCCCCTCCTCCCCCGAAATGAGGTTTCTTTCAGCACACACTGTGAGCTGATAGCTGGGATTGGGGGGGTTGGGGGGGGAGCAGATGTTTTGTGAAGCAGCACTTCTCTCCATTTCAGAAAGCAAAAGGGGTCCGCACCCCACCCTGACTTAATGGAGATACAGTTGTTTAAATAATTTCCCTCTTCCCAAAACAAATGCAGGAGAAGGAGAGCTCATTTTTTATCCTAATGGATGGATGGCTGAGGACAAGCCTTTGAAGAAAGCGGCTGTCAGCAGTGGGAGATACCCGCAGCATCTGGCTTAGATAGGTAGAAAGCAAAGAGCAACCTGCATTCTTGGCGAGGTTGGATGCCCTCAGCTTATAAACCACTGCAATCATGTTGGGTCTCACCATAAACACAGCAGCAGTGCATTGCTCTGACCCCCTACCCCCCCCTCTCCAAGCACATCTGGGTTGTAAAGTTTGCTGCTTTCTGGCAATGGCAAACACCAGTGTAAAATCTTGCTCTGGATGAATGGGGTTTTGGCTGAGGTGGGTGCAGGGTGAGAGCACAGAGCTCCAAACGAGCAAAGCTCCAGCAGTTTCTAATCAAAGCCCCGTGCACATCCATCCCAAGGAGAGTGGATAAGAGGAACAGGCACACTCCTTGTGTTTAAATATCGCAAATTAAGATGCAGCTCTCAGTCTGTAGAGCACAAACTCAGTATACGGGAGCACAGAGCCACATCAAACCCTTATAGAGCCCTTGGAGCAAAGCATCCGTGTGTGCCTTCACAGCTGGCACAGCTCTTTGCACACACACACACAGACACATAGAGGTAGGGGTTAAATCTACCCCGGTGCTCCCCCAGCTTCTCCACTCAGAACTGCTCTATCTGCTGCCAAATGGGCTCAAACCCAGCAACGTGGGGTGCAGACTGAAATACCGAGAGGCTGAGGATTGTCCTCAGGTCCTTCCCATGAATGACTGCTGTGCTTTGGGTGGGAACAGGGGAGAGGTTGGGGTGGGGAGGGGGAACGTGGGGATCATAGAAGGGGTTGGATAGACAGGGGGTCTGAGATGAGACGGACGGATGGATGGATGGATGGATGGATGGATGGATGGATGGATGGATGGATGGATAAATGGATGGATAAATGGATGGATAAATGGATGGATAAACGGATGGACAGATGGTGTGAAGAAAATGCCCTACAGAAGTCTTTTAACTCGGTCTATGTCGGTCATTCCCGTGTGTGAAAGGTCTCACGTCCTCGGAAAAGCCGACATCCATCCGAGAGCGAACCCAGCTCCTCCCAGTCCAACCTCCCGCCCCTTTGCTCACACCCCCGACTCTACCCCCACCCCCCCGGCTCTGCCCCCCGTACCCCGGGGTGGGGGAACACGCTCTGCGGGCGCCCTCCGGAGGCTCCATCGCGAGCGGCCCTCGGGGAGAGCATTTGGGGGGAAAAAAGGAAGTTTTCGGCTCGCCCAGCAGAGGTCCCCGCTGCCTTCCCTCTGCGGGGCCGGGCATCCTCCTTAGCGGAGCCGGAGCTGAGCTCTCAGGTGGAACAGAACAACATTCGACGGACGAACAGATCTCGGTGGGTGCCGCGTAGATTTGTCCTTAGCATCGCTTAAGTGTGAGGTTGTAATCCCGACTAACAACAGCCGGATTTCCATCCCTCCGCCCATGGAGGAGCAGCGCTCAGTGCCAGCTCGGTGACTTTCTCCCCGCTGGGAGCAAACCTCAGATGTCAGAATGTGGCCGTCGGAAGGGCCGTGACTCACCGGTGACTGCAACGAGTCACAGCCTCAACATTTCTGATGAGTAATCGGGTGTGTGAGAAGGTCTGACCCGCTGTGTGTGTGTTACTGAACAGGCAGATGACTGAAGGGATGAGCTGAACGCAGCACGCATCAGCCACGATAAATCACCCGAATTATCAGTAAAGGAAACAGTTGCTTCCTCTGACAAGTAATTAGGACATTTATAGTAAGCAGGCAGCTCAGAACAGAGCATGCAAATCTCTCCAGATCGGTGACGAAGCTTTGGTTACAGCTTCCTTTCCATCTTTGCAGCTTTTACTGAAGCCCAGAGCTACTCTGTGCCTCACAAAGGTGTCAAGTGCTGCTGGAAGCTGCCCTGCCCCACGTCAGGCCCCAATTGTTTGTGTCCTATGGGGATTGTGGGGGGCAGAGGGTGCTCAAAGGGCCCATTATCTCGTTTTGAGTCGTGAGATGATGGGTAGATGTGGAGGGAGGATGGAGAACAGAGGATGGAGAATGAAGGGATAGGAGATGGAGGAATGGGGATGGGAGGGTATAGATGGAGAATGGAGGGGTGGTGAATGAAGGGATGAGGGATGGAGGATGGAGAGATGGGAGATGGAGGATGGAGAATGGAAGGATGGAGAGTGTAGGGAAGGAAAACAGGATGGAGAATGGAAGGATGGAGGATGGAAGGTTGAGGGATGGGGGTTGAGGGGCTGGGGATGGGGGATAGAGAACAGAGGATGGAGAATGAAAAGACAGAGGATGGAGTGCTGGGGGACAGATAGAGAACAGCATCTGGAGGGCAGGGATGAAGAATGTAGGGACATTCATGCCTGGTTCCCATCCCCGGTCTGCTCCCCTCTCTCCGTGCCCCCATTTCCTGCCCCCCCTCCACAAGCAGCCCCATGGCCCCAGATCTGCATGGGGACAGGATGTCATCGCCTGAACCTCAGCTCTGCAGCTCGCAACCAGAAAAGCCACCGATCATTTCCTGTCAATATTTATGGGGCTCTTTCAGCCCTGGCATTTCCCAGCCCTGCAGCCTCCAAAACAGCCCCAGAACCCACATAGGGGGTCCATGCAGCACCCAGCACCCCCAGTGTGCTCCTGAATGCAGAAGTTGGAGGGATTTGGGGCACACAGAGAGGTGTGCAGAGCAGCAGGGCTTTGTGCAGCACTTTTGATGTAGTGCTTTGCAATGGGTTCTTTTGCATGCTGGAAAACAGCTTGAGAAGTCATTATATACACACATATATATGTATATATAGGCAATGGGGGAGGAAGGGAGGAGAAAAGCTGAGCCTGGGCAGGGTGAGCTGCCATTTGTGGTTACAGACCCTCCCTCCCACATCAGGATGGAGGGGGCCTGGATCTATGGGGTTCAGTGCTGTGCTGTGGTTTTGGTGCTCCCATCCTTGGTCCAACTCAGCAGAGCTTTGGGTGCCCAGAAATAAGAGCAAAAAGCTCCAATCCTTGGTCAAAAATTGAGGCTTTAAAGCCAGCTGATATGGAAGTCCCTAAGGATTAATGTAAAAGCCAAAGTATGGGCTGCTGAGTGGAGTCTTGGTTTCCAGACATAGACCACATCACTTCTTCCTCTGTTAATTGTTGTGTACTTTCACTGCCTAATGTAAATAATAATAATAAGTAATATGGCATTAATCAGCCCTTGGTTCTGCCTCGCTGGAGGGAATTAGGCTAATTGTTCTCTTGAAGTTCCATCCAATGCAATGTTGATGTGATCAGGATTCTCTTTTGGTTTGTTCTGGAGTTGCTCCTCACCTCACCCTATGAAATGAACCAACCCCAAAACCACCTGCATGGCCCATAGGAACCCCAGCTTCCCCAGTGAGGTCTGGGGCTGGAATTACCCCCCTGTATGTCACAGCATGAAGGGAGTCCTGGCTTTTTGGACAGAGAGATGGAGGGATTCAAAGAACCTCTTCAAAATATCCCCACTCATAGAAGTGTGATTTAACACCAGCTGTGAATTTATCATCTTCCTGCCCATTGACCCACAATATTAATCAGTTTTATAGTTCTAATTGCATCACAACCATTAAGATGAACCTGATGGACCCTCTCATGTGATTTGAGGTGCTGGAGGAAAAGAAAGGTCAGCACGGAAGGTGTTCCGATTGCTGCTTTTTTCCTTTATAAGTCATTAATGGCACTGTTTCCTTTCGAAGCTGCTAATGACATCATTGTTTCCTTTCAAAGCCCTTAATGACATTGTTTCATGGAGAATAACTTGCACTTCTGCAGTTCTATTTGGCCTAAGAACCAAAGAGGGCTCTGAGGGGGGAGTGGGGTGTATGGGGGGTAGGGGGGTGTGTAGGGGAGCAATGGGGCCAAGGTAGGAAGACACTGTGAGTGTTTCCTATATGTGAGCAGGGTGAGAAGTGGAGTTTGGGGCACAAAGGGAGACTTTTACCCCACTACCTTCAGCTCCTGGTTAAACTGAGTCTTCTCCTCCATGTATCGCAGCCCAAACCCACAGCTCACAGCCCTGGGGGAAGGGGGAACCTCCATGGGAATTATTTGTGTGCTGTGATGGGTGATGCCATCAGGTGTTGGTGGAGAGAAAGGGTAGAAATAAAGCTGGGAAGAGTCGCTTGTGGTTCCTTTACCAGCACTGTCATTATTAACAGGCTCATGGTGTGATGTGCAGAGATTGGATGCCACCAAGATGCTGCCGATCCTGAAACAGAGCAGGAGGTGGAAGGGTCACATCTCTTCTTCTGGAACAACAGCTGGAGAAGGGGAAAGCAATTTCCTTCCAGCACTAAATGGGCCCATAGCAGAGCTGGAGCCGGCCAGGGTTACTGCTTTGCATCACTCCCTCCTTCCTGCAACCTGCCCCAAGGAACAAGATAAAATCTGATGGAACCACATTCACTGTACAGGGGCAAGGAGCTGCCTGCCCTCAAATAGACGAGTTTTAGCCCTACATGGAACCAGCCCTGCTCACCATAACCTCAAGTGACAGTTTCCCCATAAATGGAAGCAAGGAAGAGCCTTTATTCCCAGGAGAAGCTGTTGGGAAGGACCAGGATCCTGTGCAGAGGGGGCAATCCATCACTGTGAGCCACTCAGTGCGAGCATCCCATTGCAAGCCCTGCTGTGAGCAATGCACACTGTGAACACTGCACTGCTCCATGCACATCTGTCTTTACATTTCCAAAGGGCACGTGGAGTTATTACAGGGAGGTTTCCTTGTGTGCATTTTGTTGCTCTTTTCTTTAGCATGTATTTTATAGATAACACAGCCAAAGTGGGGATCAGCTGAAAGAGGCACCAATAAGGCCTCAGAGCCTGGTAAGAATGTTTTATTCTCTGCTGCCTGAAGGATTCCCAGGTCAGCCTCTTAGACCTTAACTAAGGGGGCCTTGCAACAGATGGAAAGGTGCCGTCCCCTTCCAAAAGGGAAGCTGCTCTGCTTGCAGGCAGAAGTGAAGCAAACAGCTCTGGTTGTGGGGTGGAAAAGCCATGAGCTCTGCCATTGCCCTCTGTGGTTATGGCCATGAAGACAGCACTGCCTATGAGTCAGTGCACATCACTTCAGCATCACCCATTCCATATTACGACCACATTTTGGACACATGGGCTGATAAGATGATAAATGAGCAGCACTGCATCCCTGCCTCCACATCCCAGCATTCACAGCCCCAACTTTCCCCCTAGTCCTTACCCACAAGAGCCCTTCCCTCCCCACAAGGAATCAGTGATGTAAAGCAGAACGTAATCCCCTGAAGGCAGTTCAAGTCCAAGTGCCCACAGCGCGACCAGCAGCCGCTTCACATTTTATCTTGGGGGTTGAGACAGCCCTAAAACCCACCATCCCCTCCAGGTTACAAAGGCAACCAAGCAAGCCCCCCTCCCACCCCCCCCCTTCCCTTTCAACAAGTCCATAACACAATAGATAAAAGAAAAAACATAAAGGGGGGAGGGGGAATTGGGGGGGGGGAAGGAGGGGAAACCCTCCCATAACACTGAGCTAAGGCTGAGTGCATTTCCAGCAATGTGGTGACCGGATTGTCTGCCCCTGTGACTCTCAAAGGAATGCAATAAAGGGAAGACAGCAGCCCAGCAGGCAGCGGCTTGGGGAGCTGTCTGCCTTCCAGCCCCTTGATGTGATGCTTGAACAGGTGCAGCATAAAGGGAGCTCAAGTGGTGATTATTGGGGTTGCTGGAACGGGTTTCCTCTCTGCTCTCTGATGAGATCTTTTCTCATATAAAGAAACCATAGCATTGCTGACCCCTCCAAGCCTACCCAGAGCAAAGGAGAGGAGAAGAGGAAGGCTGCTGGTGCCTGGGAGATGCTGGCACCTCTCCTGGGCTCATTGAAGCTCCTGGAAACCAGGAACGGTTCCCATGGAGCTGTGCTTACAGCAGAACCGCTGATGCTTTGCTCCAGGTCTTCCAGCAGAAGCCCTTGATTTCTGCGAGGAGAAATGCTTGTATAAACACAGGCCCACTGGCCACCCCAGGGGCAGCATCTGAGGGCACTGTTGGGCACCAGGAATGACTCTTAAGGTCGAATTTCTGCCACTTCTATAGGAAACCATGAGGATTTACGGCTTCTGCTTCATTTATCTGTGGGGACAGCGTGGACCTATGTGAGAGGTGGTGAGACCTGGGCTGCTCTGTGTCCTTCAGTGGCTCTGGGTGCAGCTATACCTGCTGGAATCACTCATTGTGATCCTTCAGATCCTTCAGGCTCCCTCTGGGCCTCTTCCCTAAGGCTCAGTTATTGATATGCTCAGTTTTTCCCCTTTCCCCCCCAACCTGCAGGGGGTGATGTGTCCAATCTAAAGGCTGTTTGTTCCTCATGGCACACCCCGGTGGGACCCGCAGGTACAACCCCACGGAGCATCCCTCGCTTTGCTCTCGTTTCTTTTTATTGCTTTCCATCTGATTTCTGACATTCTTCCTGCTGGGGTATAAACCTCCAGAGAGGATGTTTTATACGGTAAGAAATCACAACCAAACAGGTGCCAACGGGTTAAACCCCATCGGGAGGAGCCTCGGGAACCAGGACAGGCGGTGGCGCTCGAGGAGCCCCAATCTGTCAAAGAGGAATTGCGGAGATAATAGGATTTGGGGAACGATCCGGAGCGATCCATGGTGACCGGGGCGGGCGTTCACCCATCGGGTTGCACACATTGCGTTCGGATTCCTGCTCGATATTGCTCGGAAGGAGGAGGGAGATGGATGGGGAGGGGGATGTAAAAATAGAAAGAAATGAGCGTAAAGCGGCCGGAGGGGGATTAAATAAACGCACAAACAAAACAATAAAAAGCAAACGGGGAAATCCAGCTGAACCCAACACAACAGCCCCACGCGGATGAGTGTGTGTGTGTGTGCGTGGGGGGGGGGGAATCCACGCGGAAACTCGCCCGACCCACTCAAGCTGCGATTCGTGAACCTTAGATTTTACCGGAGCAGCCATGATTGCTGGATGGGGGGCGGGAGGGGAAAAAAAAGGGGAGGGGGGGGGGGCCTCGTGTGTACGTGTGTGTGTGTGCGTGTGTACGTGTGTGTGCGCGTCCCTGCGTTGTTGCATGGGCGAGGGGAGAGCGTGCGGGGTGCGGGCGGGTGCGGGGCGGGGGCGCACCGCCCTCGGGCCCCCCCCCTCCCCGGGCCAGCCCGGAGCACCGCCCGGCTCCGCACCGCCGCGACGCCACCACGGGGGGCCGGGCACCCCTCGCCCCCGGCGGGGCGGCCGTGTGAAAGGAGGCGGCGGACGGGGAGGGGAGCGGGGAGGAGGAGTGTGTGCGTAGAGGGAGGAGGAGGAGGAGGAGAAGGGGGGGGGTGGGGGGGGAAGGAAACCCTCATGGAAGTATGAAGGAGATGGTGGGAGGCTGCTGTGTCTGTTCTGATGAGCGGGGTTGGGCGGAGAACCCGCTGGTGTACTGCGATGGACACGGCTGCAATGTGGCGGTGCACCAAGGTAGGAGCGCGGCCCCGCATCGCGATCGCGGGGCACAGCGGAATAGAGGTGGGGTGGGGGGGGGTTGCGGGGGCCTCCGCCTCCCCCGCCGGGAGCCCCGGAGGCCGGGGGAGCGGGGGCGGGGGGGGGGGGGTGCTTTGTTTTCTCCCCATTGTTCCAAATAACGGTGTTGCCGACGGGCCGTCTCCACCGCGGAGCCTCGCGGGGGGGAGCGGGACCGACCGTCAGCTGCGCCCCGGGGTTGGGTGCGGGGGGGGCCCGCACAGTGCGGGGCTCTGAGCGGTACCGGGAGCCGACAGCCGCCGCCGGCCGCTTCCTGGTGCGGTGGGAGGGGGGGGGAACGACTGTACGGCCGGGAGAGGCGATGGGGGGGGGGGGGAGGTCGGGCATCGCGGCATGGAGGGGGGTTAAGACCCTCCGCCCCCGCCGCTCCGTGCCCCGCTGCCGCGCATGGCCCCGTGTAACCCCGCGGGGGCGGCCGCGGGCCCGGCAGCCGCCACCTCCTCCGAGGGCAGGGAGGAAGCGGCCCTTCTCCTCCCCGAGATAAGAGCGATTTGCATTTTAAATGACTCGGAGCACGCCCCTAACACACGCGATGGGACCGGAAAGTTTGTCGGCCGCTCATCTCCCAGGAAATAGAGACGTGCGCTCGTCTATGCGTCTTTAAATCCAACAGAGAGGAGCGGAGATCGACCCGGCTGGTTTGTTTTGAACAGCATCGAGGTTTCTGGTCTCATCTGGCGTGTCCGTGTTGCCGTCTGTTATTATCCCATCCATCTCCCCGTGTATCTCAACCCTTTCTTGAGCGGCTTGTCCGGCCGTACGAGCCGCCTCCCGTATTCAGGCGCTGCTCTGGGGGTCCGCAGGTGGAGCTTTCTTCTTCTTTTTCCCTTGCTCGGTGCTTCTGTGCTGAGAGCAGGTGATGGGAGAGGGGGGTGAAGGAGGAAGTGAAGCTGGCCAGGCTTGCTCTGCTCGGTGCCTCCTTGTTGGGTCTCTCTGGAAGGATGTTTGGCTTTTGAATGTTGGTGGCTCTTCCATTCTTCCCATCTCTCATCGAACTGCATGTAAAGGAATGGTTTCATTCACTGCTGTTTATTGGAGGGGGTTAAAGGACATTGATGTCCTCCCGCTCGCTGCCAAGGTTCATCTGGACGCTTTGATTTGGTGGCAAGAATGGTTTCTAATTGTGGCACTTAAGGATGCTTGCTTCTGGGCCCCATGGCCATGGAGATGGATGTGTTGGCTGCCAACAGCAGCCGGGTTGTGTTGCTTTAGTAGAGCTGGAACATGATGGAGAACAGTGCTGGTGTGGTTGGAAAGCACAGCGGTGTAGTGGGGAGCAGAGCAGCGTGTCGTGGCTGCTCAGTTTGCCCCCATGCACAGCAGCAGTGTGGTGTTTTGATGGGCTTCAGGTTCCTAAAGAGCAAATTCAAGGCCTTTAACAAACACTGGAAATGAAGAAGAACATTTGCAGATGACGTTTTCAGCTCTGCCTTCTTGACAGCCTGCTTTCCTTCTTGTTTTCTTCCCTGTTTTCCTGTTGGAAGCAGCGGGCACAGAAGCTCACGCTGGCTCCAGCTGAGTGCTTGCTGTTGGCCCTGAGCCTGTTGCTAAAGATGGACCCTCAGCAGGCTCCTCTGTCGTTGCTTTCCTTGTTAGTTTCTATTTCCCTGTGTCTGTGCCTTGGCTCATCTTGCAGTCGTCTCTCTCAGCTGAACTCCACCATTGCGTTCGTTTTCCTGGCTGGAAAGTGGAATAAAAGACATTAGAGAGATGGAGAAGAGCCTATTGCAGGTCGTGGCTGCTCCTTTCCCTGGGGACAGCTCCGGATTGCTTCCAGCAGGATATTTTCAGATGCTTTGTCCAACCTCGTTTCAAATGTCTCGAGTGGCCGGGATTCCATTCCGACTGCCAGCTCACATCTGAAAGTGGAATACAGGAGATAGAATTCACTCTTTCCTGGGTGAATTCCCCCACCTGGATGCACACGGCTGTATTTTTTACCCCTATCTTTAGCAGCTCTGTTGCTATAAACCCACCTGTGCGGTGCTTGGCTTCACCAAAGCTCCCTTAAGGACTCAACAGAGAGCATCAGTGGGCAGACAGAGGGAGAAGGGGGTGGACTTCAAGCAACACAGCCCTATGGGACAAGGAGGTGAATGTTAGAGGTGTGGGAGCTGCAGTGTGCAGAGGGAAACCACTGAGACAGTCCATAGGGGTGTGGAAAGCAAGAGGGGGATGCCTGGTGCAGCTGGGTGAGCAAGCAGTGTTGTTAGGGGATGGAGTTAACACATGGTCTGTTCCTGGCGTGGTTCTGCAATACCTGAATTTGATGCTCAGCTCATTCCCTTCATGATGCTGAGATGGTATTTTACCAAAGGGGAAGAGGATGCTGCTTGGGTGTAATTCTTGGTTCTATTACCTGCTTCTGATTGATGAGACATGAGTTGGTCCATATAAAGACGGTCAAATGAATGTTTCTGCTTCCCTTACAGCTTGTTATGGGATCGTCCAGGTTCCTACTGGGCCGTGGTTCTGTCGGAAATGTGAATCTCAAGAGAGAGCCGCCAGGGTGGTGAGTACAGAGCCCATATGTCCCTATAGGGAGCAGGCTGGGACAGGGCCCTTCATGCCACTGCCCTGAGCAAGGGATCCCAGCTCTGCCCATACCCTGCAGTGTGACTTTAAGCACAGCATTCACCCCTCACCTTCCCAAGAGACCAGTTCTCTTTCCAAATCTTCCCCTTCGTTTCTTATTTGTGCAACAGGAGGGATTATATCAGAGGGTTCTTTAAATGAGAGCGCTGCTAAAGCAGCTTGTAAGCAAGCCTATAGTGAGTTTGCATCTGGAGACCTCAGACATCATGGTGTGCTTGTAAAAGGCTGCAGCTCTTCTGTGCAGCTCCTCAGGACGTTTTGCAGTGCTGGAGTGTTGTCATCACCTGAGATACTGCTGCATGGGCTGGCATTTCTATCCCACTTGCACAAAGAGTTTGTTGCATAGAGGAAGGAAAGGACAGGATGCTGGACCAGGGCTTTGTTTGTGCCTGTGTAGCAACTGAACCACATGGAACACCTTGCAAATGTTCTCAATTAATCCTGGTGAGGCAGGAGAAGTGGAACCCATCAGACCAGGAGTGCCCCTGAGGTCTGTCTGCAGGGCAGTTATTCATATGGGCTGGGAGGTTAAAGCACAGCAGCTTCTTGCAGTGCCTGCCTATGTGAGCCCTAATCAGATAGGGCTGCTGCTGCTGAGAGCCAGGGTGTGGATCTGTCAGCTGTAGTGGAGATGTTGCCTCTGCTCTGCCCTAAATCCGAGATGCTTCCCTTCCTTCTAAGTGGGTTTAGATTAAACCGTGGCCTTTCTCAAATGCAGAAGAGCTCAGCTGGGATGGTCAGCACCGGAGGATGCTCACGCTGCTTTCTGAGCTAATTCAGCTCATTTTTGGTTGAAGCCAATGGAGAGGATCTCTGCAGATTTATGCTCCATCCCAGCTGGGCTTTGCTGACTGCAGGACAGAAGTGTAATCTGCTCCACAGATGGACGAAGAACTTGGCAAGGATGGGCGGATGAGGGAAGTAGGTATCTGTGCCATGCATCCTGCATCGCACTAACTCATCCCTCATTGGAAGTGGGAGTGTAAACAAGACCAGACTTTCAGACCTGAGCTCTCCTCCCTTTGTGAGAGGCTGCTTTTATGTGCCCGGCAGTAAAGAGGATCAAATGTGTCTCTGAGCAGCTTTACATCCTGCAGGGTCGTTTCAGAGCAGAGAAAGGAATTTGGGTTTCCTGAATCTCTTTCCCCCTGGCTCCCAAGCAAAGAGAAGCCCTCCAGTGGAACAACAATGCAACCCACAGTAGTGCAGAGGTGCACAGCTCCTCACCTGCACTCATTACAAGCACTTTCCTCTTGTGCTTCAGGCACTTGCAAAAGCCTCCAAGGTATCAAGGAAACCAAAGCATCAGGGTGGTTGCTCATTCAGCTCCCGCTCATTGAAAGGGGTTGGGCACTTTATGGTGGGCTTCAGTCAGACCCTTCCATCCTGCAGCATTCAGCCCTGCTGCTCTGATAAGCAGTGATAAACTTCCTTCCCAAGCATATCTGGGGGGTAACTTCCTATCTAAATCCTTCCACCTTTCCAGCCATAGCAACAGATGGGGTAAATGAATGAAAAGAAAACCTTTGATGTAGTGTGATCAGAGTAAGGGAAATGAGTCAGGCAGGTTGTGTGCTTTAGAGGGGCTCCATCTCGTCTTTGGTTTTGGAAGGAGCTCAGCACCCTGTCCCTGGGTCCATAACCCTGGGGGGGGGGGGGGGTAGGGGATCAGGAGCTCCAACATTGGTTTTAATCGACCAACTCTGCTCTTTTCCCAAAGAATTAAAGTAAAAACCCCCCCGAAGGCTGTACAGGTTGAGTGAAAGGAGGAGGAACTGTTTAATCCCTGCCTGCATCCCGGCTCAGATGTGCGGGTCCCTAAAGGATGCGGCGGATGCTTTGTGCTTACCGTAAGCAGCTCAAGCCCATCCACTTTGTAATCAAATTGTCTGGCGAGCCCGGTGAGCTGCGATGGCCAGAGGGCACTCATGTGAGGGATCATGTGAAGGCTTTAGCTGTCATTTAGAGGCAGGGCTATTAAAAGTCTTGTGTGGGGCCGATGGAGCTGTTAACCCCTCTTGTTACAATCAGAGCTTTGCTAATCGCGTGGTGGGAGAGCCGCTTTGATCCGAGGGGTGGAGGGGAGAGCGGAGGGGCCTTTTCAAGTGCAAATTTCTTATTCCAGTGTCTCGGTTCACCCAGTTCTTTTTTTCTGTCTTGGCTTTCCATGCTAATTGTGAGAGCCTCTTCGTCAGTCTGGACCCGGGCAGCAGCAATGTGAGCCTTGTATTCCAAAGCAAAGTTGCAGGGGAAGTGAGGTGGGAGATGGCTTTTGTCCCTTGGTCACTTATCTGTGCACTGAGAGCTGGGATGAGCCTCCCTGCTTGCCCACAGCCCTGCATTGAGTGTGTCTGAATGTCAGCAGGAGGAGAACTGAGCTCCATGAGGATACCCACATCAGTGTAAGGTCTTTGGGGATGGGTGAGGATGCCCATCTCTATGGAAGGTCTTCAGGGATGTATGAGGATGCCCACCTTTGTGGAGGGTCTTTGGGGGTGTGTGAGGATGCCCACATTTTGCTATGGGGCTGGGCTATCCATGGGTCCCATTGCCCAGCTGTTGGAAGTGTTACAACAGCCCCAATCACGAGACTGGCTGGAAAGAAATATATCACAAGAGAAAGAGAAAAGGAAGGAAAGAGGTGAAGATAGATGATGGCTTCTGCTTCTTTGCCTTCTGCTCTCTGAGTCATGGTTTTCAGTTTTACTTCACGACCGCAAGGACCAAAACTTCTCTTTAAAAAGCCCCATGAAAGACAAGAGCTGCCTGTGGCCCTCAGGTTTGGGCTTAAATGTGTCCGTATTACAAAGCCTGACGCAGCTCAGTGTCTTTTTATACCCACACCACACTCAGCCCTCCTTCCACTTCCTCTCCTTGAAAGCAGCCCTGTCTTTCAGAAGCACATTCTAAACCAACCAGCCCTGTGCCCTATGGGGGAGGGGGTCAGATTAAACTTGTTGTCTCTGCTTCATTTCAAGAGATGTGAACTGTGTCCCCACAAAGATGGAGCCCTGAAACGGACCGACAACGGAGGTGAGTAGCCCTGTGTTGAGCATTGGGGTCCAAGCAGCTCTCCTGGCTGCAAAACAGTTCTCCTTTTGAGCTGTGTGATTCTGTAACCATAGTGCCCAGTTCTGCCCATCCGAGTGAGTCCACCCTCATTCTAACCAATGTCTGTCAGTGCAGTCAGCGTGGATCAGCCCCCAAAGGCTCCTGACCTTCAGGCTTTCTCAGTTCTGTCCTACCCAGATGGAATTTCAGCTTGTACATCTGATTTGGGAAGCGTCTTGGTGGCTTCAGATTGTAACCTCGCTTGGCTTGGAGAAAAAGAGCCTTCTTCAGCCACTGATAGCAGCCAATAAAGGGAGCTTTGTTCCCACTGGCACAGGGCTGCACGTCAGGCTTGCCCCCATCAGCATCACTTACTGCTGGGATGCTGTCCCTGGGTTTGGGGAGATCTACAGCACTGGGTTATGAGTCTTTGGGATGCTTTGAAGGGCACTGAGTGCTGTGCAGTGCTTTCCCCCCCCAATAAACCTCTGCTTCCTCCTTTGTATTTGCCTGTCTTTCTCCCACAAAGGCTCTGATTCCTAACCAAGTTCCAACAAGCACGGTTTCAAATCTAATATCTAACTCAAGTTGGCTTCCTTCCTATATTCTCTTCCTTCTTTCCCTCTCCTGCCTGTCTGCAGCCCTATCTGAGCAGCGGGCTCAGCACGTTTAGCACCGCTCTGCCTTTGCTTCCCCAGGGTGGGCCCACGTTGTGTGTGCTCTCTACATCCCAGAGGTGCAGTTTGCCAACGTGCTGACCATGGAGCCCATCGTCCTGCAGTACGTCCCACACGACCGCTTCAACAAGGTGAGCCCTCTTTGCTCTCTCCCTGCCCCCAGCATTGCTTATCCTGCCTTGCTTTGTAGCTTCTTTTGGTCCTCCACGTCTCCTATCAAACTTACTTTAACCTCTGGGTACTGAGATCTCGGAACTCACAAAGCAAACCCTTCTTGCAAGTAACATTTGATCCCTTCTTTTCCTCTCCCCCAATGCACAATCCTTCAGCTCCTTCAAGCTGCATGTTTATTGCTCCTTGTGTTGATGAGATGCATTCGTTGTTTGGGGCTGAAGGAGGCTGAGAAATAACCATCCCAGGAGGGAGACGATGTGAGATTTAGCTCCTGAAGGCTTTGCCTCCTGGAGAGCAGCAGGAGCAAAGCAGTCTGCCTCTCTGACAGATTCCTTTTTCCTTTTGTTTGCAGACCTGCTACATCTGTGAGGAGCAGGGAAGGGAGAGCAAAGCAGCCTCTGGTGCTTGCATGGCGTGCAACCGGCACGGCTGCCGGCAAGCTTTCCACGTCACCTGGTGAGCTCCATCCACTTTGCATCGGTCCCAGTTTTGCTGTGGCTTTGGGGTTGCAGCACACGGTGGTGTGTCCCTACACACCCAAATCCCACCTGTGTATGTAGGGGTATCTCATCCCTGCTCTGTTTTCCCCAGGAAGGCTGAGGTTTCAGCAAAGCCTTCCCCAGTTAGAATGAGGGCTGGGGATTTCCCTAGGACTGTATGGAATCCAAGGAGAGAAGGGATGAGTCATGAGCCAGGAATGTTCCTTTTCCAGCACAGCACATACAAGAGGATCATCTAAATGATATGATGTTAAGGGCTGATATCCTCATGTAGCCCTGCAGTCTGAAAGCAGCGTTTGCCCATCAGCAGTAACAGGGGGATTCCCAGCTTGGTGCAGATTCCTTGTGTGCTTTCTCCTTTAAGAAAAGCAAAAGTTGCTCAGCAGTTTGGTAGAAAAGCAATGATTGTTGTTGTTCTTCTCCTTCTGATTGCGTGTATTTGCAGTGCCCAGATGGCCGGGCTCTTGTGTGAGGAGGAAGTCCTGGAAGTTGACAATGTCAAGTATTGTGGCTACTGCAAGTACCACTTCAATAAGATGGTGAGTTTCGGATGTAAGGCATCATCTTCATCCTGCATTTGGCTTCCTTGATCCCACTTGTATGGAAGAGGCAGTCTCAGGATGCCAAAGGGGTGTTTTCTTTTAGAGGGAGGGTGCTGAAGGGCTCTGCTTGGTACAAGGGATGGCAGGAGATAGGAGAGGAGGGCAGGGAGTTAATATGTACCCTGAGCAGGAGGTGTAATAGAACAGCCTGAGCTTCTGCCATAGGACAGGGGGAGAATCCAGAAGAGAATTCAGTCCCTCGTGTTGTGAACCATTCACTTACTGAATGAATTAGTGAAATCTGGGCCCTATAAAACTGTTCCCTCTCTCTGTTCCTGACCCCCCACCCCTGCTCTCCATGATGCCCCTTCCCCACTGACCCCAGAAGACCTCACGACACTCTGCAGGCAGCTCCTTCATTGCTGGGAGGAGGAGTCGGTCCACGTCCCCCACCCAGGAGAAGCACCTGTCCCACCACGAAAGGCCAAAGAAGGTGAGATGTGTGCAGAGCAATGAGTCCTAAGGCAGAACAATGGAGGTGAGGAGGGGGATGAGAGCACAGGGAGCATGGCTGGATCCTCAGGTGGGCTCTGCAAAGAGCTTTGTGCTCAGAGATCTGAACCGTGGCTGCATTTCATGATGGGAACCCAGCGAATAGAGGGTGGGGAATGGGAAGCCAGGTTGTGTCTGGATGATAGAGGTGTCCTGGCAGAGCACAGCTTTGCCATCTCTGTATTATGGCACGTGGATGTTGTGCTGTGGGTTCCATCTACATGGCTGATCCCTGGGAGTACTTTGAGCTGTGATCTTAAACGCAAGAGCCTGATAAACTGGGGGTCATCGCTCTCAGTTCCCAGATCCCAACTTTTAGGGGACTGATGGTTAAACTACGCTTTGGCCAGCAGCTTAATTACCAACAGCAGCACCACTTACTGTCCCATAGGCAGTGCTTTGTGCCACCCGCATCAAGTCTACTCCTGAAAGCAACTTACATTTGCTAAACAAGCTTTTAGAAGGGCACTGCGTGCCAGATCTGATGAGAGCCAGCGTTGTTTGTTTAACTGTGCTGGTTAAGGTGTACTCATCAAAACTGCTGCAAGGTTACAGGCCGTGTTAACAGCACGCCGGGGTTCATCATTAACCAACTGAGCCACGTGATGAAGGTTTGTATTTCAAGGAGAAATAGTGAGCACAGAGGGCAGAATCCCAGCAGAGCTCTGCCTTTCTCCCTTTGCACCCCAAAACAGGGGTGTAGAATCCGCAGTGGAAATAACATTGGGAAGAGGGGGGAAGAAATGCATTCAGTGCCATCAGTTTTTAATCCTGCATGGGCCAGGCTGTGGTTTTTGCTTGGGAAAACCCAGAATGATTCCAACAAATGACCTCTGCCTGGTTATTTCTTTGCTGTGGGCAAAAGCCAAATTACACCGTGGTGATGTGGTGACCTGATAGAAATAGCAGTGTGAGTTTTCTAAGCCCTGCCCTCAACGTGGGGCTGCCTGCTTGTTTTCATGTGCGTGCTCTCCCCTTGTTTGCAGTAGGCGTCCTCAGCATGAATAAATGATGCTGAGTGGGTAATCATGGTGACCCACATCCAGCAGCAGCCCCATGTCATGCTGGTGGGTTATGTGGCTGGAGCCTGGTGGATCCCAGCCCAGCTTTCAGAAGCAATGTGGCCATGCTGAATGCCTGCTGGCACCCTGCTGGCAGGCTCAGCTGAGAGCCCATAAGCTGTGTGGGCAGGAAAGCCGTCTCCCTCTTTATTTACAGAGGTTATCCTTTAATATCCAGCTTGAAATGCTGCCCACCATGCCCATGAGGTGCTTGGGAAGCTTGCCCAAACCTACCTGATAATGTGTGCAAACAAGGCAAGCCTCACTTCCCAGGTCTGCACGTACCCGGTGACATCAAGTCAGTTTCCCACTGGCGACGAGGCTCAAACATATTGGGAGTGTTTACTCCTCGTGTGTGTGTGTGTGCTCAGCTGCTGGGAGGGGAGGAAGAAGGAGAAAGAGCATCTGTGCATGGGTTGGGAGGTTGGCACTGCTCTGGAACGTGCTATTTTTAGGCAGGAGCAATCCGGGGAGGGGTGGTGGGAGGGCAGGGTTGGGTGATGGGCTGGGATGGGAACTGACAGTGCAAAGCTGGGGGCTGGCAGAGCTTTGTGTTTGCACAGCTCTGTGCTGGGTGTAGGCTGGAGGGTCCATTGGGCAGCGCTGCTTGCTGGCTTGGAAAGCAGGTCAGCGCCAGGGGGAAGCAAAAGCAGGAGGGCTGGGGCTTTATTTATAGCTTCCTGGTGTTGCTTGGCACTGTTATTGGCCTCTGGGCTCCTTCAGAAGCATGCAGAGTCCATCTTGCTGCTGTGGGTGCATTGAAGCCCTGGTGGGGATGGGGGCACTTGGTGCAGTGTGGGGGCAGAATCTTCTGCATCCCTGTGAGGAGGGCAGGCAGCACAGAGTGGGGCTGCAGTGGCAGAGCAGCAGGGCTGGGGGTTCTAAGGGTGCTTGGAATGGGCAGGGAAAGGGGGATGGAGGGAGGCAGCATGGGCATGCAGTGCCCAAATAGGGGCTGAGCCCAAATAGGGGCTGAACCCAAACTGGGGCTTCCTGCAGAGTTTGGGAGTACATTATATGGCAGGTCGTTGTGCTGCTGCAGAACAGCTTTGTCCTGAGCCTGTCCACCTATATGGCTGTCAGGACCCATCCTGCAGAGCTGAAGGCAAAACTGAATGCTCATAGAACAGTGTGCAAGCTCTGGGCTGCAGGTGCTCTGCATGGCATTCAGTGCCTCCTCCCAGTGCTGTGCCAGGCATTAGAAAATAGATCCCCATTGATTTCCTTGGGGTTGGTAGTGCCATGCGTGTGCTCTGCCCTGTGGGAGCCTATGCAGGGTTTGTTTAAAAGGAGAAAGAAAGAAAGGATGAAAACAATAGCTCAACACCAAGAGAGCGCCCGGATGACGCACAGGGGTTGAATGAAGTGCAGATGTTCTGTCACCTATATTGTCTGCTGGAAATGCATAGAAAAATCAATTCCTGTGCCCTATGGAGTGTAGTTTGTCCCACCAGGAGTGGATGGGAGCACAGAGATGCTTTTCCCAGTCCTGAACCTCAGTCTGCTCTCATCTAGCAGAGGAGCCTTGTTTGATATAGCATCCTTGTCTGCTTTCTGGGGCCTTTTGTGATGCAGGTGGGGGGATGTAGGAGGGGGTTTGGTGCCCCTCTGCCCGGTGCCTTCCTCCTCACTGCCGCTGCCATGGCTGCAGCTTAGAGCTGAGTCTCCTCCTCCTCCTCCTCCTCCTCTGGGCAGGGAGTTCAGAGAGCCTGGGAAAGAGGGAGGGAGCAGCAGAGCCTGCTTGGCTCTTCCCAGCATCCTGGCTCTGCCCTCCCTCCTTCCCTGCCCAGTCTACTTTTAATGATCCCATTGCCGGTGTCCAGCAGATTAGAAGAGGGGGGCTCTGGGAAGGGGGAGCAGGAGGGACTGTGCACAGCCCTTTTTGGCAGCGAGAGATCCTGGTTTTTTCCTTCTCTGCTGGTTGAGCTCAAAGGGAGACTCTGTGGCTCCCTCCTCCCCAACCAGCCTGGCCTGCTCCGTGCCCCCATGCCAAGCTCCAGCTGCTCAGCCTTGCATGGGGAGAGCTTGTTTTCCATGACGTTTGTTGTTGGGGGCAGCTTTGTGCTCCTTGCAGCTCGCCCAGCATGCCCACCTGATGTAGGGAGCACCCAGCAGATGCAAGGTAGGGCTCAGCTTTGGCTTGTAAAGATGGGATGCGGGCAGCGAGAGGTTTCCTGCACACAGTGCATCCTCTTTTTCTCTTCCTCCTCCTCCCCCTCCCATGGGTTCTGCTTCATGGCACAGCCATGTGGGTCTGGAAGGGTTTGCAGAGGAATGCTTGGGTGATGAAGGTGTTGGGCACGTCAGAGCTGGGTGCAAAGCAGGCACTCAAGAAGCAGGGGATGGTGCTGCTGCCCTCCGTTCCTCCTGCCCTCCCTTCTTTGCACCCTGTGGTTCTGGCAGGAAGTATTTGGAGCCTTCCAGTTCCTGAAGAGAACCCACAGCTGCTAAGGGAGGCCTGGGTTGCCTTAATGCATAACAGCATGAAGCCAGGAAGGACCGAGCTTTGTGGGCATCACCATCCTACCAGCACCTGCTGAGCCGTGGCACTAATTACAGTGCCCATTTAACACAGGGCACTGCATTGCTCTGCTCCTCATCGGGCTGCAGCGGCAGAGCACCACGGCGTCTCTCCGTGGGGCAGATCTGCAGTTCATGTGCAGTTGCTCAGCACATAGAATCAGGGCCAGATCTTCAAAAGAGCTCCGTGCCCAGCATTTCTTATATGGGAGAACGTGATGGTTTATTCAAGCATCTGAATGGGAACTGAGGCGTTCCAGAAATCTGGTCCCTATTGTGCAGGCAGGGCTCTTGCTGAATATGTACATATGGATGCACTCCTACAGAGAAGCAGAACACTGCTCAGTTGGCTGTTGCAGACTGAACCAGCAGCGAGGGGAGCTTGTTCAGCCAGGAGACGGGCAGCGTTTTGGAGCTGGAGGATGTGAGTTTGGCTGTTAGCATCACAGTGACATTGTGGGAGGTTTTATGGCTCGCAGTGGTGACAGCCAGGACATTCCTGCCCTTCCCCACGTGGCTGTGGGTGTGTGTAGGTGTGTAGGTTCGATGTCATAGCCGTGACTTGGCTCTCTCTTGTCCTGTCTTGACTGTGAATGTGAAGTTAAATGATTCCAGCACCGTCTCGCTGGTACTGACAGCATCATTCTATATTTCCCCCGTTGCACCATAAATGCACTCGGGTCTGAAAGCAAGGGGATGGGCTCTGTGTTATAAGGAGGTGTGTGACCCTCACCTTCAATTCTATGGCTCTTGCAGTGTGTTCTGGTTTGAGAGCACCCACCCAAGTGGGATTGGGGTCCCCAGCTCATCAGTGCTCTGTTGTGTGCTGTCAAGTGAATGCAAATGTTTGCTGCTGCATCCCATCCCTGCCATAGTCTGCTGCCAATGGTAGCACCAAGGCTTCTGTCTGCAGGGGGAAGGAATCTCCATCTTCTAGAGAATCCCTACCATGGGACTGCTGTGTTCTGAACACAGTCTTGAGGTGAGGATTCAGCTCCTGGGGTAAAAGAGCTGTGTGAAGGATTGGGACCCTCCTTACAGCCCATTCTCCAGCTGATTGAAGCAGGGTGGGCAGGACTCGGTGTGATCTGAAGGCTCCCCATCTTTCTGGGGTTTGAGTGAGAGGAAGAAATAGGATGGAGGAATGAATCTGAACGGTCTGGCTGCAGTTAGATGGGCCCAGAGCAGCTGTTCTCTGCTGGGAGGGGAGGTGGGGTCAGCACTGAGCGAGCTCTTTACCTGTGCATGTGTAACTTGTGCTGAGGTCAGAATCCTCCCAATGGCTGCACGGGGTGGGTCTGGGAGACCATCCAAGAAGGTAAGAGAGTAAAGGGGCGCAGAGCCCCCGGTTGGGGAAATAGCAAAAGGAAAGCTCAGGTTACTTGAAATCAGGCAGAGCTTGTGAAATCCTTCCCTATCTTCTTAAGCATGAGCTGATTTTGGGGGCTTCTGTCGATATTCTGTGCTCCAGATGTTGGCTGCAGCTGGAGCAGAGATAGCGGGACGCTCCCAGGCAAGGAGATGGGATGTGGGGGAAGGGACATTGGGCTCTTGTGGATGGGTGGGGAAGGAAAGAGGAATATGAATGTATGGTTGTAAATCCACCCCTACACACCCTCCTTTCTTTTCCCTTACAACCGCTGTTCTCAGCATAAGCCTTGCAATACTCTCTGATTTCTTTTGCAGAGTCGTAAGGACAAAGAAAGACCTAAACAGAAGCACAAAAAACGGCCAGAATCTCCCACCAGCCTTCCAACACCCACGGTGCCCATCGCTGCAGAAAAGGTACTGAGCCCATAGGGTGAGAGAGGGAGGGGGAAACCACACTGCTAGGAGGTGGGATGGAGGATGAGGAGAGGGGCAGAGAAAGAACTTTTTGTCCATTGCTTGTGATTCCTGATTTGCCACGTTCTCACTCACTGCACCCACCTCTGGGATTTGGCACAGCAGCTGCCTGGGTGTCTGTCAGCACTGACAGTGCAGTGATGGAGCTGGAAGCGCCCGCCTGTTCTGCAGCAGATGTTCAGATTTAAAGCTCTCGCAGAACAGATAAATATCCATGATTTGGCCTTTCCTGTTGCCATACAGTAAACAGCTCAGGCAGGTAGGCAAGGCTTAGGGGAGGAGCTGTTATGCTTTATTAGTCTGGGGCCATTCTGGGTTAGGATGGAGGAGGATTTGCTGTGTGGGGCCAAGCCTGGAGCAGGGAGGAGATTCAGGATAGGGATGGCACAGTCAGTCTGAAGGGTCCCAGGCTGGGAGATGCAGAGAGCTGCAGTGGGATGGAACAGAGCAATAGCTTCTGAGCTTCAGTCACTCCTGGTTTCCCTGTCAAGGAGCTCAGCTCTGGCTTTGGGGAGCAGCAGGTTTACCCAGTTAACAGAGCTGTTGGGAACTGGTGGCCTAAGAAGTCTGTTTTCAAGCTAAACCTGAAATCTAAAACCTGACTCCTGGCCAGGTAAAGTGGTGGCACACAATTACCCACTGTCTCCTCAAAGCCCCGCCAGGCCTTTATAAATAAGGGGGGAAGTCAGCTTTCAACTCTGTAAGCCATAATGCAGGAGATCCTAATGACTGTAGCTGTGCTTAAGTGACTCTACTCTCGTGTACACTCGTGTGAACTCCCAGCATGGGAATGGTTCTTCGTGACACCTCTGAGCCCTCCCCATGCCTCTGACATACGTCCTTGTGCAGTGTGGTTGGCATTGCTCTCAGAGAGGGGCAGATCCTGGGGTTCAGGAGCATCCTCATGAGAGCAGAAGGAAGGAAAATCCCCCAGCCGTGCTCATGGATGGAGCTTGGGGATGCTTTCTGCAGTGGGGTGTATTGGAAGGGATGGATCTGTGCAAGGTGTAGGCTCTCACTCATGGCCATGCTGGCTGCTCGCAGCTCCTGCAGACTAAAAAGGGAGCATGAGAGAGGTAGAAACCATCCCTCCCCTCTGTGTAATACTCTCTGGCTACATTTATTTCGAGCTGTTTGATGTGGCCCATCCAAACCTTCCAAAATGCTGCCAGCTCGTTATGCTTTGGAAAAGCTTCTTGGAAAGATGGCATTTGTAGAGAGAGCTCAGGGCAGAAGAGAGTTTCTTGCCAGCAGAGCAGCTCACCAGCAAACCTTGGCTCAACCAGAAACATCCACTTGCTGCTCTCAGGGTCACTGTGTGTAGCTGGGGCTCATTGCTGGCTCTATGGGTTAGCAAGCACACCAAGCAGCACGCTGCAAACCCCACGAGGAGCCATCCTGCCGCTCTCAGTTGCACTTGCAGTAAATCTGCAGGCTTGCAAGCCACCCCAGCTGCCTCCTCCTGCCAGCTGCAGACCTCACGATCACTTGTTGACACACACACACACACATGCTGCGTGTTTGGAGCTGCAACATCTGGCTTTCTCTGGGGTTTGTAATGGAAGCGGCGGATGCTGGGGGCTCCCCGCACCCATACAGCCATCAGGTGTTGAAGGAGGTTGTGTGTGTGTGTGTGTTGGGGGGGGGGGATGGTCCTGAGGTTTTGCAGTGTGATTTGAGCTCTGGGGGTCTGCCAGCAGGGCTGGAGCTGCCAGATGTTGGGAACCTCTGCACTGTGCCTCGCTCAGGCAGATCTCCGGTAGCTGGGATGGATGTGGCAGAGGTTGTGCTGGTTCCCCCCTGCTTGTCAAAGCGTGTCTCAGCATCAGATGTTTGCTGAGAGCCTTTCAGCATCCCTCAGCCTGACACGGCTGTGAATCAGGGAGCAAAAAACACAGCCTTCAGCCCATCTCCATCGTGCCTATAAGGAGCACAGCACAGTGCTGGCTGTGGGCAATGATGCTGCAGCTCATCTGAGCACCTCAGCCCAAAGCTCCCAATGGAACTGTTTGACCTCTGCTGAGCAATCGGGTTTGGAAGGGCAGCAGATGCACACAGCCTGTCCGGGTGGCTGCTCCGACACGTCACATCTCCTTCTTTCAGTGCATTGTTCCTTGTTTGCATCCTCCCTGCTTCTCCTCACCAGTAGTTTAATCCAGGGCAAAGCAGCTCTGCGTTTTCCACGCTGCACAGCCTCCCCCCCCCCACCCCCTTCTGCTTTCCGTCAGTGGTTCCCTCTAGGAGCTCGTCCCTCCAATCAGAAAGCAAAGAGATGCTCTTCTGATTTCCCATCAATAAATTAATGAATGAAGAGCAGCTCGGGTGCTGCACAGTGTCACAGAGAGGCCAGCAAACAGGTACAGCCCCATGGGGACAGCGAGCAACACGGGGTGGGGGGAGGAGGTGCATGCATCCCTGTGCTCTGTGCTATATATGTGGCTCTGCTCTGCTGGCTCAGGGCTGGAGCAGGAGTTCCTCTCCTGTCACCTCCAGCTGGGCCAGCAGGTTTGCCCTGCTGATGTTTTACTTCAAACAGCTCCTCAAGATGGAACTGCTGCCTCATTTTGTAAGGGCGCTCTCGCTTCCTCTGTGTTTCTCTGTTGGTTTTTGGTGTGTTGGGGTTTTATTTCCCTCCCCTCCCCCTCCCCAAATCTGCTGCATGTGCTCCCCCTGTGTGCGCCTGTAACCATTGGTGTTTGTACACATCTGTGCTGGAGGAAAGGTGATGGTGCAGAGGTTGGAGCTCCTGTTTCTATGCAATGCAGGCTTTACTCCAGCCCTGCATCCTCCAGCTGGAGGATCTCCTTTAGGGATGCAGTGGGATGGCAGCCCTTGTTCCTGCTATTAATATTGGCAGTAAGGGAGCAGCCCACTCCCCATTGGGTCACGGCTGTGTTGCACTTGGCAGGTCCACCTGTGTGTCCTGGAGGGCTGCAGTGCCACACTGAGCTCCATGGGGCAAAGCAGGGAGGAAACAAAGATATGGAATTGGGGGGGGAAGTGATTGAGTATGGGTTCAGTTTGGGGGCTCAAGCCCTTGCCCCATGTACAGGCTCTGCATGGTGAGGGGTTCCTGGTGGTACCATGTAGATCCATTTGGCAAATAGTGTGTAGGACCCCTGGTCAAATCCTGCCCCCCTCACCCCCCCCAAATGTGGGGGAGTCCATCAGGGTGGCCTGTGGGTCCAAGCATCCCTGCAGGTGGGTGTCTGCCCTCAGCGCTGCCCTCCCAGCCTTTCTCCCCCTCCTTTTTCTTTGTGCTTTTTTCTTTTTTTGGCCTTTAATTTTGCAATTAAGATTTATTTCCCAGCTCAGATTTCCCCCTCCCACCCCACAGTAATTCATGGCTTGCTCTGCACTCCCTTCCTGACGCTCCCCATTTGGAACATGTCCTCTCATGCGGTTTCCCTCTGCCCTTCTGTGGCCTCGTGCACCTTGTGTGAAGCTCCACAGAGGTGAATTTATGGGGTTGAGGGGGGGGGGGGGGGGGAGAATGTGGGGCTTTGCCTTTATGCTGAGGCATGAGCTGTCTCATTGCTGTGACTTCCCATAGCCCCCAGACACAGCTCCCCTTTCCCCCACCCGAGGCAGATGTGGAAAGTCAGAAAGATTTTCATGCTCCCTCTGAGATCATAAATCAGGAAGGCTTAATCTCCTACATCCAGGAGTCTGTGATGAGAAAATACAGATTCCCCCCCTCTCCTCCCCCCACCCTAATTTCCACCACTCCCTTCCTCCTGTCTTTCATATTCCCAGCACATCTGGTGTGCGTTAGGCCGCCAGCTGTTGCATTGTGCAGAGTGATTAAACCACGTGGGAGGAACGGGGAACGATTTCTATCTGGGCATTGGTGAGCGTGGATCACCAGCACTTTTTGCTTTAGCTTCCCCTAAGAAGGGGTCACCTGGAATCAATGCCAGGAAGGTATTGTGCTTCCCTGCATCTTCCTTCTATCCACTCCCATTACGAAACAAAAGGTGTTTGCACTGATGTGCAGGTGTTGCATTTGAGGCTGGGACCATCATGTTGGAGCAGCCTCTCTAATATCGATTTGCTTGCAGTAATACCTTGCAAGAAGTGATCTTTGCTGCTATTTTGGCTTTGAAGTGATGTGAAGGTGAAGGTGTCACATCCCAGATTGGCTGCCCACAGGGATCTGGTTTTCCATTCATTCTATCCCCCCTCCCCATGCTCATCTCTTACTCTTCTCTCTCTCACCCCAAGCTCCTGGATTTCTCAGCATCTGCTTGGCCTCTTCCCCCCCTGCTTCCCCATCTCCTGCAGGCTTACAGAGGGGTTTGGGCAGCATCTGTTGTTAGATGGTCAGATGCTGTGCAAAGCATGTGCTGCAATAGATCTGGAATGGCAGCAGAGGTGGGGGGACTCATTGCAACTCCCATCACAGCAGCAGGACAGCCGGGTTCTTCCAGGTGGAGTGACCTGGTGCGGAGAACAGCACACCTGAGATGTGCATTTGAATTGCATCCAGTTTCAGGTTGTGTTTGGACTCAATAACCCTCTGAGCCTGGGTGCCTTGTGCTGTCGGTGCCCTGTTTAATTTCCTGCAGTTAGATGGGATGAGCCTAATCCCTGAGTTATAAAGACTGGTGCCACCAAGGAGCAGCAGAGAGGGATGCTGTTGTTCTCCTGGGGGTAATGTGAGCTGGCCTTTGCTCCGTGGGCAGAGAGAGCAATTACTTCTCTTAAGGGGAAATTGGTAAAAAGAGCCCCTGCTGCGGCCACATCTGGTTCAAGTGAGTCACCTCCGTGTTTGCTGCTTGCCAGGGCTCCAGCAGCCACCATGAGGGGAGCAAAGAGACCTCAGAGGTCGGAAGATCAGAGGTGAAAGGCAAGAAGTCCTCGAGCCATGGCAGCAGCCACAAGGGGAAGAAGACGGGAAGTGGGAAGAGCTCGGCTGGGTTCAGCTCTGCATCTTCCAGCAGCACCTTCCAGCCTGCAGGTAAGGGGTGAAGGAGGAGTGAGGGTGGAGGGGGGGATGGCAGTGATGGTTTGCTTGGGTTCTTGTTGGTATCTCTTTATATCAGTTCACCAGGGTAACAGTTCAGAGCCTGTGCTTTGGAACTGGGCTGATTGCTCTTTAACCCCTTTGAACAGAAGGGGAAAGGTCTCGTTGCCCCTTGCTCCGTGCATGGGGGGAGTTTCTAAGTCTGAGCGTTGCAGCTCTGCTCCTGCGTGTGCCTTCTGTGCTGCAAGGGAAAGCAGATCCAGATGTCTGAGCAGAGGGAGGAGGAAAGGGATGCTTGCTCAGGCAATGTGGGCAGCACCTGCCTCCGCCTCCATAGGTGGGACTGTTCACAGCAGTGCTTTAAGGAGTGCTGGGGGAGAGACCTGATAGCCCCAATCCCCCCGAGCTTCCAGTCAAAACCTACCAGGGCTCCCACCTGCTCAGATTGCTTTTTTTTTTTTTGAGCTGTTGCCAGAACTGCTTGCAGGTTTCATCTCCTGGGACCCTGGTTGGGGCTGGAAGAAAGGTGATAGTGCAGGGGAGCAAACACGTGCAGGTTTGGGTGGGCTGAAGCTGCTGCTGTGCACCTCTCGTGCTTTCGAGAGGGTATCAGAGCAGCTGGGCAAGGCTGGAAGGTGGCAGTGATGTCTGCCAGCTCGGTAAGCAGCCTGTGACCAAGGAGCTGCCCTCTGACCGTGCTCTCATTGCATTGTGGGCTGAGTTATTGCCACTGCAAGCCTTCCTATGCCTGCTTCCCTGCTTCCTCCCCCAGGCACCTCCTGCAGCTCCTTGCAATGCTCCCAGGATTTCGTGGCATTCCCCAAGTTAGAGCAGGACGACGAGAAGTACCGCAAACCCGTCTCCTCCTCTTCGTCTTCCCATTGCTCCCCGCTGTACGAAGGCCAGAAGGGGGACATCTTCGAGCAGAAGGTGATCTTCTCAGGCTTCGGGTCCATCATGCGCTTTTCCACCTCTGCTGTGAGCCAGCCGAGGGGCCGTGATGCTTCCCCTGTGGACTACAAAGCCTCAAACCCCATCAGTGGCCCTTCGGCACCGGGCAGCATTACCACAAGCAGCAGCCACAAGAGGATGCCATCCCTCAGCATGGAAGAGGGAGAGGTGCTAAAGGAAAAGAAGCACAAAGGCAGCAAGAAAAACAAACACGGGCCTGGAAGGCCAAAAGGGGGCAAAAGCAAAGAGATGTTGGGTGCCCAGCTGGCTGGGTCCACATCTACGTCCTCGTCACCATTCTCCGGGGGGTCTCTTGTCAGCTCCAGCATCAGCAACAATTCACGGCCCTTCAGCCACACGGGGAACCTGCCCAGCCTCAGCATGGAGTCCCCGCTGCTGAGTTCAGGTATGTTTCACCCCCCAAGGGCTCCAGGTGTGCTCCTCCCAGCCCTGCTCCCTTCAGCATCATGTCTGTCTGGTGCCTGAACCTGCCTCTGTGCACTGTCCAGTCCCCATCCATCACTGCCAGGAGCTGTTAAAAACCCACCTCCAGTCTTGTGTTTCCATCGTGGTCTTCATCCCCTGGGTCATCTGCATGTTTGTTGGAAATGGGCTCATTTTAAGTGCTGGAAAACCTCAACAAGTCAAAGCTTCTTTTCTAAAGCGATGCAGACAGAGGGATATTCCCAGGCCAAATTGGAGCAACCGCCATCTGACCCCAAATGTGGGATTCTCAGGAGTGGTTCAAGCTTAACCCTTCTTTAAGAAGCAAAACCTTTCATCCTGGTGTGGCCACATAGGGTTCAAGGATGGGTGCACCATTAACACTGCAGAGGGGCTGTCAGCTGCCCCTGGCTTGGGGACCTGAATCCTGAGCCCTGATCTGGCCTGGGAAGGGGTGAGAGTAGTGGGATGTGTGGGCAGGAAGGGGTTAAGGCATCATGCAGGGGAGGGGCATGCAGCTCCAGGCTGAGGTTTGACACTGTTCTGGCAGCAGAACTTGTCATCGGTCTATTGTGGGTTGTTTGCAGATGCTCCAATTTAGGTCAGATTGCAAAGGAGGTTTAAGGGGGGGGGGATCTAATTCTGCTGCATGCACCCAGGAGCTGCAGCCCATTTGTCTGCACTGCCTGAGAGTGGAGAGGAACTGCAAGAATCACTGCAGCCTCCTCCACCATCACAACCTGAGGCCAATTTCTTTCTTTGGGTTTTCTTTCTTTTTTTTTTTCCTCTCCCCCTGGAACAACAAAGGAACGTTTCAGAGAGGAAGAGGCTGCCAGGACCTGCCCTCTCCCTGTTCATTCTCCCATTCTTCTGCAGTGGGATGTTGGCAGAGCCAGTGCTGGGCTGTGCTGCGTGCCTGTGCAGCAGCTCCTCATCCCTCTTCATCCCCCCCCAGACCCATCTCTCTGTCCCTGCACCTCCCCAGTCTCTGGGCACAGTGGAAGGGGTCAGGTTAACACAGCAGGAGTGCTGTCCCTTGGCTGTGGGTCTCCCTTTTGCTACCCACGTGTGGCTTTGGTGAGTGAGTGCTGTGGTTTCTGGGTGCAGCAAGCAAATGAGGGGAGAAGGCTGGAAAGCTGTGACACCTTTACTGTGACAGAATGATCACAGCTCTGACTACATGCTGGGCCACGAGATGCTGAGGCACACGCTGCATGTGGCCCTTCTGCAGTGCTGCCCTCCCTTGCATAGAAGCAGCACACCAGCTGCCCCCCAGGCCTTGCTGTTGGTGGGAACATGCCTCTTTAACACATTTCCTCCCCTCCTATTGCAGGGATCTACACCAGTAACAAGGACCCTATTTCCCATGGGGGTGGAGTGCTCCGGGCTGTGTGCAGCACACCTCTCTCCTCCAGCCTGCTGGCACATCAGGGCACAGCATCCATCCCACCGCTCAACCGCTCTCCTTTCGCAAGCACCATCCCCACCTCCTCCTCCTCCTCCGTCTCCACCACGCAGGTAAGAGCCTGGGGAGCAAGGTGGCTGTTGTTTAGGAGGGCACTGCATTGAGCAGGGCTGGTGTTGTGGGCACGGAGGAGCTGCTTTTTCCCTTCCTTTGCTTATGAAGGGAGCTGCCAGCTTCACCTTCCTTTGGCATCGCTTAAAAGATGCAGACGGAGAGAGCTGCAGGCAGTTTGGCATCACAGCAACAAAGTTCCCTTGTCCGAATTGCTTTAGTCTGGAGGCTACACCATTTTGTTGGGTTTTTATACCTGAAAGATTGCAGAAGTGGCATAACCCTGAGTCTATTATTGCTACAGCTCAGAATATCACTCAATGCACACAACAAACTGTGTGTCCAGGGCCCTCTGAGGATGCATGGAACCACTTTGGGGTGAGAGGAATTGCAGCCTGCTGGTGCATTACCCTCCATTGCCTGCACAAGGAGCACAGCTCGGGTGGCAGAGGTGTGTGTTGTGTCCGTGCTGCTCACCACCAGTGCCAGCCCTCCAGCATAGGGAGCTCAGTGGGAGGCATCTCAGCTGGGTGGGCTGCACGTGTGCCAGCACACAGAGCCCCATCCTTTGTTGGGAGCTTGGTGGTGAGAGGTGTTTTACAGGGAGGAGAGAGTTAGTTGTACAGCTGTAGTGTTACTCAGCCCGTTCAGACCTCTTGGCTCAGAGATGGGGCTGGGAAGATTTTCAGCTGTCTGCTGGGACTTCCAGGGAGATATTTTTAACTCTCTCTCTCATGACCGAGCTGAGTTCAACAGTCAGGAAGAGAATAATGAAACCTTCTTTTTCCCTCTCGCCTTTTGGAGAAGTAATCTCTCCCTTTCCCTCCCTCCCACCTCTCTCCTTTCTCTCCCTCCCCATCCCACCCCCTTCCCATTGCCATGCAGGTGTTCTCGCTGGCAGGTTCCACGTTCAGCCTCCCTTCCTCACATATTTTTGGAAGCCCCCTCACATCTGGGCTGTCCATCAACCCGCTCTTAAATCAGTCGGAAAGCAGCCGGGCAGGTACGTGAATCAGAAGGTATGTGAGTATGGGCTCCTGGAGGGATCTCCCTGGAAGAGTCAAGAGAAACAGCATCCATAGTTATCCATCTATCCCCCCACCCACCCCTGCTTGCTCCCATCCCACATATGTGCCATACAGGACCAGGAGAAAGGCTGTCCTTTCCCCCTTGTACTTGTGTTTGCCTTTAGGAAGTATTCCCCCCTCCAGCCCTGTATGAACACATGTGCTGCTATGTGATGCGTGTCCCTGGACACGTGCTGAGGAGATGCAAGAATGGAAATCTTTCCCTCCTTCCACACCCCAAAGGTTTCGTATTCCCAAAGATTTGGTGCTTTTTTACCGACTAAAACTTTGCAAACCCGCTGAGAACAGCTCCGAGCTTTTGCTTTTTCCCAATCCTCCAAAGGGCTGTTTCAAACATTCTTCATTTTCATCTTCCAGCCCTGTTTTGAGTCACTTTCTGCTCTTTCCCTTTGGCTTTCTCATGAAATGCAGCAGAATCCGCTGCTTTCCACTTCCAAACACGACCGTGCCAAGCACTGAATTGCTTACAACTGCTCATTTTTTCCCACCGAGGCAAATCCATTTTTCTTGGAAAGCTGCCTGCTTCATAAGCAGGAAACTTGAAGCATCGTAAGGCTTGTTTTTTTTCCAAGCAGAAGCTTTTCAGCCTCCTCTGTGCTTGAGCAAAAGCAGTTTGCAGTGCTTGCTCTCCCCTAGCCCAGAAATGCTGGCAGCTCAACACGTTGGATGCTGAACCCATGGACTAAAAGCTCTGCCCAGCATCACGTGGAGCAACGAGGGCTTGGAATGGCACAGACCTCAATAGGGATCACCCTGAGCTCTCTGGTTAATCCCGCACCGTGTGCCCTTATTTGCCTTAACCAGCGTGCATGCCTGCATGTAAAGCATGAGGGAACGCGTGTGTTTATGTATGAGCTTTTGGAAGTTGCTCTGTTTGTGTCTCTGTGTTGTGTGGCAGCGTTGTGTCTGCATGGTTGCAATGGGAAGGGAACCACAGTGCTGACAACCAGCAGTGTCAGGGCTGCTGTGCAGGAGCTGTGAGCCAGGAGCGGTCACCTGGAATAAAGAGAAGGGAATGGGATGATTCCAGGAGTTATTCCTCCCCCTCCTTGGCCATCAACGAGAGAGAGGAAAGGAGCGGCTGCCACTTCCCTGGGCTGTTATTTTGGCGAGGTGCTGACAGCAGGAGGAAGCAAATCGGCTTTCAGGAGCAGCCTTGTGGTTCAGGCTCAGCAGCCCAGGTTCAGCTCCAGCCCCTGCGGCTGATGATGGATGAACCAGGCAGGCAAAGCCCTCAGTGCTCAGTTTCCATCTCCAAAATTGCTCTTTTGATCTTTGGGATCCTTCTGATTCCAGCCAACCTTCCGAACATCTCCTGTTGTTTATCACCATTAAGGGTCCTCCATCCCCATCTCCTCTCTGCAGCGGTGACCCAGAGGCCATTAAGCCAAATTCCTTGTGTTGTTTTCTTTTCCAGTGGGATTAATTAACGTGAATTAAACCTCCTTTGCAGCCATTTTCACTTAAAACTGCGACGACTGCTTTAATCCCAAGTCGTTAACAAGGTGGCTGTGAGGCTTTGAGTGTGCCTGCCTTGTCTTTAATACAGCTTACCTTTCCTGGGAGCGTCTGTGTAGACGGATCCCCTGCAGACATAGCTTTCATTGCACTGATATCCGAGTCCTTCACAACTTGAATGTGATGTAGGGAAACAGTTTTATCCTGTCTTACAGATGGAGGAACCAAAAAACCTGTTATCACTGATGCAGGTTGATACCGAAGTGCCTTTGGCAATGCAAAAAGTCTGATTCTTATCTTCCCACTCCCTCAGCTCCTGTCTGGTTCATCCTCCCACTGCTTGTCCTGGATCCTGCCTCACCACGATGACAGCCCAAATGCATTTATCTCCCATGGCTGTTTTCGAGCCTCCTTTTCAGACTTGTTGCCCTGCAAAGGGCTGTCTCTGTTTGATAACTTGGTTATCTCCCAGACTTCCAGCCAACAGAGGTTGGTGTTGGCCAGGAGCGTGGAGCTTGGTGCTATTTCAGAATCACATGGATGCACACAGCCTCCCTGGTCTGCAAGAAAACAAGACAGCAATAAGCAGACAGTCAGAGCTTGGCTGGATGTTGGTCTGCTTGCATGTGAAACCTGGTGTGGCACAGATGCTTGCAATAGGATGTGGAGATGTTCTAAAGGGTTTAGGGGGTGAAAATGATACTGAGGTGAATTGCAGTGCTCCCAAGAGCTTAGGAAAGCTCCATATGCCTTGTAGCATCCCTAAATCTGACCTTGTTGGCCTTGTCTCCACGTGTCCTTACACCAGGACATCACTGCTGACTGGGAGCAGTGGCTTCTCCCCATATGGGCCAACCAGGTATAGTTGGTGACTGGGAAGGTACCACCACATGGGTGAAGGGGTGAGGGCTGGTCTCATTCCTACAAGCCTTGCTCTTGTTTGTTCTCAGCAGCAGAAAATATTGCTGGTAACCAATGTCCAGCTCAGGGTATGGTGCTGTAAATCACAGTGCCTGGCTGTGCTCCCTGCGGGAGACTTCCTGGATTCCTGCACATGGGAAACATCTCTTTTTGTGTGAGGAAGAGGAGGGGCTGTCAGGCACCGGGGTGGGCTCCCCTTACAACACCTGGGTTGCCCAGAGCAATGCTAGCGTGTGCTTAGGGGCTGCAAACAGCAGATAAATCCTCCTTGTTCTTGATGGCTGTTTGTATAGATGTCTCACACAAGTGCACAGCAGCAGCATGGGGTGGTTGGGCATTGGAACATCCAGGGAGCTGTGGGTGCCCCATCACTGGGTGGGTTCAGGTGCAGCCTGAGCTGGGTTGGAACTAAATGAGCATTAAAATCTCTTCCAACCGGAGCTGTCCTGTTATTGTATGATGTGGAAAGGGTGGAGGAATGGAGCTGGCTTGGGGAAGGGATGCTGAAAGCTCAGGAAAGCCAAGCGTTGTCTATACCCACGATAGACAAAGAGAGCATCCTCAGCTCGGCTGGCTGAAGGCACCGGGACAGCCAGGCAGCACCCAGCCGTGACCTTCCCCGGGTGACACATGGGGACACGCAGCCCCTCCTCTATTACCTCCCCCGGGGCGGGGGCTGTGCGGGCTCTGCGTGACGCAAAGGCTCCGTCGGGCTGCTCGGTGCTCCCATCTAGCGGGGACAACCCGGCTGCGGGCACCTGCAGAGCCGAGCGCTTATGAACGGGGTGCATCTCTATGCTTCTCCCCATCCAGAGCCCGACCTGGAGGATTGCAGTTTCGGCTGCCGAGGGACTTCGCCCCAGGAGAGTCTCTCTTCCATGTGAGTGTGACCTTCGGGTGCCTCGAGTGATGTGGGGGTGGGTGAGGTGGGTTGGGGAGGGGGAAGGTTCTTGCCCTCCTCCTGGGGCTGCTCCGGCAGCTGGGCAAGCAGGAACGATGGATCTGCCCTTGGAGATGGGATGAGAAAAGCAGAGCTGGGAGGGGTGTGGAAGAGCTGCTGGGAGAAGGGAGGAGTGTGGTGCAGATGAGGGGTTCTGACTGCCCCCCCGACCACCCGCAGGTCCCCCATCAGCAGCCTGCCGACCCTCTTTGACCAGACGGTGTCCTGCAGCAGCAGTGGGCAGCTGGAAAATGTCCCCCAGGCCACCCCCAACATCGAGCAGCTACTGGAGAAGCAGGGCAATGGAGAGGCTGGCGTCAACAGTGAGTCATGGGGGGGCACGGGGCTGCGGGAGGAGCGATCCTTGGGGGTCTTTTGTGGGGGGATTTGCCCTTAAGAAATAGAGCCAGGCTGGGGATGAAGCGCTGACCTGTGGCATGGGGAGGAGCTGGCAGTGGGGCTGCATTCTGGAGGCCAGTCTTCCCTTGCCGTGCTCTAATTGTGGTACCCCTGTGTGCTTCCCCTTCTCCTCTTTCCTCTGTCCCCCCATCCCTGGATTCCATCCCTCCTCCCTCCCATTCCATTCCATTCCATTCCATTCCATTCCATTCCATTCCATCCCTGCAGTTGTAGAGATGCTCAAAGCTCTGCACTCGCTGCAGAAGGAGAACCAGCGGCTCCAGGAGCAGATCATGACCCTGACGGCCAAGAAGGAGCGTTTGCAGCTCCTCAATGTCCAGCTCTCTGTCCCTTTCCCAGTGGTGACCAGCAGCAACGGGCCGGGCAGCCAAGCTCACTACATCCTGCCCACCAACGGTGAGGGGTGTATGGGAAGCATCGCTCTGTGCCCCCTTATAGGGGGTCCTGGGGTAGGCAGGGGTGGGTCATGGCAGGGAGGATCTGACCCATTTATGTGGCTGCATCCACTGGTGATAGAGCCATTGCTGTGGCAACGTCAGGCTCCACCCCTGACTTTCTGTTCTCACTTCTTTCCTCCTTACAGTGTGCAACAACGATTCCCTGAGCATCAGCAAGAGCCCCCCGTGCAAGAACAGCTTTGGGATCGAGAACTCGCTCTCCACTTCCTCTGAGGTACACGGGTCACACGTCCAGCTGGGGAAGGGACCAGGGAGGGAGCAGAGCAGTGCAGTGCCAGAGCTCTGACTTGGTGTCCAGCTCACACCAGAAACCAGGCTTCTTATTCTGGAGATACTCATTCTCAGTGCTGAGGGTTGCTGAGCCTGCGAGCGAGAGGTGAGAATGCATCCAGGCTATTCCAGCCATGCTTTTAGAGATCCAGCAAAGCACATTTGAGGTCTGGGTCCTCTCTGAGCATACGCCTGCACTCGCACTCACAGCCCCCTTCCCACCTCCAGCTCTCCATCCCCCCCCCCGGAGCTGAGCCAACCTTTCACAAGCTGCCCCAGTCCGATGCTCTTATATCCGTTTCTCCCCCAGGACCCTCATTCAGGTTGCCCCAGCAGGAGCAGCTCTTCCCTGTCCTTCCACAGCACTCCTCCACCCCTGCCCATGCTGCAGCAGAGTCCTGCCTCGCTACCCCTTCCCGGGGTGCAGCAGGTGAATGGCTTGGCCAGGGTGGCAGGCAGCGGGCTGGGGGGTGGCACCACTGCCAACCACAGCCTCTCCACTGTGCCTATGGTGGACGGCCTGATGGGGACCGTGGCAGGAGGTCAGCAGATGCCCATCAACGGGATCCTGGGGAATCTGAACGGAGCTCAGGCCGCCCAGCCTCCAAGCGCGCTGACGCAGGCGAGCGGCCCTCCGACCTTGCAGCTCTCCACCAGCCTGAGCAGGTGAGGATGGGGACAGCCGGGCCCTCTCCAGCAGAAGTTTAGCACCGGGAGGGATCCTTGCACACGCAGGACCAAAGCGGGCTGCGCTGATGCTGATGCTTTGCTCCCTTGCAGCATGCCGAGCCTGAGTCCCCTGACAGAGCAACAACGGCACGTCTTGCACCAACACGAGCAGCAGCTCCAGCAGCTCCAGCAGCTCCTGACTTCTCAACCTCTTAATCCGGTAAGAGTCCCTGCCTGGCACCTTCTGTCTGATGAACTGTTTAACGGGAAGGCTTTGGAGCTGGGATGGGAAGCGTTGCTCCCTATTGCAACTGAGCCTCCTTTGAGGTCTCCCCATTGCTGTGGGTGGAGCGAGGAGGAAAGCTGTAGGCAGGAAGGTGTGGAGGGGGCTGATAGGGGTGTGGGCTTTGTTTGTGCAGAGGGAAAAATGTAATCTGGGTTTCCCACACCCTGAGGGTGTGAGAGCACAGCAAAGTTAAGCCAAGGTGAAAAGCAGGGAGCGCTGTTACCTCCTCCTGCCAAGTGAGTGCAAACCGTGTCTGCTCCTGCTGCAGAGATATTCAGGCTCACAGGAGAGGAGGAACTTGCTGGAGGATGCTGCTTGAGTGTAGAAAGAGATAAGCACTAAATTGCTTGGTCCTGAGGCAGGCAAGCCATGCTCGGGCATGCTGACATGGAGGGCTGCATGTGGGGTCAGGAGAAGGGCTGGGTGGCTGCTCTGAGGGTCTGACCCCATCCTCAGCATCAGGGAGCTGCATTGATGGGTTGTGAACAGAACCTGGAGTGTATGAGAGCTGCATTCAGTCACACTGCAGCCACTCTGTGCTGTGCCTTACATGGGAGGGCTGACGGCTCCCGTCAATGAAGCTCAGCTCATTTATATCTCCCATGAACTTGGCCTGCTGCTTTGTAGAGATTTCTGGGTCAGGCTATTTATAACCAGGGAAAAAGCAAATTTCCAAAGGCTTTTCTCTTTGCAGTGGCTGATGTCACCGTGTCATCAGCTGCATCCCTATGGGCATGGAAACAATGTCAGCTCTCAGCGCGCCGCATTGGTCTATGGTTGCTATAGTGACTTCTGCAGTTCAGTTGGGTGCCAGGGCATCCCTCCAGGCTCAGGTGTGCTGTGCTCCTCATCCCCAGAGCCCAGCTCACCCATCCCCACCCCCAGGCTGCAGCAGGATGGGCTGGGAGAGGAAAGTAGCATAGAAATCCAGAGTGATGAGTGCAACAGATTTAAAACCCATGGATTGATTGTTTGGAAAGCACTTTGTGGATGTGTGTGCCCACACTTCAGGAAACAACGGGGTCAGAGAGGTGACGAGCACAGTCTGCTAATGAATACAACAGATGGTTCCTCTCTGTGCCTATAGGAATGTGACGAGGGGGACTTTTAGCCTTATCCCCATCCGCAGCGTGCTAATAAGGCTCCTGGCTTCTCTGCCTTAGGTGTCACCCCTTCCCGAGCCTTTTGTCCCTCCTTTGATGGCTCTCCTCACCTTTCCTCGCAGGAGCAGCAGGCCCTGGTGTTCCAGATGATGCAGCAAATCCAGCAGAAGAGGGAGCTGCAGCGGCTGCAGATGACGAGCTCATCCCAGCTGTCCATGAGCAGCCTCCTGGCAGCCACCTCCACCCCCCTCCTGCACTCCAGCACCAGCGCCCCGATGACCTCGGCCCCCCAGCCGCCCCCCAACAGCAGCTCCCTCATGGCTTCCCTCTCCCCCCAGCAGCTCAACCCTAGCAATGCCCTCCTGGCTCCATCACAAGCCACCCCACCGCTCAGCGCTCCTGGGAGCAGCCTCATGGCTTCGGGGACAGGCATCCCTCCCGTCCTCACAGCACAGACTAACCCGTTTCTCAACCTGCAGGCTGATGGCAACACCCCAAAAGGAACGGTGCGTATGCTGCTAGCGCTCCCCTAACCCCACTGAGCTCCTGGTGCCGGGCATTGTGCCCTGTGCACCGCACTTAACGTGGGAGAACCAGGGCACTATGTGGGCAGCAGAGCCAGGATGCTCTGCTGGCTTTGTGCCCCACTGAGTGGCTGCTGTCACATCATGACAGACCTCCAAGGACTTCTGTAGGCCCAGGCAGGGCCGTAGGTAGGCACAGAGGCTCCCAGGGCACCCTTCCTAAGACGTGGATGGGCAGCGTGCCCCTTGTGGTGCCAACGAGACACAGAGGTGACTGCATGCTGAGACCCAGGGTTTAGAAAGAAGGAATCTTGCACCCAAGAGGAGAGGTCTGCAGCCTCTCTCTAAAAGCATCCTTGTACTGCAACACCAGCATCGAGGGATGGGGACGATACGTTTGCAATTCCTCCATCCCTTCCCCTGGCCTGTGTTTATACCCAGAAGGTCCAGACCTGGTTGGAGACGCTTAGGAGAAGGCAGAGGGGAAGCCTAGGGCTCCTTGGTGTGCCCATTGCTCTCGGTGGAGCCTGAGTGGTGGCAGTGAGCAGGGCCAGGTTGGCAGCACAGCAGAGCTCTCTGTTTCTGCCCCTCCAGTACTGATACCTGTCTCCTCTGCGTTTCTCTTTCTGTTTGTTTGTTGTTTTTTTTTTCTCTTCTCTTTTCGTTGTTGTTGTTGTTTTTAAAGAGCATGAATGAAAAGGGAGCTCCTCTTACCCAAGACAAGGGCTAAGCTCCCTCTCACCCTGAACAAACCAGCAGCCAACTCCTCTCAACCAAGGGGGAATGTGGCTTTCCACAGTCAGCAGCTTTGGTACTGTTAGAGCAAATGAGCACAAGGCTTCCAAGAAGCATTTCCTGCCACTGGGCAATGCCAAGAGGTGCTTTGGAAGACAGTCCGTCTCCGACCAAGCCCTGCTATCAGGAGGAGCAAAGGTTGGGGGGGGGGAAAGGGCAGCTTGCCACGCTGCTCCGTGCCCCACATGCTCAGAGTGAAGCTGTGTTTCCAGACAGAGTAGAGGAGAGTTAACACCACGTGCCACCATCTGCTCCCTGCTATGAGCACAAGCGTGTGGTCTGAGTGTGCACTGAGAAGCACGGAGCATCCTCGGCCAAGAGCTTGGTGGAGGAAGGGGGGGCAACCCCTGCTGAGGACACTGGTGTGCAGTGCAAAGGGATATGGAGGTGCCCTCGGAGGCAGCGCTGGATGTGACCCACCTGGGGATGCTGTGGTTGTACCTACATGGGCTGCTCCTCCCTGCTGGGGAAGTGAAGAAGCTCCATAGCTGTGATTTCTCACCTGCTGGGCTCTTATAGATGCTCTTTGTAGCCATCGTCCGACTCCCCTGCACCTCAGCTGGATGCAGCCCCAGCCTGAAGGACACGGGTGGTGGAGTGATGGGTGAGGAGCGGTGCTTGGAGAGCTGCAAGCTGCTGTAAAGGACACGGCCACGTCTGCTCTGCCAGCTGCTGGTGTGTCAGTGCTGTGCTTGGGGAGTGAAAAGCACATTCCTGCTCCTCGTGCTGCCTCTCTTTCATTCTAAGATGTCCAAAACCTGATGTTCAGCTCGCAAAGAGGGGCTGTGGTCGGTGTTATCCCATCACAGCCAACTCCTGAAGGTGCATTGAACCTGGCTCTTCCATCGCAAGCCTCAGCTGGGTGGTGGCAATGTGTGTGTATGGAAAAGGCAGCCCCAGTTGTGGTTTATCCTTTCCCCACCACAAATCATTCCAGTCTGGCAAAAAAAACCCACAAACCTACCCAGCCAAGAAACAGCGTTCTTCCATTGGTCTTAGGCACTGAGAGAGGGGATCTCCAAGCAACGGGGCTGTCAATGAGCTCCCACATTGGGGCATCGGACCCTTTGTTCTCTTCCACCTTTTGACCTTAACTCCATCTCACAGCCTGGAACCTCAGCGAGGAGCTTCTGATTTCATGGATGGATGGATGGATGGATGGATGGATGGATGGATGGATGGCAGGGCAGGTGGGGCTGCTCTGAGAGAGGGGAGCATTACATCAAACATGCATCTACCCCTTCTTTCCCTCTTCCCAGCTCTCCTGGTTGGAGTTGGGGGGGAACAGGTGTGAAGACTCCAGCAAACAGAAGCTCCAAGGGTCTTAAAGTGTAACACGTGGGCAGACCTGGATCTATTTCAGCACATTCCCACTGCCCCCAACTGGTTTGCACTATTCGAATTTACCAGCAGTGGGTCTGTGCTGATGGGAATAGAAGGCTGGTGGTGGGGCAGATCTCATCCGTCATGTCTTTCTTCCTTTCTTTTTTAGGGGGGGGTTTGGTTTGTTGTTTTCTGTTTGGGAAATGATCGCCCTGAGGGTTGGATAAAGCTAAAAAGCAGAAGGAGAAGCTCCATTCTGATCTCCCAGTCTATGAAGGCTCAGAAATGGCTTGGATAGAATTCTGCTTTTATTCTTTAAAGCTGATGTTTGAACAAGGTTAAGAAGCTGTCGGGAGGATGGGGATGGCAGCAAACAGTGAAAGCAGGAGGGAAAGTAAAACACAAGGACAAAATGTGCCCCCTCCTCATCATCCCTATGGCTCAGCCCTGGCACAGAGCACCTCCTCCCCATTGCATCTATTGGGGCTGGGGGTCCAACTGCAGCTGTGAGCTCTACAGCTGCAATGCCTGATGCTGCTGGGCTCACCTGGGGCTCTGATTCAATTCTGATACTTGTTTTTCTTCTGTTTTTGGGGTTTATTCCCACTGGGAGGTCCCTATGGGGGCTGCCCACTGCCCAGTCTCATGTAGGCTCTTGCAGAGCATCACCACGTTCCAGCTTTGCATGGAAAACCTGGAAGCAGGAAGGGAGCAGGGCAAGAGAGGGTTGATGGCTTCCATCAGTGTGGCTGTGAGCAGAGCAAATCAAAGCCTTGCTTGGATCCGTGGGTCAGCACCCCAAGGCTGAGCACCAGCAGGAACCCAAAGGGGTCAGGAAAGGCTGATGGGGAAAGGTGAGAGCCCCGCAGATAAAGCACTTACACATTCCTCGGGGCTCTTCCAGAGGTGCTAAAGGGCACCCCCTGCACCCTGAGGTCCCTTTGGGAAGAGGGAGGGGGGGTCAGCACATGGCTGTGAAGAGAGGAGGAGGAAGAGGAAGAGGAGGAGGAGGAGGAGGAGGGGGGAAGGAAAAGAAAAGCTAAAGATGATCTGTGTTTCAGTTGCACTGGGGTACGTTTCTTTACCCATTTTGATGCTGATGTCTCCTTTAGTACGTTGCATGTGTCTCTTTTTTTTTCTGTTTTTGTTCCGTTTCAGTTTGTTTGTTGGTTTTTCTGTTGTTTTTTTTTTTTTAATTAAATAAAAGAGAAAAAAATGTGTATATTTTTGGCAATTTAAGGTAATGTAGCTAAGATATATTTTTTTCACGCTGCTTGACTGTTCTTTATTATAATAAATAATATTAATATTAACGTGGGAGGCGTCGTTAATGCCTAAGGTTAAAGGGGATCAGCTGCTCACAACCCCAAAGGCAACATAGCAGGGGGGGTCTCGTGTTCAATGAAGGGCTGCGTTGGGGTGCAGCTGCTGCTGCTCAATTCTGGGGGGGCACAAAAGCTCTCGTTGCCCTGTTTGTCCTGCAAACCCCCTGCAGAGCTGAGAAGAGCTTTGCATCCGTGCAAAGGACGCTGAATCTGTGCAACCGATGCAGCAAACCCTGCATCTCAGTTGAGCAGCCTGCATTGCTCTGCTGCTCGCTGGCGCTCTAGGGTGTTGCATTGAGGTTGTTTGCAAGGGTGAAGCAGCAGCTTCAAAGCAGCAGGAGTGAATGCACGGCTCAAGCCTTGTCCTCTTGTCTCCTCTTCACCAGGCAGGAAAGCGGAGGGACAGCAAGGAGGATGTTTGGGAATGGAACGGGAGGGGAGGAGAAGGGGAAAGGGAAGGAAAACGAAGATACAAGAGGAAGAGGAGGCGGAGCGGCCGCTGCAACTCATAAGAGCCCAATTTCCGTCACCGTCGGGCTGGGAGGAGCTGCGGCCGTTCCGGGGCGGTGCGGGGATGGCGGCGGTACGACGCGGGGCGGCCGCTCTCGTTGCTCGGCTGAGAGCTGCGCTTTCACCCCGCATCTCTTTCCCGTATCGCGTGGAGCTGAAGGAGGGGAAGAAATACGCGTGGTGCTCGTGCGGGCACAGCAGGGCGCAGGTGTGAGGCTGCGGGATGGGGCCGGGGGGGGGTTTGCGGGATGGGGTTGCGGGGTCCCGCAGTTTTCCTCTTAACACCGCGACCCTTTTTGCTTCTCAGCCGTTCTGCGACGGCTCTCACCGCACTTTGGCTCCGGATAAAGCTCCGGTGCGTTTCACGGCGGAGGCGGACGGCAAAGTGTGGCTGTGTGCATGCAAAAGGACCCGAGGTCCCCCCCGGTGCGACGGCAGCCACCTACGGCTGTGGGAAGCGGGGAGCGGAGCCCGACGTTGAGCCCCCTCCCCCCTTGTGACCTCACCCCATAGGGATGCAGCCCCTGCGGTGTGTGGGTCCCGGGGGGTGTGAGATGGAGGGGGTGCGTGACACTGAGCAGCATTCATTGCACCTATGACCCAGTGCAAATGTTTGCTCGATTACTGTACAGGATGATGCAAATATACGATGGGATGTGACCGCACATGGGATGTGAGCACATGGAGCTGTGTGTAGTTGGGAACACAGGGGGGGGAAAAACACGCAGGGTTGGGGTGGGGGGTCCTGTAGCATTGTAGTGCAGGAGTGGGGGCTGCAGTGACACCCCAAGAGCATCAGTTGAAGAAAGCAATCCTATAGCAATCTATGAACCCACTGATGCACCCCCAGAGCCTGGGGAGTGGGGTGAGAGGCAGCCACACACACATCTCCGGGCTGAAAGGCCGCCCTATGCACCTCACCTGCACTCTAAACCCGTAAAATACGTATGTACAATCTTCATCTCCCTCTGTACACGTCTCTCTTTATAGATGCACATATATATAATATATAGAGCTATACAAAACCAACACGGCCTCCCCCCAGCCCCCCGTTAGGTCAGCGCGGACCCCGCGGGGCCGTGAGCCGCTGCTTTGCGGCAGCGGGAGGGGGGCAAAGGGGGGCAGTTCGAAGCGCCGTGGGGCGCAGAAGCGGTTGTGGGGCTGGGAGAGCCGTGGGGCGGAGTGCCGGGGCTGGGCAGGGAGGGTGGAGTGCGGGGCAGCGTGGCGGGGCTGTGAGCTTTGTCGCTGAGAGATTCACACTCGGAGGCGCCGCTGGTGTTGGTGCACTCCGAGGTGGGCGGCTGCGGCAGCTTCAGGCGTTTGCAGGTCGGCTGGACGCGGTATTTGAGAGGCAGGGGGCCGTTCTGTTAAGGGGGGGAGACGGGCAGAGCGTGGCACCTTGCACCCTGTGTGCCTTGCACACCCCGTGCACCTTGGACACCCTGCGTGCACACCTTGCTGCACTCTGTGCTCCATGCACCCTACACACCCAGTGCTCCGTGCACCCTGCACCCCATGCACATCACTCACCCCATGCACCCTCAGCTTATGCATCCCATACACCCCATGTCCTGCACCCCATGGCCCCCCCCACACACACCCTGCATCCCCCCACTCACCCTCCTCCAAGGGTAAATATAGGCGATGTCCATCAGTGTGTAGTAATCCCTCAGGGGTTCATCTCCATAGAGAACCTCCACCTGGTGCAGAGGACAGCATCAATGCCCCCCGGGGTGGGGGAACAGGCAAAGCCGGAGGGGGCGAGGGGGGGAAGGGGGCAGCATGGGTTCGTTCTCACCTGGTACTTGCTGGGCACATCCATCTTATTGCGCAGGAACTTGGCCAGGTGCATGACTGTCATGGCCGCGGGGCAGCGCAGGAACCGCACCGCGTTCCTCTGGGGGAGGAGTGATGCTGAGCCCCCCCCTGCAGCGGGGGCAGACCCTCCCCCTTCCCCCGGTGTGACCCAGCTGCCCCTTCCCCGGCTCTCACCTTCTCCTTCTCCAGATCCCCGTTCTCGATGGTCCCTTTCTTCTCCTCTCTGGGGGGGCAGGAAAGCAAAGAGGGAACAGAGTTGAAGGAAAACGGGAGAGGGGAGAAAACAAAGCCCCTGGGGGGGGGACCCTCCGTGGGGAGGGCACGGGGGGGGGGAAACACGTCGGGACCCCATGCACACAGCGCTGCTGCTCCGAGATGCGTGGCTGAGCCCTGCGATGGACCCTGGATGCTCCCAGCCCCACATCCCCGCCCCACATCCCCTTCCTGACCCCCCCAACCCACGTCCCCCCGCCCAGCAGCGAACCTGGCTCCCTCGTAGAACTCAATGGACAGACTGACGATGCCGTCCTCCGTCGGCTGCGTCCCGTCTCGCTGCGGAACCTCCCCGCGGTCCTCGTTGGAGCCGTTGGGCACTGGTGGGCACGGGGGGAAGGGGAGAGGATGGGTCTGAGCCGGGGGTCGCGTGGGAGGGGGGAAGGGGGCTTAATAGGCGGGCACTCACCCTCAGCCACGGGGTACGTGGCATAGAATTCGCGGCGACGCTTCATCTCGTCTATAAGAGAGGGGGGTGAAGGGAGAGGAGGGTTAGGGGGGAGGGGGGCACGGCTGGGGCTTCCCGCAGCGCTGACCCGCACCGCACCTGTAAACAGCCCCGGGACCAATTTGTACACGACGTCCTGCAGCGTTCTGTCTGATCTGAGGGGTAAGGAAACGAGAAACAGCAGTGGGAGCTGCACTTCTCCCCCTTATCCCACCATCCCATCCCATCCCATCCCATCCCATCCCATCCCATCCCATCCCATCCCATCCCATCCCATCCCATCCCATGTCCCAGCCCCATATCCCCCCCTTCCCTCCTATGGGGGGTCACCCAACGCACCTAATGCTGAGGAGGGGTCTGGTTTTATGCACCTGGGCGTCGCACATGGGGCAATACTTGTTGGCCTCCAGGTAACGCACGATGCAGGTCTTGCAGACTGCGGGGAGAGACGCAGCGCCCCATTGAAATGGGCAGCACCCCGTGCCCTCCCCCTATCCCCTATACATCCCTTCTCCACCCCACTGCAGCCTCACGGTGTGGGGCAGCGGCGCCCACTCACACGAGTGTAGGCACTCAACGATGGTGGCGGCGTCGATGAAATACCCCCCGCACAAAGCGCACATCAGGTGCGGGTTCAGCTCCGTGATCTTTATCCGGGTGGTCCTGTGCATGTTGCAGCAGCTCCGCCCTAAGAAAGGAGGGGAGATGGGGAAAGGAGGGGAAGGAAAACGATCGGTGCCAAAGCGGGACCCGTTCTGCCCCCAGCAAACAGCCCCGGAGCCTCAGGGTGGGCTCCCCCCCCCCCCAAATCCCCCTTTGGTGCCCCCCTGCTGCAGGATGCATCCCCGAGCACATCCCCTCTGCCTGCAGCTGCTCGGGCTGCACACACACACGTGCAAACACACACACACACGAGCGTGCTTTGCTTTTGTGGGATGGAAGATGCACTTCAGCCTCTTTTGGTTTCTATAGAAACTCTGGAGTCCGTGGCTGGGCACCTGCGTGTGCAACAGTTGTGCACGGATGTGTGTGCACATGGGTGTGCACAGATGGGTATGAGCAGGGGGTGGGTGTGCACAGAGAGGAGTGAATGGGTGTGTGTGGATGGGTGTGCACAGAGGGCTGTGCACGGTGGGTGTGCACACAGCAGGGTGCACGGATGGGTGTGCACATAGAGGTGTGCACGGCTGGGTGTGCACAGATGGATGCACACAGAGGGTTGTGCACAACTGGGTGTGCACGGGGCGTGGATGGGCTGCGTGCAGGGCGTGCAAGGGCTGCGTGATGGAGCTGTGCGTGTGCACACGACACGGACTCCCCCCTCCCCACCCCCATCCCCACCGACGCCGCCCCCTCCCCTCATTGTCCCGCGGGTATTTCCCCTTTACATTCCCCGTGGGGCACGGGCTGCTCCTGGCTGCCCCCCCACCCCCCCCCACCCCCAAGCAGGAGCTCTATGGGCCGGTGGGGGCTGCGGGTCCCTTGGGGGTGGGGGGCACAAAACCACCGGCACAAACCGGTTTCTATGACCCCCCACCCCCCCACCCCGGGTGTCACACAGCAGCGGGGCTGCGAGCCTGAGGGGTGGGGGGGGGGGTCTGGCCCGGAGCCCCCCCTCCCCAATTCCCCAACGCTGTGTGTTGGAAGGGGGGGGGGGGGGGAAGGGCGTCTCAAAGTCACCGCTCCGCACGGACACACCGGGACGGGGCACGCGGCGAAACGACCCCCCCCACCTCCCCCAGCGGGACCCCCCCCCACCCCCCACCCCCCACCCCCCATGTGTCCCGGACACGGACACGCGCATTGAACAGAGCGGGTCACCCCCCTCACCCCCCCCCCGCGGTGTCACCCCCCGCCCCAATGGGGGCTGTTCCCCCCCCAGCTGCCCCTTTTATACCGAGGCCGCCAACCCCCCCCCCCCTCCACCCCATCGTCCCCACGGAGCTGTCAGCGCCCTCCACCCCGCTCCCGGTTGGGGGGGGGGGGGTCACGGCACAAGGCGGCCATCGGCCATCTTTGAACGGGGAAAGAATAAGGGGGGGGGTCCCGTTCCGTACCTGCTGGCGCTGCCCGGCTCGGCGCGGCTCGGCTGTGCGCTGCGGCCGGAGCCCCTTCCCCCCCCCGCCCCCCCCCAAACCCCTTTTCTTTTCCTTTCTTTTTCTTTCTTTCTCCCTTTCCTTCCTTCCCCCCCCCTCTTCCCTCCCGTCCTCCTCCTTTTATTTTTTTTTCCCCCTTTATTATATTTTTTTTCTCCTTTTTTTCTTTTTTTTTTTTTTTTCCTTTAATTTTTTCCCTCCTCCAGCCGCCGCCAGACCCCGCCCCCCCCCTTTCCCCCCACCCCCCTCCCCACTTCACTCACGTGACCTCATTCCTTTGGGGGTATTGAGGAGGAGGGGAGTGAGGGGCTGAGATTGCGGCCCCCCCCCCCACCCCTCTGTGGCCCCATGGAGATCCTGGACCCCCCCAACCCCCCCACCTGGGTTATCATGGGACATGTGCGGTGCTCGTGGTGCGGGGGGGATGGATGAGGAGCAAATAGGAGGGGGGGGAAATAAAAAGAGAGGGAAAGGCGAGGGAGGAAGGAGAAAAGGGAGGAAAGAGAAGAAGGGAGGAAAGGAATAGGGGAGAAAAAGGGAAAAGGGGGAAAAATAAAGAAAGGAAAGGGGAATAAATGTAATGAGGAAAGAAATAGAAGGTGGAGATAGAAGCCCCGCAGCCCCCCCGCACCGTTAATGCATCACTCAGGGCAGCGGCCGCACGGCGGCTCTTAACGCAGTCTCTGTGGCGCAATCGGTTAGCGCGTTCGGCTGTTAACCGAAAGGTTGGTGGTTCGAGCCCACCCAGGGACGAGGCGTTTCCCTTTTACCTGCTCTCAATTCCTTTTCTTTTTTTTACCTCCTTCCCGACCCGAATCCAACCCGATTCAGTCCCGGTCAACTGTAAGGGAAAACAAAAAGCTGAAAGGGATCCAAAATCTTCCTGCTCTCTTACAAAGCCTTTGTAAAATAGATGCCACTAAAGTTATTCATGTTTCCGGCCTGTCCCGGTCTTGTTTTCATAGCAGAAATAATGAAGTTCGTGTTTTATTGTGCGGTGTGAGGTGGTGCCAGGAGATCCCTGGTGTTCTGAGCATTGAGACATGGGCACGGAGCCCGGCAGGGTGGGAGGGGATGGGATTGGAATGGGATGGAGATGGAATGGGGATGGGATGGGGTAGGAATGAGGTTGTGGTTGGGATTGGGGTGGGGATGGGATGGGATGGGGATGGGATGGGATGGGATGGGGATGGGATGGGGATGGGATGGGGATGGGATGGGGATGGGATGGGGATGGGATGGGGATGGGGGTAGGAATGAGGCTGTGATTGGGATTGGAGTGGGAATGGGAATGGGATGGGGATGAGGATGGGAGATAAGAATGAGGCTGCAGTTGGGACTGGGGTGGGGATGGGAGAGGGATGGGATGGGGATAGGAATGAGGATGTGGTTGGGATTGGAGAGGGGATGGGATGAGATGGGATAAGATGGGAAGTGGGATGGGATGGGGATGGGGTAGGGATGGAATGGAGATGGGGATTGGAGTGGGAATAGGATGGGATTGGGGTGGGGATGGGGATTGGAATGGGGATGGGATGTGGGTAGGAATGAGGCTTTAAAAGCCCCCATTGTGGGCCGTGCTGAGCCTGCTTATGGGACAGGCTCTGCAGGGTGGGGGGGGCTGTGAGGGTTCATTGTGCCCCCCCCATTGTGGGTTATGGTAACGCCCCCAGCGGTCCTCCACTATCCCGGCATGCACCGCTCGCTATGACTCTTCATTTTCCCCTCCCAACCTCTCTATGGTAGCATCCACTCAGGCTCCGCCCACCATGGATACAATCCACCAATAGCGAGCTGCGAATTAACCGGAAACTCACCGCGGTGACCAATGGGAGGAGGAAGGAGGCGGGACAACGGGGGCGGCGGGGTTGAGGCTGAGGCCTAAAGCGGAACAGCAGGGACGGGGTTTGTCTGTACAGCCGGCACCATGGTGAGCAACGGGAGCGGGCCTGGAGCGGGGCCTGGACTGAGGCCTGGTCCGAGGCCTAAGCTGGAGCCTGGACTGGGGCCTGGACCGAGGCCTAAGCTGGGGCCTGAGCTGGAGCCTGAACCGGGGCCTGGTCCGGGGCCTGTGGGGCCTGAGCTGGGGCCTGTGGGGCTCCGGCTGAGCGAGAAGCCTTGGGTGGGAGCTATGAGGGAAGGCCTCTATGTGGGGGCTCAAAGGCAGAGCTCTATTGGGGGGGTGCAGGGCTGAGTGGTCCCAATGGGGCTGGGGGTGATGGGATACATGGGGGACCCCCTCATCCCCTCACCCCCCTTTGCTTTCTCTTGCAGTCTATTATGTCATATAACGGCGGGGCCGTGATGGCCATGAGGGGGAAGAACTGCGTGGCCATCGCTGCCGACCGTCGCTTTGGGATCCAGGCGCAAATGGTCACCACGGACTTCCAGAAGATTTTCCCTATGGGAGAACGGTTGTACATCGGGCTGGCGGGGCTGGCTACGGATGTACAGACAGTGTAAGTGATGCTGCAGCCTGTGTGTGTGTGTGGGGGGGTATTTACAGGATCTTAAATTGGAGGGGGTATAATAGGTGGTAGCAGCGCTCCTCTGGTCTCCCTTCATTGGGTTCTTTACATACAAGAGTGGGTTCTTTATTTTAGCAGTCAAACAGCGTGTGATGAAAGACCTCATTGCTGTTAGGAATGAATAACTTCATGTATAAAAGGGAATTTGCACCTTGGGTACCTTGAGCGCACATTGGGAGCAACTCAGGCTTGATGAAGATGAAAGCAAAAAGAACCTGCCTGGGCCTTAACACTGTTGATTTTCTCCTCTTGCAGAGCCCAGAGGCTGAAGTTCAGGCTGAACCTCTACGAGCTGAAGGAAGGGAGGCAGATCAAACCTCAGACTTTTATGAGCATGGTTTCCAATCTGCTCTACGAGAGACGGTAACTGTCAGACAACTCGAGCGCTGTTTGTGTGCTGGAAGAGGGCACAGCTATTGGAGCTGATCTGATTCTAGGGAGCTGGGAGGTCAAGGAAGGCCTGTTTTACATTCTGTTTTTCTTCCCAGGTTTGGACCTTACTACACAGAACCAGTCATTGCTGGATTGGACCCCATAACACACGAACCTTTCATCTGCTCCCTGGACCTGATTGGCTGCCCCATGATAACTGAGGACTTTGTGGTCAGTGGCACCTGCTCGGAGCAGATGTACGGCATGTGTGAGTCCCTCTGGGAGCCCGATATGGTGAGTGAGGCAGCCAGGTTCTGCCTGGATCCTGGGGTTCTGCCTCCTGCTGTTAGATGGGGAAGCAGAGAGAGGGTTGGATGGACAGTTCTGTCCTTGGGTGACCCAGAGAAGGAAGGCTGCAGCTCACAGCAGCCTGCAGGAAAATGCTTGCAGCATCTTGATGTTTTTTGGGGGGTGGGGAGCAAAATCTGGTGGTTCAACATCCAGTTCTTAAACAAACTAAAACAACTTCTCTTCTTCAGGAACCCGATCACCTCTTTGAAACGATCTCACAGGCCATGTTGAATGCAGTGGACAGAGATGCCCTGTCTGGCATGGGCGTAGTAGTGCACATAATGTGAGTGCTGCTTTCCTGCTTTCTTTCCCTTCTGAACAGAGGCAGAGTTTCCCAACCTGAGGGTTAAAATCAGTTGAGGGATGGGCTTCCCAGGTTATTTAACCCTGATTTGCTAACAGTCTTCTTTGTCTCCCTCTATAGTGAAAAAGACAAGATCACAACCAGGACCCTGAAGGCACGCATGGATTAACCCAGCACAGCCGTTCCTGCGTCTCTCAGCCCGGTTTGAGTGCAAGTTCTTTTTATAAATAAAACTCTATTATAATGATTTTTCCTTTTCCTTGAGCCCTAGCAGCAGGATTAAGCTCTTTATGTTGGGTTTTGCACACCTGCATGTGAGCAGCAGCAGAATCTCCTGCCTGCTCGGAGTGGTTCTTATTTACATTGCATGGCAGAACCAGAGCTGTGTTAAATCCATAGTGACCCCAAGCAGCACCAGCTCAGGAGGCTCCATAGAGGACAGCAAAGAGGAACCCGTTTTGTACACAAAGTTTGTTTTATTTTTTTCTCTTGCTTTTGGAGACTCATCTGGTAACATGCATGCATTTCAAAACAGTAACAGTGTCTCAAACTGCTCCTAGCAAACGGACAAGCACAGAGAGGACTTGAAAATTCCTATTTAAAAAAAAAAACAGCTGTTGGGGGGGTGGGGGGGAGAAAAAAGAACAACAAACTGAAACCTAGAATGCGTTATTAATTATTAGCATTAGTTTGGTTGTATCTTAATTTATTCACATTGGTTTTTGGTTGCACTGATTAGCCCTGCCCCTCCTCAGCCCCCCCCTCCTGGTGTTAAACAACTTGATCCACTGAATGAGGGGAGCAGCGATGGAAACTAAAACCCACCAGCAGCAGGAGTTGGTTTCTCTGTGCTTTGCCATTGCTGTTCCACAGGAAAAAAGAGCAAGGAGAATCAGTAGTGGCTGATAAGAGATGTTGGAGAGGAGGGAGAGGTGATAATGAACCTGAAATGGTGTTTGGAAGGGAGGGGAGATGCTGTTGTAACAGTGATCCAGCTCAGATTGCTTGCATGGCTGCTGAGGGGTTTATTCCACCTCGAGGTGGGACACAAAGCTCTGCAGCTCGAAGGGAGGCCTCTGTAAAGACTGCATAGCAGTCACAGGACGGAGGCAGCTGCTCTGAGGTGAAGACAATCCCTATTGAACACAGCCTGAAGCCACCAAAGTGCGGTCAGAGCTCACACCTGGGGCTGTGCAGTGCCCTGCAGGGATGCATGGAGTCTTCTCCCAGCTCAGAAAGTACAACTCAGTGCTTCAGTGCTCCTGCTGGTCAGGGCAATCCAGGGAAGGTGAGGGGGTGTGTGTGTATGGAGGAACAGAACCACCCCAAGGGTTCCACTTCACCATCGTGGCCTTTATAATGAACACTGGGTCACTCTGAGACCAGAGAGCAGGCAGACCCCCCCCTAAGGACACACAGCTGCCACTTTAGGGTGACCCATCCTATTCTGGAGCATTTTATATTGCACCAATGGGGCAGCACAGCACTCAAGACACACACTGCTGCTCTCTCCCTTCTCCCCTCTCCCTTTTACCCCATTACTTCTCTTCCTTTAGGCAACTCAAAGCAGATTTCAGTGCTCACATATGGACACATCAGAGCCCACTTTGGGACAGGCAGGAGCACAGGGACCCCCCCCCCCAACCTCATCCCACCCTGCACTCTGTGGGGCACATCTACAGACACAGCTACCTACATCCAGCACACTACAACTAAACTCACACCAGCAACAGACAACAAACGAGCACGAGCAGCTGTAAAACCAGAATTGGGGGACGGGCTGGGTTTTTTTCTTAAATACTCGAGTTAAAAAAGAAAAGAACGACCTAAAAAAAGAAGATTTCAAACCAAAAAAAAGAACCAACAACAAAAAAAAAAGCCCCCGAAATCCCTTTTAAAAAGCAAATATTTGCAGCTTCACCCTCTTGTTCTGGTAAGAAAAATACTGTCTTGAAATGAAAATGAGCATCTTTTAACACAGTGCTCCCCCCCCTCCCTCCCACCCCCCCCCAAATGTAAACAATATACAAAACGCTCACGTGAAACGAAGTTACGATACCTGGGCAACACAGCATTAAGGGAGAAAATGGCATTTCCTTACTGCAATACACACAGCGACTCAACCAGGGGCAGAGCTGAAGCCACAACCCAGTTCAGCCCTAGTATGAGCAGATAACACAGCTCAGTGCCTGCAGCTCGTTGACTCCCCTCCCTCCTCCCCCCCTTCTTCCCTCCCCCATTTCCTCTTCTTTTATATTATTACTTTATAAATACATGATTTAAAGACTTATCGGTTTAAAGGAGCTCCTCGCTGCCCAGCAGAGCAGCAAAAGCTCTTGGGGCCCAAAAGCTGCAGCTCCAATGGAGACTCTTTAAAACTGGCAAGAATAAAAAGCGATGGATTGTGTTTTTAATTCCTAACGGGTAGTAAACGTTTAAGTGCTTATTTTCTTCCTTTCAAAGAGCACAGCAACCACAGCACGATGCCCACAGCACGGCTGTGCCCTCCCATCTTCCCCCCTATTTCAAGTGTTCTCTCAGCTGTACTCATTCTGAAGCTGCCCCACCTCATAGAGAACCACCCACAAATGACCACAAAGGCTCCTATCCCTCTGTGATAGGGTCCCTCTGTGATAGGGTCCCTCTATGACCCCCCCATATGGTCGTTTCTGATGCTGTGAGTGCCCTATTTACAATGCGCCTCTATGGGCTGAAGCTCGAGGCCCTTCTGTCCCCTTTTAAGCTGAGAGCGGTGGCAGCCACGCTGCCCGTATCCCACAGCAGAGCCAGGAGCCCTTGGGAACACAGCTGGGATGCAATGAGCACCAGAGATTCCCCCCCCCCCCAAAAAAAAGGAGTGAGCCCTGCAGGGTGTTACAGCACGGGGCAGACATCCCCCAAAGAGCTTCATCCCGAAACAAAGGCATATGTGAAAACAGTTCAAGGCAGATAAGCAAAACGCGTTGAGACGGCGAGTTTCGGTCAAGATGCTGAATCCTGCTGAGAAAGGAAATGAAGGAAGGAACCCCAAAATCCATCAGTGTTGTGAAGTGCTGAGAATGGAGCCCACAGAAGCCTCACAGCCAAAGGTGGGGGGGGATGATGTTTAGTCACATCAATCAGCTCCAATAGGGGGTGAATGGGGGGGTCTGGTGCAAGCGCTGAGTGTTGCCATCCTTCCATACTGCTCAGAGAGGAGCACACGGCCACAGCTCACATCACCATGGCAAAAAACAAAGGCAGAAAATCCACAATCCTCCATCAGGAAGAGAATCCAAGCACGTCCGCTGCAGACCGAGTGGATGAGGAAGACACAACGTTAGCCGGATTTAACACTGAACTGCAGACAACGAAGCTACAAACCAAAGAGACACAGCGACTCCCAACTGCTGTGCAAAGGGGAAAGGTTCCACGTAGTCAGTTGTTATCCCACATGTAACAGGGACGCAGAGCTTTGCTGCTTTGTCCTTTAACATCCTCACAGCTGCCCAATGCACAGCACGCCGGGTCCGAGCACATCACCACCATCTGATGCTGCTCCTCACGTTGCTTTGTCAGGCTCCGGGAGCAAACAAACACCTCCCTGTTTGTGATCATCTTTGGTAGATGTTCATTTCCCCTCAAATCTTTCTTGTAAATCGAGTGCAGATACAAAAGAAAACAACAACCCCCCCCCATAAAGAAAACCCCACAATGTTTTTGTTACTTAAATTACCCCAAAAGATATCAAGTGTCCCAGTCTGAATTCACCCAAAGTCCAGCGACTCCTCCTTATCACTGTAACATCTTCCATCCTTCAGATGGCAATTGATTTTCCTTCCAATTCTTAGCACGAGGGAAGTGAAAGGGCTTGCGGGTCTTTCTTGTAAAGACAACTTGATGATAATTAATTAACTAATTAATTTAAAAAAGAAGAAAGCAGTTTGTGGCATCAGGCACTGCTTAACTCCAATGAAGGTAAGCTCAAGTAACCCCTCTTCCCCCCCCTACCTCACATCCCATCCCTGGGAGTCCCTTAGTCAGACAGGAGGAATCACCATCAGGAAGAGCAGTGCTGCAAACAATGCACTTTTCTTGTTTTAAAAAGCCCTCAAATTGATGTCTGGGCACTTCTGTAACAAAACACACCCCCCTCCCACCCCCTCCCTTATACCCTCCCCTTTCTTTTTCTCCCACCTGGTTGATGTGGGTTGTTGGAGGGTGCACCAAAAATGCTGTTTTCTCTGAAGTCACGCAGTGCCACACACTCGCTCTCACTCACTCACTCACTCACTCACTCACTCACTCACTCACACCCCACATGCTGCTACAGAGTCTGTTTTAGTGTCACAGGCTGCGTTCTCCGCTGGGAAGTAGCCCCTCTTCTCTTCGTGTTCCTCCGAAGGCTGAAGATGACTATGTCAGGATATTGGACATAAATTCATTGAAGCGTTTGGAGTACTGCTCCGGGTTCACGGTGGAGATCTCAGCCCCAGCCTACAAGGCAGACAGGAGAGAGGAGTCACAACAGCCACCCTGCATGCAGAGCTGACAGTGGGGCACAGCAGGGAGGACACAGCAGGGAGCACTGCCTGGCTCTGCAGGGAGAGACCCACAACAGAATCTGCTTACTAGGAAAAGCCAACAGCTGGAGAAAGCTGGGAAGGTCCCCAAGGAAAATGGTTTGAGCTCCAGCTGTGTTCTGCTGCAAACTACTGAGTCAGAGCTTTGGAGCCGTTCCCTTATGGGTCAGAGATGTGGAAATAGTGCAAACTCCAACACCCCATTGAACTGGGATTTCTTGGAGCCCTTTTGGGAAGTTCAGAGTCGGTGCCTGTGAACAGGTCTGGCTGCAGGGAGGGAGCAGGGCACCGTGCCTGCCTGCATCAAGAGCATTCCTGCCCCACCAGGCTGCTGCTGCCATGCAGGGAACTCAGATGAGTGAGGGAAGGGCTGCTCTTGGATGTGGCAACACCGGACAACATCCAGACTGGCACATCAGGAAGCACCACACACACACAAACAGACATGCAGGCAAAGCAGAAGCCCCAAAGCCCACCCTCCCTGCAGGGATCAGGCTGCTTACCCCATGTTTCACTGTTTTGGCAGCATGTGCAGCTTTCTTCTTTGCATCGTATGGCGTAAGAATGTCTATAATGGCCATGAAGTACACTTCCTTCTTGGGGGCACCTAGCAAGGCAAGAGAGTTGCTAGCACACCCTGAGCTGTCGGCAAAGCCCAGTTACGTCCCCCTCCCTTGAGAAACAGCAGATCTGCTTTGATGCAAACAGCAGAGAAAGCGAGGCAGGGGGGAAGCTCTGGAATAGCAGAGAAGAATAAGTGGAAACTGCACACCAGAGACACACACACGCAATGTGAACACTGCTGCTCCTCAAGCATCACTTCCAACATTCAAACTCACACCACCTGCAGGCAGGGACAGCACAGGAGAGAGACTCAGGAGAGTTTCTCTCTCTCTATGGACAGTCCTCCATTCCCTTTAGCTCACACAGACCACAGGATGCCTCCTCTGCCCTCCACACCTTCAAGGCAACACCCCACAATACTCACTGTCGTGGCTTTTCATGGCGTAGACATCAACAGAAGGATCAAACTCTCCGGGCCCAAAGAAACGAGGGTAATTGAGGAGATTGCCAGGGCTGTCTGGGGGGGTTCCATACGAGGAGATGGGGTTGCCTCCGAGACCATCATTCTCACACTCTTCATCCTCTGCCCGATCCTCCACTTCCATCTCTTCCTGCTCTGCTCGGTCAACATCGTGGATCCCAACCAGCAGGCTATAGTCCATAATCTTCAGCTGAGCTAAGAACTGGGAGAAAGAAATGAGTGTGAGTAATGTGAGATCACGAGTCCTGCCCCATTCTCCTGGTATCGCCCTAAGGGCACGCAGCATTTAAACCCATATTAGTCCCCACAGAACCTATGTGGGAGCTCCAAGCTGTGCCCTCAGCCATGGGTATAATCCTAGCATTCCCTACCTCCACATCCCGCTTCAGCTTCTCCAGGAAGTTCTTTTTGCTCTCTTCCCCAACGTGCAGCTTCTGTCCCTCATTCAAGAAGTCGTTGTCCTTGAATGTTGGCAGGTCCTTGGCCTGGAACAAAAATCCTGTGTCAGATTCCCAAACCTGGACCCTCCTCGTGGCCACAGCGCACAATGATCCTTCAGCAACACACCCATAGCTCAGCATGGGGCAGCATCTGTTCATAAGGCCTCATCCCAGCCACTAATTAGGAAAAGGCAGCAGGCAGAGCACAGCGTTTGTCAATGAGTCTGTATAACTCCATGCTTCCCTTCATACCCTGAGAACAGCACAACTTTAAGGACTGCTGGGGAAAGAAGTGCTGCAGACTGAATGCTTGGCAGCTGGGCTCCGGCCCAACCAGCTCCAAGAATAGAAATGCATCCTGTTGGTCTCTGCCTGGGGTCTGGGGAACTGGAAACAAAACTCTTCTATCCCAAAAGACTTGAAGTAAAAAAGAACTTAAAACTGCTGTTTGGAGGAGCTGAGGATTTCTCAGGGATATGAGAGAACACACAAACCCCTCAGCGCGACTGGGAGCTCAATTATATTGTCCTTAGAATGACATATGAGCATGGTGGCTTTATATAGATCTCATATGAATGGTCTGAGACAAACTGCATACGCAGAAAAAGCTGGAGACTAAACAGGCAACGAGCCAGGGACGTTTGGGCACCACGAAGCCGGGCCTCAATGCCAAAGCTCTTGGAGCAAATGGAACTTCCTTTGCTCGCGCCAGGGATTAATTTTAGTTGAGCTGTAGCAGACTTGACTCCGGAGCCTCAAACCTGCAAAGCTCACGTGCAGAAAGGTACCAATTCAACAGGACTTTGCATGACAACGTCAAAGCTGAGGTTTTGCAGGGGCAGAACTCTCCAGTTGTAAGTTCCCCTCATGGCAACAGAAGCCTGATTTACAAACAGGCTGAGACGTGCCAAGAATCCGAGTAGGTCTGGTTTATAGAAGCAGCTGTTGCAAAAGCAAACTGCTGACCTGACTCAGTTTGATACAATGGGGGGGGGTGTGTTGCACAAATGTGGGCTTTGCTACGTGTGGAATTGTGGCCCCAGAGGTTCCCCCTCTCACTGTAATAAAGCACCACTTCTCCCTGTTCATTACAGGGAGCAGCCTGGCGGGTGGGATGGGAGCAATGTACCACGCAGGGCCTGCTCTGTTTCCCCTGCTCAGAACCCATTTGGAAGAGGGAGGTCAGCTGGATCCCACCAACAGCAGGAGGAAGGGATGGTCTGTACCTTCTCCTTATCGCTTGCTTCCCTGGACACTGTTGAGCCCTAGAAAAAGAAGGAAGAGAACGTTGCTGCATTCCCAAGGAACTGATTGAAACCATTTAATTAATGCCTAAGACAGTTCCAGACCTCCCTGGTGCAATGCATTCCCCTTGGGATAGGGGAACAGAATGACATTTGAATCCTAAGTCCCACACAAAGCCCCCAAAACCCAACCCTGCACAAAAAGCAAAGCCCAGGACCCTCTCATGCAGAGGTTACAGAGACCACCCCTCACCCTGCTGGGCTCCCTGCTCCCACCCTCACCTTCAGGTCGTATTTTCGGTGCACTGTCAGCCTGTGGCTGAAGACGTTTCTGGTAACCACCATGTAGGTTTCCACTCCATCCACGGTGAGCCGGTACATGCCAAGGAACTGGGGCAGAAGGGTGTTCCCATGGCACTCCACTATGAACTGCAGGGAAGCAGGAAGGGAAGGGCAGAGAAAAGACAGCACTGTCACACAACACCCATTGCTGATGGGACACAAGCTCAGTAAGAAGCTGATAGGGAAGCTTCCAGTTCCAGCCATCTAACACCAATGAGAAAGGAAAGGAGGCTTGCAAATGGCTCTTAGCATCTCAAGAATAGCCAGCTGGGGCACTCTAAGATGTTTACAGCCCTCAGCTAAGATAGAGCATCTCACTGTGTGCAAGCCCAGCCTGCTGTAATAGGCCAAGTGTGCACTCCAACCACCTGGTCACAGCAGTGCGAGTCTGCTGCTGGCAGCATCTAACATCACCTCTTCGGTTACATGGGAGTGCAGATGGACTGGAAGATAACACAGGCAACAGCAGAACACTTCCAGCTGTGTCATCTGCCTCCTCTTCCTTGCTGCACGCAGCTCCGTCCTCCCCCTGGTCCCTTCACTAAGTCTAATTCAAAGCATTGAATTAGCATCGTGTTCACAGGTCTCAGGTAACAGCAATCCATAATTCATTGCTGTAAGGGACAGGGTGAGCGGTGAAGGACTCACAAGATGCTCCCAAAGCATGTGCCACTTCCCCTGCAGGGCTGCAGACTCACCATACCTGGTGGTACTTCTTTAAGATGTTGTGCATCTCTGCTACGTCCTCACTCGACACGGCCTTAATGACAAACCTCCTGTCGTAGGTGGTCAGGAACCGGGCCCCACATCGGCCCTGGCTGTCGCTGTTCACTGGGGCACTTCGTGTCACCGAGTTCTGAAGGAAAGAAGAAAATTGTGTGGAGGAGAGGCAGGAGCTGCCACCTCCTTGGTCTCAGAAAGCAGCTGGGAGCACCTCCACAGCCTGGCTCTGTCAGCAGATCCCATGGATAACACCAAGGGTTAAATAAAACTGGAAAAAAATGAATGAAAACAGCAACATTTTCCATGTTCAGCAATTCTTTACAGGTCATCCTGAAAGCAAAACCCACCCTCGGCCCAATCAGATGAGAAGGACTGCAGCCACAAACAGCTCGGCAGCATCCACCTTTATATCCCCATCTCCACCCTTAGCAACAAAACACTGCAGCTTCTCATCACACCTTCAAATCCAAAGCTCCCCAACTGCAGCACCTCCATCACCTGCACCCATTCAGAAGCCATTTTGTCACCCACCACTACAGGCTCGAACCATCTCCTGGTTGCAAGCAGATGGGGAGAGAGCTGAGCTCTGGAACACAACGGCACTGACATCTAACAGTGGTCTTCAGCTCAAGGTGGATGCCCATAGCAGGATGCCAGGGCCGGGCAGTGCACTCTGTGATGTGTTTTATAGCTGTTTGTGGCTCCATTCCTCCCACCCTTGGGCTCTATAAGGAGTGGACACCAGAGGGAGCCTGCTCTGCTGCAGACACATGCAGGCAAGCAGAGTCTGCTGCAAAGAGGGATTTACCAGGCAATGCTGCAAGCAAGAGAGCTTTCCTTTCAGAAGGAAGCATTTAAAGCCTTTAAAACTTTAATGAAGCAGGGGAACAACTCTGCTCCTGCCAACGGCTTTAGAAACCATCAGGAAAATAAAAGCAAACAAAAAGAAACCTCACTGCTCGCTGACGTTTGCAAACGGGTCCGTGCTGCAAGGTTTAATCAGCCCTCACCTCAAAACCACAGAGCATTTCATGGAGTGGAGATGGGAAGCAGAAATTGCGACCACATATGGACATTACCAAACTCACAGCCCTCAGGTTTACTTAATTCCCTTCCTGTCATTCCCACCTCCTCCTCCAGTGCTGGGTGTTATGTTTAGCATCCTGGCTCGGCTCCCGCTCCAGCCATCGTGTTTTACCCACCTGAATTCAGCTCAATGAATGTGTTCTGCTTCCTGCTCTAGCTAGGAGCTTCCAACAGCCATACTGCTCTGCTCGAGGTGGGAGAAGCAATCCTTCATCCCCTCGGTCTGGGAAGAAGGGGTGGAAGAAAGGATGCAGGCACTGCACTTTGTGCTATGCAGAACCAGATCACTGTTATCCCCCAGTCCCTGCCTGCCTGCAGCCATCTGCTGCCTCCTATTCCATGCCCAGACTGAGCTCTCACCTTTTCACCCTGCAATTGCCCACTGCTTGGCCTGGAGAGATCCATCCCACTGCTGGGAGCCCTCATAACAATGGGAAACCCATACATACCATGACCACAAACCCTTATAAACCATAAAAAAACACCTGCATTGCAGATTCTCCCCCAGGTTGGTTATTTCATCACAGAGAAATGAGTTGGGACAGCAAGGAGAGGAAAAAAAAGGGTACCTGGTAGTCCTGGTCATCGATCCCAAACCTTTCCCGGAGGTTTCGGAACACCAGAGGACAGTACTCCTTAAATTTAAAGCGACTTGGTAAGTTTTCCCTATAGAAAAGCAGAAGAAAGATTCCTGTCAGTGATCAGCTTATGAAATCAAACAGGTCCTTCCCAAACCTCACTGCTAACACTGCAGGGATCCCCCAGCACAGCTCTCTAAGCATTCACCCTCATTAGCACTGCTTGCTTCTTTGGATGCCTACAACCCACAGAAGCAGAGTTAAGGGTAAGTTGTGAGGCACTCACTTGTTGAACAGATGATTGTCCACCTTGATCTTACTGTAGGCTTTAAAATCATCAGGCATCAACATGACAGGGACGGGAACGTTGCTGAGTTCATTGATCTGCAAGAAAAAAAGGAAATTGAGACACAAAACCCAAACTCTGCTGTCCTGCATTTACCACCAATGGGTTCATGGAGATTCTGAGTGCCCCAGAAGCTGTTTTGGAAGCAATATAACCCAACAGGCTTTCAGAACACCTTGCAGTATTGAAGGAACCTGGTGAATGCTGTGGCTTTAAGCCATAGAAGCAGCTTATTCAGCCCAGCACACGGTGGTACCCCCAGCTCTTCCATCTCATCACCCAGGATGCAGCCCAGAAAGGACACAAAAGCTGCTATTACTTCACCTATAGGTTTGTTATAAAATCACCTCGTCAGCCAACCTCTCAGCTGCCCAGCATCAGCCAGCACAGATGGGGGAGCAGAGCACAGCACAGCTCCCCTGCAGACACTGCTCCTCTGTTTGCCGTCTCCTGCTGCTCTTATCCCACCTTCCCAAAGGGGTGAGTCACTCCACAAGGTTGTTTTTGCTCCTCAGTCACGCGTGGCGGCCACAGGAACACAGTGAAAGCAGGAGAATGAATGTTGGTTCAGCTGCTGATGTATAGATCAGCTCACACTGCAGCAGTGGAAGCAGCTGCAGTAAGGAACGCGTGCCTGGGCTGCCCCAGCCACACAGCACAGCCAGGATGTACAGAGCAGATCACTGTCACACCAAGCAGTTAACACTGGAGGGACCATAACAATGGCCTGGGTTGCAAAGGACCACCAATAACCATCCAGTTCCAACCCCCTGCTATATGCAGGGTCACCAACCACCAGACCAGGCTGCTCAGAGCCACATCCAGCCTGGGAATGGAGCCAACCATGCCAGCAGCTTGGCTTGGCTGGGAGCAAGGCTTGCATTGTGCCCCAGCACCCAAACCCAGGCAGCTCAAGGCACTCCCAGCACACACATGGCATTTTCCTGCCTCCAGGGGATGGGGCCCAAATGATAAACCCAAGGAAGCAGGTTCTGCTTTGGTTCTGCTTCAGGTTTCCTCCTCTTGCACTCTTATGCACCCAAAGGTGCTGCCACATCTCTAGCAGGGAGGTGCAAGAAGGCATAAGGGAACCACGATGCATGACATGCTGCTCTGTGCAGGTGCTGGGGATGTCGTGGCTCTGCAGATGCACGGTGAGCTGTCTGGTACGCAAGCTGAGCCTTCCACAGGTGGGTGTTCATCACATCCTGTCCCCATCGTTACCAATGGGAAAACAGAGCAGATTTCACAAACGTCAGACTGGGTAGAAAGAGACACACACACACACGGCAAGGAGAAAAGATGACTATTTTCAGACACAGCCATCCCACACAACAGATAAAGCGGAAAGTAAAGCAGCCCCTGCTCTGCTCACAGCACAGCCCTGCACAGCAGCAGCACTAAGGAGCATCAAGCACCACCACAAAGTGCTTTGGGGTGCATGGAAATGCCTCACCAGTGAATAACACCACCGGCTTCCCATTGCTTGCAGAATGAAGTAGGAAAGCTGGAACCTGGCTCTGCAACAGGCTCAGTGCTGCATGGAGCTGCAATGGGAGTGATGGGGAGAACCCCCAGCCCCACACTGAGCTCCTGCTGCCAGGTGAAGGGGGGCAAGAGAAAACAGCTCATTCTGCACCATTACTGCTGTCTGACAGCAGGGGAAGCCCGGCAGCACAGCTCTGCACACTCTCAGCTCTCTTTTCAAATGCTGGGAAGGCACAAACAAGCTGTTATCAGCTCCTTCCAGTGTGGAGGAAGGGTGCTGAGACAGAGAGGGAACAGCAGCTCGGAGATTTTTCCTCTCCCTGCCAGAAATGCAGACAGAGATGGTAGCAAAGTGAGATGTCACGACGTCTCCTCATGTCCTCATTTCTGCCAAAGCAGAAACCTCAAAGCAAATGTTGGACCTGTTGCGAGCTTCCTGACAGGCAGAAATAGTGCCAGGCTGCCTCGTCTCCTTTAAAAGATGCTCTCATGCTTCCCAATGTAAAACAGCCAAAGAAATCCCCCTTGCTGAAGCCTCTCCCCCCTTCCAGCTGCATACAGGGGATGCTTTGGGATTCCTGAGCTGGAGGAGACAGGGGTAGAAAGGAGTTGCTTTCCCATAGAGCTCCATAGGGTTCATCTCCTGGTGGAGTCTGAGCAGCTGCTGAGAGCAATGCAACCAACACCAAGCACACGTTGTTGGCTCTTTCACCTTCTCCCCAGGGAGAGGCGTGCAGAGGGAGATTATAAATAGCAGAGTGTGTCTGTGTGTATTTATGCTACAGGAGGCAAGGTCGCAGCAAGGTGCCCTGCAGAGAGGTGCCCAGCACTGCCTGTGTCCCATAGACACACCTGGAGCTCTTTAAGTCCCCTTTGGAACCAGTGCTGCCCCTCAGGATGGGCAGAGAGCTCAGGTCAGGTTCTTTGTTTGGAGGAGGCAGCAGCAGCCAGTTCCCCATCAGCATCACCTCTATGCAGGCTGCTTACAAAGGAGCCTCAGGACACCAGGAGCCTTCCATTCCCCAGCATAGATCTGGAAGTACCACTAAGGAGCGCATTGTGACACCAATTAGCATCAGTAAACTGATGGGAGCATGAAATTTCTTTACTAACCTATCTGCTCTCAGGGGTTCTTTACAATAAAATCACTTTGCTCCTCTTGATGCCATCCAGCCCTTCATCTCAGAGTGTTCTGTATGGTGGAAGTTTGCAGTACTCCAGGGCAGAAGAGAACAGACATACAGCAATAATCACTTTAACACAGAGCAAAGCAGCAAAACTCTGCAACACAGGAGAGTTAGGGGGAAAAAATGCTATTTTCCATGAACCAGAGTGGGATTAATCAGTATGGGAGCTAACAGAACCTCCACGCAATGCTGGGACATGGGTGAATCTTGCAGCTTCTATGGGTGCTCCAGGGACACCAGCATGCATTAAGACAATGAAAAGCAGCCCTGATTGAGAGCAAACACCTCTTCAAAGCATGTTGGAGCCTGCAGGACAGTACAGTGAGGGTACAGGGGGGGACAACACATCCTCCATCACCACAAGGTGCCTGGAGTTGGGCTTTAATAGAAGGCCCTGGGATGTAGAAGCTTAGAGCCAGCACGATCCATGGTTAACACTGGTGCTCATCACCACTACTGCCATATGCTGTGCTCTCCAGAGGTCAATTAGAGCCAGGGCAGACAGAAAGGCCAAACACACACACACAGCTTCCTCTTCTCCAGCACCTGATTTACAGCAATTCAGCATTTGATACGTGGCAGATGCTGCTCCGGGTTCGAGTTAACATGGCAACACCAAAAACCAACGCTGCGGAGAAGGGAGAAGCGTGCTGCAAATCCCAATGCTGCTCTTTGCCTTGAATACTAACGAGCTTCACGTTGTGCTGCCTGGCATCACTCCTGCAGGTCCTGGGAGAGCAGCAAGAGCTGCAGCAGCAACCAGAGCCCACAGGGCAGACCTACAGTGCCAACAGAGATCTGCCCTTCTTAAGCAGGATGGCATTATTTAAGGCCATCCCCAGCACAGTGGGACCAGCAGCCCTCTCCATCCCAGCACATCACCCAGTCGGTGCCTTACAACCATTTCCATGGTTTCCTGAGCATCAAACAACAGCGCTGCCTTCACCCCGGTGCTTTCCGAGATGGCTGCTCCCATCCCAGCACCACCCAACCTTCCCTCTGCCATCAGAGAGCTCCATGTGGAGCATCACACCACGGAGCTGCACCGCCTCCCCCAGCACCATGACAACAGCAGACACAGCAAAGCTTCCCCAGGAGGCTGCTGAGTTTCACATTGCAGGTTAGGAGCTCACAGAAAGCACTGCAAACCCAAACGTGAACCCCTATGACTCTATTTGCTCCTATCCACACGAGTTCCCCCAGCTCCTCTCCCCCATACATGGCTTTCTGACTCCTGGTTTGGCTGTTGGGAGTGATACCACCCACGTCCAGCCGTATTTCAGCAGCCACAGCCTCACCCATGTGATGCTCTGAGCTCTGGGACAGCATAGAGCCAGCTCACAGCTCACATAGAAACACTCAGAATGGGTGTTCCATAAGCTCTGCACTAACAGCACAGCTCTGATCCTCTCCAGACCATCGCTGCCTGTACACGCACCAGCTGCTTGCAAGCTTGTTTAAACACAAGGCAGGGCTGAGCTGCTGCCAGACTCTGCTTAATGGACCCAGGGGAATTTCTTTCAGTCTGCAGAGATGGTGGATTGCATCGAATGGTTGGTTGTATGTTGGGATTTATCCACGATAAAAGTTCATCTCGACCAGCGGCGTTTCTGATGGCTTCAATGTCTGCTTCTCTTTGGAATGCTGTGCACCAGAAACCAAACGTGAAACAAACCCTAACAGATTCCTGCTAAGGTTCAATGGCTCTCATAGAAACACCCATCAGCTGCCCGGAGTCGTTTTGCTTGAAGGACGTAAAGCAAATCCACCTTCTATATGAGCAGGGCACCCAGCAGCATCTCTCGGGAGCAGAGAGGGATGAGCAGCTGCTCGTTGTGTTGAGCAAACACAAATAGTTTGGCTCACAGCCTGCCCAGCTCCAACCCCACTGCAAACCGAGCTGCAGGAATGGGAGCTGGGGAATCCCTGCACCGAGGATAGAGGGGGGAGGAGGTCACAGCTGAGATGTTCTCCACCCTTTTCCAGCTCCTTGGGATACGGTCCTGGTTTCTGGTAGCAGCTCCTTCCCAACGTGCACCCGACACCGTGGACGCAGATAGCCAGGAGAACTATCAGCTTGCAGGAATATTTCAATGCCGAGCGCTCCCAAAGTTACAGGCCCTGATCCAGAGCCTAAAAAAGACTCCAGGCTGCCCCGCCAGCCGTAGATGAAGGCGAGCTGGCAGCCAGCAGCCTTAAGAGGCCACAAATGAAAGAGAAAAGCCCCAACAGCTTCAATGCTTCCTAAGGGCATCGCTGATCAAAGCCTGCTTCAACTCATTGCTCTGCTTCCCGGGTGAGGAGCAGCAAGGATTGGGAACGTCCTTTGGCTCGGAGAGACAACAGTGCTGAACTACATTCAGAAGATTCAACTCCATCATCAGGCATATAGGGATAAGGTTATAAGAATATAAGGTATGAAGGTATAAGGTTATAAGGAATGTAACCTGATTTTTCCCAAAGCTTTGTTTATTCCTGCAAAAGCTCAACCCAGAGAACCAAAGGGATCCAGGAAACACCCTCCAAGCCAAAGCACAAGCAAATGCCTTTGAGCCTGAAGGTGTGTTAATTGAGGAAGGGATTGAGGTTGCTTAAGTTTAACCACCTGAACATCATCTGTTACCCACATCCAAGGGAAGGCAGTGCTCCCTTCCAGCCTATGCCAGGGAGGAAAGAGAGGGTTCCAAAGGAAGGGAGAAGGGTGGTTTTAGGAAGCTCCAATGGAGCTGGGCTGCAGTGCTGAGCCATTCCCAGCTCCATCCTGGGGCTTCAGGGGGAAACTCAGGAACACACAGATGTGATAACACCAGCAAAGATGGGAATCAAAGCACATCAAGGTTGGGTAAAATGGGCCCAGTGCTGCGGGATGGAGCTGTGGGACATAACGCTGCCCCCAGGGCCCATCACCAGCCCAATCACTGAGATATGACCATGGGACATAAGACTAGAGGTTGGTGATAGGGGTGTCCTGGGGGGCTGCCCCCAGCTAAGCAAGCCTGGACCACAGCATCCTATGGAAGGGCCATTATCCCAAATGGCATCGGGGAAACCGGGCAGAGGGATGCTGGGGGGGCAGAGCCCTGGGGAAAGGTTGTGGTGGGATGGGGGTGGGATGGAAGGGGCAGCGGGGGAGGGGGCTGAAGGGGGTTCCCTTCGAGGCCCTATAGCAGGCAGGGCGCTGGGATGAAGGCGCTGGGATGATGGTGCTGGGATGAAGGCTCTGCCCAAGGGGAGGGATGGAGGGAGATGGAGGGATATAGGGGGGGGATCCGATCGCTGCTCACCGTATGGTTGGCCCCCCACATGAGGACGCTGAGCAGCGGTTCCGAGGCCCGGAACAGTTTCACCTTCTGACACACGAAATGTTTCTTCTTGGTTTTGGTTTTACTGGCGCTCAGAACCGAACCCAACGTCGTTCCTCCGCCTCCTCCAGCCGCAGCTCCCCCAGCACAATTCGAGGCCATGGCGGCCTCCTATCGGCCCCTCAGCTCCCCCCCTACCAGCTCCTCCTCATGGCACAGCCCGGCTCGCAGCGGTTCCGACCGCTTCTATCACCCCCTTTGGACCGGTTCGGTCCCTCCGTTCCCACCTGGTTCCGTCCCGTCCCCGCCTCCCTCCCTCCCTCCCCCCTTTCCCCGCCCCTGCGGCGCTTCGCTCCACCGCCGGCCGAGCGACCCGGGGCCGCTCTGAGGAGGTGCCAAGATGGCGGAGGGCGGAGGAGGAGAGAGCGGGGATGTACCATCATCGCGTCCCACGGGGGGGGAGACGGGGGATAAAGCGTGACACCGTAGCGTCAAGCAGCGGTTCTCTCCACCTCAGAGTGAGGAGGAGAGTATAGTATCACAACAGACCCCAAATCCCGAGCGGAACCGGCTGGAACGACGGGCTAAATAAGAGGGAATGGGGAAATAAAGGCATCTCCCTCCCCCTCTGCCCTGAAATGGTCTCGCCCACCCGGTGTGACGTAGCCTCCCAGGCCACGCCCCTTTCTGAATGAGCCAATAAGCGCCGAGGCGGCTGGAATTATGAATGGAGCGCTGAGCGCGTCACTGGCGCCTCTTAAAGGGACCGCAGCAACAAGCTCCGAGCACTGAGACTCAGTCAACCCCATTGGCAACGAGTCCAACACCCTCACGTCCCAATAAAGCCATAAAAAAACATTAAAGAATCGTAAAATTTCTCCTTTTAAAAAAAGAAAAGTCAAAACGATCTTCACTGCTGTACATACATATACACATGACTTCCATTAGAAAAATCCCAGAGTGATATTTGCTGCATCAAGTCCTGCTGAGCCCAATTAATTTCCATGTTAAACTGCCCCAATTTGGGTCAAAGAGTATTGAAATAACAGCTACAGGTATCCTACAGCCTGAGCTCACCCTTTAACCCCACAGCAGCTGGGTGGCAGGATGGCCATCAGTCCATCAAACAGCTTCATCACATCCAGAGTTTGTTCTGCTCTCTCCTTTCTAAGCACTAACAAAAATAAGCCCTTCTGCTCTCACCTGCCCAATGTAAAAAGCCAGTCACCACCCGGCATCGTGTAATAGTAATGATATATAAAACCCAATAGGAATCGAGGTGGAGAGGAGAGGAAGAGATGTGACGATGTGCTGTAGGATATGAGGGCTCCGCTAGTTGCCTGGCTGAGGGCTCACCCCCATCACAAACATATTTACAGCTCCAGAAGTTCAGGACACACTGTGTTCATTCAGCAGCTCTTTGGATTCCTGGAGAGAGCACTGAGTGTGGGCTGGAGGCTTCTGACCTTGGAGAACAAGTGTCCGATTAGCACAGGAGTAAAGGAAGAACAAACTTCATCTCTGCATGAAGTTCTTTTCCAAGGCAGCTGGAGTTCTCTGTAGGGAGTGGATGTTGCGCTTCACTCGATCTTCTAATGTAGAACTAGAAGCACTCTCCAGTTTAAAGTTACTGCAGGAAGAAATAGAGAAGAATTCAATCTCTTACCCCAAATTTCCAGCACAGTTCGTTATCAATTAACTATGGGATTCTAAATCAAATAGCAGCAAATGATGTCATAGCAAAGCCTGCACTAAAAGAACCCAATGGCTTTTAGCTTGGCTTCTAACAGATTCAATCCTGTATTTAAGGTCGGCGCTCAGAACTGTATTTTCACCTCTAATGCTGGTGCCATCAGACACCCCTGAGAAGCTGTGGCTTCTCTTCCTAGGAACGAAGCAATGATCACCACAAAGACACTCACTGCAAGAACTTCATATCTCTGGAGTCGAGTTTCTCCAGTTCTCTCTCCCGTTCCTCCTCCTTTCGGTGCTTCCTGAGGTTATTCACCCTTTCCTCTTCCCTCCACTTGGCATTTTCCATCATCTCTTGGCGTTTTCGCTCCAGTTCTTCCGCTGAGATCTTTCTATTTGCATAGAAAACAGCACTGCTGTAAACCAGATCCAACCCAGCTCTTCCTTTCCTACCTCCAAGACCATTTACAATCCCTAAAAGTTGGGGGTGTTGCTTTTCCTTTGGTACCCAACCAACAAAGCTCTTTAGTAACAAGTCGAAACAACTCTTAGCAAGAGCTTGTTCTCCTCTTTTCAACTTTTCTTTCTTGATTGAGTGATGATACTGTCAAAATCAAAGTTTCCTGATGGCAGTTAGACAGAAGGCTTTTAATTAACCCATCAAACAAAGCCTGATTTCACCTCACTGCGAGGCGAGCAGAGAATTGCTTCTATTGCTTCCATTCTAATAGGTTTGGGTGGCTGAAGAAGTTAGCTAACAACTAGACTTGAGTGAAGATCAAACCAAGCACTTCAGAACAGCATTTGCCTTTCTGGATGTCTGATACAGTCTGTTCTAGACAACAAAATAGGACTGGGTTCACAGTTGATATCCAGCTGTTTCACAGCCATTGGGGCAGCTTTTGCCCAAATACACACAGAGAAGATGTTGCTTACCTTGTGTAACCTGGAACATGCTGTCGCCGATAGCTCTTTTTGGGGGAAGGACTTCTAGTTTTCCCTTTCTCCTCTCGACTGCTATGCCTGCAACCCAAACACACTCTCTTTTTAGGAGATTACATCATCACATCCCTATATTTTACCTGGATTTTTTAGCAGGGATTTTGATCCCTGAACACCACCCCCTTCCTGCATCTTTTGGTTCATATTATCCAGCTTAGCCACACTCACTGTTTACTGTGTCTGGAAGGAGATCTCGACCCCCTGCATCCAGATTGCTCTGTGCTCTTCTTGCCACTGCATCTCTGTGGAGAATGGGATGTGCTTCTGGACCTGGAACGTTCCCGGTGTCTGTGGGGGGTTCTGCCCTGACCAGAAGCTGGAGAACTCCGAGATCTGTGGTTCTTGTCAGAGTCTCTAACCTGAAATCCAAAAGGAGAGAAGTCCTGTCGAAGCATCACAACATCATGAGGCTGCAGAGACCTTCAGGCTGGACTACAGACAGCTTATACTTTGCTTTGCAGCTACTTATCTCTCTTCCTAGGTTCCTACGAACACCTGTGTCTAAAAAGATGATTTCTGTGATGCTCAGTAAACTAATTGCTATGACAATCACGTACAACATTTGAACAGTTGTGTGACTGTGGGAGGAGAAACTAAAACTCAACTTGAACTTTGAGAGGACAGAAGTCCTACCAGGACCTGAAGAGTTTTAGGTTCAGGGCTCAGAGGCACCAAGTTGAATGTGAACATTATTAAATCATGATCACTCTTCTACAGGAGAAGCAGCCTCTTCCAACAAGCTGAGCTTTTCCTAAGCAGTTTGCTACTGAAAGAGACATGCAAAACAGACATTTCTACCTGTAAGCCATATCCTGGCAATTTGGAAGGAATGGGTTTCCAGGAGGAACTGTTTATCTTCTTCTGAGACCTAAAGAGAAAATAGAACAGTATTTTTGAGGCAGATGAACTTCACTAACCCCATATTTTGCAGGCAGATAAAACATACCTGGCTTTGCTTCGCTCCTCATCACTGCTGGTACTTTCACTGCTAGAACTGCGACGTCGATGCTTCTTGTGCTTCTTCTTCTTCTCTTTCTTCTTCTTTTTCTCTTTCTTATCTAAGCTGTTTTGTAGCTATAAAGCAAGACACTAATTTATGAGCAGTAATTACTGTCCCTGCGCTCGGGAAGTCAGTATCATAAAGCAAGGGCAAAATAACAGAGTTCTCCTGGGACAAAAGGAACTCCAGCAATCTAAAGAGCGTAATGGAATCACCTACCAACTCTTTGATTTTCTTCATTTTTACAGGATTATTCAGAACTTCCCTCTTCTTCTCCTCCTCTCTCTTTCTAAAGCAGATTAAATACAAGTATTAGTATTTTTGAGCAACTTTGAAGATCATTTTCACAAAGGGTACAAAACAAAAGCAAGCTTTAACAGCCAGGTTTTGTTCATTCAGCAACACAAGTCCAACTCAGACAAAGATGGTCTTTTTCCTCTCCACTAAAGAATGTAACTAGGAACTTAAGCCAAATGTTTGTCCTATTAACATCTATCTGGCTATGATGCTGCCAACCAGATGCATTCACACACACACAAAAGGGCGACCTAAGTTTGTATGCATGAGCCAATAAAGAAAAACAACATTTGCATGTAAATGCCAACTTTACACAAATAAAACAGCTCTCATCAAGCTGCCACCAGTGATGCATTGACTGATTCAGCTCCACGTTCAGTACCTTATCATGAAAAGCGGATCCTCCCGGATTTTATTTGCCATATCCAGGACAGAATTGGCACCTGACTTGGCAAAAATGGAGCCTGGGAGCAGCCCTGTCTCACTGGAGCATCCAGCATCTTTGTCTTCTGTCTTCTCAAAGACGTATTTGTCCACGGGGCGACCCATGAGATACTCCTCCCTGTTCACCATGCCACCAGGGCCTTGGTACATCCACTCCAACTTTTCTTCTCTTTTCCTATTACAAACAAGCCATCATATTTTCCATCACAGAGCTATAAAGCAACAGTTTAAAGCTTATGAAGTAAGCAGAAAGCTTCAAACACCACAAAAGCTATAAATTCAGCATGTAAATGAGCATATGGAACCTCTTAACACTTAATACGCTCATGCCCTGGCCCCACTCACCTGACAGTGCCCATATCCTCAGCGTATCTCTGCATCTCCTCCCTGGCCCTTTCCTCCTGCAGTTCCCTCTGCAGCTCCTCGATCTTCTTCCTCTCGGCCTCATATTTCTGTTCTGCTTTCCACACCTTCTCCACATTGCGCAGGGTCTGGGGGTGCCAGCTCTTCTTCAGGTTCTACAAATAACAACAGATAAGGCCCGTTAACTACAGGCCTCAGGCAAGGCCTCGGGCAAGGCCTACTGGTTCAGGGCCTCAACATTAGGCCCGGCCCTGCTCGAACAGCTCGAACCAACAGCCCCAAACCCGTTGCTGTCACCGGGATCCCCACGGCCTGGTCCCCCACCCCTTAATTCCAGGCCCAACTCACCAAGTCACCTCCCCCCATGGCGGCTCGGTCCCGCTGCTACACTACCGACTACCGGGCCTGCGTTACGTCATCAACATGCGCCTCTACGCGTCGCGTGTTACATACGTCACTTCCGGCACTGCGTTATAAGACAGTGGGAGGGCGTGGCTTAATGGCAGCGCGTCCGCCTACGGATGCTGAGGTCACGGGTTCGATCCCCGCGGGGGCACAAAGCACACACAAGACTATATTCATATAGCTTCATTATTTCAATTAGCAACAACTGCTCACACAGGAAAAACTGGACCTGAGTCACTTCTAGTACACACAAATAGCATCACGGCGCAGATGTGTTGCTCAGGAGAAGCAGAGGAAACCTGGGAAGGCGGTTGTTTTTTTTGGTATTAGTTTGGTAAAAGTGATGTGGGAGAGCTCTGAAAAATAAGGATCCTGTCTGGGAAGGATTTGAGAAGAAAAGGATGGAATAGAAGGAAAAGAGGGGGCACCTGGAGTTGAACCAGGGACCTCTTGATCTGCAGTCAAATGCTCTACCACTGAGCTATACCCCCATGGATAAACAAGCAGAAAAGGAGCATTAAAAACACATCAAGCAGATCTAGTCTTAATTCTTTGGGTGAATGCTCAGTATATTGAACAGGGATGTTGAGAGACCAGGCCTGCAAGCAAAGGAGAAGAACAAAGGACCTAAAAGTGAGGGGTGTGCTCTTCATATTTACCTTACGAAGGAACAAAAAACATCCAATCCAAAGGGGGCACCTGGAGTTGAACCAGGGACCTCTTGATCTGCAGTCAAATGCTCTACCACTGAGCTATACCCCCTATGAAACAGCACCTGTACAAGGTGATTTTTAAACAAGTTTATTGATAGAACCCAGAACTATTTACATTCCCTTACCTGACAGCCCTTTGGACACACTGATGTACATATACCATAATGGATATGAGGGAGTTACTACAGGGAATCAAGAACAAACACATACAGTGTACTCACCCAGTGCAGAAGCCCAACCAAGAAGCTGCTCAGGATCTTGAATATTCCAACTTGAACACACAGCACAAGCTCACAAGACTAAAGGGATGTGTCCATCTTCCTCCTGTAATGAATTATGGCAAAAAGAAATGGGGAAAAGAAGGTAAAGAGGGGGCACCTGGAGTTGAACCAGGGACCTCTTGATCTGCAGTCAAATGCTCTACCACTGAGCTATACCCCCATGGATAAACAAGCAGACAAGGAGCATTAAAAACACATCAAGGAGATCTGGTCATAATTCTTTGGGTGAATGCTCAGTATATTGAACAGGGATTTTGACTGACCAGGCCTGCAAGCAAAGGAAAAGCACACAGGACCTAAAAGTGAGGGGTGTGCTCTCTATTTACCTTTGGAAAGAACAAAAAACATTCAATCCAAAGGGGGCACCTGGAGTTGAACCAGGGACCTCTTGATCTGCAGTCAAATGCTCTACCACTGAGCTATACCCCCTATGAAACAGCACCTGTACAAGGTGATTTTTAAACAAGTTTATAGATAGAACCCAGAACTATTTACATTCCCTTACCTGACAGCCCCTTGGACACACTGATGTACATACCATAATGGATATGAGGGACTTACTACAGGGAATCAAGAACAAACACATACAGTGTACTCACGCAGTGCAGAAACCCAACTAAGAAGCTGCTCAGGATCTGGAATATTCCAACTTGAACACACAGCACAAGCTCACAAGACTGAAGGGATGTGTCCATCTTCCTCCTGTAATGAATTATGGCAAAAAGAAATGGGGAAAAGAAGGAAAAGAGGGGGCACCTGGAGTTGAACCAGGGACCTCTTGATCTGCAGTCAAATGCTCTACCACTGAGCTATACCCCCATGGATAAACAAGCAGACAAGGAGCATTAAAAACACATCAAGGAGATTTGGTCATAATTCTTTGGGTGAATGTTCAGCATCTTGAACAGGGATGTTGAGAGACCAGGCCTGCAAGCAAAGGAGAAGCACACAGGACCTAAAAGTGAGGGGTGTGCTCTTCCTATTTACCTTTGGAAGGAACAAAAAACATTCAATCCAAAGGGGGCACCTGGAGTTGAACCAGGGACCTCTTGATCTGCAGTCAAATGCTCTACCACTGAGCTATACCCCCTGCTGCTGCCTGCATTCCCAGCATGGATTTTCTGAGCAATCCCAAATGTGAATTAATTTCTGCCAGTGCAAAAGGAAATGGTGAAGGAAACAGGTCTGTGCTCACCAACACTCCACTGCCAGTCCTCTCTTGATGAAGCCCATCTACTTCTTGGCTCCCAGTCATTGCTGCATTCATTAAAGGACATGGCCTGCAGACAGCTGAGGGGAGAAAGAGTCAATGGAGAAGCTGAAAAGCAACTTGTAGGGCAGAAAAAGGAGGAAAAAAAAGGGGAGGGGGCACCCGGATTTGAACCGGGGACCTCTTGATCTGCAGTCAAATGCTCTACCCCTGAGCTATACCCCCACCTGTCCAGCACCTGCCAGGTGAGGCCCTTTGTGGTCACTGACAGCAGCTCTGCTGCATTCCACTGCCTGCACTGCCAGCTCTGCTTCCCACACAACATCCCTTTCATTAACCTCCTTCTCTGCTTAATCAGCCTCTAAACTTCAAACACACAAGCTCTTGAAGGAACAAACTAATGAGGCCCCACTTTCTCTATCTCAGAATGAAAGAAAGAACATGGCACCACCCACCTCCGAACACCTTTGGAGGTGCTCACCTATATCTCTGTGTGCCCTCAGCACACAAACTTCCTACAGCTGCTGCTTCACACCGAAGCTCCTTCACTGCCTGCAGCCTCCCCTGCTGTCTGCCTAAAGCCTGGGCTAAAAGGAAAGCAAACACCCAACCACTTACAGCTATTTGTAGTGCCATTAAAATGTTGTGCAAAGCATTTGACTCCAGGTAAACCCTTGTGAAGAGCTGTGAGATGGACACGTACCTGCAACAGCCAGATGTCTTCTGTTATAGTGCCTGTGTTCTGCCCTTTAGGTACAGGGTTCATCCACTGCTCACCCTTCTCTGGATGTCTGAGTATTTTACTGCAGGCAAAGTGAGAAAGAACAAAAGGTGAGGTCTGAAAGAACAGTTTGGAAACCTTCAGTGTTAGGGTGAGAGCAAACTATGCATAAACCTGAGAGAAAGGGCCAATTTGGGGCAGAAAAGCAGCTTTCTGCCAACCATTCCAAAGCATTGCAGCCTATAACATGGATCCAACATGGAGAAATGAGGCTGGAAACAGGTTATTTACTGTTTGAATGTGCAGCAATGCAGATGCTGCTTTCCTATGGGATCTCCAGCAGCACTTAATGGAGTAAATGTACATATAACACCAGCAGCAAATACATCACAGCTGAATAATACACTTAATTAACAACTTAATTAATTAAAGACAGGAAGAATGAGTCACGAGTCTCTGCAGCCTCAGGCCGGGCCCGGGCCGTTATTAGGCCGCAGGTTTAACTCTAAATACCCCAAACCCAACATACAACACCGAGTACAGGCCCCACCGCCCCACTAACCCTCAACCTTCCCCCGTTCATACTTATCCCAGGCCCAAGATGGCGGCTCCCTCTGATCCCCTTAAGGAAGGCCTGAGGGCCTGAACCGGAAATTGTGTTACGTCATCAGCACGCGCCTGCTCCGCGCGTCGCTTGCTTAATGCGTCACATCCGTCATGGCGTTGCCGGTTGGATGACAGCGGATGGATACAACGGCGCTTCCCGTTATGATCGGGAAAAGAAATATAATAATTAAGGATTTATGTGAGATAAACCCGAGGTAAACGCACTTTAATGGTGTCGAGGTCGTAGTTACAGGTCGCTCGCTCTGTTTCGCGTTCCTCTGTGCGGGATTAGAACCCGTAACCTTCTGGTTCCCAGCCGAGCGCTTTGCCGCTGGGCTACGGGAGCCCGCCAAACTCCGCGCCCGGGGCGGCCCGGCGCTGGGGCGTGGCTCAGTGGCAACGCGTCTGCCTGCGGTTGGTGAGGTCACGGGTTCGAATCCCCTCCGGGGCACGGAGTTCCTGCGTCCCTCCCTGCACCACAAAACCCACTTCAGTCGAGGTTCCTGTTTCTAGAAGGACGTTTTGCTTCTTATTAATTAATGGTAATTATTCAGACAAGAAAAACAAGATCTTCCTCTCCACGCCAGCATCGTGTTATTCATTGTGTGTATGTGAATTGGTGAGCTAAACCGAAGGGGAAAAAGAATGGAAAAGTGAGACTTTAATAAGAAAGTCAGGAGATTGGTGAGATCTCAGAGCAATAAAGTCAGTGTCAGGTTGTGTCTGGAAATGGAAGGAAAAGAAGGTAAAGAGGGGGCACCTGGAGTTGAACCAGGGACCTCTTGATCTGCAGTCAAATGCTCTACCACTGAGCTATACCCCCTTGAAACAACCCCATTGCAAGGTGGTTTTAAAGCAGTCTAAGCACAGAGCTCAGATTTGATCCCAGCTGCTTATATTGATGCATCCCTGTGTGCCCCAATACATACATTACCTCCAACAGGGAGCTGCTGCCAAGAGTCAAGGCAACAGGCTCCCAAAGAACATTAATATGAAGCAATTCTGGCTGCGATTTGTGTTGTTCTGTCATGTGGAAACAAGCAACAAGGCCAGAGAGAGAAGAAACCTTGCTTTAAAAGGATATAGCCCTCCCCAAAGAAGAATAAGCCTTATTGGAGATGCAGAGCTGTATTCAACAACCTCACAGGGAGGTAAAATTGATCCAGCTGTGCTTCTCACAGCTCCAGTCCTTTAAGGATGCTGAGAAAAACAGAGAACCCAAGGGGGCACCCGGATTTGAACCGGGGACCTCTTGATCTGCAGTCAAATGCTCTACCACTGAGCTATACCCCCTGCTGATGTCTGCATACCCAGCATGGATTTTCTGAGTAATCCCAAAAGTGGATCAATTCCTGCTAATTATTGTCAGTGCAAAAGGAAATGGTGGGGGAAACACTGAGGTCTGTGCTCACCAACAATCCGCTGCCAGTCCTCTCTTGACGTGGCCCATCTACTTCTTGGCACCTGGTCATTGCTGCATTCATTAAGGGCCATGGCCTGCAGACAGCTGAGGGGAGAAAGAGTCAATGGAGAAGCTGAAAAGCAACTTGTAGGGCAGAAAAAAGAGGAAAAAAAAGGGGAGGGGGCACCCGGATTTGAACCGGGGACCTCTTGATCTGCAGTCAAATGCTCTACCCCTGAGCTATACCCCCACCTGTCCAGCACCTGCCAGGTGAGGCCCTTTGTGGTCACTGACAGCAGCTCTGCTGCATTCCACTGCCTGCACTGCCAGCTCTGCTTCCCACACAACATCCCTGTCATTAACCTTCTTCTCTGCTTAATCAGCCTCTAAACTTCACATATACACACACACAAGCTCTGGAAGAACAAATAATGGGATCCCTGCTTGCTTTGTCTCACCACAAAGAACACATGGCACCATTGGAAGCACTCACCTTTGCCTCTATTTGCTCTCAGCACACAAATCAACCAGAGCTGTTGCCTCACTCCTCACCTCCTGCAGTGTCCAAAGCCTCCCTGCCTCCCCTCCTGTCTGCCTACAGTGTAGGGGAGAAGGGAAGCAAACATCCAATGACTTACAGCTGACTTGTGCCATGCCCTGCTGAGGGGACAACAAAAAGCCTTGCTAAAAACACAGCAGAAGCTGTTAGGAAACAAACAGATCAGGTGAGGACACGTTTTAGGGCTCGTTTCTTACTTGTAAGGAGGCATCTGATTGCAAAGGTGGTCTCAAGGAGCAATGCAGCATCACCTACAGCAGCTGCTGGATGCTCACAGGGCATCAGGTCTGTTAGGAAGGGGCCACAACTCACCTGCCCCATAGAGGAGCTGGGCTCAACATACCCAACCCCCTTCCCCATATCCCCACCCTCTGCACAGCTTACCCAGCATTAAACCACAAGGTTTTTATCATGTTTTTACCACAAAATAGCAGATTGTTTCATCAGACCATGGTGCTTTTGGAGCGAAGCTTTTAGTCTCCAGAAATCCATCTGTGGCTCCGCTCTAGTTACAAGGGATCCAACATGGGTTAGGGGGCTCTTCCATGCCTGCCTTGCAACTCTGATCACAAAGCCCTTCAGATGATCCCTAAAGTCACATCAGCCCCCAGCTCTTGCAATTAACCAGTGACCTGACGACTTGTTTCACCACTGATCGAGGCTTTGAGGCACGTGCAAACAGCCACCGCCTCAGCTGACAGCAGTGGGCTCGATGTGTCCTTGTATTGTCCTCAGCAAGGACTAAAGAGATCGTTTTAGTGTGCTCTGCCATACAACCTGCATAGGGGGCTCATCACATCCAGGTGTAGCTTCCCCCCCATTCAGAATCACTTCTCTCTGAGCTGTTCAATCTCTCGTCCTGGAGGAAAATGGAGAGGCACAAAGTTTGTGTACAAGGGCTTTCAGAGCTCCCAGCCTCCATCACTGCACGCCAAAGTTGGACCAGTTCAATTACAAACACCCCCCAAACGCTGACGGTTCTGCCTCATTAAGACTAATCACCACCTCAGCTCCACAGCCAGTTTCCTCCTGCTGAACCCACCCACATCTGAGGCTTCATGAATCCCCCCAGCACCACAAGGAGCCAACTCGAATCCTAACAACAAGGCAGACACCGTTTTTTGGTACAAGTACTTTTTATTTCCATCTCCACGCGTGTTCACGCAATGCTTCCTGCATTGGAGGCTATCCTGGGCCACAGATCTGCACACTCCTTGGCCACGGGGCCTGTGATGGCTGAACCTGGAGGAAAGAAATAACAGCACATCAGAGCTCAGTCAATGTGGTTGTGTTCTCCCAGGTCCAAATAGAACCCAGGTCCTTGGCCCAGGTGAGCAAAGCCCTCTATAACCAATCCCAGCCCATGTTTCTCTTAGACCCAATGGAAGATTCTGCTTTCCCATACCTTTCATTTCACCTTTATTGTTCACTATGACACCCGCGTTGTCTTCGAAATACAAGAACACTCCATCTTTTCTCCTATATGATTTTCGTTGCCGAATGACCACCGCTGGGTGCACTGCCAAGAGACACAACAGCACGTCAGCCTTCTTCAGCATCACCCACAGCACAACCCAACACTTAACTCCCCTCCCAACACCTTTGCAAGGAGCTGAATTACACCCTGGGCTCACAGTTTGAATGCAACCCATAGGATCAGCAGGGCTGATACCTCACTCGCTTCTATTCTCAGCTTCTCAGTGTTCCACTTAAAAACTGATGGCTGAATCTCTGCTTGGAGATGATGATCAACCTTACTTCTATGTGTGTCAGCTCAGAGATGGCACTCAGCAATTCCAGCTCTGGTGGGGGGGGGAGGAAAGGGGGAGACCCCCCATTTCCCAAGGCCGTGTCACATCGCTGATTGAAACAAACAGCACGAGCTGCCACTTCACCCAAAAGCGATGCCCTTTTCTCTGCCCTTCCACGACAACTCACTGAGCCACGGCACAAAGACCCAACGAGTGCTTTTGAGAAGGGCGGAACAAACACTCCACGAAGGGGACATCTGCTTTCTGATCCTTTCCTATGTGAATACAAGGCAAAACCTGCCCCCTCCATCCCATGGGAGGACACTGAGATGCAGATACACTAAGCAGGAGCTGCCTGGATGCTTTGAGGAATGCCGTGCAGGCACAGGAGGCCCGGCTGCTCCTTACCCTTCTTCCTCAGCTCTGGTTTGCCCTTCTTGACAGTCGCCATCACCATGTCACCCACTCCAGCTGCTGGCAGCCTGTTCAGTCGCCCTTTAATCCCCTTCACGGAGATGATATACAGGTTCTTGGCACCTGTAAAGAGAAAAGCTCATTATCCATGGCCAGATTCTCCCCTTGCAGGGACCCCCATCCCATCACCCATAGAAACACAGTGATACCGCATTGCTCTGCCCATCCACAGCAACATAAGGGACCCCCGGCTGCATCCCCCCCCCCCGGCTGCCGTCCCATCCATAACACAGAGGCACCCACCTGTGTTATCAGCGCAGTTAATCACGGCTCCAACGGGGAGACCGAGGGAGATGCGGAACTTCGCTCCGGAGGAACCTCCGCGTCCTGCGGGTAGAGGAGAGCAGTGAGTTCACCGCCATAAGGTGACAGGGGGCTGCGGCCTATGGGACAACGGGTGCGGCCTGTACTACCGGGTAGGCCTCACATCGCTCCCGGCTAGGCCCAGGCCTGTACGGTGCATCATCAGCACCCGGTACATCATCATCAGCACCCGGTACATCATCATCGCCACCCGATCATCCTCCTCCCCCCTCTCGGCAGCCCCTCACACACCGCAGGGCGGCGGATGGCACCGGATCCCGACTAGGCCCAGCGGCCGCCTCACCTCGCTTCGACATCTTGGCACCGGAAGAGACGGAGGCGCGCAAAGCACGCTGGGAAATAGACCATCCCCCAGGCGGATGTCACGTGATGGGAGGTCACGTGATAAGAAGCGGAGCGGAACCGGCGCCTCCTGCAGGCGTTTCTAAATAGAACCGGGAGAGGCAACCGAGTGATCAAAGACAGCGAATTGGGCTGAAAAACTCTTTTTTTAGGTGTATTTGTTCTAAAATAAAGGCAGAAAGAGCGGAGGGTGGGAGTAAAAGAAAAGAGGGGGCACCCGGATTTGAACCGGGGACCTCTTGATCTGCAGTCAAATGCTCTACCACTGAGCTATACCCCCGCTCCGTGTTAGTCTATGGGAGCTGACTTTATTGCGTTCCTATGGGCTCTATAGCGATATTAGAATAGGGATTGATTATTGATTGGGGTTATTAATTAGCATTATTAATTAGCGTTATTAATTAGTATTATTTATTAGCATTAATAACTGCAGCTATGAGCTGGGTGAAGGGATGCAGGGCACACACAGCGCCTTTAGGTCGGTGTATGAAGGGAGAGGGATGGAGCCGGGCTCTGCTCTGCACAAAGCAAAGCGATTTGGGGGGGGGTTGAAGGGATGGAGCTGGTGGAGCCCTATTATGAGCATTGATAGCAGCTCCGTTATGGCACAGCTCCGTTATGAGCATTGATAGCAGCTCCGTTATGGCACCGCTCCGTTATGAGCATTGAAGGCAGCTGCCCCTGATCTAAATGAGCTAAATGAGGATAAACCGCCCTCGGAGCATCGCGGTGCGGCTGAGGATGCGATGGGGTGGGATTGAGGTGGGAGGGAAAAGATAAAATCCCAACGAGGGGGCACCCGGATTTGAACCAGGGACCTCTTGATCTGCAGTCAAATGCTCTACCACTGAGCTATACCCCCGGATGGCGGCGGCCGCAGCTCGTCGCTTCCTTGTGCGAGGTTTTGGGGGGGGGGGGGAGGATGCGACACGTGGAGCGGCTCGAGGAGCAAAGCGCGTGCTCGTGTCCGGGGCCGCGCACCCGTGGGGGGGGGGGCGTGCAAAGGGACACGGGAGCGCGCATGAGGGCGGCGGGGCGATGCGCGTGGGTGTGAGCGCGCTGCCGCCCCGCCCCGCGCGCCCCCGCCGCCCCTCCTCCTTTTCCTCCCCCCCCCACCCCCCCTTATTTAGGGGCTCGTTCCGCGGGCGGCGGCCCAGAGACGGACGAGGCGGCGGGGGGAGCGGGGCGGCCATGAACCCCAACTGCGCCCGGTGCGGGAAGATCGTGTATCCTACCGAGAAGGTGAACTGCCTGGATAAGGTGAGTGCGGGGGGAGACATCCCGCAACCCCCCCCCCCCCCAATCCCCCCTTAACCCAACCCCCGTCCACCGCGATCTCCGTGTCCCGCAGCACAACGAGGCGGAACCCATCTGGATCCCATTAGCAAAAGGGGGGGTTTCTTTTTAAGCTCCGGTTCCAACGGGCGCGTCCCCGGAGCTGTGCGGTTCGCCTTGTTCTCTCTCTCGCTTTCAGTATCGCTTTGGAGACTTTTCACGTTAAGAATAAAGCTTTTCTGTGCCGGCGTTCCGGCCTCGACGAGAGGGTGATGTGAGATGGGAGGAGGGGGGTAGCGATCTGTCTCTGTGCCCCCACGGGACCCCCGGAGCCGCCCCCCTCCTTCCCCCCATTCAGGGGCGCTCCAGCAGCTTCTAAAATAAGTAAGTCTCGGAATGCGCCGATCCGCGCAGCGACATTCCTGAGCCGTGCAGACCCCGGGGCCGCATTTTTCACGGATGAGGTTTTTTCCTGACGCTGGGAATCGGCCGACGTTGATCCATCAGTGTTATATCCCATAGACCCCCCCGTTTGTTCCAAGCTGAGAACTGGCTCTGTCTATACAGCCCCCCCCCCCCGCGGATGTCCTGGAGGGGGTTTATTGGGGGATGGGGGGGATCCGCTTCCTCCTATGCTCCCAGCCCTGCGCTGCTCTCATGCGGGTACGGCCGCTGTGCGTGCGGGGCTGTGGGGGCTTCGCTTGATGCAACCCACCCCCCCCGTGTTAATCCTTCCTGCGGTTCTGCGAGCCCACCCGCTTCCCAGAAAGCACCACCCGATCGTGGTGCTTTTACAACGTGCGTGTGTCAGCTCCGAGCAAAGTCTGAAGGGCGGCTCTGCCCGCATCAAACCCGAGCGGCCGCTGCGATGTGCGGGTGACGCTTTAGCCACTGATCCGAGGTCCTTAGCTGGGTCGGATGGGGGCTGAGCCGCTTGGCTGGGGTCTCAGTGCCGCTTGGTTGGGGTCTCGGTGCTGCTGTGTCTCCCTCTGCCAGCGAGCGATGCTTTGCCAAGAACCACAGCCCCGCTCAGCAGCCCCTCGTTGGGGGGGAAGGGTCCCTGCCAAGGCTGAGGGCTGCGATGCTTCCACTGGGGGAGAGACCCAGGGTCCCTATAGTGCTGTTGTGGGGTGACTATGAAACCAAGCTGGGATTTGCTGTTAGGTTGTTAAACCTGGCCACCAACACAGCGGGGTTCCCCCGGTGTCGCCTTCATCCTTTGGGTCCTGAGTGGTGCAGTAGAAGGATGCTCTGTGGGTGCACACAGCTTTGAGCTCCGTCCCCGTTCTGCTGCGTGCAAGTGTCAATGGTGCTCTGTGCATTGATTGCCCAGGAGAGCAGCTCTGGGTAGAGCTCTGCCCATGGGGGTGCAGCACCGTGCAGCTCTGATATCAACCTGGGAACTGCAAAGCAGAGCCATCAGTGCTCCTGGAAAAAGCTATTTGCAGCGTGGCCTCGTTTCTTTGCTGGAGGGTGAGGGGATGGGAAGCACAAAGAGCTGCTGTTCCTGTGCCTGTTGTGCTGCTCCTTTGTGGTGTTGGGGTGGGTTCGTGCATACGGTGCCTCGCTGGGGTAAGGTGATGCTCGGAGGTGGCAGCGCTGAGGGCTGCAGGCAGCTCGGCTGCGTGTGTTGGTGTTGTTATAGGGCTGGAACTTGTGGGATGCTCTGAGGGTTGTTGGTCCCCCCCATCTGAAAGCACAAGGGGGAGGGAAGGGGAAGAGTGAGCAGGATAAGAGCTGGGTGAGATGGCACAGGGCAGCGCTGTGTGATGCTCCTTTTGCTTGGCCGCCGGTCAGCAGGAAGCCGAGGAGGAACTATCGGGGAGGAACTCGCAGGAGGAAAAAGCTCGAATACGTTGCTCTGAGCAACTGAGAGGCGGTGAGTTGTCCTGCTCCGCTGAGTCACAGCGCCGAGGGCTGTGTTTGTGCTCGGGGTGTGGCAATGGGGGTGGGTGGCACAGGGCTGCTCCTGTAGGAGCAGAGCACGGAGCCAGCAGTGGAAACAGATGCTTAGAAAAGCTCCAAGGTGGAAAAAACAACCATTACGGGTGGAAACTGTAGCACCAGCAGCAGCTGTTCGCCCTGTGTTTGCTCAATGCATCGCCTGACTCAGAGCTCTGGGTGCTGCTGTGCTGGGTGCTGGTTTGGTTCTGCTTGTTCCTTCTGTCTTTGTGGGGTCTTTTGGGCACCTCGTGCTGAGGATGCCAAGCACCCCAAGACCCCTAAGAGGGGTCCTACAGCTGCTCTGAGCTGTGCTCACAGGGCTCCTTCCAGCCCATGGGTCAGAGAGGCCCTAAAGTGTCTTTAGAGCTCATTAGATGCTGCAGTCAATAATGTCGGGGTTGTGATCTGAATTTTGAGGCTTTAACCTTGAGTGTCAGCTGGAAGAAAAGCTGTGCTGCTGTGAGTCTGTGCGTGGCACTCAGGTGGGGTGTGTGGGGGATGCTGGAGCAGGGCTGGGGGAAGATGCCCACACCCCCCTCCCCAGCATCAGGCTGCTCATCCTTATTACTCCAGCTCTGCCCTGATAATGTGCTTCCAGCAGTGGGGGAGAGAGGGCCTTGAGGTGTGCATAGGGTGACCCATGGAGTTTTGGGAGGGCGCTGAGTATGGGGGGGACCTTTTGGATACTCATGTTGGACTGAGTGATGCTCAAGGAGGGGCTTCTTTATCTCTATCATCTCACTCCCTGTGCTGGGTGTCTCTGCAGCCCCATCTGACCCACTCTCCTGCCCAGTTCTGGGCTCCCATCAGCATTAAAACCCACAGCAGTACCTTTGAAGCTGCAAACCGCAGCTGCTGGCTCTGCTGAGTGCCTGTGTGAGGAGGAGCCTTCTATCTCCTCCTCAGCCTAGCCCTGTGAATTCTTGATCTGGAGATAAAGCAGCACACTGCTGTAAGGTGAAGCCATCAATGCTGCTGCTGTGTTGGGATAAGATGCATTGGGAGAGGGCGACTTGCTTGTCCTTTGATGGTGGGAGCACTGTCAGCACTGCCATCTCTGGGCTGAGTTTCATGCAGAGCAGGGCCGTGTCCCATTAAAACAGAGCCTGGTGCTGATGCTCCTCTCCTCTGTTTGCAGTTCTGGCACAAAGCATGTTTCCACTGCGAGACCTGCAAGATGACCCTCAACATGAAGAACTACAAGGGCTACGAGAAGAAGCCCTACTGCAACGCGTGAGTGCTGCCATGGGGGTATCAGGGCTGGGGGGGGATGTGGGACCCTCCTCTCTCTTCAGTGCTTGATTTCCTTATGTCCCCAAATATGGGGTCCTGGAGCCCTGATGTGGTTCTATGGGACCATTCTCTGTTGCTCTGCAGCATTTGGGGGTGGGATAATGAGTTCTGGCTGTGTCTTGGGAGCCAACCCTGTTCAGTCTGCAGGTGAACAAGACTCTGCTGCGTGTGTTTCTTAATGTCTATAAAGCAGCTTTGCAATGAGATCTTTTGTAGCTGCTTCTTATACATCGACGGGTCTTAGGGGGAAAATTAGATGATGTGCTGCTGCTTAGCACTGGGGTAGCGAGCTCCATTCACAGAGTGCTTTAAAAACTCTAATCCTGACAACATCCTTGTAAGATGGGTATTAACCATATTAATGTCTAAGAATAGAAAGGAGAAGCAATAGGGCTGTCAGTCAGACAGTGATGCTGCAGCAAAACCCTCTTCTATAGCTCTGATATTGCTGGGAGCAATGGGTGGTGGTGGTGACACAACCCTGGTCATCCTACAGGGCTGAGATGGTGCCCTGTGTCCCCCCCTGGGGGTGGTTGTGTCCTGTAGGGCGTGAGAGCCCTCAACAGTCCTTATTGCAGCCAAAGCCTCCTCCTCTGTGTGTCCCATGGGTTGGGATGTGCCCATCCCCATCCATGCCACAGACCTGGGGTCTTGTTCTGCTCCTTCCCTCTGCTGCTGTAAAGGGAAGTGGGATAATAATGGGAAATTCCTGAGATTCCAAGGAGTCTGCGCAACCCCAACCCATCTCAGTTTCTCAACCCCCTCTGCTCCAGAGCTGCCTTTGATGCTGGCTGTGGCCTTAACTCTTTCACAGCCACTCTGGAAGCCTTGATTCTCCCACAGAGACCCACATCACACTGTGCCCTTCCTGCTCCATGTAGCCATGCCTTAATGCAGGGATGAGGCTGTGCTGCCCAGTGCTGTGGGGCAGAGCACAGGGATCCGTGCTGCCTTGGAGAGGGGCATGGAGACATGGGGGCAGCCCAAGGGGGGGGGGTCCTGGTGCTGCTGGTGCCGCATCCATCCTCCACCCTCCTGCAGGAGCGGGGGAACAGCAACGTTTACTCTGGCAGGGGAGCGGCTGCTGTGCTGAGCACAGGGTCTGCTCTGTTTGAGCTGTGGCCTTCTGCCAAATTCCGAAGTTTCTTTCTTCAAGAGAGCAGAAGGAAGAGGGCCGGGCTTCCTCCTGCTTTGCCATTGCCCTGCAATCAATCCGGGTGCAGCTTTTGGGTGGCTGAAGCTCTGGGCTCCCTGTGATGCAGCTGGGTGCTGCTGGTGTTATTTAGAGCTGGGTTCATCCCATAGGAGCACCTTGAGCTCCAGGAGGTGGAAGCAGAGGCAGAGGAAGGGCTGTATCCAAATCAGGGCTGGAGGAGAGCTGAGCTGCAAAAGGGGCAGAGGCTGCTGGAGAAGCAGAAGGGTTTCTCTGCCCTGTCCCAGTTATGTGATCGTTCTGCTCATCTCCCTTGAGAGCACCTCCAGACGAGGCCAGGCTTCATCATATTGCTGTGGGCTTGCCTGAATTCCTGCTGATCTCTAAACAATTGCTGTGCTGAATGTGTTCAGCTCAGACAGCCCTGCTCCAGCACCCCCTGTGCTGCTGGGTTTGCTCCTTGGCTGCTCACTCAGCCCCCCCCCTTGTTGGGTTTGCCTGGGGCACTGCTGCTGGCTCAGCCCTGCATCCCTTGTGCTGGCAAAGGGAGGGGAAACTGCATTTTCCCCTTCACTGAGGGGCTCTGGGCTGTGCCAAAAGTACATGGTGTAAGTGTGCCAGTCCCTGCTCCCTCCATCTGCTGTGTGACCACAGCTGCACCCAGCTGTGCTGCCCTATGTGTGCAGTGTGCAATGCAATGGGGGAGCACTGTCCCCCCACTAACAGCCCCAACACCTCCCTTTCCATTGCTGACCCTAAGGACCCCCCCTTATAACCCCATTTCTGCTTTCCATGCAGTGCTGTCCCACACCCCTGGGGCTCTTGGAAAAAAGAGGAGCCTCAGTGATGTGTTCTTGGCTCTGAGCAGTGCTCCATCTGGTAGCAGCCACCTCTCTTAACACAGCGAGCCCTCAGACTGATGGTGGGGGGGGGGGGGAAGGAAGGAAAAGAGGAACAACTGTGTGCCAGGAGGGTGCCTGGGTGTTTGTGTGGTACTGGGTGCAAGGAGAGCCCCTGTGCTGTGGGTAGGTGGGGGTGGGCAGTGAGTGTTTGGGGAAGAGCCCCCCAGATCCCTCTTCCACATGGAGAGGGGTGGGTGTATGGAAGCTCTCATACCCCCCTCCAGCCCTGGGGTTTAGAGGAGGGGCTGTGCTCTCCTGCTGCAGGTATTGGGTGCCCATGCAAACACTGTCCTATTGTTGAGCACTGCTCACAGAGCAGATGGTGAGTGAGCGTGTTTGCTGAGAAACACAATCCTGTCGTCAGGGTGCTGCTGGGGATGGGGGGGTCCTTAATGCAGCTCCATGCACAGCAGCAATACCCCCAGCCCTACATGGGGGGGTTCAGTTGCAGAGCTCATTGGGCTGGGTTGCTGGTGGCTGTTGTGTTCCCAACCTTGCTTATCCATGCCTGGGGCCAGAGACCTTGTGGAAAAAACCCAGTAGTGCTGCAATGCCGGCTCTGCTCCCATAAACAACACTTGGGAGGGGGGAATGGACAGGCAGTGCTCTGTTTGGGGTGGGGAGGTGACAGGGATGGAGTGGCTGTGGGATGAGCAGTGCTGCTTCCAGGAGCTGCTGCTGCTGACTTCACAGTTTGGCACTCCCCGCTCTGCTTTTGATTGAAATCTTTCCACTGTGGATGAAAGCAGGTTCTTGGAGCAGGCTGCTTGCACTGCAACACCCTCTGTAAGTGCTGGCACAGCCTCTGGGAAAGGGGGGGGAGCTGAGCAAAGCCCCCCTATAGGCAGCTCAGTGCAGTCCCCTGCTCAGTGCTGGGTTCCCTGTGCTGGAGCTGTGCCTGTGGGTCCCTTTCTGCCTCCAGCATGGGGAGGGCACCGGGGCAGCCTCAATGAGGAGCTCATCCTGCAGAGCTGTGCTGTGCTCACTATGGGCTGGGAACAGATGCTGGGAAAAGCAGCAGCTGCACACACAGAATGCTGGCCCAGCCGTTTTGGCAGCCTGAAAACACTGGGAGGAACTGAGATCCCACTTCTACAGCCTGCTCCGTTTTGGGGTGGGATGTTTCCAAGCTCTTTGCAAAGTAGCAGGGTGCTGCTTTCATTTAAGAAAGAACAACAGTTTATTATTGTTGCAGTGTGTCCCTGTGAGCCAGCAGCTCCATGATGGGCAGGATGTGACCGTGCAGCCTGCTGGCAGCACTCAGCCTATTGCTCTCTCTGCATTGTTTTGTTCCCAAAGCTGCTGTGCAGCTGTGGGGGTGATGCTCACCTCCTGGAGGTGTGGGGTTGTGCTGTACATCTGCCCAAAGCATTTTCTTAGGGTCCTTGTGTGAGAGCAAGCAATGCACCGAGCTCTTGCAAGCACTGATTGCTGTCCAAATGCAGTGCACAGTGGCCATGCATGGCAACAGAGGTGCCTTGGAGTCATGCTGAAAGCAGCAACACGTTGTCTTCTTCCTGTTGTTTTGCAGAAGCATCCCACTGCTGACCTTAATGAAGTGTAACTCCAAGTGCAGCCCCTTGGCTCCATGATGGGGCTGTTATGGGGTGTATAGGAGGAGCTGCTGTGCCCCTGCCATGCAGCTCTTTGTGGCAGCTCTTCAGGAGAGCTCCCACCCCCATAGAAGCAGAGGGGAGACAGCAGAGCCAGCTGGGGGGGGGGTGCAGAGCAGACAGACCCTGATCCCTGGTAATCCCCAGCTGCCTCCAGGTGCTGTGGGGCTGACAGTCCCAAATGCAGCAGCCAGACAGGCTCTGTCCGCACTGCAAAGACTGTCCTGACCTGGTTTAGTAGCACAGCATGACATGTCTGGGGCTCTGGGGCTTTTGGAGGAGGCAGGTTGGGTGCTGAGCACCTTCCTTACCTGCACCAGTTATGGGTCTGACTGTGGGATGAGGAGCATGAGAGCACCCAGCATGAAGGGGGGGGGGAAGCACCATCCCCATCCCTGGTGCAGTTCTGCTTCCTGCACGCTCCCCCAACCTGACACAATCTGTCAGGGCTTCCTCATTAAGATTTAATTTACTGCTGCGAGCGCTGTGGCTGATTCTCATGCATGCGAGATGGTTTCCCTGTTGCAAAGAGGTGGACATCTGTGGTTGTGCTGAGTGTCTCCGCTCCTTCCTTCCCAGCACACGGAGATGCCTTTGGATGGAGCAGGCAGATCCTGCAGCTACGATGCTCAGCCAATGGGGGATGTGGCTCACTTGGTGCATTTCATCCCACTATTGCCCCCAGCCTCAGGTATAGGGCTGCAGCCCTGGGGAGGGTCCAGCAAAACCTCCCTGACCAAAGAAGAAACCCAATGCTGTTCTGTGCCTCTCTCCTCCATCCCTCCCCACACCGTGAATGGCATCAGCATCTTCCAGAAGATGATTTTGCCCTACAGCCATGGCCGTATGGTTTCCCCCAGCTTGGCAGGGATGATTTGTAGCATTGCTTTGCATTGGGGGCTTCCTCTTCCCCACACCCCACACACTCGGACCCTTCCTCGTGCTATTAGCATGCCCGGAGCATTGGATGCAGTTGCCATGGAAATGGGATGATTTAGGCTCAGAGAGCACAGAGCTGTGACAGATGAGGATGCAGCTCAGTGCTGCACCGCTGCGATTGCCTTTGCCCTTTGCAGGAGCTGCACAGCATCACACCATGCTCTGCAGCTCCAGGCCTGCTGCCCCCTGGCCTTGGGCTGAGCACAGCACCACAGCCAGCAAAGGGGGGGGTGGGGTGGGTTTTGGTGCTTAAAAAGTGGTTTTGTTCTCTTTGACCTCGGTGTGAGTCAGGGGTGGCTTCCAAGAAGCTCAGGAAGGGGCTCTGTGCGCCAACACCATGCCCAGCCATGATGGGGGGCTTAGCCTGAGCACACAGCATTGTATCCCCCCCCCATCAGATTAATCTAAACAGAGATTAAACCATATCCTCAGTGTGGTCGGGTATCTGCTGTCATCCAGCCCTGCTCCTTGTCCCCCTCAACTGCTGCTGAGCTTCCTTTCCCCTTTCTGCAAACCACATCTGCTTTGTCTGCTTTCTGGGTGTGCATGGGGGGTGTGGGGGTGTGATGGGGGTTCTCTATTTTCTCAGCGTGGTTCTGGAGTCTATTTTTGTTGTCTCACTTCCTGCATTGCTGTGTGAGGTATGTGCTGCTCTCAGGTCTGTGTCTCAGTGTCGCGGTGCAGATGGTTTCCTGCTGTGCTGACCGCAGTGTGGACAGCCATGGGCAGAGCTCTGCTCATTCTGTATATGGTGAATTCCCTGTGGTGGCTTTCAGGGCACAGCAAGGGGCTGTCAGACCCACTTGGCACAGGCAGGGATGGGGCTGCAGCTTCCCATAGGTCAGGGCTCACCCCATTTGCCAGCATGGGAGCTGTGGGTTGCCCGGTGCAGGGGCAGCACTGGGGCTGCTGTAGGGTCAGAGATGCATCTGCAGGTTTATTTTCATCCCTGCTCACCTCCTTCCAGAGCTGCCATGGAGGAGAAGAGCTGCCTCGTCTGTGCTTTCAGAAGGGTTTGTTTGAGCAAAGGGAGGTGAACATGAGCTGGGGGTGCTGCTGCTCTGTGCCCCCCAGACCCAAAATGGGACAGCTGCCATTATATGTATTGGTGCCCAGCAATGGATTTGCTCATGGAACCCCCCACCACCACGTTCCAGCAGCTTTGCCTCTGCTCTCCCTCCCTCCTGCGTGGGGGAAGGGCTGCATGAAGTGTTCCCATCTCCATGGGGGCATTCAGTGTTTGTGTCAGACGTTCACCTCCTGCCACGCGTGAATTCACCCCACTGCACATCTGTGTTGATAGCACAAGCTGTGTGTGGCACTGCAGGAATGCTGCTGGGCTGTGGCTCTCCTGCTTTACAGCCCCGTGTTGGGCACATCACCCAAGGTGTGGGATGGGTGGAGGGTGAGAAGTGCCCCGGGGTCAGACGCTGTTCTGCTGACGGAGCTCCTGCTGGGTGGTGATATCCTTAATGTGAGGTCTGTGGCTGAAACTGCAGCAGAAAGAGCAAAGAAAGCTCTGGGCTCCTCAGAGCCATCGTGGTGGGAGCAGTGGGGCAGAGGCAGGGTGGTGTAAACCAAGATATTTACTCAGACTGATGTTACCAGTGATAATAACTGAAGGTTCTGGTGAAGGTACCAGTGCCATGGAGGGGGGGTGGGTGCCCAATACTGATGCTGTCCTTTCCCCCCCCTAAACAGACACTACCCGAAGCAATCCTTCACCATGGTGGCAGACACCCCCGAGAACCTGCGTCTAAAGCAGCAGAGCGAGCTGCAAAGCCAGGTAAGCATGCACTGTGTTGCAGAGCCAGGTGAGCTGCATTGTGCTTTGTGCTGCGCCCTATTGTGCTGTCTTCTCTTGCTCTGCTGCTTCCAGGAGAGGCATGCATGGGGTGTGGGGGCTGTTTGCTCTTCCACTCATCTATGGTGGTTGTGAGCTGCCTTCCCCAGGCACTCCCAGCCCTGCAGTGGGATTTTCCCCGCTGGCACCCAGCATTGCAGCGGGGTGAGATGGTAAAGGAGGGGTGTGTTGCGCTCTGCGGGTGCTGATTTGGGGTAAACCCAAAGGTTGGAAGGGGTTGGAAGCTCTGGAAAACAGAAATGAACAGATGTGGGAAGAGGGGAGGCTGGAGAGGAGGGAGATGAGTAGACGTGCCCCATTCTGTGCCCTGGGGTGTCCCTGAAGTCCCCAGCTCTGATGCAGAGCTCTGGGTGCTGCTCCTCCTGGGGGTGTTGGCATTGCCCTGGCTGGGCAGCAGGCAGAGCTGCAATGGGACAGAATGAATCCATGGGCAGTTCTGGCTTGAGTCACCATCCCTGGGGACAGCACAGGATGTGGCAGCTGCTCTGGGAATCTCTTTATTTTCTTTGGGGTTTTATTATTTCCTTCAATGGAAAGGGGCAAAGGGGAAAGGGCTGAGAGTCCACTCCGAGCTGTCAGCATTGGCTCAGTGCGATGCTGGGAGTGGGTGGGCAGCACAGGGTTGGGGTTTGCCCAGGGTTGGCAGGCTCAGTGTGTTCCCCTCCATGTGCCTGGAGCAGACACTGCCCTCCCCCCCTTCCTCTCCCTGTGAGCCTGGAGCTGCCAGGAGCTGGAAGGCAAACAGAATGGGGGTCAGGACCTCACCTGGTGGCACATAGAGCTGTGCTTTGCAAGGCCGCATCCCATTCCTGCCCTGCTTCTCCACCACTGCAGTGTGTATGGACCCTTTTTGGTGCTGGGAGGGTCTGTGTCCTCAATGGGGCTGCTGCCTGCTGGAGCTCTCTGCAGCTCGGTGCTTCCCTTCACAGCTGTGTTTGTGGGTGACCCCAATGGGGCTGATCTGTCAAACCCACACCCAGCAGGACTGGCAGAGCCAGTTGTGTGCACCGGTAACGGGGCTGTATGTAGATCCACCACCTTTCTCCTCTATTTGTGTTTGTGGAGAGGGCGTCTTCTGTTCCGGTCACTGTAGATGCTGGATAATAACAGCCTGTGCTGTTAAATGTGTCTGCAAAGTGACAGCTTTTACGCCTGCAGCCTCCTCTCGTAGCCCACGTGCGGTGAGCAAATGGCAGGGTTCCCCTTCTGTGGTTACCCCTGGATGCTAAAAATGGGCATTTTGGGGGCAGCCGCCCTACCCGGGCACTGCAGATACCCAGAGCACAGGGCAGGCACTGGCTGCCTTCTAAGGGCAGGGAGAAGCAGAAAATTGCCCCCATTCTGAGCACTTCCTCCCCTCCTTCTGTTGTCTGTCATGATGGCTGCAGCACTGCAGTGTCCCCTGTGTACAGTGCCATGTGTTTTCCCCTCCCAACACCACCCCAGTGCCCCTGCCCTGCTCTGATTGCCATGGGGCAGATCCCCCTCTGCAGCACACGCTGTGCCCCACATCTTGGCATCGTCCCCCCCTTGCATTCAGGGTGGCCCCATATGGGATCCTTTGGGGCTGCGTTGCTCTAACCTGGATGTTACAGGGAGAAAAATAGAAGGGTGAGATTCAGGAGGGGGAATGTATGGAGTGCCAATGGAACTACTTAGCCCTGTGATGATGAAGAAGATGAGCTTCTTGCTTGGGGATGCTCTGCCTTTCCTTCTCCTGCTTGTTGAGCTGTGCATTTGCAGCCCAATGTGTAACACCCAGAGGCTGCTCCTTCCTAATGGCAGCATTTGGGATGTGTTCCTTATCCCAACCAGCTCCAGCTCTTGCTCTCACTGCCTGGAGCAAACAGAGGCTTCTGCCTTGAAATCAGCCTCTTGGTTCCTCCTGATCTGGCAAACAAATAGGGATGCTTGGTTCTGCTGGCCCTCCAGCCCCACAGCCTGCTCTGTCATGGCCATCCTGAGCCTTTTCTGTCCCTCAGTGTCCCCTGGGGGAGCAGAGGGTGCAGCTCATGGAGCCCCCAGGACCCACATATGGGCAGAGAGCTGCGGCTGAACTGACATGCAATGACAGCCTGCAGGAAGCACAAAGTGAATCCAAGTGACCCCAGCCCTGCTGAGAGAGCAACAGGATGAGCAGAGCACAGGAAGCTGCTGCCTTTCAGCTCTTGGCACTGCCCCGTTTTGCTGTTAGTGGATCCATTATAGGGGACTCCTGCACAAACCCAAGACTCAGACGGAGCTGCTGTGGGTCAGTGAGGTCCATCTGGGTGAGCAGAGCAGCTCCACACGCTGCGTTCCCCCACGGCTCACTGTGTTTGTTCTTGATCCCACCCAGATTCGCTACAAGGAGGAGTTTGAGAAGAATAAGGGGAAAGGCTTCAGCGTGGTGGCTGATACCCCGGAGCTGCAGCGAATCAAAAAGACTCAGGATCAGATCAGCAACGTGAGTAACTTCTGATGGCTGTGGCTGATGCTGCTGCACAGGAGCTGACCCAGGGCACAGTGACACGACAGCCTGCAGCATCTCATCCCTCCAGCAGCACGCAGAGGGTTAATTAACCTTTAGCTGCTGGTGAAAGTCATGTGCACGGCCCTTATCTAACAGCCCAAGCTGTTGCAAAACATGGCCCAGCAGCGAGCCAGGAGGTTCCTCACTGAGCCCTGGGCCTGCCCGGAGAGCTGCAGCTTTGCATGCAAAATCTTTTGGGTTTCAGAGAGCTGCCATGCTTGTGCAAGGAGAGGGAACCCACATGAAGGAGCTCATACACACACACAAACACAGCACACCCCGTGGGGCTGGAGGCGGCTGTTTATTCCCTCTCCTTTTGATCCCATTGTGCAGCTCTGTGCTCTGCAATAGGGGGCTGCAGGGCGTTATCTACACATCCAGCCCCCGTCCTGAAGGTTCTGCATGGGTTGTGGGCTGCTGGGTGGATTTTCCTGCACAGGAGGCATTCAGAGCCCTGCAGGCATCTGTCTGCCAGCTTGGCATGGCCGTGACCCACTTAGCAGCCCCTGCATGCAGCCTGCTGTGCCAGCAGGGCTCTGTGCTGCGGGGGGATGAGCAGCACAGGGGTTGCACGCTGAGCTGCATCGCTGCCCCAAAGGACCCTTTGCATGGGGTGTAGATGCAGGGATGAAACCCTCGTGGGGATGGAGCTGTGCAGAGCCCAGTGCTGTGCCTCTGAGCGTGGGGAAATGCAGTCCTGCAGCAGCATCCCCGTCCCTGCAGCTCTGCTCCAGGCTTTGCCTCCTGCCTGCAGGGAGCCCTCTGGAGTGCCCTTCAGTATAGCACTGTTTAACCAGCAGACAAATGGGCTCCAGGTGCTTCCCAATGGCAGGGTATTCATTAACAGGAGCAGCTATTAATTTTTACATCACGACCAGGCTTTGAGTTAACCCTTTGCTGCAGTGATTGCATGGTGGGATCACTTAAAGTGCTTCTGCTGTGTGCTCCTGCAGTGCAGGGGGGTGGGGGGCTGCATCTGTGCCTGGAAACCTCACATATCTCCCCCAGGACCCTGAAGCCGTCCTTCCCCTGGGCACAAGGGGAAGTCAGGCTGCTTGGTCCTCCCCATGTACCTCTTGTCCTCCTCTGTAGATCAAATACCACGAAGAGTTTGAGAGGAGCAGGATGGGCCCCAGCCCCAGTGAGGGCGCAGAGATGGAGCGTAGGAACTCCCAGGAAAGCACCAATTACCGACGACCGGAGCAGCACCAGCCACAGCACCACGTCCAGCCCAGCAACCCGGGTAAGGGTCATCCCAGCACCTGGGGGCTTCCAATGGCCACAGGTCATTGTGTTAATGGTGTATCCTTCTTGCCCAGTGTACCAGCAGCAGCCACCAGCCTCGCAGTCCTATGGCTACAAGGAGCCCGCAGCGCCTGCATCCACACAGCGCAGTGCACCCTCTGCAGCGGGGGTGAGTGTGGGGTCTTTGGGGTCCCTTCAACCCCGAACCGTTCATTGATCCTATGGTCATTGAAGTCCTGTTCGACCCAAACCATCTTATGGTTCAATGATCTTTGAGGTCTTTTCCAATCCAAACCATGATGTGGTCCTGTGGTCTTTGAGGTCCCTTCCAACCCAACCATTCTATGGTTTAATGATCTTCAAAGCCTCTTCCGACCCAAACCATTCATTGATCCTATCATCTTTGGGATCCCTTCCGACCCAAACCATTCATTGATCCTATGATCTTTGAGGTCCCTCCCAATGCAAACCATTCATTGATCCTATGATCTCTGGGATCCCTTCCAACCCAAACCATTCATTGATCCTATGATCTTCAAGGTCCCTTCCAACCCAACCATCCCATGGCTCTATGATCTCTGAGATCCCTTCCAACCCAAACCATTCATTGATCCTATGATCCTCGAGGTCCCTTCCAGCCCAACCATTCTATGGTTCTACAGTCTTTGAGGTCTTCCCCAACCCAAACCATCTGGTGATCCTGTGATTCTTTGATCCCATGGCTACTGCTGGCACAGCTCTTCTATGGGCCGGGTTCCCCATGGTGGGCTCCGTGCCCTCTGACTTCTCTCTCCTTACAGAAGCGTTTCCGTGCCGTCTACGATTACAACGCAGCCGATGAGGACGAGGTCTCCTTCCAGGATGGTGACACCATCATCAACGTGCAGCAGATCGATGACGGTTGGATGTACGGCACGGTGGAGCGCACGGGTGACACGGGGATGCTGCCCGCCAACTACGTGGAGGCCATCTGAGGGGGTTGGAGCTGAACCCCCCCCCATTCCATAACATGGCCCCAGTGTGCTCGCGTCTCTCTCTCCCCCAGCATCCCTTCCCTCTGCCGGAGCCGTGTCCCGACGTCTCGGTTTCTTTGTGTTTCTGCAGCCACCTCTGGTTTCTCTCGCCAATTGTAGCTTTGTTCTCACTCTGCCGGGACTGAGGGTCTGTCTACGAGGGATGTCGGGGGGCTCTGGGACCAAATGTTTCTCCTTCTGCCTTCCTCCTCCCCTCTGCAGGGGATGGGATGGGGCGCACACACACCAGGCTGCCCCACATCCACCCCCAGCCCCCAGTGAGCTGGGAATGCAAGGGAAGGGAGGAGCAGGATCATTTCCTTAGGACCAAACATCCCACTTCTTGGGGGCAGGGAGGGATGCTGGGGGGGACCAGCTGGCAGCACCTTCCCTGCGCTGATCTGGCTCTGATCTCGTCCCATTGCTTCCCCTGGCTCTCTGTTCACCATTCCTATTCCTACTGCACTCCCTCAGTCCTCAGTGCTGCAAACCAGAAGGATATTTGTGGTTAAAACCTTTAAAAATATATATCTCTTGGGATTCAGAATGGTTCCAGGAGCAGCTCCTGCTGCTTTTTTGGGGGGTCCAGCTGCCTCATTCTGCATCCCAGGCTGAGAGTTGCCACCGTGCAGGAGCACCTGCTGCCCTGACCTCATGTCCCCCTGCAGCTCCGGTTCTCCCCTTTTGGGTCCTCATCCCTGTGCCTCTATGGGCTGAGTGTGATGTATTTCTCTGCTCTGTTACTGCACTGGGACTGTGCTGGGGGCTGTCCAGAAGCGGGGAGATGGGGGGTTTAAGTACCCTGAGCCCTTTGCCATCCCCCACCTCTCACCCATTGGTCTCCAGCAGTGGTGGCTGCTGATGTGGGATCACATAGTGGACCAAGATTTCAAAGCACATCTCTGTCCCCTTCCCTTTTAGGCTGGGAAGGTCCCAGAGCTGAAGGTATAACTGGAAGCCTTGCAGCCAGGTGCTCATGTCCCAAAGGGCCAAAGTGACCGAGTTCAGACAGCCCTCAGCTCTGCCTGGGGACAATCCCATGGGACGGGGGAGGACCCCATTGGGAAAATACCCCCCCTCTCCTGCCTCCATCCCACCAGGGTGGGCTGCATGGGCTGGAGGCTCCACTCGGTGCTACACAGGCAAGGAGGGGAGGGGGCAGAGAGTCCACATCCCTCCCCATAACCCCATCCTTCATCATCCTTGTCTGGGAAATAGTAGAGGGGGGGGGGGATTGTCAATGTGAATAAAGCGTTTTTTAATGGACCAAATCACACAGGTGATCACGTTTTGGTATACAGACCTTTTTTTAATGCTACCTTGGAACCATTGTCCTGAGTCTCTGCTCCCCTTCTCCCCCCCATTTTATTGTGGGAAACAAACCTCTTACTGCTTCATTTCTGCCTTTTTCTCTCGACTTATGCACTTTTTTGCCTTTTTTCATAGCTGAAAAGCACCTGAACCTGTATTTAAAATAAATAAATGAATTTAAAAAGAAAAAAAAAAAAAACCATTAAAAAAAGAAAAAGAAATGGAAAAGCTTCTCGTCACGTGTTAAAATAAACCTCGCCCTTCTCAGCTGCCCTGGTCACGTCTCAGTGCTTAGAAGGTGTTTCCTTTGGATCCACCACTTGGTTGGGGTTTGTCTTCACATTCTCCTTCCTATGGGGCTGAGTCCCCCCCCCCCCCCCCACAAACAATCCGTCCTTTGGCCTTTTTAAATCCAACCCTTGAATGGAACAGATTGATCCTCCTTCTTGGTTTCCTCCACAATAAAAGTGTGGTTTCTACCTGCCCGTGGTGCTGGTGTCATTGCAGTGTGCCCACTGTTCCCTTGTGCCCCTGGGACACAGGGGGGGACCTGGAGACATGGGGACCCTGCAGATCCTTGTGTCTGAGTGCAGCCCAAGGGGGGATTCAGCAGCTGCATCCAACCCTGAGCAGGGGGTGAGGGCTCGGAGGTAGGTGGCTCTGCTCGCCCTATTGCCTCTCCCACCTGTGTCTGCTGTTCCCATTCCATCTATGCTCCCTTTGGTGATGCAGACGGACTGAAATGGGTTGAGAACCCAAAAGCAAAGGGAGCTGTAAAGGGTTCCGCTTGGATGCGGGGCTTTACAGGGCACCGGGCAGCTGCACTGCTCTACTGGGAGCCGCTCCCCCCATGGGGTGAATCCCTTTCCAGGCTGACATGGGGTCCCCGGAGCCCCAGGGGGGATGTCGGGGTGATGGAGCGCAACCGGAGCTCCAAGCGGGGCAGCAGCCGGGCTGCACGCGTGCGCCCACCCTATTATCTCCCAGCCGGCTGCAGGGATCGGCATCGCCTCTCCGAGCTGCGGGGCTGTAAGACTATAGGGCTGTAGGGCTGTAGGGCTGCGGGGCTGAGGGACGAGAGGAGAGGGCAGAAAGGACATCGGGGAAGGCGCTGGGGACACGGCTGAGCCCCGGCTGCTGCTCGCTCCTCGCCATGCTGGATATTTTCATCCTGATGTTCTTCGCCATCATCGGCCTGGTGATCCTGTCCTACATCATCTACATGCTATAGGGGATGCGGTTCAGAGCAGAGCCCGGTGCAGGTGAGCAGAGCGCTGTGATTACAGGGTAGGACCGTGCTGGGGGGGTGGGGTTGGGGGGTATTTATTGCTGTTTTCTGCGTGGGGATGGAAGGAGAACACAGACAGCCGCTGTTCAGAGCGGATCGCCCCGTTGATCGACCCCCCCCCTCCCCCGGGTGTAGCTCCTCCCGGTGCTCCGCTTCGGTTCCTACGGGGGGGAGAAAGGAATAACGCAGGGGGGACGGGGGGGGTAGAGGAGGGACGGCGGCTGCATCATTTAAAATGCGGTGAAGGGGGATCCTGCCTCTGCCCCCCCCAATAAGGAGCTGCGATCCCCCCCCCGCCCCCATCGCCGCTCACCAGCATCTCCCTTCCCTCCCTCCCGCAGATCCTTCTGGAACAGCGTTGCCCCCTCCCGGAGCCAAAGGACGGAGCGTGGGGCCGAGGGGATGAAGGAAAGCAGTGGGGTCCTCCTCCCCCCCACCTCACCCCCCCACACCTCGTATGTATGGGATGAGAGCCTCAGGATCGGCCCTTCGGGCTTCATTTTAGAAAGCACTCCGAATTCTTATTATATCTGTGTGTGTGAGATGCTCGATGCAATGAAATAAAAGGAGGAACGGCGCAGGAGGAGGGGAGATTTGATGGCGTCGGTGATGCTTTGGCCACAACAAACCTGTGTGTGTTAGGAGAGATGCTGCTGTCCTATGGGGGGGGGGAATCAATGGGAGCCTCCCCAGAGGATCCCTGGGGCCTCTCCCAGGATATTTTATCCTTATAAGCAATGAACACCTGAAACATCTCAGAGGAGGAAAGCTGCTGTGCCCCATCAGTCACCCACAGCCCCATTATATGGGCAGGGGGACAAGGGTGGGACCCGGGGACATTGGGGTGGGTGGGCTGCGCTATGGGGGGAACCTAATGAAAGGGGGGGGAATGTGGGGCTCAGTGCTGGATCTGAGGCCCCAGGATGGAGAGCTCTTCTCGCTCCACACCAAATATAGTCGAAAATGTGAAATATTCGGGTTAGGAATTTCTTCACGCATAAGTCATGTTCTCAATAAGCTCCACTTGGTGAGTCTGGATCCGATGTCAACATCTGCAGTGATTAAGAGAGGGTGAGTAAGGAGGAATGGAATGGAAACTCAGCTGAGTGTGAAACCAGGAACAAAATCCTTTTCTCTTCCCCCTGAGCTCTCAGCTGCCAGCTCTGCCCCACAGCAGCTCAATGGGACGTGGCACTGATCTGCAGGGAGGGATGGGAGCAGCAGAGGTGTCTGTAGATAGCTGGGCATAGATAGCCAAGTGCTGCTGCCCTTTGTGGGGTCAGAGCCAGCCCTATAGGTCTGTGCTCAGTCAGCAAAGGGGCTATAATGGCACTGTAGGAGTTGTGTGTCTCATCCAGCCCCAGTTAAAACCCGCAGGCTCTGGGCCTTTGGGAACAAAAGGCTCCGTGTGCTGGAAGTGCTGGGTTGTGATTTGTGCAGCCTTCAGACAAAGAATCCCACACCTTGCTGGCTTCAGATCCAGCAATGAGCCGCAGCATCACTGGACTGCAGCGCACCTTCAAACAGGCAGATGGAAGATGCTGGGATCCAGCAGGGCAAGGTTTCACCTCTGCCATCTACCGGCACACAGCAAAGATCCGCCACCTATTTACTGCCCAGGTCTGGAAGAGAAAACACCTCTTTAACCTCCCAGGAAGCCATCGCAGGGCTCTTGTCAGGCTGATGAGCTCAAGTGAGATGAAGTGATGTCACTTCAGTTGTAGGTTGGCTTTCAAAAGCTCAACCCTGGTCCTAAAGGAGCACAGGGGTGTGTGATTGGGGTGGAGAAGAAGGGTCTGTAGTCACACCAAGGAAAAGCAAAGTAAGTGCTCTTTATTTCATGTGACATGCATTAGTTTGAAGGCAATAGAGCAAGAAATCAAAGGGTTTTGGAAGCAGCCAACGTTTATATTGAAAGGAAATGGCCATCTTAGCCTATGTGAGCTTAACGTGTCCTTAACTTAGTTCTGGTCATACGTACCTTAATGGTTTTGATACCACGTAGGCAGGGGAAGGACAATGCAGGAGGTGCTCATTGCAGGCTGTAGGGATATGGTTGTGCTTCTCAAATTCTCTCTGCCTTTCTGTTTCTCCCCGGATTCCCAAGAGAAAACAAGACTAAAAGATCAAAATGTTTTCGGTTCTGACCTAAAGATAACATCCTTTGCTTTCTGGGTGTGCATCAGAAGTGAAAACCGGGCCATTTTTATGGTGTGTGCAAACATACACAGTGGGAAAAGAATGTGGTTTATGTTCCCAATGCAAAAGGGCCTCGACCCGCATCCTCAGTGCTGCTCCAGAGGAGCAGAGCATGAAGTCTATGAGCTCCACAGCATCAGATGGTGTTGGTGCTGCTTCTCATGGTCAGGTAAAGGATTTCCTTGTGGAAGTTTGCTTGTGCATTGACCAGGTGGAACAGGTTGAGAAAGCTGATGTCCTCTTGGTCCCGATTCCCTGTCAGTACAAAGAGAAAAGAATGAATATCTATGAAATGAATGGATCCCAGTGACTCCTCCTAAGATAAACCTTCCACGTTCTGGTCTAATTTGCACTTAGATTAATGAGGAATCAGCAGTGCTGCACCTGATGGCAGCACAGCTGTGAAATAACATGGTAAATCCCTCCAGAACTTTGCTGCTTGTCCAAAGATAGACATACGGGGACAGTTGTGTGTTAGGGTGAAGACTTGCCCTAACCAAGCTGTGCAGCTCACTGTCAGAGCCAGCTCTGAGCTCTTAATGGGGCTGAGATGTGAACAGGCTGTTGTGCCACACTCTTGCTGTAGGGGCTCATCCTGCAGCCTTACCGGCCAGCACTGCCTGCAGCATGTCCATGACCATGTGAGCAAAGGAGTTCTCCACGCTCTGCAGGAAGATATTTCTCTCTCCTGGGGTGCTGAAAACCTTGCAGACCTTCTGCATCATTTTTACTGCCCAGTCCATGCAGTACAGGTCCTTCTCGCAGACCTGATGTACACATGAAATATCAGAAACATGGGGTTTTTTGGGGGACAAGTATGACACTAAAAAGGCAAGATTACATCTTAGCTTTAACAACTGACTCTAATCTGACTGCATTGGTTGCAAGCAGAGCTAATTGTGGGGATGTAGGAGTTATCGTCAGGGAATCTCCTCAGCCTTTTGCTAGAGGTCCCTCTCAGCATCTGGCTTGCAGGCTTGCTGCCTTGCACACTGGATGTGTTGGACAGGGACCAGAGAGTGACAGAGGACCAAGTATCCTGCTGGTCTACTCATGGATCATAGGAGTAGATGGGGAAACAGATTCTGAGTCTAAGAAAGCAAATCTGGGTGTAGAGAGACAGAAGGGGCTGCTGAGCACTACTCACCAAGGCCAGGAAGACCACGAGCCTGGCTAACTCCACAGTTCTTCCATTCACAGCTTTGCTGGCCATGAAGGTGAAGCAAATGTTGTTCCCACTCAGGATGAGAAGCCGAGCGTTGTTCTCCAGCAGCCACTCCCGGGGAATGACTTTGTGATAAAAATGGGACAATCTTAGTGAGCTTTGAACAAAGAGGAGCACCTTTATGGACTGTTCTGGAAGGTGTGAGTTAATAAATCGCTGCCTTTGGTGGCTAAGAACCATTAGTGGGGAGCTGCCCTCTGAAATACAGACAGGGCTTGAATTTTAAAGGTCTTCACAGATTCTTAAGATACTTCACAGCCTGGGTTTGTAAGCTGGGTTTTTCTCTCCCTCAGCTTCTGCCTGACTTCCAAACCTAATGACTTTTCCAGTTACCCCTCAGCTACTGCAAGGAATGAAAGCTACAGCCAGTTTCCCAAGGCAGCACTTTGTGTCTGAAACACAATGAATGCTGGAAGATGTGGGCTTGTAATGCTGTGGATTAATGAGAAAGGTAAGAACCCACCTGACAGCTCATCCACCAGGCTGATAACATCGTCTGCTGTCCACTCTCTCGCTTCTGCGTCGTACAGGAGCTTAATGGCATCTGCTAAACCTTTCAGGCTGGTCTCATCTGTTGGTCCTTCTATCATTTTCTGCCAAACCACGTGTCCTGAGCAACGTTAATCACAACTGCTTGTAAGGGATAAAGTCATTGTTGTTAACCAAGGAAACTGGGCCTTAAAGCAGAGTCAGAGGGAGGGAGTTCAGGTAATGTAATTCAGCTTTGGAGACAGTGAGATTTTTCCTCTGTTGCTTTGTAGGAGTTGTAGCAGCAGCGTGAATCATGGGGTGATGTAAGGAAAGTCTGGTTTAATAGCAGTGGAAAAATGTGTTTTTCCTTTAGGGAAGCAAGGTGCTTCTTTGAGGTGTAACTCATGTACTCAATGTAACTCTGCCCTAAGCGGGGAGCACAGAGGGAGAGGGGTGTGATTTCTTCACTTTAACTGTAACTTAATATCCACATTTGTCACATTAAGCTGAAGGATTTTTCTCTAGGCAATACAATTATATGTAACTGGCATAAAGGCTGGTACCAGAAATGCTTCACCCTAAAGGAAATCTCACTCTCAAGGAACACATTTTGAACATTGACCTCTCCCCCCACCCTCCCAGCACTCGACCCCATCCCAAATCACTTGCCATCAAGAGGGGACACTGGCCCAAAGATGATGTACAGCAGGCGAGCTTGGTTGACCATCGGCCACGGCTTTAAAATCCGAGTCAACCAAAATGCAGAATCGCTGCGATGGACCCAATGGTTCAACAGGACGCTCCTGCAGAACAGCCTGATCCTCAGCTCGAGCTTTCTGGCACTTCCTAGGGGAACAAATAGGGATAGCAAGCCATTGTCCTTCCCATAATACAGGGGGTCATCCCCTAGGAAAAGAGGGAGAAGGGGTTTCTGAAGTGCACATGGTTGTTTGCAGCCACCAAGATCCATTTTCTGGCTTCATCCACAGTGCAGTTTGATTTTGGAGGAGTTGCTTTGCTGGTTACCTGGCTTGCAGCTGACGACTGCCTGTACTTTCCGGGGTAAATTGCTCAGCTCACAGAGGAAGTTGAAGACTCGGTGACACTCCAACTCATCCCAGCCTGCTATTAGGATCTGAAGATCACAACAGAAAAAGAGAGGGGGAAATAGATGGGTTGAGCTGCAGGTTTAGATCAAAATGCAGCTTCTCATGTCAGATAAATCCAGTCTGTCCCCTCCCACCCCAGCCAAGGCTTAAAGGAGTCTTAAGCTTCTGAACGTTGCAAAAGCACAGATTAATTGGTAGAACAAATTTGCCTTCGTTCTGGGAAGATAACATACCTGCAAAAATACCCCATAGCATTGTAGTCCTACACAGTGCAAAGGACTCGGGCAGCCATTGAGTTTAAAGCAGGAAACCTGTAAGCACAGAGTACCAGTAATGAACCATGTGAATTCCTATGGTTGAAAATGATCATTGTTCCTTGTGTACATCAGTACTGAGGAGAGGGATTTGGAGTTCAAACTCATACTGTGGGTACGACCTCCAGCATAGGGACAGTAAGAGACCACAAAGTACTGTAAGGAAATTCAAGTGAGGGTTCAGAGCTGGCAGACTTACTTCAGAGAGAACCTTGTGTATGTACTTCAGCCTGTCTTTGGTAGGTAGCAGAAGGGTGCACCTCTTAAGCAACAATCCTGCAAAGGAAATGAACAGCTGTGAGTGCCTCACATGGCCAGTTTTAATTAACAGCAACAACAAAACAACAACTTGAGGGTATCAGCTTCATTTTAAAAACAAGTCAAGCACCAAAATTATCTTAAGATACTTTAAAATGCACATGGCTTGCTTACCATATCTCTGATCTAAGCAACTGTAACAGCATTCTTTTGCCCTGTGTATGCCTACGAACTTACAGCTGTAATTCTACATCGCATCATTTTATTTCTCCGTCAAATAAACAACTTTTGTCTTCAATCAGCTGGATAACAGTAGGTTAATGTGGGTCACATTAACTTGTAATTTGTTTGTCTGATTGATTAATGCTCGCAGCGGATGGGTGAAGTGATTTTTTTTGAAAGCAAATTCTAACACAGAGATGTGCAGTGCTCCCCATTACCATCAGCTCCGTGTTATTTGGATCTTGGTTTCTATTAGGCTGTGCTAAAAGAGGTCTGAGTAAAGAACTAATGAGACTTTCTGCTCACGCTTTCATGGTGAGGATGCTTCTCTTCTAGGAGGTGGGATGTGGTCTGTACTGTCTCTCCAGCAGGCTGTCAGCCCCTCTGGTGGCAATGGTTTTAGAACTGGGCTGCATTTAAGCACAGCAATAGTATTTCCCAGACTGAGGAATGCAATCTACTCCAAACTGACACAGGAAGGCAGTCTGAATGGCCACATTCCTCCAGTGAGTGTGGGGCCTGGGAGCCCTGCAGCTTTCCAGTTGTGGTGTCCAAAGAAGCTAAATTTGGAAAAACCTGCTATTGAGAACAGAGCCAGTCCCTCTGCTTTCCATTTAGTATGAAGAAAAAGAAGATAAACATTGTGGAGGAGGAAGAATATACAGTATTTTATCCAACACTGAGAGGTTTTGGCATCATTTCAAGCAATTCTTCCCCCCCCTCCCCAGTTAATGGTATCTGTGTGGGCCATTTGGCACAGTGAGGAACTTTACTTCCATAAGGAGCTGCACAAATGTTTTGGGCCGTACCAATGGAAAGAACAGAAGGACCCTTTTAACCAAGTTTGGGTCCCCTCTAATTGTTACCACTTGCATTAAAGGATCACCTAGAGATCTGTAGTGCTCTATTATACAGGATCCTTCCCTCTTGCCAGGCAGCTTGATGTTATGAAAGTCTTGCAGTAAGAGCCTTCGGTTTCCTGATGGGGTTGAGATGTAATTAATAAGGCGGTTGCTGATGGCTTTTGACACCATGCTCAGCACACTGATGTCCTTCACTGGAAAAGCAAAACCAGGTGTAAGTCTTTACTGCAAGGGAAGTGCTGATCAGCAGTCAATACCTTTACCTTCCAAAGCAGGCCAAGAAGTGATGTTTGTAATTAGTTAATTGATTTCTGTTTAACTCATTTCTTACAGACTGTGATGGAAATGTATGGATCTGAGCAATACTTCTCACACAATGGGCAAGAAGTATTTCCAACAGTCTGCAAATATACTTTACTTTTAGTCCTAAAAGCTGCATATTCAGATAATGAGTCACATCACCCCTTATATTAGAGTCTCACCTGAAAGGTAGCTAAGCAGCATCTGAAAGATCTCCAGTGGCAGTGTTTTAAAGTATCCGAGCGTAGACAGAGACTGGGAATCTGCATCCACGGTGTTGTAGCTCTGTCTGGAGTGCGGGTTACTTCCCTTGTGCTTCTGGTTTGGGATGGAGGTACAGCTGGGCCTTGCAGTGGATGTCATTGTTCTGCTGGTCTCATACGCTTAGCCTGGGGAGAATGAAAAGGAGGGTCATGATTTCAGATGAGGAAAGTAAATCCAAACATAAGAAGAAGATATAACTGTTGGCACAGCGACAAAAGGTGAAAATCTTGGTCAGGAACACTGCATAAATGTTGATAGGTGGGTTAATTTCACATAGTAACTGTATGAAATGAAGAAATGGAATGGTATTTGCCTACTGCCTTCTGCTCTGAGTCTCTGGGGTAGGAGCCCTGCACACTGTCAAACAACAAGATGGAGTGATTCGCTACATCTTAACACTTTAACTTCTCTTTCTGTTGTTGTTTTTAAACACTATTTCTTGATTCTGTACTGGCAACAGAAAGAATATGGGGCATTCGAGTGGAAGTGCTACAGATGGGTCCTGCCTTGTCAATGTGAGGAAGTCCTACTTGTCTGGAAACATTTTTACTTTAGGTATGTTACAATCTCAGTTAGCAAAGACAGCTTTTGTAGCTCCACCACCATCAGAAGCAAATGTATCTGCACCAGAATGACTGTTTCACTTGGCTTCGCTGTAGCAAAAGATAGAAAATTGATGCAGTTTCCAAGAATCCTGTAAGAACCTTCAAGAAATCACCCACATATAAGCAGAAAAGCTCCTCTTTGCTTCCAGTCTGGCTCCACTTGTTTTTTATTTCTTAGGGAATTCAGCCAGAGTGGTGCAATGGTCTGTGTACCTCCATCTGCTGCTGGGACTCCTCTTGTTTAGAGAACTGCTTAATGGAGACTGGAAATTGAAAGGTAAACGTTAAATATTTAACAAGCTCAACCCAAAGCAACTGTCCAGGAAGGTTCATCTTATTTGTTGCTGTAACCTAATTTGTTCACAAGGCAGAAAGCATCAACTTCCTATCTTCCATACAACTAAGCAGTCGCTAAATTCCTGCTAATGGACGCCCTTCAGCCCCATGGATATTTTGCTGAGCCCCCTGTTAGCGTCTGGCAAACACTTATTACAAAAGCTTGTTTACTTTGGAGATTGGGTTGGATCCTTTCCATTTCCCTGCTCTCAGCCAGTGATATAAGACCAATCACCTCAAATATTAGCAGGAATTCACTGCTTTTCCTCCTCAAACCTTATGGAAGTGCATGAATTCAAGTGAGGAATGGCCAAACCATCATTGTTTTTGTACCAGCTCAATGGGGGAAGTGTATTATTATATTATTATCGGTGCTGAGCAATGGGGGATGAAAAGCAGTTTGATAAACATCCCAATTAGTGAAAAATTGAGCTGAAAACACACAGCCTGCAGGGTGACGCTGTGAGGGAGCAAGAAAACACAAGAAAACACCCACTTCTCTCATGATTATTATCACTTTTTGTACATTTCAGGCTGTGTGGCAGCAATATGTGGGTTATGCTCAGCCTTTTATTGGTGCTTTTAAAGGGTTTTTAGGCCTCAGAGCAGCACTAGGCCTCAACCCAAGGCCCTGCAGACCCTATAGGCCTCACCTACCAACCTTCCACAGCTCGGTCCCGTCCTGCAGCACGGAGCTGCTCCCCAATACACCTATAGGGCAAAAAAAAACCCCGAAATAAACGCATTTTAATGATTTTTTACCACAGTTTTCAACGCGTTGTGTTGAATTTCTGTCAGATTCACCACTTCAGGAACCTCAGGTTCAGTGTGGGCCAGGCTGTGGGGCACAGCTGTGGGGCACAGCTTTGTGTGCTTTAATGTTTGTGTGCTTTAATGTTTATTAATGTAAACCTGGGCAGACATCATTATAAACCCAAATCTATATTTGAATTACTATAGGCCCAGCATAAAGGCCTCCAACACAAGCACTTCCAGCCTTAAAGAGCCAGTTCTCACTAAGGACAGCCTTATAACACCAGGCTTTTCGGAGGGCACAGGTTACTGAGGAGTTTTATTCCAGCTTTTTGGAGGTGTCGGCCATATTCCTCCCTATTTAATTGCGTTAATTAAAGGCCGGGATCACTTTCCCGCCTTTTCTCCTCACAGAGCTGAACCCTCAGCGCCCCTTCCCGCCCTTTTAGGCCACGCCCCTTCCTGCAACGTCCCCCCATAATGACCACGCCCCCTAATGAATATTCAACACTACGCCCAGCGGCGTCCAATCGCGTGGCTCTCCTCATGAATAATTAACACCGGGCTGCCATTAAGCCTCCATTTCAGAGCTCAGCAAGAGCCGGCTGTGATTAAGATACGGTTCGGTCCATTCGGTGCCTGGCTCCTGCAGTGGACCGAGGAGCCTTATCAGGGTTATTAGGGCTTCCTAGTGGCTGTATATGTGTGCTGCCCTCGTCTCGGCCCCAAATTGCAGCTCCTGAGCTCACCCTAAGCATCCCCTAAGCATCCCCTAAGAGGAGGTTGCTTGGGGTTGGCTATAGCAGCAATAAGACACGTTGCAAGCTGCCCCGATGCTGCTGCATGGTGCTGCCATAGGGCACAGTGCTGCTGCATGGAAGGGGAAACCAATGAGCTGCTGTTTGGTTGGGGCAGCAAGCCGTGCTCACCAGCAAACGGGTCTTTAAAGCGATATTAGTTCTTTTTAGGGCTGTTTGGATACCCCTATCTCTAGGGGAGGGCAGCTGGAGCCCTATGGGGAGGTTTTGGTGCTGCTCCTTCCCATACGATGGCAGCAGAGGGCTGCAGCTGCTTCATTGCTCTTCTAATGTGCTTTTGTGCCGGTTATAAGTGGTTATTTAGGGGGGGAGGATGTCGGTTTGTTGGTGTTTCTTTTCCTCTGGAACTTTATTTGACTCATAAAGGTCAGAAATGAGCTCTGAGTTCACCCAATGGACCCACCAAGCGCTGAACCTCGTCTCAAAACTCTCTATAATGATGGTTATTCTCCAGCTAAACAGGTCCTGGTTGCGAGATAAAGAGAACTGAAACACTGAGATGGTAACAGAGCTGTATTTGAGGGATGCCATTCCTTCAGGTGCCCTAATGCTGGGGTAGATACAGGGTACCCTTCTTCTATGTCTTTCTATAGCCTGGCAATGGGTTGAAGGGCTTCCTGAGCTCAAACCCACAATCAAACTCCATATAATACACACAGCAGAGGAGCTCACCCACATAGCTTTGCCCAGCTACTTAATGATTGGTATAATTAGCAGTGGCACCAGGTCTGGAAATGAAGCTGTGTTGTGTGGTGACGGCGTTATCTCGTGTTTGTTTTGTGCTGGTTTGAGTGAGTCAGGGTGTTGTTGGCTCTCCTTATTACTTGTAATCCTAGCTGATGTTTGTAAGCTGCTTTGGGCTGACGGGATGAAAGCTAATAGGGGGAAAAAGTACAATTGAGCTTTATAAAGGAGGGTGATGGTGCTGCTGGAGTCATGGGATGCTGCAGGGTGGATGGGGATGCTGTTAAATTCCTTATGGTGGGCCATGGCTTGAGTCTTTGGCTGCAGGAAAGCAGTGCAGCTCTCCATCATTACACGCTGAAGGCAAACACAGCAGAACCCTGTGATAATATCAATATTTAAACACATAACAAGGTGCAAATCACCTGGTTAGCTGGGGATCCCTGAGCTGAGAAGCATTACTGCTTCAGGGTGGGATGATAGAAGCGATTAGCAGGAGGTGGTGGGTTCTTCCAGCTCTTCTGTGCCAGTGTGCAAGGATGAGGAAGGGACGGAGGCCCCATTTTGTGCATTGCCTTCAATGAATTCATATTACTGCATCCTATTGGGTCTGCAGCTCACTTTGAAGGCTGATGAATGGCACAGGGCTGAGAGGGGCAGTGCTGTGTGTCCTGAACTGAGTGTTCAGGTAGAAGAAATGGGCTGAGAGAGGACAAGGTGGGTGCAGAAGGGCTCAGGTTTGTGTCCTGTGTGTGTTGCTCATCCTCACTTGGATATTTGGGATTCACCTCATACCTCAGCATTCCCTGAGCTGAGGGGCTGATCTCTAACCTTCCAGTCTGCTCCCTCCCTAGAAACTAATCCTTACCTTATCCCCATCTTCAGCTTTTCTGCATCCTCTCCCTTTGCAGAGCAATAAATGTGGGCACAAAATAAAAAGAGAAGTGGATTACCAGGAATTCATTAGCAACTCCAGTCGGGTTCCTTGGGTTTTCTGTAGAGCTGAGCAAACCTGTCAGAGTGTAACTGGTGCTTTTCCTTTCTGTTTCTTTTTAAGATGCAGCGTTGAGCCCTAAACAGATGGGAACCTGTCAGCACAACATGGAGATAATTATCCATTCCAGCCACGGGAAGCTTCATGGCTGAGAGGGAGTTATTGCAGCCAATACAGCTCTGCTTTATCATCTTCTTGGTTTTCTTTGGCACAGCATATTGGTGAGTTCCATTATTCCTTTGAAGAAGCACCAAGAACATCCTTGTTTCCATAGGGAGGGATGTGCTGATGATGCAGTGATTTGATCTTCTATAGGTATTTGGGTGGCGTTTCAGGATCTCTCCATTATGGCAGAGCAGCACTGGGATGTTCTTGTCCTCCCTCTGGAAATGAGAAACAGAACCTATTTTCTGCTCAAGAGAAGAGAGAGTGTTCACCTGACCCAGAAGGAGGCCGTGAATCACTAAGGTCCATATTACATCTCAGTCTAAAAGATTGCCTTTGACACACCTGGACGTGTTCTTCACTTCTGAGCCATCTCTGCTGCCACGTTAAATTACTATCTCACATCCTTGTATAATTAGTGCTGCTGTGCTCCGTGTCAGAGCCCAGTGCAGCCCACCAAGCAGCAGGGAGACGTGCTGCAAACATTACTGCTGCATTTTTAGGGTTATGCAAAGAGCTGCCTTCTGAGATGGGTACATGTGATGCCACTGTCACCTCAGCAAGCAATGCTTTTCCCCTTGAAAACACCCCCTGGGCATCTGTAAGTACATTTGCTTTTATTTTAGCGTTACAGCAAGCAAATGTACAATTTGTGAGCAAGGAAACGATTCCCATTCCTGTTTTCTAGATAAGGAAACCCAAGATGCAGGCGTTTAATATGAAGCAAGGACCTCAAGAGCCCTAATACCTCCCAGTTGTAACCAGAGCTTAATTCTGCGGCTCTTGCAAAGCGCAGCACCAAAGCTGTGCATCTATTCAGGGTTTCATTCCCCCACCCACGGGCCCTTTTGTAGCAATCTGCTCCCTGTTTGCTTCCAGAGCTATTAATTATGGCTCAGCCTGCTCAGTACCTGAGCTTACATTTGCATTTCCAAGACATGAACCCCTTGTTTGTTTGTGGAATGACTGAAGTATTTTTTCTCCCTTCTCTGGGGATGATATTGGTGTGAAAACTGCTTGTTTGGGAGAGCTGATCTTTACATTCCCCCCCATATTTGCATATTATAAAGTATTTGCTCACCGTCTGTGTTCTAAGTATAAATCTGCTATTTTTCTGCCCATAAAAATAACCAGAATGTGGCATTGAGATGGTGGAGTTTATCATGCTTAAATTCCCTTCATGGCTGTATTACGTTATCAATGTTCTCCCACAGATGGAAAAGGCACCTGGGGAGGGGGACAAATGATATGGGGGGGTATGGATGGGAAGGTTGGTTCATAACCTTTCTGTTAATCCACAGGGTTGATCTGTTCTGTGCAGCAATGAAGAGAGACCAGAGCTGGAGATTGGAACCATAACACCCAGGAAAGGGAGTATTTAAGGTGATTTATGGAATGGTTTGGTGTTAGGGCAGAGATCAAAACACTAAACCTGACTAAAGGAAGTCGAATGGAACGGGCAGATCTCATTGTTTGAGCTGAAAAGCCCGCAGTTCTCAACAGGTTGAGCAGATAAAATTAGAAGAAAATTACAGCCTTGATTCAAACCTCAATTACAGCCCTTTTTATCCTCGCTACGTCCTGGGAACACCTCCTGATAAGATGTGCTATTACTGAAACCCAAAGGATGTCTTTAAGGAAAAGGTCTTTGTATTCTTACAGCAGCCTTTAAAGGCACACGAGACAAAAATAATTCAGGCTCGAAGTCTGCCTTAACAGAACCAGTAATCCTTATATTGAAAACAAAGCCATCCAAAAAGGAAGATTTTCTTCTTTTATATTAAGACTATATTCCATGCAGATAATCCACAGTAAATACATTGCATTGAAAGACAGTTAAAGTGCCTTCAGTCCCCCTAAAGAGTCCGAGTGTGCTGTAAATTCAAGTATGTGGAAGGCAGGCCTTCAGTTATTGAGAGGAGTCGTGATGAAAAGGTTCTGATTTTGCTTTTTAATGTCCTGGTTGTCCTCAATGTATCCTTGCTTCAGGGCAGGATTAACCCCTATCTCAGAGCAGGGATGGGATGCACAGGGCCTGGTACATCTCACCCTGCTCCAGCAGGATGAGCAGTGCTTGGTGCTGGTAAAGACATTTCTCTCTTTCTTCTAGGCAACAGCAACATTACAGCTGGGTTTTGATCTCTTCCACGTGCAAAAAGTGATCCCTGCTGATTCATGGGCTTCCCAGGTGTGAGCTCCAAGGACCCAGAGCTCATGGAAGGAAGGATGGGTGGCACAGCAGAGCTGAGTGCTCCCTGCCAGGACCCGACCCCTCTCCTAAGGGTATGACTGCAGGCAGAACCTCTCTGCTGTGCCCCGAGGTGTGAGCCGTTCACACCACACCTGACAACACAGAGCACAGCCTGCTTGGTTTCGGTTCTTTGCTTTAAGGAGGAAAACCAAGCAAACAAATAAAGCCTTTCTGACTGCAGGCGCTCAGAACTTGACATCTGTCCTGCAATGTACTCCATGTATCTCAATTATTTCTATGCAATGGCACTCGGATGTTGGTTTTCTCCACCTGAGTATCCGAACCCCTTTGGAACCCTGTTAAGGTTCTGGCTGCAGCATAACCAATCCAGCAGTGATTTATACAGCTCCGCTGTATATATCAAGTCTCTTTTCTTTTAAACACGTGGTGTTTCAGATGTGTTGGGTGTTACCTGGTGTTTTAGAGGCTGTGGGGGATTAGGAATGCCTGCAAATCTCATTCTTGTTCTGTATGCATAATAGGAAAATCACTAGAAATAAGGCCATAGTTTGAAAAGGTGGAAATCCAGCTTATAACCACCTGGAGCAAAAAGAAATGCCAGCACTCATCTGAATTCTTTCTACATCAGGGAAATGGGGAACAACCAACCTTCCCATCAGAAGCTTTATTTGGAAATAAGGTTTGTCTTCAAAGTGTATCTAAAGTGAGACTGCCTGGGTCGTAACAGCTTGGCACGATTCAGCCTGACTTACCCCATAAAAGCATTTGCTGCCTTTATGCCATAATAAGATGCAGCGAAAGTCTCCCTAGTGGCTATGTATGAGGAAGTAGAATCTAGGGTCTAAATGCCACAAAGCATCCATATTTATCTTTAATGGCTATATAAATTCAGCAGATGAGAAGGAAAACATTAATTAGACAGACCCTGCCTTTGGCAGCGATCGCCACCGGTGGCAGCTGAACCAGGCAGTGGATAAAATAAGCTCCAAAGATGATATCAGAATAAATAACAGAGGATTGAAAGATAAGGAGGAATATATATATATATATATAACCCATATAATTAATGCTGTTTTTCTTTTGGTAGGAGGAAAGAAACTTGACCTGACATTGGACTTTGGCTTTCTCTCATTCTTTATCATGCCACCTCTCCCCAGTTTGGGGCCTAATCCTGCACTGGGAAGCAGGGTAAGTATTTCTGCAGGTTGCCATGAGCTGGATGGCACAGAACAGCCCTGAGCTCATCAGTGAGGGTCGGATTCTGGGATCACGGTGTGAGTATCAGTGCAGACCAAGGGCCCCATCACTGACACAGCAAGAAGTCATAGGAAATGCACTGACTCAAGGATGTTAATGAAGCAGTGATATCGAGGCACGTAATGCCTTCATGACTTATTATGGGAAGCTCCCTTGAGTGAGCTTGGCTTTACCTCTGGGTGTCACCATGGCAGAGCTCTGTCCCCATCCTGTGTGGCCATGCCATGAAGATGTATTGAAGGAACCCTTTTTCCCTTTCAGCCTCTGGTTCCTTGAGGGTAATAGTCACAGCTTGTAACTGAGCAAACTAATTGGGTGGCAGAAAGATCCTCAGAACCAAAGAGGCTCTTCTGAAGGTGAATCCTTAGAGGGGTTTTGCTCTTAAAATAAAACAGGTTTTCCTTTCTTCCAGAGCAGAGAAAAGAAGCTGGTGCTTGGCTGGGAGAGGTCAGTGCTCCATTGGGTCTTTTTTCCCCTCTAATTGCTCTTTCTTTTCCAACAGGGGAAAGACTTTGCAATAGGATAACAGAAGACTCCAATGCTTGAGGTGTAGGAGATGCAGGAGGAGAAGTGCTCAGCACTGCTCTGCTTCCACAAAGCTTTCCTTCTCGTGGCTGGCTGCCTCCACCTCGGAGTACGTCGTATGGTTGCTGTGATTGCGGAACTTCATGGCAGGCCAACGATGTGGCCTTCGCTGTGGGCAGGAACAAAGAGCCATCAGAAGATGTGAGCAGCCATTCAGGGCCCAAGCCTGCTGGAAACTGGAAGCTGAGTCCCGAAAACAATGTTATCGTTGTGAATAGATCGGAAAAGGAAGAAATGATTTGTGCTCTCAAAGGCTTTGTTACAATGCATCCACTCTCATTGAGCTGACCCACTGATGGGGTTAATAGAGGGAGTGGGGAGGAAATGGCAAATGGAAGGGAGATCCCATATCAGTGCCAGAACAAGGGTGAGCTGTTGTGGGGAGTAGATGGGGCGGCCACAGAGGGTCAACCCCTGCACCTCTCTACCCCATCTGCAGCACAGGGGCAGCTGCTCTGCATCCTGGCTGGGTGCTGCAAGGATAAATGCACCAAACACTGTCAAGTGCTGAACTGATGGAGGCCACAGAGATGGATCCTCTGCAGCTGGGACAGATGGATGAGAGAGGAAAGAAGCAGTGGGTGATAAGGAGAAGTGAGGGCTCTGCATCACAGCTCCCAAGCCAGGACTCAGCCCACTGCTGCCCTGTGCTCCTCAGGCTTTTAACAGCAGATGGAGACTGTCAGACCCCCCATCTTCCTGACAATTAAAATCTGCCATTTCGAATGTCCCCACCACCACAGCAGCTGATGGAGTGGCATCTATCAGCAAAGCCTGACAATTTTAGTCTATAAAATCCAGCTGGGCAACTGAAAAGGCAGCAATCTGAGGTGGGGGAAGCGCTTGTGTGAGCAGGCAGGAGAGACTGAGGTTGAATGGGGAGAAAAGGTGAGGTGTGAACAGGAGCACATGATAGAGAGAGCACAAAATAAAGCAGTGTGGGTGGGAATGAGCCTAAGTTTAAAGCATTGGCAATTGGAAGGGGGGAGGTGGCTGGGACTGCAGGACAATGCAATCTATCCACATTATCTCTCCTCTTTGCTCTGCTCTGGAGGGTTGGGATGGGACCAGAGAAAGGTTCCCCACTCACCTCAATAAAGAACAGGGCAGCGTTGGAGGTGGGGTGGCTGTTGATGTAGATCCCAGCGAGGATGATAGCGGCGATGAGCAGCACAGCCAGCACGATACCCACGATGGTCCCGGTGTGAATTGGGGCACCCACTTCATTGGAAGGAAGGTCACTTCCCACACCTGCAGAAAGGGTTTAGCTGGGCTTAGGAGTGGGCTGAGGGCTCAGGAAAAGCAAGGCAGGATGCTTGGAGCCCTGCATGTGGGGCTGAGCACCGAGCCCAGCTCAACAAGAGGGTGAGATGCATGGAGAGCTGGGGGCTGAGCTCCAGCATCACTCCTTGATTATACCAATAGCTGGCAAAGGAAGAGGATTAAATGATGACCATACAATATTTCCCCTCTCCATATTCCCCTTACACATTGGCTGCTCACTCAGCTTGAAAGCCATTAGCCATATGTTGAAGGCTCCTCAGCACCTTACCCACAGCCCTGCAGCTCGCCCCAGGATACTCCATTGCACAGAGCTCTGGATCCTGTACATGGCATAGATCAGCACTGACATTACCAGCCATTTGAAGAGCAATTTGGCTGTGCCTGGGAAGCTCATGCATTTCAAAGGCCCCGTGCCTGCACTGGCACTGATGCTGCACCCACTTTTTAGCCAATTTAACTTTCAGGAGCTGCTTGCAATGAAGAGCATTGGGCTCTGCTTTGCACAGGGCTGAAAATACAGCTGTAATTGAGGAGAAGAGATGGAAGAGGCAGAGCTGGGCTCACAGAAAAGACACCTTATATTTGAACTTCACAGCTCCCTTTGGCACAAGCTGGGGAGATTCAGAAGGAAAAGCACCTGTAAAGAAAAGGAGCTGCATAGAAAGAGAAAGCTCACAATCCTCCTTCACTGAGAAAAGTGGCAAGTGCAGACAAAGGTAAAACAGCTCAGCCCCAGCTCTCACATTACACAACCTGAAGCAGTATTCAGCAGCGGAAGGACAAGCAGATCCTTATCTCGATTGCATCTTTCCAGCCCCCATCTCTCCCCTGCATTTGCTTTCAGTGTGACACGGCAGGGACACGATGGGGCCTTACCTTCACTGCCTGCGTGCTGGTTGAGCTTTGTGTCATCTGAAAGGAGAAAGGAAGGGGGGCAAAAACAGTTAACAGCTCAATGAGATGCTCCCTGTGCTTCCCCCCCCCCTCCATGAGCCATTGCTCTATAGGTATTTCTCACTAGGGTCCAACACCCATTTTCCCTCTCATTCTGGAGCCACCAGGCTGAATGAGGGGCTCAGTGCCCCATGAGCCACAGCTCTGTGCAGATATGGGACTCTCCAAAGGATTCCAGGTGGGAGATGTAGAGGGGTGGGGATCCATCCTCATATCATCCCTTTGCTGCGCTGCTCTCGATGGTGTTGGCTGCCCGATGCAGCTGGCTGTTTGTTTGCTTCCAGGATTACAAATTAACTTCATGCTTGACTATGTCACAGAAAGGCTCTTGTTCCTCTTCCAAGAATCAACGATGAGTTGGAAAATCAATGCTGGGGTTGCCTTATCCTCCACCCCCCCCACCACCTCCTTCCATTGCTCCTATCAAAGCCAGCTCCCTCAGCCCCACACTCCGTTCCCCCCCAGCTCCTTCCCATCGCTGAAGGACAATTACTAATGTTCCTTTCTATTTATTCTAATTAGCAGTTTGCGTTAGGGACTATTAAGCAGCAAAATTGAAGTGATACCTGCCGAGGAGCGAGCCCTGCGTTAATGGGATTATCAAGCTTTAGCACAGGGGTGTCTCAGGGGGGGGGAATGGGGGGCCTTTATTTGGAGCTTTCCATGCTCCCAAGCAATCACACAGCTCTGCTGTACCCCCAGAGCATCATCCCCCATCAGAGCACGGGGACCCTGCAGTGTCCCACCTTCTGTAGTGAGGCTGTCAATGAAGAGTGAGGCCGTGGGGGTGGTGATGTCCTCATCCAGAGGTGAGGAGGAGCCGTCAGGGGGGGGTGAGTACTGGTCATCCTCTGCTAAGTCCTCACAGCTCTTGGCATCTGCCTGGGGGGGACACAGAGGGGATGGAAGCATCACTGTGGGGATGGAGGAGGGTTGGGAGGAGAAACACAGCCCAGAAAGGGCAGAAAGTGGGGGGATGTGTGGGAGAGGTTTGGGGAACAGGGGGTTGGGGGGGGTTTGGTGACAGCCCGCCCTGCTTGCATCACAGGCATCAGCCCCGTGACCTCCCTTTCCCTCTCTCTTGGTAAACAGAGAAAAGGATGAGTGTTCAGCGGGGGAAAATTAGAAAGAAAATCACCCAAACAACAAAACAGGGAAACAGAAACAGATGTTTGGTTAGAGACAAAGAGACGACTCAGTCCAACGTGGAGATGTGCTAAGAAGGACACAAAGAAAAACAAACCAAACCCAAAGCCTAAAGGGGGGGATCAGAATCACACTGAGGGGCAAACAGCTGGGGCACCTCTGGGCTTTCCCTATGGAGGAAAGAGGGATGTCTGCTATGCATGGAGCTCTTGTACCAGGGCAGGGCAACCTGATGGGACAAAGGGCCCAAGCAGAGCTCAATGCATTTTGGCACTGGGATGTTCCTGCTGTCACCCAGCCCCATCCCCAGCATAGAACCCCATCTGTACCTGCTGGGCACAGCCATAGGACAGCCACTCCTCACGGTGCCGGTCGAAGCCACTGGAGCACCTGAAATGAAAGGACACATGAAACCCCAGCAGGTGGGATGCAGAGCAGCCATGGATAGAGGAGCAATGTCCATCTGCTGCTCCGGTGCAGCCCTTGAGATGCCCAGCAGTGCCACAGCTGCAGTGTGAGGATCAGTGCAGTTGAAGGGTTACATACAAGCTGCTCACAGAGGAGGTGGGGATTCCAGTGCAGCTGTGCTGGAAGGACCCAAATGTTCCTCTTTAAGGAGGTGGAAAATGGTCAGTGCTGCTTCTCCAAGGAAAACAGAGAAGCAGAGAGATAGGAAAAAGATACAGAGTCAGTGTGAGTTTCCATTTGCTGAGCTCTGTGCCAGGGCTGTGAGCTCTGGGTTTGTTTGTGGGCTTTTAATTTTCCCTTCCCCAGAAACATCTGGGCAGGAAAAGCACATTAAAGACATTATAAATGACGTCGGGAAAGCACCAGCCACAGAAACAGGAACCAAAACAGCTCTGTGGCCTTTTGTGAACCCCTGGGCTCAGACCTGCCACCATCCCATGGGTGATAAGAGCAGAGCCAGCGAGCTGCACGAGGAGCCCCCAGCCCTCCCGTGTCCCTGCTGAGGCCTCATTTGATATGATATGATTCTATAATCAATGCACATTGTGATGGCTGCACAGCTGGGAGCGGGGCTGGGTGAAGCAGCTCCTGCACTGTGCACAAGGATCTGTGTTAGTGGGTCCCCTCCCCTGCTGCCAGCTCCACATTCTGGTGTTGCACAGCCTCGTTGTTGCTCTCCTGCTGTGCTTGAAGGAGGGCAGAGCAGCATCCCAAGGGGCAGGGGCTGTCCCTATGGCCGGGGCACTGCAGTCCGGGATCTGAACTCCATCTGGTCCAAATCCCAACCTCAGCATGGACTGGATCCCACCCGAATCCCACTGACATCAGCGTCCATCTGCTGTCCCAGCTCCACACCACAGCCCTGGGGCTGAGCCCCACCCTTGGGAAGCAGCTCCTTCTAACTTATACCCTGAGGTCAGAACCACTGACGGTGAGCCACTGCCAGCATCACTCTAACAACAGCAACAAGGAAAACCACTAAAAACCCCTCAGCAGCAGCAGAGATGATTGGCCCCATAGCACAGAGTGCTCTCCTGGTTATAGGAACATCTCCAGCAAGAGGAGAAGCAGAAGTGACCCATCCCATTACCTCTGCAGGACGTGGCACCAGCTGCAGTTGAAGGTCAGTGTGGAGCTCACACACACCTCACAGCTCCGGTGCTGGAGACAAGCTGCAGATAAAGGGGATAAAGGGGATAAAGGGGATAAAGGGGAGGCATTGCCCAGCACAGCAATAGGGCTGGGAGGTGTCTGCAGTGCATGGAGTGACCAGGCTGCCCCCAGCCCAGCAATAAGCATCATCCTCTCCTTGATGACCCCAGGATGGATGTAATTCCAGCTCTAAATTCATGCACTGCTCACCCCCATGTGTGTGGATGTGAGCACTAAGAGCGTGTCTGCTCAGCTGGAGCCACACAGTGCCCACAAAGCACCCTATAGGGCAGCCCTATTGCCACCCTGCCCCCATGGCTTACTGGGCAGCGGGGTGAACTCCACAGCAGACATGTTGGTGATCTTGCTGGTGTCCAACTCCACACGGTGGTACTCGTAGATGGTCCGACGGCGCGACTCTGCAGGGGGAGCTTTGCTTTAGGTGTGTGAGCCCCCCTCAGTCACCCCCCACAACCAGGGGAAGGCTGCAGGGGAGGCTGAGCAGCAGCACTGGGGGGTCAGGGCTTGGAAATCTCCTTCCTCACTTATCCAGGAGCAGCTGGGATCTCTCTGCCCCCTCTCCCCATAGGACCCCAAGGTGGACGCAGTCCAACCCCTCACAGCCCCATCCCCATCCCTGCCTCCTTTCCACCTCCATTCCCTCCCATATCCCTCAGTGCTCTCCAGGAGCCCACAGGGAGGGGGGCAGCAGCCCCTGAGGCTTCCCTGCAAACTGGGTAAGAAACAAGGGCCAGATGGTTGGCTCCAGAAATAACGAGCATGAGGAGCGTGGTTGGGTGTACAGGAGGGGAAGGGAGAGGCTGCAGCAGCCCTTCCATCCAGCTCACCCCGCTCCTGGAGCGTGTGTCACGTGTGGGACACGTGTGTGCTGCAATGGAGCTCACATCACATGCAACAAGTGCACACACGTGCATGCACTGCATCCTGGGGATGTAGGACACAGGGAAGGGGATGGCACTCACCAGGTACCTCTGGGGATGGGTTGAGGACCATAAAGGCATCAGACAAGCCGGCTTTGACAGGGTGCTGGGCAGCACTGATCTGCAGGACGGGCACTGGGATCTGCAAGGGGGAAAGGAGCGATGGAGACAGCCCCATTGAGCCCCATTGAGCCCCATTGAGCCCCATAGCGCTTCAGTCCCCAGCCCCAACCCTCTCCCTCACCTCCTTGTACCCAAAGACGATCCTGCCGCTGCTGTGCAGGGCAGCCTGGAAGGTGAAGCTGCCCACGTCCTCCTTCCCTTGGAGGTAGACCTTGTCCCACTGCACCACAAAGACCGTGCCTGGGGGGACACCACAGTGCATCACTCATCTCACCTCCCCTCACCCTGTGTTGACCCCCAGGCTCCTTCCCCACACCTTCACCCCTCTCTCTGCTCCCCAGGGCAGAGCTTTGCTCTGGGGGGTGCTCACCATTATCCAGGTACTGCACGGTGGAGTTGCGGGAGTAGCTGGGGTTGAAGTTGGCCATGAGAGGGGCGATGTACTGCGTGGCCGTCAGCATGCGGTGGATGACGTCCCCCATGAAGATGAAACCTGGGTGAGCAGAGCACAGGGGTCAGCTCTGTGCCTGTGCTCAACCCCAGGCCCCCAGCCCCACTCACCTCCAGTTGCTATCGTCACCTGCCTCAGGAGATGCCCGTAGAAGGGGAAATCAAAGGAGAGGACGATCCTCTGCAGGAGGGAGATGGGGTGAGGATGGCAGCCACAAAGGGGGAAAGCTGATGGGGATGCTGGGCACCCCCAGCTTGAAGCAACCCCCTGGGTTGGCACATGGAGGGCTGGCAACACACCCCACCCCCACATCTCATCCCCTTCTGCCCCACAGCGATGGGGCTGGGGAGACCCAAAGGCTTCCCCCAGGCTATGGGGCAGCAGCTGGGACCCCCCGGGCTCACCGAGGCCTGACGGTGGGTGTTGGAGAGGATCCCATGGACCTTCACGTGGCTGCTGTCAGCTGCTGCCATGTCCACCCACAGCCCCATGCGACGTGCAGCCCCCGGCCCATAGGTGCGGGACACGTAGTAGCTGTGATTGTCCTCCTGCAGTGGGGACAGGGACAGGATCAGCACCATGTAGGGATGCAAAACTCACAGGCACCATCTCAGTGCAGAGCAATGGAACTGGAACAGAAACGCCCCACGTGAAGCAACGCAGGGGCTGAGCAGTTGGAGAGGAGCGGAGGAACCACGAGTCCGATGCGGTGCTGGCAGGAGGGAGATGTGACTCATGAGGGACTTTAGCACAGCAGATGCAGCCTTCCTGGGAAGGAATCGCTGCTTTGGAGCCAGGGGCTGGGAGCTGTGGCTGCAGTGACCGCAAGAAGTGGAGCAAATAAAGGCATCAGAGTCTCTAACAGAGCTCAGGGATGGGAAACTGAGGCACAGGGGTGGCTGTGCTGGTAGCACTGGGTCCCTGTGTATGGGATGTGGGGCTTTTGGGACCCTGGGATGTGGGGTTGGGACCCAGGAACCTGGGATCCAGGGATTGAACCTCCCACACGGAGCCCCACAGGCAGTGGATTCCAGTGCATTCCCAGTAACCCAGTGCAAACAAGCAAAGCACCCCCAGTGCTGACCCCCATGTGCCCCCATGCATGGCTGCCTCTGCCCAGGCTGTAATTACCCCCCCATGCTGCCAGGATCCGGCCTCACACCATTAAACCAAAGCCAGAGGCTCCACCAGAATGGAAATAGCTCTGGGTGGTGCAGGGTTGGACTCCCCCCAGCTCACCACAATACGAGTCTCGTTGTCCAGCAGTGTGTCAATGACCAGACTGCGGCCCACCAGGTCCTGGCTGATGTGTGTCCCCTGGGGCTGCCCCTCGGGGGGTCCTGGGGGGAGCGAGGAAGTGCCAATGGGGGACCATGGTGGGATGAGCCCCCCAGCAGTGATGACATGAGTGCCCCAACCCCGGTGAGCAGCACTATGATGGGGTGCAGGGAAGGGATATGGGACAGGGACAGCCGTGGGCAGGGGGACAGCTGTGTCAGGAGGGTGAATGGAGGCAAAACGCCCCCAGAGCAGCTCACAGCCCCACAGCAGTGAGCAAGGAGGAGCACGAAGCCCTGGGAATGACAGAGACCGCAGGGCTTCAGCAATGGGGCAGCGGTACAACCGAGTCCTTGGACGAGCAGGGGGTGGTCCGAGCTGGGAACATCCCCAGCCCCATATGGGATCCCCCCTTCACTCGCTGCTTCTGGGGCACCCCCTACAGCGGCACCTTCCCCATCCGCGCCCTGGGATGGAGCAGGTTAGGGGGGGGTTGGGGCCGAACCTGAAGCTCCCCGAGGTTTTGGGTTTCTGCTCCCAGCTCCTTTGGGAGGGGAAACTGAGGCACGGGGGAGCAAAGCTTCGTGCAAGGAACCCCCGGACGGGCAGGGAAAGGTTCCTGCGGCTCCGGGTCGCGCTCCCTTTGGACTCCAGCGGGTTCAGCGGCTGCGGGCATCCCACGCACCGGGGACCACGCGAACCCGACCCCACCCCCAGGACAAGAACGGCCGGAGCCTCTTTTTGCCCAGGGCCACGCGAGACCGCGGCCACGGAGCCCCCCGCTCCCGCAACCCCCGACCTCACCCCCCCCCCTCAACCCCTCTCCGGTCCCTACCTGCGCCCCGCGCCCCGCACAGCGCGATGAAGCCGAGCAGGATGAGGAACCCCCCGAGCATCGCGGCCCCCCCCCGCGGCCGGCACCCGCCGAGCCCCCGCCGGGCACGGGGCTCCGCCACCGGAGCTGGAGCGGAGCCGGGGGTGGAGCCGGAGGGTGGTGCCGGGGGTGGGGATGGGGCCGGAGGCAGAACCCGAGACCGAACCGGGGGGTGCTGGGCCCGGTGTTACCGGTTCCGTGCCCTCATCCCACGAGGGGCATCCTCTTATCTCGCGTGGGGCGACCCCTCATCCCGTTTGCAGCCGCCCTTCGCCCTCCAGGCGGTGCCCCCTCACCGGTACCACGCTGCCCCACAGCTGCTCATCCCACCCCCGGGATCCCGCAGACCCCCACCCCATGGTTGTACGGAGCAGCGCGGACCCCGAGGAGGAGCAGAGGGGCTGCACCCCAAAACAGCGCAACCCACAACATGAGGACACAACAGGGGCGGCTTTGGGGTCCGGGGGCAGCGGCAGAGCCCCACATCTCCTCCCCACAGAATCAGAGGGGGCTGTTAGAGGTGATGAGTTGTACCGGTGCCGCAATTAACTAATGAGCCGATCTGGTGCTGCCCGTCCCGCTGCCTCCTCCTGCAACCATTTCTATGCACGGACAGCGCGACCAACGCTCAGCTACTGCTGGTGGGGAGGGGGGCAGATAAAAGGGGTCCAAAAAGAAGAAACCCCCCCCCCCAGAAAAGATAAAAATGAGGGGGCACCCGGATTTGAACCGGGGACCTCTTGATCTGCAGTCAAATGCTCTACCACTGAGCTATACCCCCTCTGCTGGGTGAATGCATTGGAGTTGCAGTGATATCCGTGGGCTGCGCTGTCTGCGTGGGTTTGCACGGCCTTGCACACTCATTTGCACGCCCTTGCACTCTCTATTGCACACTATCCAGCATTGGTGCCCCCCCCGCTGCGGAGTGGGACCCCTCCCCAACCTTCATTGCGCTGCAGTTTGAAGACAACCAAACAGGACCCCCCCCCCCCCCCCCCCCGGGGGGCTGCGGAGTTGGATGGGGGGGATTAACCGGAGCCAGCGGGGGGGAGATGGGGGTGAGGAGCTGGGGAAGGAGGGTCAATATTTGCTCCCTGAGCCGCTGGGTAAACACGAGGGGGTGGATGGGGGGGGTCCGGCTGAGCCCCGGGGGTGGCTGCAGGGTGGGGGTCAGATGGGAGCGCTGTGGTTTGGGGTAACACTGACAGCGACATTCGTTGGGGGGGGGGGGGGGAATGAGGCTCAAATAGAGAGACCGGGACCACGAGGAGCACGGCCCGACGTGTCCCTGAGTCCGACGGAGGAATCAGAGCGGATCGGAGGGTTCGGGGGTCAGCGCAGCCCGGGGATCCGGCCCGGCACCGGAGCCCGTGTGAGGTTTGTTCATGAGATGAGGGCAGCGGGCACCTCGTTAGCAGAGCTGTTAGGGAAGGTGAAAAGCTCGTCACCCCCGTGGGCTTTTGGTGGGGGGCTGCACCGAGAGCGGGGACAGCGGCGGCGCCGGAGCCAGACTGCTCCGAGGGGGCGGTTTGCTTTGGGGCAGCAGCACCCGGCGAGGGGAAGGCTGCAATTACGTTAATCCCTTAAACCCTGATTGCCTCCTCCTTCCCCATTAGGAGAGCAAACACACGGAGCAGCGGGGGGCAGAGGGGACCGAGGGCTACAAATAGGCAGAGCCCACCGGGTGCCCTCAGTGCCAGCACCGACAGAACCATGCAGCTTTCCACGGTGATTCTCTGCCTCCTCGCAGCGCTTCTGCCCGTCGGATCCGCGCATCTCTGGGCGTGGATGTACGCTCTGCCCCAACACCCGCCCGATAGAGCAGCGCTGGGAAGGAGCGCTGGGACGGGGGGGAGCGCGGAGGAGGTGAGAGACCCCCGGGGTGGGATTGGAGGGGACGGGGGATGGATGGAGGGATGGATGGATGATGGATGGATGGATGGATGGATGGATGGATGGATGGATGGATGGATGGATGGATGGAGGGAAGGATGGATGGATGGATGGATGGAGGGATGGATGGAGGGAGGGAGGGATGGAGGGATGGATGGATGGATGGATGGATGGATGGATGGAGGGATGGATGGATGGATGGAGGGATGGAGGGATGGAGGGATGGATAATGGATGCGGGATGATGGATGGATGGATGGATGGATGGAGGGATGGATGGATGGATGGATGGATGGATGGATGGATGGATGGATGGATGGATGGAGGGATGGAGGGATGGATGGATGGATGGATGGATGGATGGATGGATGGATGGATGGATGGAGGGATGGATGGATGGATGGAGGGATGGAGGGATGGAGGGATGGATAATGGATGCGGGATGATGGATGGATGGATGGATGGATGGATGGATAATGGATAATGGATAATGGATAATGGATAATGGATAATGGATAATGGATAATGGATAATTAATGGATAATGGATAATTAATGGATAATGGATAATTAATGGATAACATGATGGTGGCTGCGGG